>NW_027040859.1:0-1200000 GCF_037179485.1 Ochlerotatus camptorhynchus | reverse complement strand
TTTTATTTTTAATACATTACATCTGTTGCTCCAAGCTCTTGGTTCAAAAAACGAACCAACAGAAATCGTCAAACAAATCGGCCGGTTCATTAATGATTTTTACCCGTTTCGTTCTCGCGATTGCAGGGAGGAAATAACGCTGGACACACCGTCGTGGTCAACGGAAAGGATTTTGATTTCCACCTGCTACCCAGTGGAATCATCAACGAACGGTGCACATCAATTATCGGTGAGTATAACCAAAGTTAAATGAAAATGTGAACGTCATATATATCGATCTAATAGTTTGATGAATGGTCTGAAAAACAAAGTTTCTCTTCGTTTGAGACTGACAATGGCAGCTTTGCATTAGCAGCACATGAAGGTCATAGCCAAATAAGTTCTTCGTACCGGGCGACCGGTGACGTCGAACGGCGATGTAACCTTCAACCCTTGTTCAGGCCTTTTTGCGCGCCTGATTTATTAAATATGGCTCAAAGCGAAGAGAAGCATTATCGACCAAATTTTTGCGGAAACGATCAGATTGGTCTACGAAGAAAGACACATACACACACGACTCACTGGTTCGTTATCTTCGAAGGTTGTTGTCAAATAAATTATACGACTTTTTATCATGCTGCGACTTTTCACAGAAACCGCAAATTGACGAAATTCAAGGCGAATTTTGACCTGCGTGACTAAAACGAACTACGATGCATGCTACGAACTACGAACATCGTGGAAGTTTGTTTGGATTGGGTCTTGTTTCTGAACATTTCTTGGAACGGTTATGCCTTTATTGAATTATATCGTGGTTATCGGGTAAACTATCGCAGCTTATCTTTTGCCTTCGGAATTTATTTGATTCGCTGGCTGACAATCAAATAACTCTTTCATTACGAAATAGTAGGTAACTTTATCAAAATTTGGCAGTCATGAATTCTGAAGGATTTGATGCTACATGGGTTCCCATCCATCACGAAATCTGGAAATTTGAAATCAATCAATCACATAATATTATATTCACCTTTTTATACATCTGTTTACAACGTTCAAATTATGCCTTTAACTACTGTGGTAATCTATTAAAAATCCTCAACACGACAAAAAACACCACTCTCTTTTCTTATTTTCCCTTGGTCGCAATGTGGCCACACCACAGAGCGAACGTCTTTTAGATTTTGCCGTGCAGGCGAACCAGCCCAGACTGAAAGCCTCCTTAATAAAGAAAACTTAACTTAACTTTTAGATTTTGCCGTTGAAGATAGAGAAGCAGATTCATCATCTCCATGTAGGCCCGATCGTGCTTGACATGCAAGTGTCTGAGACCGCAATCAACGAACTAAAAAAACGAGATGAATGGTCCCGAAATAAATTAAAAAAATTAATTTCTGCACTTAGTACTAACCGGGTTCATAAGATTAGTCGGGACATCGTAGAATACCTTGTCCTAGTATGTAAAACATCAAGATCTGATCTCCAAGCATTTTGAAGAACCAAATAAACCAACATGATACTATCAGGGTGTCTATCCAACCGGGAAATGCAGGAATCATGTTGGAAAACCCAAATCGCACCAGGCAAGATCACATTGTGAATTTCGCGAAATAAAGCGAAGCTGATCCGGCTCACATGGAAGCTGCTTATCACAATGCTGAGGAAAAGGGAATCTTCTCAAAGTTTAAATCGAAGGAATCGATGCGTCATGCCTTGAAATTTAACTCAGAAGATTTAATATTCCATTATGCGGCAGAGGTACGCATGTCGCAAGCTGGGAAATACATCCAATATGTGCGTTAGTGCTGGAAAGTTAAACGTGTCATCCGGGAGAAGTTTCCAACTGACCTGTGCTTCGATATTTACACAGGGGTACGTGGGGTATACATCGATGTGATAAATTAAATTCCCACCTCACTGCATTTCCTCAATCGGAATGGCGATAATAAGGATAAATGCGTCCTTTGTAAGACGGACGGACACCGGGTGATTTCCTGCCCCAAGCGAAAGACTCGGAAGAAACCAGAGAAGCAGCACAACTGAAAATAAAGCAGCAGTAGTGTATGCTGGAGTCAGTGCTGAGATTTGTGATTGTCATTGACAGACTTTCGCGCGATATTGACAAAAATTATTTTTCACATAGTCACTGGCATACTTGATCCTCAAAAAAATCTTCGTCAAAATCTCATTCATTTTTTCGTCAATGACAAAGATTCACCTGGTCACAAAAAGTATAATTTCGTGCATTCTGTGGCACATTATTGTTATCCAAGCCGTTCAGGACTTAGATGCTTGTTCACTTTAACGACTCCATGTAATTGTTTTGCTCAAGTCATTTAATTTCGTTACAAATTTAACTAGTAAAACAATCTGCACATGTTCGTCACTGACAGCATTGTCAATGTCAATTGACATGGTTTGCCTTGAAGATGACTGTTAGCTCAAATGAGTGACCAAAGCAGAATTTTGAATATCACCGTGTATTGTCGATATTTTGCAGCACTGGCTGGAGTAGTTGCAGAAGGTACTTACTTACTTACTTTAGGGTCCTGTGTACCACCAGCGGTGCAAAGGGCCAACGTGAAAGACTTCCATCCTGGGCGGCTGCTCGCTTTTGCCTTGATCTGGGCCCAGGTCAGATTCCTATCGACTTGCTTAATTTCCTTATTGAGGATCCGCCGCCATGAGCCCCTGGGTCTGCCTCTGCTGCGATGTCCTGCCGGATTCCAATCCACATTTGTGCGGATAGCATGGGGTCAGCTTTGAGCATCTCTGCTGATATGCGATCGACCCCTGGAGCCTTGTTGGATTCCATGCTTCGGATAGCTGCTTCAATCTCCTGCAGTGATGGGGCCTCGGAATTGACGCGAGTGATGCGCCGCACCCTAGGCGGATCATGCCGAGATGTTGATGGCTGGTTGGCCGTCGAAACTTGAAGAAGTTGTTCGAAGTGCTCAAACCAGCGTTTCAGCTGGTCAGTGGGGTCGGTAAGCAATTGTCCAGTCGTGTCCTTCACTGGCATCCTCGGGTTCATCCTTGCTCCACTCAGGCGTCGTGAGAATATCGTAGAGGAGGCGTATATCGCCAGTGTTTGCGGCTTTCTCCCCTTCGTCGGCCAGGGAGTTCACCCACGCTCGCTTGTCCCGTCTGCAAGAGCGCTTGACTTCCTTCTCTAGAGCCGAGTACCGTTGACGGGCTTCGTTCTTGGCTCCTCTGGTTCTCGCCCGCTCTATCGCGGCTTTTGCTTCTGTACGCTCCTCAATCTTCCGCCAGGTTTCATCTGTGATCCACTCTTTCTTCTGGG
This sequence comes from Ochlerotatus camptorhynchus, assembly GCF_037179485.1. Lineage (NCBI taxonomy): Eukaryota > Metazoa > Arthropoda > Insecta > Diptera > Culicidae > Ochlerotatus > Ochlerotatus camptorhynchus. The sequence goes on along the minus strand of NW_027040859.1, from coordinate 1,196,720 downwards.
TGCACAGCTCTCCCAAGTTGTTCTCGCTTGTTTCTATAAAGGCATTCTTGATGGCCGTCCATTGTTCTTCTACGCTGCCACCTTCTGGAACGTCCGCAGCTCGAGTCTCAAGTTCTTCAAAAAAAGACCTTTTTACCGCTGGATCTTCAAGTCGGCGTGTGTTGAACCGCCGCCCGTGTCTCTCCTCCCGTCGCTGGATCCGCGCCATGCGTAGGCGGATTTCACCGATTAGAAGGTGATGGCCAGACGCGATGTCGGCGCTGCGTTTATTCCGGACATCAAGAAGGCTCCGTCTCCATTTTCGGCTGATGCAGATGTGGTCGATCTGATTTTCGGTATGTCCATCACGGGAAACCCACGTGACTTCGTGCACTGGGGAAGAGCGAGCCCCCGATCACCATGTTGTTATTGCCACAAAATTCTGCAAACAGCTCACCGTTCTCGCTCATTTCGCCGAGACCATGGCGTCCCATGACACGCTCATAGCACAAACGAAGTGACAGACGACTAACTGGCGAAGAAATCCATTAAAATAATGTGGTTCACTGTAATAGAATTTTCTTGGAAGCTTGTGCCATCATCCACCAGATGGGTTAGTTTTTTTGTTTTGATTTGAACAAAGTTGATTTTGTGTACAATGATTCTTTGACAGTGTGCAAAGAGTGTATTATTTTGTCATATTTTTATGCATTTCAGTTTTGAGTAGAGCGAAAGAGATAGAACCAAAACATTCTAATACATTTGGTGAAAATGCTAGTACAATCCAGTAGTAGTGTTGCCATGTGGTACAATCCAGTAGTAGTGGTGTTGCCATGTGGTACACTGAAAAATTGAAATAGCAGGTTAGTCACCAAAGTTTTCGAGCCGCTCCGTCTATCACTTCGTTTGTACTCATAGTCCGTGTTGTCGGAGCCGATCTTCGCATTGAAGTCGCCAGTGTAGATCTTGATGTCACCCTTTGGGACCTTATCCACGACGGCATTCAGTTGACTGTAAAAATTCTCCCTGTCCTGCAGCTCGGCAGCATCGGTTGGCGCATAACATTGGATTATGGTAAGGTTACGAACCCGGCAACGATTATCCTCTCATTAACAGGCTCCCACTTGATGAGCGCAGCATTTGCCTGGACGCTAAGTAGGAGACCAACTCCACGATGGCGGGGAGCGTTTTCACCTCGAATATCAGTGTATAGTAGTGCCTGTCCCGACGGCAGTTTGTGTTCTCCAAAGTTTGGCCAGCGAACTTCACTCAGTCCCAGGATTTCTAGCTTCATGCGTCGCGCCTCGTTGGCGAGTTGTGCCAGTTTACCCTGCTGGGCTAACGTCAATACATTCCATGATCCAATTCGTGTCCGTTGTTTTGCGCTAAAAGTCGTTGCCGTTATATCAGTTCGATGTCTTTCTCTGTTGGTTTCTGTAACAATTGTAAAGGTTTCAGAGACAGTAGGTGGTTGGCCTAAGGTCTCCTATCCGTCGTGATGGGGCTGCCATCTTAGGTGTAGCTTCCGGGGAAGAGCATTTCTTATTCAGCCGCTGGATGCCAGTCAGACGCTGTTTGAGGCGCACCTCCATGGTGAACAGACGCTCGGGTTGGCGAAGCATTTCCTCTATCACCGTGCTATGGTTACCGCGCCAGTGTTCGCGTCGCACCTCCTCACTCTGCTATTGTCGGATTGACAACATGCCCAGGCTACGCCAACCAGCTGTGTCCATGTTTCAGCTGGCAGTCTTTTGTGATCATATGACTCGTGGAGGCGTGAGGTAGGAACAACGACTACAGAACGGAGAAAGGGTTGGAGGTGGTGGAGGATAATGGGGTCAAAATGGACGCGACTACCCATATACGCGAGAAGAGTAGTGGATAACAAATAATATAAATGACTTCCATACACAGCAGCAAAAACCCCGGTCCAAAGAGGAAGAAGAACAGCCGTTCAGAAAGAAGTACTCGTAGTAATATGTATTTTGAATACATTTTTTTTTATTCCATGTTACTCGGCTTCGTTGAGTTGTTTTTAGAACATTTGAGCCTTCCAAATAAACGAAATGAAAAGAAGCCTATTGTTGTGTATGGAGGTCTCCATGCACAACAATAGAATCCTAATACTTCTAGCGTATCGCAACAATAGGATTGCTTCCGATACGTTTAATCTCGCCAGACTGCATAGCCAAAACATTCGTATAGGTATTGAGATTTTCACGTCCGGTTGTATTGGTGCGATATGTGAGAGCGTGTTAGTGAATATCCGAGGAAAATATATAACAAATCGATGTCAAACTAACTTTGACAGGTCTACTTTCATACATTTTTTAGGTTTACACACTACAGCGTGTGCAAATCGTGCGACGCAGTGGCAGTCTCAGCATGAGGTTGTTACGGAGTGGTCGGGGTTGCACGTTTAGGTCAATTTGCCTCAGGATAGCCTCACAATCTATTCGTCCCTGTAGAGTGTCGGAGATAATCAAAGCTCTGCTGGTGTCCCTTCTAATCCGGAGAGGTTCAAGGTTTATCAGTTGGCAGCGACTCTCGACAGCCGAAGCGGATCTCTCCAGGGCAGTCTACGAAGCGCAAAACGAAGAAAGCGACGTTGAACAGATTCGATTCTCTCGGTACCATTGTTGTAATTCGGATTCCAAACCGCAGAACAATAGGTACTCAAGCGTCGATCGTACGAGGGAGCAGTAAAGAGATTTTAAGCAGTAGACATCGGTGAAATTCTTAGCTATCCTGAAGATGAACCCTAAAGTCCTAGACGACTTATCGATGACATAAGAAATGTGTTGCCTGAATGTTAGCTGTGAATCCAACCAGTGATGGCATTATCCTCACTCAAATGATTTTGTTTCGCTCTCAAGGGCTCCCAATATCACGCATGATATTGGAATAAAATATCAAGCATGATATTGTTTTACAAGCTCCTTTGATATTGCGAGACCATTCAGAACATGTAAAATTGCAGCCACGAGTTGACTTACCACAAAAATGATTCCTTTGCACATCGTTTTCTTAGAAAGAGAAAACATAGTTTGCTATCTTTCTTTACGCTTCACAGATGGTAGACACGAAGTTACTACTGCCAGCAGTGATGGAAGTTTCGTTTTGTGTTCGGATGTACAGCTTGAAGCTCAAACTCAACACAGTTTGGTGAGAATTGTAGCCGGGGAGTTTTGTTAGCATGATATCATAGCAACCGTATCACAGCTTGTAATATCATCGGCTGTTGTTTGCGTTTTGAGTTTTTGGTTTACGATACTCAAATGAGATTATGCACATTGGTGAGATTAGATCTTTTGATATTTTCACAACACTGAATCCAACACCACACCCAGGTCTTTCACCTGATTCACGCGTTCGAGTGTCGTTCCAAGCAGGTCATAACTGAATACAATCGGTTGCTTTTTTCGTGAGAACGTTATGGCAGAGCACTTTGCTGGGTTCACTACCATTCGATTTAAAGTACACCAACTGGCGAAGACATTAAGCTGATGTTGAAGATTGTGGCAGTCAGCGATCGAGCAAATTCGTAAAAATATTTTGAGGTCGTCTGCATATGATAATCGAGGTCCTTCGATAACCAGATTCACGTCGTTGAAGTAGAGTAGAAAAATCAACGGTCCCAGATGGCTTCCCTGCGGTATACCTGATGTGGCAAAGAAGCTAGCTGATTTGCAATCTCCTATAGCAACCATAAGTTGGCGACCAGTAAGATACGAACGGAACCAACTCAAGAGATTACCGCACTATTGCGGGAAGGTTTTCCTCCGGTCGATGTGGGTGCATTCGTTGTCGTCTGTCATCGTATTGGTGCGATGCGTGCTGTTCCACTCATACGTCGTGTCCGACGCTTATCCGTCCGTTGCTCAAAAGCAAACGACGAAGAAAACGATTTGGCAAGCATTTTTATTTTAAGGTTCAATTTACTTTGATGCTTTTTGGAAAATTTCAAAAGCAGTTTTTTCCGACGCATTATTTCAGATTGCAAAAAGCTCGCACTATTCGATTCCTTTTGATATTTTACACAAAATGACGCGAGTTTTCTGCAATCTAAAAGAATGCGTCGAAAAAAACTGCTTTTGAATTTTTAAAAAATGCATCAAAGTAAATTGAACCTTAACTGTCTTTCTCCTCCCTTCCTTTCATTGGTGAAATGGTGAGCGATAAACCGAGCATTAAGCTCGCTCATGTGAGCATGCGCAATGTGTCGTTTGTTTGATTTGCGCTTTATTTTTGCGTCCGTGTTTGGGATTTTTCGTTACATGTCTGAATTTTGATTTATTTTTAATGTGACCCCCAGTATAGAAACTAAAGACGTGTCCTACGTCAAAAAAACTGTACGAAAATTTACCGAATAACGTAAGGTTGCCATTAACCGCTCAACTTTGCTTCACCTATATGTGTCTAAATACAAAATAGTTAATGCAAATCAGAAATAGGAAAAGCTTTCAACTTTATCTTAATTACCTAACAATGTCGTTGCAAATCTTCACAGTTTTTTTTTATTTTTTCTAAAATTCTGTTCATATTTCCCGTGGAGTTCTCTTCAGAAGTTCTGAGTAAGAATTACCTAGAAATTATATCCATAATTACTATTACAGTACCCGTTAGATTTTGACACAGTTCATTTGGATTTTATGTCCACAATGAATGGAATGACCAAAGTAGTAGTAAACCATCAGTTTAGTTTCCAATTAACCGATGGCTTTGGGACGGATCGCTCTCTATAATTTGGTACAATTCCATACCAAATTAGAGAGCGAGAGATCCAGCCTACATCACCGGTTAATTAGTGTTCCTACCCGGGATCATCCTGAGAAACTATTCCTTGAAAAATCTACCAAAACTAACGTTTCCTGATTCCCGGGAATTCGATTCGGGTTTCTTTTTTTTCGCAAAAGACATGCTAGGTATAAATTTAAAACAAAAAAATAAATCACACCCAACGGGAAATCGTTTCCAGAAAATTTGCTTTATTTTCCCGGACGTAGTCGGAACTTTCAATGAGAGGAAACTTTGAAAGAGGGGAAAACATACGAAGAGGAATTAAATTAAAGTTGGAAGGAGCTTTCGCGGGCAGTTGAAATAAAATTATCGATATGAAAAAAACAGCCTTGTCTGAAAAACTTTTGATGGAAGATAGAAGATAATTCGGACAGAAAGCAAATGCTCTTTTGGATGAAGTCGGCAGTAACTTTCGTTGAAAGTTTAAAGAAACTTTCAAAGAAAGTCGGAAGAAACTTCCATAACAGTCTGAAGACACTACCAAAAGAAGACGAAAGACTGGGGATTTTCAGGAATGTCTCAGAAGATTTATGAGAAAAGTCAACTGTAACTTCTCGAAGAACTTCCAAAGAAGCTTCCAGTGGGGATAAACCTTCGAATCTTTCAGAGGAAGTCGAAAACTATACTTCTGGAAGAACTCAAAAGAAAATTGAAAAAAGTTCCTGGAGAAGACGAAGCTGGAGGAAACAAACTTCTGTAGCAATTCGAAAGAATCTTCTAGCATAAGCCAGAAACGGTTTGGGACAGTTAGAAGAAACTTCTAGGAGGAGCCAGAAGCATCTTCCGGGAGAATGTCAGAAGACAAATAGTGCCTTGCAAGGCCATGGCGATACTTGAAACAGTTCCTGCAAATGCTGGAAAAAACTTCCGGGGGAATACAGAAGGTATTAGGAGCAATTTGCAAAAGCAATTGGAAAAAAATCTTTCGATTGTAGTTGGCAGAAGTTTCCGGGAAACATAGGATAAACTTCCAAGCGATATAAAAAAATAAACTTCCGATGGGAAATCAAATAAAAACTTCCTGGAAGTCGGAAGACAGTTCCATGGGAAGCCAAATGTATACACGGATAGAAATCTCCTTATACCTTTTGGCAAATTTCTATTGCTGATTATTCATAAAATGTATAAGTCAACTAATAAGCAGACGCCTTGCAAAAAGTTAATGAAGATCATGTGTCAAATGAAATGTATAAGCGGTCACAAATACCTTTTATGCATTCTTATAGGACCTATGTGGTTTGTCTCATGGAATGTATAAGGCTGATGTTTTGGCAAAAATGTATAAGTGGAACTCATGAATAAAATAATTGATTTTCGTTTCGTGTACGGTTCATACAAATTTCCAAAAAATGTATGTCTACGGGGGGTTACAAAACCTCTAAAAATCGGTCTACGTAGTTTATGAACAGCCCTTTTCTACTCTAGTGTAGTAAACTCTTTCTACACAAGAGCAAGGACACGAACTCATTTAGAATTTATATTACCTTGGTTTGGGTCTCACCTCGTTTGACAGCTCTGATCGCCCGTTTGACCGACCGAATCGGACAAATCCAAATGCTACTGTGGCATGTCGGTTCGTCTGTGCAATCGCGTCATCTGCCGCTCAAAGGTAAATGCTTCGAACGAATTTGATAGCAAAGATTACACCCTTAGAAAAAGGGTTGTGTATTTACTCCACCTTCGCCCAAGCGCAGCGCTACTGTATCGGTCACTTGTATTCTGGCAATGTTGTCAGTCTTCTTGATATGATGTCTTCGGTAAATACCAGGCATCATATACAGGTATTTCTATATTTCAGAACAGCAATTCGGACAATTGGCATTCATCCAAAAATGACATTCGATTAAAACGAAATACATTCTTTCATATGCACTGTCACGTGACAATAGAACGATGGGAGTGACGCTGACTCATTTTCAAATAGATTTATTTTCTAATGACAGAAAAAAACGCATTCCATATTAATTTAAAAGCTCCACATCTAGAATATGTATCGTTAACTCTGCCTAACTTAGCCTAGTATGTGCCCGTGTTGTTCATACTACATCGATTGGTTGTAAACTTCTACTACTACTGTGTTACCACAACACGCAAGTCATAGAGCGCAATCGTTCTGTCTATCGAATAGTCACAGCATGGTTAACAATCAACAATTGCCGCCTTCACAACAGGCCAGCTAACTATAGATCTTAATTAGTTTTAATTACACGTAAAATTATCTTATACGGTACGAACGGGCAAGACTGAATGAGTGAGTAACAAACAGCTCCCCGTGAACTTGACCTTGGCCGCCAGTAGAAACAACAGCGAAATGGTCAATGGGTGGCATGTGTAGTATACACATAAATATAAATTAATATCTGACCGGAATGCCCCAAATACGAGAAAAGAAAAATACCGAACTAAATGTTGTTGGCAGTCGTGATCCTGACCAAAATTAGCTGCTGTCATCGATTTTCGTAAGACGAGCTAGCAGTACCCCCTCTCGCTCGTCGTCTTGTTGCTGTTGTTTTGAAGCAAAATAAATAAGATAGATGGGCTAATGACTGCACGGGTTTCTTTTTTTATAAATGAGCGTGAAAACATTGCTGACATTATTGATTAGTTTTTGCGATGGGGTTCGCAAGAAGAAAGCTCAAGTGGTTGAAAGGATTAACATAGATACTATGAAAATTATTAAAAATAAATAAAACATAATATTCACCATTAATTTCAGGAAATGGCGTCGTAATTCATCTCCCAGGCCTGTTCGAAGAGTTGGCCAAGAACGAAGCTAAAGGTCTCACAAACTGGCAAAGCCGGCTGGTCATTTCGAACCGCGCTCATTTGGTGTTTGATTTGCACCAGAATGTCGATGGTCTACAGGAAGCCGAAAAGGGCGGTAAATCACTTGGAACCACCAAGAAGGGCATCGGTCCATGCTACTCCAGCAAAGCCACCCGAAATGGTATCCGTGTGTCGGATCTTTTGGGAGATTTCAAGGTGTTCAGCGAAAAGTGAGTGCTGCTTGTCGAGTGTTGTATTTTTTTTAAATCAGGGACATTTTTAACGACTTTTTTTTTATCATTTCCAGGTTCGAATCTCTAGTCAACATGTATCAGAAACTTTTCCCGAACTTTGAGGTCGACGTTGCCACCGAACTAGACAGGTAAGCGATCGTTTATATTGTTTGCCCAATCTATATTTCCCAATCCCCAAAAGCAAGCTTCTTTGAAAACCGACAGTTGGTTTCTCTTTGTTTGATATGTGTATTTCTAGGTTCTAAAAAGCTTACGATTCGGTCCTGAGTTGACTGAATCTGTGGTAGCAAATAGGGTATTCAATGAAGGAGCACCTGATTCTCGAAAGAAAAAAAAAGAATGATTGATAAATAATAAATAAAAACCGTCGGTGCTCCTGCGGGTTTCATTCCTCCTTCCACACTGTGTGTGACCATCAATCTCTGTGTGTGACCTCCGAGTGGCACGAACTAATTGGTCGTTACGAAACGCTTCTTTCACAGATACCGCGACTATGCCGAACGGTTACGACCGATGGTGCGCGATACCGTTTCGCTGCTGCACGCCTCACTCAAGGAGGGCAAAAGCGTCCTGGTGGAGGGTGCCAATGCCGCTATGCTGGACATTGACTTTGGTACTTTGCTCGCCGCGCACAGTGTTGTGCGAAAACTTTCAGATCACGTCCTATAACCACTATTCGACTTTGTCCCCTTCTCCATCCAGGTACCTATCCCTACGTTACTAGCAGCAATTGCAGTATCGGTGGAGTACTTACAGGATTGGGGCTGCCCCCGCAAACCATCGGAGAAGTGATTGGTGTGGTGAAAGCATACACTACCCGTGTCGGTGATGGACCGTTCCCCACCGAATTGCATGATGTAAGTTGTAGTTGGAAACTTCCATACAGCAAAGACCACACTTCTATGTATTTTTTTTTGCTTTCAGGAAACTGGAACACTACTGCAGAAGCGTGGTGGTGAAATTGGTGTCACCACAAAGCGAGTGCGCCGGTGTGGCTGGTTGGATTTGGCACTACTCCGGTATACTGGTATGGTGAATGGCTACACCTCGATTTGCCTAACCAAGTTGGACATTCTGGATACGCTAGAGGAGATTAAGGTGGCTGTGAGGTAAGTGACTATTTATTGCTCATATTCACACACAAATCTACGCATCATTAATCATTAATTAGGTTACTGTCCCTAATGTCCGCCTAAGTGTCCCCAATATTAGGCCCATACATTTTCAAAGGAAAGCAATTCTTGACATTTTTTCTAAAATATCCATATGTATTGTCCAGATGACACGTTGTTACATGAAAAAATGAAGAACAGGAGACTTTTTATAGATGGGCCCAATCTTTAGATCCATAGGCTAACATTAGAGCCATTTCCCCTGTAATAAAGTAGGCTAGATGCACCAGCCATGACTATGCATGGTAAGTAATTATGGCATATGCAGGGTTGTTACGGCAACGCGTATTCAGCGATTTTTGCGATTATCAGATTTGTTATCAGATTACTTATGGCGCGAATGCGGTGCGGATTTGCGTATCATATGTTTGTTCTGGCACGAATTTGATGCGGACTTGCTTATCAGATTCGTTCTATCGTGTTCTTGCGGATTTTATTTCAAATTTCTCGTAACAACCCTGCTTTTGAGAATTCCAGAGTGCCTATGAAGCATTAAACAAAGTTCTGTCCGCAATGAATTGCCCATAAAAGCATAACAGCATAGAATCAATTGTCCTGCATTTTACACTGTGCATTAAAAGCCACATGTTTTGTTCAGAAAATATCGTGAAAAATACTAAAACTAGGTTTTCCCATCCATGAGCCTACGGAGGAATACATTTCAGCATTTTTTTTTCCTGCTTGAACATATCAGCCCCTTTTTATGGGCAATGAAGTTTTGAAAAAAAAAATGCAAAACATAATTTTGCAGGGAAACCGGGAAATCGAAGTTACCAAGAAAATCCGTGAATTTCGATCCAAAAATTACTAAATCGATTGAAAAAAAAAATTGAACCACTGAAAATTTTTAAGATTCTTGTACTAGACTATTATTATTATTTAACTTTATTAATGAGGCTTTCAGCCTTGGGCTGGTTCGCCTCCACGTACTAGACTAGATTTCTTTTTTCGAAATTATTTTAAGAAGATTTTAGTATGAATCTTAGCGACAACACCAAGGTATTTCAGAGAAAATTAAAGGGAGTTTTGGTAAGAACTCTTAGAAATTTTAGATTTTAACTCCAAGTCATTTGTGTGAGTTCAGAGAGGAATTTTTAAGTAGCTCTGTGGAAAATTCCAAGTCGATTGTGAAGGGGATCCCAGGATCCGTGAAAAATATCAAGGAAATCGAATTCGGCCTAAGTGTCCCTAATTTGGGCCCATACATAAATTCAGCAATCGACTATATTTTCAATAGCAACCAAAAATATCCATTAGTACCGTCCCAATGACGCGTTCATCTAGATACAATTGATAAATAGCAGATTTTCAGCGATGGGCCCAATCTTAGATCCATAGGCCAACATTAGAGCCATTTCACCGACAATTCCAAATTAACTCTGAGAATAAGCATTTTAAGGGAATTGCAAGGATAATTCCAAGTGCAGCACGAAACGAATTTCTAGATAATTGTAGGAATTTTTCTACGAGCAAATTCAGAAGAAGATTTCTGAAATAAGCTCTGTGAAGTGAAATTATTATTCTAATAAAATTCTATAAAGAATTTTTAGTAAATTTTCAACCATGAACACTTTGGAGATGCTTAACTTAAATATTAGACATTTTATACGATAGATGAGGAGATGGAAATATAGAATTGATAGTTCTGGTATACTGCCTATAATCGCATATAAGTCCCATATGGATTTTCGTCAATGTTGAGATAACATCGCTGTCCACTATCAATTGGCATCTACTTTCATATTATGCGATAAAACTAAGAATTTTGATTATGAAAAATGCGAAAACAACATCAAGTCAGTTTGTCCCAGTCAGTCCCATCCTGAAACTCAATTGTCCATAGTTAAAGTTAAAGTTCAGCTTTTCGAATTGCCATATTTTTCACTGATATAACGAAACAAGCACGCTTCATTGCAACTGATTTTTGCTTTAAAAATGATTAATAAATATTATTGGATTTAAAAAATATTTGCAAGGAAATTTCACTTCGTAACTTTGACGGTCATTTTCTCAATGCCTACTTTTTCCATATGGGACTGATATGCGATTATAGGAAGCGTAGTACGGCAGTGTGAAAATTGTAGGTTGAAAGTAGAAAGCCAGCAAAGGGCAATTTTGAGGAAGGTACTAATCGTTTTCTACTTTCTATATACAATTTTCACACTGCCGTACTATAATGGAACTATCAATTATATGCTTTCATTTATCATCTATCGTATAAAATGTTCGCTTTAAGTCTAATATTGACGTTAAGCATATCCAACTATGTAAATCGTTAACTTTTATTGCATGGGTAAAAATTGATTAAATTTCGAGTAAAACTAGTTTAGAGTGTAATGTTTACATTACATAAATTATGGGAGCGTTCGTGGAAAATCCAGGCCATTCTCACAGGTGATTCGCGAAACAGTTTCGAATCGACAATTCGACCGTGTCTCGTGTGGTAAAATCGTTCAAGAAGACCCAGACGACCCAGCGGCGGGCTGGCAGCGGAAGAAAAGCGAAGACGAGCGACCCCGTGAATGCAAGGAAAGTGAGGGATTTCTTCAAGCGCAATCCGAACCTTTCGATCCGGGACGTGGCCAAGAAGGTCAATTCTTCCGTCTGGTAAGGAAGGCGCCTAACCGAACCGATAAACAGAATACGTTGGCCAAATACCGCAGGAAGTTGTACCGCGAGTGGTTGGTGCAGCCGAAATGCATCGTAATGAACGACGAGACGTACATTAAAGCGGACGCCAAGCAGAAGAGAGAGAGGTTCCGGAAGAATAAGGTCGACAAATTTGCCAAGAAGTACTTAGTGTGGCGGGCAATCTCTATGGGTGCGCCAAATTCAGCAAGCCTTACATAACGACCGGCACCATCAACGGCCAAATATATAAAGAAGAATGCCTTCAGAAGCGCCTGCTGTCCTTCCTCCGGTTCCACGAAGGTGACACTCTGTTTTGGCCGGATTTGGCATCGTGCCATTACGCGAAACCGGTGATGGAGTGGTACGAAGCCAATGATGTTGTTTTTGTGCAGCAAAACATTGGCAAATCCGCCAAACTCGCCAGAACTTCACCCAATAGAAAAAATTCTGGGCGATTATGAAGGGCGAGCTCCGGAAAACAAGGAAGGTCTTCAAAAACGACATAGATTTGATGGGTAGCGTCCAAGTTGCGGGCATTTAGCCTAGGAGAGGAGGTTGAATAAACCAACTTTGCAAAAACATAGTTAATATGCGTTTATTTATTCCCTGAGGTTTTCAAAAATATCCGACTTAAAATGAATTTTTGGTGATCATTTTTGTCAGTTACATTTTTTTCGAGTACAGTATTTAATATTATGATCAAATTATCCGCAGTTTTATTTGTTCAACTCCCCCGGCTGGGTGAGAGGTAGAGCATGTCGTGATAACGATGATCAGAGGTCCAACGCTGAAATGTGCCCAGAGAAGCTGAAAGTCTTCGTGGAAGGATTTTCGGTACGACCCATCAAATTGGCCACCTACACCGTACGCAGAGGGAGAGGGAGATAACGTCGAAGTCAACAACGAGGAACTCGTAGCAGTGGCGAAAGGATTGAAGGCGAAGAAAGCTCCCGATCCGGATGAAATCTTCAGTTCCGGATCGTGCTGCTGAAATGCTTGATCAAGGATCTTTTCCCTGATAGGTGAAAGATGCAAATGCTAGTGTTGCTGCCGAAGTCAGGAAAACCACCGGTGGATCCAGCATCGTATAGGCCTACATGTCTGCTGGATACACTCGGAAAACTCTTGGAGAGCATAATCCTAAATAGGCGGACGAAATGCACGGAGAGTGAGCAGGGATTGTCCGAGAGGCAATTCGGACAGTGGTCGAGAGATCCGAGAAGGCGTCCAAACAGAAGTGGAGAGGAGATCGATATTGCGCCGTGATAACGATCGACGTCAAGAATGCGTTCAACAGCACCAGTTGGGAGGCCACCGTCGAAGCGCTGCATAGAATGATGGTCGCTGACTATATGTGCCGGATTCTGAGGAGGTACTTCCAGAACCGGATGCAAGTCTACAAAACAGACATGGGACAGCGATCGATTTGGATCACGGTGGGAGTTCCACAAGGCTCCATCCTTTGTCCAACGCTCTGTAACGGGATGTACAACGGCGTGCTAACGCTGAAGCTGCCCAAACGAGTTGAATCGTTGGCTTTGCGGACGACGACGTCTTGACGGTAACAGGCAGGACGCTGGAAGAAATGGAAATGTTGGCGAGAGGCGATTAAAAATTTATGAAAGCGGAGTTGATGGCCACGTGGTTACAGAAATGAGACTCAGCGGAGAACTATAGGTAGACTCATCGGATAGCTCCGACCTAGGTGAACAGGAAGCATGGAGAGGTAAACTTCCACCTGACGCACTTTATGTTTGTCAGACATGTACCTTGATCGGTACGGACACGCAATCTCTTTCCGGACTGTGCAAATGTAGAAAGAAAGAAATGCTCTATTTATTAATAGAGATGGGCGATCCGCTTCCGAGCTTAGGAACCGCCGCTCATCAGCTCACTGGTAATCACAAATCATAAACCATTCAATCCATCACAGAGGAACGAAAGGCAGCTCTCCACCTCACAGCTCAGCTCTGGATCCGTCAAGCTACTCTTCGGATCCTTTTTTCTCTCGATTCTTCACGATTCAGCTCCGGATTCGGATCGGAATTCTGTTGGATAATTAACTTCAGCAATAAAGTTTGTATGTTGATTGGAATGGAATGCATGAGCAAAGGCGTAACATCGTGTGACACGATGCCAATCATATCATCGCGTGTGATATATGAGTAGTTCTTTCGCATACATGTTTTGCTTTTATTGATATGTTGTTGACACATTTTTTTCCTCTGTTCGGGACACAAAACCACTGCGACCAGTAATTTGATCTATTGTAGCATATCCCGCGTCCTTTGTTTAGTGCAAGTCGTATCACTATTGAGAAATGATGAAAAATTCGATTTTGATACCCTTGTCATTCTTGCCTTCAACGCAAGGAATCGATTCTAGTTGAAAGATCCCATGTCAACATTTCTATAATTTCAATGTGCGCTGAAGAGTTGCTCAAGAGAATCAACTTCCCTTAGTGAGCTGGACGGGAGTGATCCACTCAGTCAGATAAGCTGTTTTGCTCACCTCTATTTATAACCTCATTTCTTTGGTAATTGGCAAAATGTGTGGAATGCATTTTTCCGGAATGCACTATTTCTCAGAATATCATGACATTCGCCTCACTTTTGGTAGATAAAAGATGAAGTGAAGATCTAGTCCGTTGTCAAAGGTTGGTTGATAAACTTTGTTACAAACTTCTTTGTCAATGCTCTTCGACGACTTGAGATGATCTGGGATTCCATTCAGAATAGTGATCGCTCGATTGTTTTCTCATTCCAATTTGTTCCTTTCTCCCAGATTCAGACAACTAGCCGAGTGGCTTGATGATGCTAACATAAAATCTTGAATCAAATGTACGATGTTACTAACACTGACTTATGAATTATTCCATCTTTACTTTCAGTTACAATCTGCATGGCGAGAAAATCAACTACTTCCCGGGCTCGATCACCGATCTGGCCCAGGTGGAAGTCAATTACATTACCATGCCGGGCTGGCTCAAATCGACGGAGAACCTACGTGACTTCAACGAACTCCCGCCGCAGGCACAGGATTACATCCGGATGATAGAGAACGATCTGGGCGTGCCGGTCAAGTGGATCGGCGTCGGCAAGGGTCGTGAGTCGATTATCAATGTTAAGGACTAATATTGCCCCAGTGGTCCGGTCGTTGAGGCCTCTTCGATGTAAGTCCCCGTTGTGTGTTTGTATGTGTGTGTGATAAAATTGAAGAAAGATATCCTAAACCGCTACTTATATATGGGAGCATAGCAATAGGTTTTGTTTTAAGACTTGTTTTTAATATGCAGAAGAAATAGAAAACACCAAAACCAATACCGATGTCCAACATTCGAAAGCATACAATGTTTCAGATCTATGTACCGTGTGGTGACCGTTCAAATCTCATTTATGACCAGCATAATCTTGTACAATTAGTTTCTATAGGAATGTGGCACATACTTTTAGATTATGTTAAAGGTTATTATTGTGAGCATATGAAGAATGACTGCTCATTACGTAACGTAGATACTGAATCTATCTGTTTCAGCCATGTAAGATTAGATTTTGATTTCACATTCGACTTCTGATCATTATGTTTATGTTTTCGAATAAGCGGTTAATGTTGCCCTAGTTCGAGTTTGGGTCTATAATCACCTCCAACATGAAGGAGAATCGTATGTACTTATTTTTCTACAATAATCCACTGATTAAATAGGCAATAGTTTCCTGTAGGCAGCGTTGGAAAAGATCGCGATATTTCACAAAGTTCACCAAGGGAAAAGTTCACGAGTCATAGTGAGTTTTGGTGAACTTTTCCAACACTGACTGTAGGTCGAGCAGAGAATGGAAACAACACGGTATGTGTACGGTAGACGCTTAGATTTGCCTACGGCTTCAAGCACACATTAATCAAGTTCGAAGTCAAGTTTCGAAATTGCATACGTACACAGCTGCTCATAAATTGTAAACAGTTTCGAAACATTGACCTGCTAAAATAACGATGAAGATGCCTGAGCTAAACACCTTAGTTTGGAAGTTGAAAATACTTAACTAACTATTATGAAACGTTATTAGTTTTAGTCCAGTTGACCGCACAAATGGGTTGTAAACCTATTGCGAAAACTCATCAGCTATCCTGAGAAGTAAAACACACAGTTAACTATTGAAACAGATTATAGATAGGATGTACACGAGAATTAATTAAACCAAATCTTGAAGTTTGATAAATGTGAAACAGTGATTAATCGCTCCCAAATTGCGATTCAAGGCGCAATTTTATCAGATATAATAACAAGCCCACATGGCAACACACCATCAGCATGCAAGAACGCTGCGCACGATGTACTTTATATTGATGTTGAGTTCATCAATATTTTTTTTCAGTTTTCCTTAAATGTTTGTTTTTTAACCGGTAGACACCCGTTATGAATCGTATAACATGTTTTTACTTTTCATTCGTTCTGATATGGTAATGTAAATGTTAAACTTATGTTAAGAATTTGTAATATAGTGATTGTACTATTTTACATGTTGTTTTTTCTCCATCGGTAGTGAAATATTACAAATCCTTCTAAACTAGTCCGGGGAACTAGACAATCATTTCCATAAACTCTAAAAATATAACTCTTATTTTGCCGTTCGACATATTCAAAAAAAAAATTAATCGCTACATCCATCGCATAACCTTCCTTGAATAGATATATAATTATACCTGCTTAAAAATAGATTTACGAATAACAATTGGTGAAAGTTCAGACAGCACTCAATTAACAACTGTGGAATCTACATTTAATTGAAAACTGTAAATATTAATGGAATCTCGCGAAAGTCTACCCTATATGTACTGTTCTTAGCAGTGCCCCAAACATGCACTATTGAAATCATTCGATCTTTCTCTAGGAGTTTTTTTTTAGTTTGTCTTATTTTTGAACAAACGAAGCTTCTTAAAATTGCAAAATTCAAGTCCAAATAATACCAAAGTTATCCTCTGCAATTTTGTTCTGTTTCAAGCTTAAAAATCTAACATTTTCTTTGGACACCCTCTAGTCTTCTTCTAAATTGTTTTGACCTTTGCAGAATATACCATAGAAGTTTATCATATCAAAGAACACTTGCCAACTTCTTACCAAACATGTTTAAGAATAACTGCCCGCCAACCATCCGCAACGCGACATTCCGTTGAAGTGCGTCTAAAAACCTAGGCAAAAAAGCAGCTGTCAGAAGTGGGATTCGAACCCACGCCTTCAGAGAAGACTACGACCTGAACGTAGCGCCTTAGACCGCTCGGCCATCCTGACTTGTTCTTTTCAGTGTTCTAACATATAAATAGGTACCGGCGCTAAATTATTATTCATTAAATCGTCCAAAATATATTTCTGCATATCTTTAACGATTCTACGTCAACCCTATGTACAGTACCCTACGATTATCACTATGTACAATTTAAACATGATTACATTTCACGTTGGGCTCCTCCGATCGCTTCCACTGGATCCGGTTGGTGATCCCGACAGGAGCTCCTGTGACAGTCTCACTGTCGTTTCCACGGCGGTTGTCGGTCTAAAGTACGCAAAATGACCTACCGGCGCCAGCGCAGCGGTGCTGGTAGCTAGTGCGCCGCCGCTAATTGGTGACGTCGCGTCGGTGGTACCAAGTGTCGCTTCACGCTTCTCACGTCGATCACGTGCACGACGATTTTGAAACCAGATTTTCACTCGCGTGTTCGTTAGATCCAAGCTGTAGGCCAGCTGGTTGGCTTCTTCCGAGCTCAGGTAGGTGGACACCTTGTACGCATCTTCTAAGGCACTCAGCTGGGTAGGGGTGAACGGAACTCGGGGTAGACGACCGGGTGTTCGCTTCACTGGGCCGGACTTTTGGGGACCTGTATGGAATTGAATAGAACAAGAAAGGATAAAAGTTAGATACATAATTATAACCGACTTTTGTATGGAGCACCCCACTATACATAAAGCAGTTTTCAGACAGGCGGAGCGCGATTTACGGTGATGAAAGAGTGAAAAGTAGTACTTTTGTGTCTCACATACCACTGCCTCAATATACCATTAATGATCAAATTGTTGGATGTGAACACGAACAACCCTTTCAACTTTATGGTAGCTGGGTAAGCAATGGAGAAACTTGAAGGTTTCCAATATTTTGGCAGCCAGATAGCGGCCTTTGTGAGCTTACGAAACATCTGGATATCAAATCAGATTAGTCAACGCGCTAAAATCTGGATTTTCAATTCCAACGTGAAACATATTACTAGGGCCCAGGTCAAGGCAAAAGCAAGCAGCCGCCCTGAACGCAAGTCTGTCACGTTACGTCTACACAGGCAACCATGCATATCGAAGTTATTTTTTAGGGCATCTACAATGAAATTACTTTGTAAGCGAATCAATTTGACATCATATACGACTTAATCTGTAATAACAAATCCAGTTTGACAAGTAGCAGAAAATTTTGGGTTTAATCCCAAGGTTATTTAAAATAAAATAATAACGTTAGTGTCACCCGAGGAAGCCGACTGGAACGCCTTCAGGGAGAAATCCGACACTCTCTTTCAGCAACGCGAACCGAACGACATTTCCAGCTTCACGGAAGTACTCTACGACGCTGCAACACTATCCATTCCAAGGACTAGTAGCGTACCCGGGCGAAAAGCCCTACGTTGGTGGAACGAGGATACCAAATGTGCGGTAAAAGCGCGACGCAAAGCCTTACGCCGGCTTAAGCGCCTAGCCTTAGACGATCCTGGTAGGGAGGAAGTGCTGAAGGTCTACCGAGAACGCCATCTCTTGTGCAGACAGGTGATCCGTGACGCAAAGCGATCCAGCTGGATGGATTTCCTGGATTCAATCGACGAATCCCAATCGTCGAGTGACTTGTGGAATCGCGTCAACGCTCTGAGTGGCAAGCGGCGGTCTACTCCACCTACTATCCAAGCTCATGGCACCACGATCTCAGAACCGAAGGACATCGCTGACAATTTAGGGAACTATTTTGCCGGCCTGTCCGCTGTCAGTGGCTACGACAGCGATTTCGTCCAGCGCGTCAAACCTTCCACAAGCAGCATTCGTGACCTGCGAATTCCACCCGATGTCCCTTCCCTCCAGATCAACGATGCTCTTACCTTCCGGGAGCTTCAGTTTGCCCTCGGCAGCAGTACTGGTAAATCTGCCGGGCCGGACGAGATTGGACACCCGGTGTTAAAAAACCTCTCCCTCTACGGAAAAACGAGGCTACTCGCCCTCTTCAACGACCTATGGCTCACTGACTCGTATCCGGACCTCTGGAAACAAAGCCTGGTAGTGCCTATTCCGAAGAACAACGCGGCGAGTGGAGAAGCCTCCTCCTTTAGGCCGATTGCGCTCACTTGCTGCGCGGCAAAAGTGATGGAGAGAATGGTAAATCGTCGACTTAGGCAGCTCCTGGAGTCTAACAGTCTCCTTGACGAACGGCAGCATGCATTCCGGCAAGGACATGGCTCCTCCACTTACTTTGCAGCCCTCGGGAATGTACTCAAGGAAGCCCAGGACAACGGTCACCATGCGGAGTTAGTATCCCTTGATATATCAAAGGCGTTCAACAGGACGTGGACGCCTGGCGTCATCAGGCAGCTCATCGGCTGGGGCCTGAAAGGCCACATCACGCACTTTGTACGGAATTTCCTCCTTGATCGTACCTTCCAGGTGACTGTCGGGAACACTCGGTCGGATCCGTTCCCCGAGGAAACTGGAGTGCCCCAGGGGTGCTCAGCCGACTGCCCAAGAACGTGCACGTAATCGTCTATGCCGATGACATACTCATCGTCGTAACGGGACGAACGACTAAACGGACCAGGAATATTGCCCAAGCAGCTGTCTCCGCCGTCAGCAGGTGGGCGCTTTCTGTTGGTTTCCAGCTCTCCGCTCCAAAGAGTGTACGGTGCCATATCTGCCACTCGGGCCATCTGATTCGGGAACCACCGATCACCATCCAGGACCATCCAATTCCGCTTAAGAAAACAGTACGTGTTCTGGGGGTAGTTCTCGACCGGCACTTCAGATTGGTGAAAGAAAACTGTCGTAGCCGCATCAACATCGTCAGGACAATCTCCCGCCCACACCGCTCCAGTAACCGTGAGATCCGCCTTCGTGTCGCCCGGGCTGTTATCGACAGTCGACTTTTCTACGGCATTGAAATTACATGCTTAGCCACCGAGAAGCTGAACCGCATCCTCGCTCCGGTATACAATACCTACGTACGCATCGTATCCGGCCTTCTACCTTCCACGCCTGCAGACGCTGCTTGTGCGGAAATCGGAGTCCTCCCTTTCCGCTATCGATCTGCTGCAGCTACTGCTACGAAAGCCACTGCCCTTGCTGCTAAGACATCCGGGAATGATAGGGTCTTTCTTCTCAACGAGGGGAACAGAGCCCTCCGCACTGCAGCCAACCTTGACCTCCCCCCGGTGGCCAGGGTCCACTGGCATGGAGAGAAAAGTTGGCGATCTAACGTTATCAAAATAGATAAGCGGATTAAGAGAGGATTCCAAGCCGGAGATAACTCTGTAGCGTTGAGGCGTTCAGTTGCAGAACTTCTTGGGTCGGTCTATCCGGGGCACGTTCATCGCTTTACGGACGGATCGCGATCACGGGCTGAAGTGGGACTCGGAGTGGCAGGACCAAACTCCGCAACAAGTCAAAGTCTACAGGAGGAGTGTTCCGTTTTTTCCGCAGAAGCCGCTGCTATTCTTGATGCAGCCATCACTCCTGCAGATCAACCGATCCTTGTGCTAACGGACTCACACAGCGTCATCCAGGCGCTGGAAGCCGAAGCCCCGCGCCACCCCTGGATACAAGCCATTACACGATATGCCCCACCCTCAACCGTTTTTACGTGGATTCCCGGGCACTGCGGTGTTCCTGGAAATGAGGCTGCGGACAGGCTGGCGGGATCCGGTCCATCTGGTCCCGCTTCACCAGGAACGTACCACTCCTATACGTCAAGCGTTGGATCGCGAATATTATCATGGAAGCCTGGCAGGAGGAATGGTTTCAGTCGCGGACCACTTTCCTGAGAAAGATCAAAGATACCGTACGACCCTGGCTAGACAGCCACAAGTACAAGGACCAACGGATCATTTCAAGACTCCGGACCGGCCATGCGAGGATTTCCCACAATTTTGGTGGGACACCCTTCCACAAGGTTTGTCCAATCTGCAGAATCCCTGCCTCGGTGGAACACGTGCTGTGTGTCTGCCCAGAGTTTCAAAGGCTACACGAACAACACCGACTCCCAGAGAACATCAGGGAACTACTTGGCAAGTACGCTTGAAGGACGCCCACCTGTACAACCAAATCTAGCACTCTCGTCGTTGGCTGCGCTGTCCGTGTTCTTCCACCTTCCTATTTTCCTGCCGTCGGGGTATCTCTGCCGGACTGGGACACTGTCTCTTACGGTGGAGCTCTACCTTGTTCGCGCATCCATTCCTCACCACAGTCCCGATGTAACTCCTATTTTACATTAAGTTTTTTTCTTTAAATGTTGTTTCAGAGCCAGTTTTACGTTACGTTAATGTTAGCCTGAAACGTTTCCTTAGAGGCAGGCCCTAAGCCTGACCTTCTACTATCAAATGTGATGAACTAGCCTACGGCTAAAAATCACAAAAATAAAGAAAAAAAAAATAGTGTCACCGTCATTGAAACCGCCGTCGGGGTTAAACGGTTAAAATAACAACTCGAACATCAGTGATCTATTGGTAATCGTTTTTGCTTACTGAGCAGAAAATCATGCGTTCATTCCTAAAGCCATTCTATCAAATGATCACATCATTTACAATGGTGAATCCCGATCAATTACCTTTCCTACTAACACAAACTTCTTTCCCTTCTTAGATGTAAAGATGCTATACTCGCTCTTTAGCAGCAACGTATATCAAACTAATATTCCTTCCTTTCCCCTGACGACTGTAACGACGTGGCCGGCGCCGTTATTGATGTTTAAAGTACAGATTCACCAGAATTTGCACACTGAGAATTGGTTACTAATCCCAAGCCCCACCCATTTGGTTATGTTATAGGCGATGAAATTCATTCTTGTATGTGATTTGGACTAAATCTATAGCATTCTACGATTCTATCTGTACATTGTTATAAGACTTCTGGTTGTTTAAACCCAGACAACCAGAATATATGCGTATCAAAGTTGCTTTTGCGATATGCGAAAATGTATACGAAGAAATAAGTCGTATATAATGCACAAAAATGGTTTATACTGCCTAGAATCAGTCCCACATGAAAAACTAACAAACCGAGAAAACAGCGATGAAAGGTGAAATCATTTTAATCGTTTCACAGCCTGTTTCGCATGTTTTTTTTTTAATTATTAAAATCACGTTATACTATGAGAAGTAATGTTTTTGATACTATTAGGTGAAATAAATTTAAAATTTAATCGATTGTAGAGAACAAAAAATATCGATGGGACGAAAATATCGACGCTTTTAGTTTGCTGTCGGCGTTCGTTGTTTTAATACAGTCGAAAATAAAATCTGTCGCGTTCATCTTCTGTGTAAAAGAAGTTATTTCTGGGTTGTCTGCAATGTCTGCTTTGGGAATGATAAAAACTTACGGGTACGGTGAAAGTTCAGATGAAGAGTGTCCAGGATTCGATCTTGGAGTTAGGGACAGTGAGTGGTTTTCGCGTTACGCGCATGAGACTTTGCAACGGTCTTTTTTCGAATCTTCTCCATTGGTGATGCAAGAAAAGATCCCCAGCAACGATTCAGTGTCACAAAACCGGTGTTCACCGAAGTACGTTCATGATTCGGACGACAGCTTTTTTTTAGA
This sequence comes from Ochlerotatus camptorhynchus, assembly GCF_037179485.1. Classification (NCBI taxonomy): domain Eukaryota; kingdom Metazoa; phylum Arthropoda; class Insecta; order Diptera; family Culicidae; genus Ochlerotatus; species Ochlerotatus camptorhynchus. The sequence goes on along the minus strand of NW_027040859.1, from coordinate 1,174,299 downwards.
TGGACAGAGATATCGAGCCAAATTGGTCTCCAAAGATGACAGGATCGACACCAACAATTTTTTTTTGAACACTGGATGCTTCAGAGCAAAAATGTTTCATACGAGCAAGGGTCCAGCGCAAAGCCGTGGAAAGACGTACCCGACATCGTTTCACCGATGCTCAGGAAGTGTCACTCGTATGATTTTCACATTCGAGCTGTGGCAAGTGACGAATCGCCGACCGTGTGTAGAAAGTACGTTGGGCTACGGGGAACATTGCGGGTAAGTTTTCTTTGATCATAGAATTAATACGTTAAACCTATTGTTTGTTTTGAGCTTATTACAGAAATATTATCTACCGATTCGTTGATGCTGACGACGATTATGCTCTATCGAAGGCTCCCAAGCGAGGACAGTACTGCGAACAGGAAAACGAGATTCAGTCAGAGCGCATATCGATAAATACAAACCGACCACATATCACATTATCGACGTGCTCATGCTCCAAATCGGCTGTATTTGCAATCGGATTTAACCAAAACGGTCATGTACCAAAATTACCAGGCAACTCACGAGATCGGTGTCAGCTATTAATTTTACGGGCGTATCCTGAAGGATATGAAAATATCGATGGTAAAACTTGGACACGAGCAATGCGAAACATGTGTTTCGGCACTTCAACATCAGAAAACTTCCGGACATACTACCGAGGCTCCACCATCAAACGACTATTGTGCCACATGTAATCAAAACAGTGAACATCTTCAGCTAGCCAAAGCATCCCGTGCGAAGTACCGTTATGGTGATGGCGGTTGATTTGCAAAAGGTATTTCTAATGAATAATTATAGGTGGTTGTGATTGTGAACTTACGCTAACCATTGTTTCCCCTTTAAATAGGTCCCCGTCTAGATGGATTGAAGACAGTTGTGTTCTCACAATATCTCTAATAGCCTTCAATGAAACCTTCGCTCCTGTCGGGAAGTACATGCAGACCAATTCCTGATCTGGCATGTGTGTGGAATGAAGCTGTGAGCGACCGATCGTCTAACGACCTAGCTGGATGTTTTCATAATCAAATTGGAATCTTTTCCTTTACCTCATCCTTCATATACATTCCAAAAATGTTGAGATAAAGGAGTTGATTTCAAAATTTTTTTAATCAGGACACACCTTCATGGCAGCAGACAACTTCTACGTCGCAGTTAAAGTTGCAATGTGCGATTTGAAAAGCTGTAAGATATTAACAGCCAAGTAGAGACTGGTTTCAGTGAAGCACTTCAACCTGGAGGAACATTTGATAAAGAGAAGTCAACCCACACACTTAATCTAGCTCGGTAAAATCTCCAACAGCCGATTACCTCGGCATTTAAAATGTTATTTGTTAGCTGAGTCTCGGTAATTGTTTTACTGAATACCAGCAAAATAAATTGCAGAATCACTCGGCTGTTGGAATCTCGGCGAAAATTTTTAAATGTGCAGAGGAATTGACCTGGACAGAAAAGCTACATTGCTGAAAACTATTTTGCCATTGGTAGAGGAAGGAAAAAAACCGTTTTGGGAAGAGTTACCTGAAGTCCATGGAAAACAGGACGGCTATTTTTTTTTTCATTGCCATTATTATTTTTCCTTTGTTTTCATTCAATATTATGTATTAAACAGCACGAAAATAAGAATCCATACTAAAAATACTTGCTAAATGCCTTTGGTTTTTTTTATACATTTGTCATAATGGGACTGATATGCGATTACTTTTAAGATGGGACTAACATACCTCATCTATTTTTCCTATTATTTCAGAACAAACAACTCGATTTTATACTATGTAGATGAAGAATAATAAAAATTAGGCCCATTAGTGCACGTATCTCAAAATCGTCGAAAAGTCATATGGGACTGATATGCGAATCTAGGCAGTATAGAAAAATGGAAAATAATCACCGAACTCAGTTATATTGAAGATGTGCCAAATAGTCAGACTCGTGTCCTACTACCTTTTCAAATGTTTGGAAGATAATTAATTGGTAGAACATAAATTCGCATAAATGTTCTATAAAGCACAAATGAACTTTAATATGTAAAATTAAGTCGTCGTCGGTGCCGGGTTTGAATGGTTAGAACAGCTCGAGTTATATGAGGGGCTCGGTGACCTTAGAGCGAGCGTTTTTGCTTACTGAGCAGAACATAATGAGTCTAATCTCAGGCCCATCCACATTCAAGATGGGTCAATCGTTTTATTTGTTAATATGACTACACGATAATAATAGCAACTCGATAATTAAAAAGGAGCTCGTTTGCCTAGTGGTAAACGTTTTTGCTCACTGAGCAGAAGACCGTGGGTGCAATCCAAAGCTCCTTCGCGTTATATTATTGTTAGGGCATCAATTCAGCTTATCGTTTACCAGAACTAACCCTGCTGCAAACCCAACCCACTTACCCAACATCCCAGTGATTCTTCGTGGAAGTGCAGAGGATTCCTCGGTTTCCATCAAAGCGAATGTCACGTCAACACATTCCTAGCCATTAATTTCTTGACCTGCATTCGGGCGCGGCCGGCGCTGGTATTGCCTAGTTTGAGATCACCGGTGTTTACACATTGAGGATGAATTTTAGTCACAAGCATCGTATGATTTCATTTGACATCATATACACATTAATTCAGACCTCCACTGTTCGTTAATTAAAAAATAAAAATGTATTTCGAACTTGTACAGCTGACTTGACAGTTAATGATAAAAAATAAAGTTTATTGATTTCTTACGTCACCTGTGTTCAATATAATAGCAGCGCATGCCGATTTCCATACAAAGTGCTCAACTTTGATAAGTTGTAACTTTGTTCTCCTAAGATCAATTGAGCTGAAAGGTAAAATTTTGTTCAAAATAATAACAGTACTAATAATTTTCATTTCAGCTCAATTTTGAGGTTTTAAATTTTACATTTCTCAAAATTCTAGCAATCCCCACCCTATTAAAAAATGTACATAATAGTTAAAAATGTTTAAATATTTGCAGTACCTACAAATTCAAATCAAAAATTGCTATTATTTTGAACAATTTTACCTAGCGTCTCTTTTTCCAACAGGTGCTTCCAAAAATTTGGTATTTTGTAATAGTAAAATTGAACATATTTGTAGTTCTGTGGCGAACGTTTCAGCTCAATTGATTACATCAAAGTTACATCATGTCAAAGTTGACCATACAAAATTGTATGAAAATCGGCATGCGCTGCTATTATATTGAATACAACCGTACGTGTAACGGTCATTTGAAAGTTAGGGACACATGATTTCATCTGTTCAAAAACCCGATAAAAATCGGTGATCTAAATTCAGTGTGTACGATTTAATCTGTAATAACAAAAACAGTTTGACAAGCCGATTTTATCCGATTTAATTTGTAATGTTGTATGATACAAAAATGACTCATCGTATGTAAATCGTAGTAAATATGTGATTCTAGAAGCACTTCGGATTCAAAAAGTGTATTTCTAGATAAAAATTTACCTGCATTGATCGATTCTCTTCATCGACTTTCTCTTTCGTTAATAACTCAGGTGCAAAATCTTTCCCTGTTGTATCTGACGATTTGGACACTAGATAAGAACCTCCTTTATCGAACTATGTGGTAAAAAAGCGTGAAATCTGTGTGCATACCGAAATCTGTGTGCAAGTCGATGAAGAGATTCGATCAAAGTACACACTTAAGTTTTTTTCTACCGAGCTCGGCTGTGCCAATCTCGGCAAAATAAGTTTCACTGAGATCTCAGCAAAAGTGACATTTGATAGCTGAGTCTCGGATAATGCTTAGCTGAATCTCAGTAAAACTTATTTTGCCGAGATTTGCACAGCCGAGCTCGGTAGAAAAGATCTTTTGAAATGTTCATCGAGATTTGTTTATCACGATTGCTTACTTCAAACGAAGAAAACACCAGTGAGGGGTTGTTCATCAACTACCCCCTCCCCCTGCGTAGACAATTCTATACAGAGCTGGAAAAAGGGCCAATCTACTCTTGATCGACTTTCTCTTTCGTTAATAACTTAGCTGCAAAACTTTTCCCTGTTGTATTTGACGATTTGGACGATAGACAAAAACCTCCTTTATCATGCTATATGGCAAAAATAGCACGAAAACTGTTTGTATAGCCGTGTTTATCAAAAGAGAAAGTCGATGAAGATAATCGATCAAAGCAGATAGGCCCTTTTTCCAACTCTGTATAGAATTGTCCATACACAATTTTTAAAATTGGTATGGGCCGTGGATAATTGCCAACGTAAAACTCTCATTCATTTTTTCGTCAATGACAAAGATTCACCTGTAACAAAAAGTCTAATTTCGTGCATTCTTTTTCACATTATTGATATCCAGGCAGTTAATGCTTATTCACTTTGACGGCTCCACGGATTTGTTTTGCTTAATACATTTTATTATTTCGTTTCAAATTTAGCTAATAACAAAAACTGCTCATGTTCGTCACTGACAATGGACATGATTTCCCTTAAAGATCATTTTGAGTTCAAGTGAATGACGAAAGCTGTATGGTATGGTCGAAATGTTGTAGCACTGCGTCTATGGCCAAGGAAGTAAACCAACCAGAAAAATTTTCTAGATTGAACCGGGAATCGAACTCAGGCTTGGTAATCACCCACATTCTAGTTTTCTTTAGAAACGTTTTTCAAAAAAAAAATTGTGTATGAAACCGAACGAAAACAAGAATATGGGTGAATACCGTGCCTTCGGTTTTACTACTTAAAATTGTTCCATGCTGGAAAGTTATCCAATTTTGAAAAGATTTACTTGGAACCATTATGTATTACTACCGTTGCCCGATCTAGAAATTAACGGCGATCGAGATCACCTCTCCTCATGATGTAACAATGGAATCGAAAAGGAATCTCACGTGGCAACTTTGGTGGTCGATAGCGCGTGTAGTACAGCCAATCGAAACTTGGCATACAATTCTGCAGATAGTTCGTTGCATGATTGCTTTCGGTCCTCTGCAAACTGTCCACAATAATTTCCTCCTCGTCATCCGACACTATTTGCTCATCACTATCACTGTGGCTGTGCGACGTGTTCGAGGAACAGGAAAATGTATCCAACTTCCGACGTTTTTCGTACTTTTCTCCAGCTTTGGTCAAAATGTGCTCTATACTAAAATCACTTTGTCTCAATTGAGCCATATTTTTGCAATTCGTCGTCATCTCTTGGTGTCCCTATATTCACTGAACAAATTCCCGACACGCACTAACCGGGACACGCATCTTTGTACATGTTTTTATCCGACGCTCATCTTTGATCCTTCCAACTCCTGCGTTTTAAAGCATCAACCTATCAGTTGCATCCTTTTTCAACCAGTGCGTCTCCTTTTTTCATCCTTGTCCGTCCTTTTTCGTCAGATCTATTGCCATGACTAGAAAGCAGCATGATACCCCTCAGGAAAAAAGGAACAGTAGCAAACACATGCTTTGGAAACAGGAACCCACCCTTCCATCTGTGGTCGTATTTGTTTGGAAATTAAATTTTAATACAAATATTTACGGAAGCATCTTCACCACGTGTGAGTGCGCACCGCTTATCCTAATGCCGCAAAGGACCTATTTGGCGAATGCGTTTGGCATTGTCAGTCGCAGTGATGGATGATGAGAGAAAATGAGGGAATAAGTTGATGATCATAGCCGAAAAGGACATTAGCAAACACGGTGGCAAATGCGGAATGATTGAAAAAATAACATAGGGTAGCGAAACTCCTCCTCCTTTTCCCTTAAAAGAAGGAAGAATAATGACGAAAGAAGAAAAACCAAGATGAAGTTGATAGCTCTGCTTCATGTGCGAGACAAGAGGGCCTTGAAGGATAATAATTACTGCTCAAGTGGAGGGTTTTAAACGTAACTAGGATTATTGCGGAACAGGAAAATTTTGTCATCAAGGACGTGCTGCTGTTTTTGGACTTTATTAAAGTAGTGCTATTGCTATGCTATACCGTTTCGAAGGTGACCACAGCTGCTGCAGTTGATTGTTGTTTTCTTGTGACCATCTTCGATTAAGTAGGATGATATGCCATGATGGGATGTCACAGATACTTCTTTTGTGAATGGTTCGATATTATGGCGGTCTCACTGATCGAGCAATGATGTAATTATTTGATTATACACGGTGTTAGATTTCTATCGTTGGTAGTTCCTTAACCTCAACATATATTTGTGCACATTTTCTTCATATTTTTTTTCATTTTACTTAAATGTCCCAACTGGAACATTTTGCCAGTCTTTGAACACTTCCACAGTTGTTAATTGAAAACTTCATGTGGTGTTTACATATGCGCTGGTTCACTGCCGCTAGTGTTCTAGAACTACTGTACTAAAAAGTAAACAGGGTTTAAGCAGCTGCCAGCATGAGATGTCAGGAACAGCTGAACTCCGTGCTAGTTGGTTGAGCTGGTGGAGCTAGTCAACTAGCCGCGGAGCGGTGCATGAATTACAGCAGTATGAAAGAGTCAACTAGAGCTAGTTTGACTCTCTGATACTACTGCAAATCCCGCTCCGCTCCGCGCATGCACGCTCATGTCTTAATTGACCTTCATTCTTATATTGTGTGCTCAATGATACTTTATGCCTAGGAATCTTGCAAAATTGTGCAAACCGAAAAACTCTTTGATCGGACTGGACATCGAACCCATCGTTTACAACATGCTTTTGCTTGAGGTAATGAAATTGGGTTGTTAGCGGAATGCTTAATCAAAACAGCAAAAAAAGGTTATCTTCCACTTAATTCATTTTGGTATACATCTCGACATTTTTACCTAGGGGATGAGTACTTAAGTCTTTAGTGGGAATGACACGATTGTAGTCGAATTACGTATCTGTCATGGATATTAAAATTAATTACCCTTTTTTGCTTTTTAGTGGCACCATCACTAACTGACGTAAAAGTCAATTAAAACTCGAATACATCACACATAATGTGCAAAAGCAACACAAATTTCTTTTACAATCCTAGGTTTTTTGCATGAACATCAGGATCAGGATCTGTTTAGTCTCATCTGCTCCACAAAAAAAATGGCAAGATTATATACTTTTGTCCAATCTGGTAGAGTCTGCGGTCTGGACGTAACATTTCGTGCCTTGACCAGTATTTCGACGAACCGAAGGTGTCCTATCGATAATCGAGGACCAAACGGACAATCAACAAGCTCGGATCGCATCAGTAATCGCCAGCAAAATGGTTCGAACGCCATCGTTAGCGATTTTCTTTCAACGGTAATCGAATTGGTAAAGGGAATTCCTTTACATTGCACTTTCCCTAAGATTTCCTGAACCCTTATTGAATTTATTTTAATAAAGGCTCACTGGTAGAGTAAATATTTCCGGACCACAGTCCTCGATTTTTAGGGTAACATGCTCACGACGCATGGTATTCTAGTGGCATAGGAGTATTGAGCGAAAACCCAAAACTTAATAACTTAAAAAAAAATATATAGGTATATAAAAATTCAAAAAACGAAAACAAAACACCCCGCTGATTTTGTGATATAATGTGTAAAAAAGCCTAAATTGTCGAGAAAAATTATAAAAATACATACTGCGGCCTCTATCTACAAACAATGAAAAAAAAAACAATCGATGTTTTCAATAAAAAATCTATTTTTTATATCATTATAATTATATTATATATTCAATTTTTATTAAGTATTTTAATTAGCTTTCATTTGATAATTTAATCTTTGAAATCAGCCTAGTGGCACAAAAGTTATAATTTTTTGAAAAAAGTCATTTTTGAAAATAAAAACGATTTTTTGACAACCATTGGAAATGGTCACCCTAATGACAAAATAAAAAATATGGGTCTAATATTTTGCGATAAGGAACAAAACTACCAAATTTTACGTAAGCTGAGAACCACTATATCGTTTTGCTATGGAATGTCGCCCCTTCAGTGGTAGCAAAATCATTTTTGCAGTTCGGTGAATAACAGAAAATCCACGATTTGTGACTAAACATGCTTTCACAGAAGGAAACAAATAAACGAGTGTTTACCTTATCACCATAGTAATGTACTCGTGCAATTTTTGTGCATCTAAAACTGCCCATAAGGACGATAATGAATAAAAACCGAAAATTTCCATGCATTTCCAAATGGTTTCCTACCATTCCCATACATTTTAAAGTGACTGGCCCTCTGGATGTGGATGATGTCAAAAACAACAAAACATGATTAATTGAGGGGGTTAGAAAGAAAGGGGTGTAAGTGACTTTGATCGATTCTCTTCATCGACTTTCTCTTTTGATAGCCACAGCTTTATAAACAGATGTTGTGCTGTTTCTGCCTAGTTTGATAAAGGAGGTTCTTATTAACGAAAGAAAAAGTCGATGAAGAGAATCGATCAAAGTCACTTACATCCCTTTCCTTCTAATCCCATCAATTTAGAAAGTTCCCCCTCCATGGTAGTCGAGCATTTTTTTCCAGAATGAGAAAAATCATTAAATCATATTTTTTAGCAACTACGCACTTATCAGCAAAACAAGTACAACTACCAGATACACATTATCCGCGTTTGCTAGTACCTAAATGATGAAGATAAGTGCCCTAGTTTTTGTGTAATCGAGCAAAAATAAAGGGGTAGGTCACTCCGCACACCAATCTTGGGTCAACATTTTTCTCAGTGTGCCGCAAGTGTAACGCTGGTGTGCGCCAGGGCTGGTAGCAGGTCACTTTTTAGTGACTTGGTCACTATTTTGAAACCAGTCACTAAAAAGTCACTAAAGTCACTTTTTCACAACTAAAATAGAGTGAAATTTAAAAATATCAACAAAATGTTTAAATTGAGTACTTGGCACTAAGAAAGTCTATAGTAGTTTTAGTAAAATATACATATCTGTTAAAAAATTGAAAATTTTAACTAGGGTGACCAGTGAACCGCAAAACTTTAGAACACCAGAAAAACTATTGGGGAATGCCTACAATTTCGAATAAAAATTGGGGAAAATTTCCCAGAAAATAAATTGTAAACCTGGAAACTTTCCAAACGTATTCTCTCTGTGATAGATTTTTAAAAGTCTTTCAAGCGTGATTAAGAACTTTAAAAAATCTAAAGTAAATTTTAAGAGAATTTTTGAAAGATTCTAGGGATGACACCAAAATTATATAAGAGAAGAATTCAGACTACGAAAGTCTAATGTGTAAAATTAAGTGCTCTGAGCACCGATTTCTTCATCTCCGCTTAAATCTTAAGCCAGGTTTACCTATATAGTTAAACTTGACCTAACACATACGCGCGTCGCTTTTGATTATTGTTTAAATTATTAGAGACGCAAAATTCAGCTCCGAAACTATTTAGGAAATAATTCCAATATAATTGAGAGTGCATTTTAACGAGAGTTCTGAGAAGAATTCTATGATGATTGGATGAGGATTCTAGGTCCAATTCTTATAAGAATTCGAAATTAGTTCTGCTATTTTGCTTAAGGGAACTCTGATGAAAATTACATGAAAATCCCGTGAACTCCAAAGATGGTCACTGCGGATAGTTCTAAAAGAATTCTGGGGTGATTTCTAAAGAGTTCGAAATAAATTCCGAGAAGAATTCCAATGGAATCGAATTTTGAGGGTTCAATCTCAAAGGAATTCTGTGAAGGGTTCCAAAGTTATTCTGTGATGGATTTTTGTTTTGAGAATTCTGAGGAAATACTATGGGAATTCTAAGGAGAATGCGAATTGAATTTCCAATTGAATGCAGGGGGAGAAATCCAAGATTATTCTGAGCAGAAAATTATGAAATTTCTGAGATTAATGGCATGGAAATTCTAAGGAGGATTCAAATAAATTTGAAATGGATTTATGGAAGGAGCCTTCAGGGAGTTCCTAGAAGAATCAATAAAAAATTGAAAATAATCTACTTTAACTAGTCATGTGTTATAACTTTGCGATTTACATAGTTATTACGTGCGATTTACATAGTTGGAGATGCTTAACGTCAAATATCAGATATAAAGTGCAGGTTTTATACGATAGATAAGCAGATTAAATTATAGAGTTGATAGTTCCGTTGTAGTACGGCAGTGTGAAAATTGTATATACAAAGTAGAAAGCGAGCAAGGACAATTTTGAGGAAGGTACGAATCGGGTAGTTATTTATGTCAGATGGTGACTTGAGTGTGAAACAATCGATAGAACTGTTTCCGCACATCGGAGGAACATGAGCAAATCGGCGATCATCCCTTTTGCCAGTGGTGGCAGAAGGAAGCACCCCTCACTATTCCTCATTAATGGATGAGCTTGGTAAAGGAGATACTCTACCCGATTCGTACCTTCCTCAACATTGTCCTTTGTTCGCTTTCTACTTTCTATATATAAATTTCACACTATCTTACTATAACGGAACTATCAACTCTTTACTTTCATCTCCTCATCTATCTTATAAAATGTCCCCTTTAATTATGATATTTGATGTTAATCATTTCCAGCTACGAAAATAATCTATTTCGAAGAATTTTGTTGATTGTTTTGCAAAGAGTTTCAAGAATGCAATATTATTTTTGTAAAAACTTATTTGTCTCTAAGTTTAAGAGAAGGGGAATTATCGTAAAAAAGTTCTTGATATCACTCTGAAGAAATTCTGTGAAAAGTTCTTTGCGAATTCTCAAAGTTATCTGCCTAGATATATCAAAATTTTAAACATTTCGAACGCAGAATCAAATCACTTCAAAAGCACTTCACAGGAGATTCCGTTGTGAGATTCGATTAAATTAGAGGAATTTAAGAAATTTGATTTTTAGTTCCATGACAAAGGGTAAATTATGGCTTCGGCACCCATTGACTATTTTCGGCAACCGAAATTGAAATGTTAATTTCACTGTATTTTCCCATCAAAACTCTTCGCTGAATGTATTAAGCCGATTCCTTACCTTTTCAGCTTCAATCTGATTACATTTTTACGACTGTGCAATCCTGTTATGCCATATTTTTCTTTAAATTAAACATACACACTACAAAATACGGCTGATTTCGAGTTGCCGATAATAGAACAGCTGGTTAACACGCAGTTCAAATGGAAAGGGTGCCGAAGAAAAAGAGACTGCCGACAATAGTCACACTCACCTGAGAAGTTTGGATCGTTGTAAAAACATGTTCAACCCGTTTTGATCAATTCTGTCGATTGGAATTGGTAGAACAGCAAGCAGCAGATAAATGTCAACAAACAAACCTGTCATGTATATGTGTGACGCTGAGAAATCGCTAATAGACGTTCGGACGCTGCTTAGATTGACAAGAATACGTAAATTCCCCTAATAAGTTTATTTCAATATCAACCCGTATTTGAATTTCTTATTTACTATATAAATGGTTACTTATTTAGTATTTACAAGGTCACTATTTGGTCACTATTTCCGTAATTTTAGTCACTAAAGTCACTACTATTATATCGCATCAGCACTACCAGCCCTGTGTGCCGATTGTACCAGGCATAGAGCAAGCTGCGATTTTTTTTAAAAATACGAATAGTATGGTATATTTGGCAACCCGGTATTTCTGACAGCTTGAATGTTTACGTTTGCAATCGCAACGGTCCCGAAAATGTCGAATATCGTGCTCGATAAGGATTCCTTCTACCAACGAACAAAACGCTTCTACGCCAAGTGGAAGGAACCAGAGTTTTTCCATGATGATTCGCTACAGAAGGTGGATTGCATTCTGACGGCGGTCGTCGTAAACGAGGAAACCATCTACAGCAAATCAACCTCGCTGCAGACCTGGCTGCTGGAATACGAGCTGACCGATACGATTACAGTGCTGAGCTAAAAGTCAATCTTATTCCTGACCAGCAAGAAGAAGGTCGATTTTCTTAATCAGATCGAGAAGGACGGTGAGGAAGGCATTCCGTCGGTGAAGCTCTTGGTTCGGGATAACAATGACAAAGACAAGATCAATTTTGAAAAGCTGCTGGAGGCGATCAAGGAATCCAAGGATGGCAAAACGTTGAGCCTCTTCTCCAAGGAAAACTTCCCGGGTTCTTTGAATCGTGGCGGGCCTTCATCAAGGTCAAGAGTTTCGACACGGTGGACATCAACGTCCCAATCGTGTACATCATGTGCTCCAAGGAGGACTCCGAGGTTATCATCATCAGTCGGTAGACGTATTCAACAAGTACCTCAAGGATCACATCATGGAGATTATGGATGTTGATAAGAACGGTACGTCTCTGGTGTGGATAGCAACTAGTTGGACATGTGATACCCGGCGATTATTCAGTCGGGTGGCAATTACAGATAGAAGTTCAGTGCATTCAGCGGCAAGATCTATCTGCACTTTGGATCGATCATCTGTGCTCTGGGTGCGCGTTACAAGTCCTCCTACTCCAATGTCGTCCGAACGTTGCAGGTCAATCCGACGGAAACGATTCAGAAGCACTACACCTTACTGCTCAATCTGCAAGAGGAACTGCTGAAGGTGATGATCCCGGTCAAGAAGCTCTCGGAGGTTTTCGACGTCGGAATGGTTTATGGCAAGAAGAAGGATCCCAAGCTCATTATTGTGTGGTTGGATTCGCTGGAGGAGGAATTGTTTAAAAATGACTAGAGAAAATTAAGCATCGGGAATGCGCTCCCGGATATATTGATTTGGTGAGTACGTTCCAGTTGAAGATTGTTCGCTCTAAATAACCCTTTTATGAATACATTTCATTAATCAAACATTATTATATGCTGGGTTTGGGGGGGACAGCCTAAGGGTTTCAAAGGATTTGTAGACTGGACAAGGGTTTGTGGATTTGCCAGTCCCTTGTCACGTGTTGATATATATATCTTGTCGTTTGTCTTCCAAAGGTCTTCAATAAAGTCGATTCACCCTGCTGCAACAAACCATCAGGCAGTACTTTACAACCAGTGAAGTATCTGCAGTCATAGGTAATCCTTGCACTGATGGTGGGTTCTATTCACATCACATCACATCAGAAGAAGGATCCCAAGCTAAGACGTTCGATTTTACCATCGGGTTGGAGTTCCGGGAGAATTCGATCGTAGTACCTCAACCTGTTAAATTCGGTTTAAAAATTATAAGTAAATTAGGTTGAGTTGAAGCAATCCCCCCTATTCTGCGAGTCACGTGACTCTCTCTCACCGGTGAGGTGACAATAGTCACCTCGTGTGAGGTGACTCTCCATTTGATTTGCATGGAGAGTCACCTCACACGAGGTGACAATTGTCACCTCACCGGTGAGAGAGAGTCACGTGACTCGCAGAATAAGGGGGAATAAAAATTCCGTGTGGTTGTGCCGTGAAAATTAGTTCGATATTGTTCAAATGAGTTTAGTTTGGTAGGCGACCAATTGACCGACTACTTTTCACGGCACAATCACACGGAATTTTTATTGCTTCCAATCAAACTTAATTACCTTTGTTTTTGTAACAAAAATCGAAATCAAAAATGTTTATTATTTCATCTCGTATAAGATGACACATATCCGAAAATAAAACTACTCTTTTACTTAATTCAAATTTAAACCTAAATCTCACTTCAAATTTACATACATCGCATCGGTGGTAAGCCCACAGTTGTTACCCTTCACCGCCATCAAAGCATATACATCGTTGCCCCAGTAGTTGCACCAGGAGTTCTTGATTAGCCAGTAATATTTTCCTTTTAGTTTTCCGTATTAAAACCGCCACCACTGCATGCTCCAATTCATCCACATTGTTCTTGCATTCCGCTACGAACCGTTTCCATAGTAGCTGAAAGACTTGTGACCGGCATCGATAGCAATTGACGCCCTCGGAAGCCTACATTTCGAATTTAAATGTGAACCGAGAAGTGAATTGCTGGTTGGAGTTCCTCTATTATATTCAATTAGAGTATGTTTCTGAAATACACAGTCAAACAGAACGTAATGTTGTGAACAACTACAATGACAGCTGTCCAGCAGTGTTCCCATTTTATTAAATGAACAACCTAATGCCTACGAGATTGTGCCAAAGGTGTGCCGATGGATGTACCCAAGCTGTACTGAATCTACTTTTGGCACACTATGCTGAGTGACGTACCCCTTGGCAAAAATACACAAAAATCCATACATTCTCAGATTCAAAACTACCAAGCCCATATATTTCAAGTTGGGTGGCCTCCTTCATGTGAGTACCACAAGAAGCGGCTTCGATCGGTTAATTGGCTAGTGTATTGTTTGTCTTTAAAAAATTATGATTTTTTTATTCCTTTTCGATATAGCGTCGTTTATTTGCGATGCTTGTTTTTGAATCATTCATTTTAACTTTTTAATTTTACAAATGTTGAGTCTAGTATGAACACAAAACAAATCATATTATGCAACACAATTTGATAAAGCAATAAATCCAAGTGACCTTCAGTCGACTACCTATTAATGAACAATCGTACTACACACTACGAAAAAGTAATGTAAATTTCGGTTCCCTGAAACCGACACATGTAAGGGGCCCTTTTGATATAAGAATCAGTTGAAAGAAACGAGAAAATCAATTCAATAAAAGGTTCTCTTCGTCGAGTTCGTTATGTTTCGGTTGGAAAACACTTAATTTTACATGAAGTGTGTGTACACAGTCCATGATTTACGTCAAATATGCATTAAGTACGTCTTGCGTAAAAGTAGTTATTTCTAAGTGTGTACCGTTGAATGCATGTTATATTGAAGTTCCATAGAACATGGGGCAGCTATGTGGATACCAGCAGTATGATCGTGCTAAATCATACATTTTGTAATTGCATTATGATTGCTAAATTACGAAACGGTTTCAGTTAATTCTAAGAAGTCATATTTTCTTACAACTTGCCTGTTCCATCATTCTGCACCATGTTTGTAGAATATGTATATCACAGCCAATGAAGAATGAGGGCATTAGGGATCTAAGAACAGTTACGTATTATCGAGGGTAATTGAAGAAAACAAATAACTAATCAATGTACTAGACCCTCTAACGACTATAAATTTTTTTTCGCGTGGGTTATAATTCCGTGCACTTGACAATCAATTTGAAATTAAATTGGTACCAAAAGCTGTAATTTATTGACAGAACCAGAGACAGAACACAGAAAATGCACAGAAATAATAACATAATTTTGTTTGTTTTTTTTTTTATAAATTGAACGATCATGGTTGAGTGGGTTGAGTTCGCGGTGCACGGTACGTCAAATATATATCACAGCAACCCATCACCGGTTGTAGTCAGTACCTTAAATCAAATTTCAAATAAACCATTACCTATAAACATTCCTCCTGATAAAATGTCTTCGTTGGATGAAAGCACCAGCGAATTGAGGTTGGACGCCCTACAGCGTGGCGCCAAAATTTCCCGTTCCTCATTTTTCAACTACGTTCGGTTCAATCGACTGCGGAAAAACTACCCGAATATGCAAGTCGCTGTGCGCGAAAGCGCCCAGGAATGGCGATCGATGAGCTTGGAGCAGAAACGTCCGTTCCGTCTGGAGGCTAGCAGTGTGCCTCGGAGTACAACGATACCGGACTATTTCCTACTGGGAGAACAAGTGCTCGGGAAGCGAGTTCGGAAACAATTTACATATCTGAAAGCTCACTTTGAACGGTATCTGGATGCGAGGGTGGGCCGTGCATTGGAGAACCCGGCGGATTATAGCCGGCGTAACAAATAGGTAAACGAATAATTGCGACTTGCGATTGTGCGAATAAATTTTAATCAAATCTTTTTCGATCTAATGATTAATAATTAATTGATAAAGAGTTCATTCATTTTTTTTAAGTAAAGTAAGCACTTTAAGGGGTTACGCCTACCTGCAAGACCGAAAAAAAGCAAAAGTTTGGATTTTTTTTTCTCGAAAAAGACGCAACATATTGAAAATCGGTTTTCTGCCGTTTATTGAACACACATTAAATGGTACATTTATCAGTCGATGCTGTAAAAATGAGGTCCTGGCGCCCCGCACGGCTGCTCTCCGTGGACGATGTTCTAAAAAACGCTTTTTGCGGTGCCAACTGCGGTTTGTGATGTAATCATCTGAAATAAAATAAAAACCATGCGAAATCGTTAAGCATGTGTTAAACTAGTCCTTGATCGTTCGGTTTTTTTTTTAATTTTTTTGACAAAATGGCGGCCCTGCAAAGTTGAAGTGCCGATTTTTGATCCTTAAAATTTGTCTTTGATCGGCTGTAAAAAATCGAAATTAAATGATAGACGTAATCCGAACGATCGTGGACTGCACAAAATAGTACTGAACAGAAATCAAAATGAATCGGACGAATCGAATGTATATATTTCGAGAAATTTTTGGCACCGGTTTTGAAAATATGATTCCGAGATAATCGCGTTTAAAGTTTCAAGTTGGGTTTAGTCCACTATAAGTGAATATTTTTGTACGTCGCATAACTTTCACAATTTTCATCGGATCAACTTGATCTTTTGAGGAAATATTCTTGACTTTATATACTTTCGATGAGGACAATAAAAAAAATCGATTTTTTGAAAGTTTGCAGGTAGGCGTAACCCCTTAAATATTACGAGAATCGTCCATTTGTTCCGAAGAACTGTAGACCAATCCCATATGGACCACCTACGCATTTGTGCAACTATGCTATCAGTCTAAAGTGGTGCAACCAAAGAAGTTCGTTATGATGAGAAACTATTCCCATTAACGGTTTTGATAAAATTACTGACAGTAAATCTACTGGTTAATTTTTACATAATAGATTCGCATTGCAATATAGGTCATCCAGATTACTGGCGGAAGAACTTTCACAGCTGTATTATATTTCTAAGGTAACCGGCGGATTAACGTTTTTCTCAAGATCTGCAATATATACTTTACATAAATGTAATTTAGATGTCAAATGATAGAATGGGTTTAATGATTTTTGTTCGTCAAACGGAAATCTAATATCGTGGAATAGTGCTTTTAAAAAAAATCTGAGCCAAATTTCCTAGTAAGAAATCTTGAAAATTTTGATTTTTTCGCGATATCCAAAATTTTCTAAAGTTCAAGCATACAGTCAACTCTCCATTTCTCGATGTTCCTCCCTATCTCGATTCCCATACTCGATATTCTCTCTATCTCGATTGTTCTTTATGTGGATGGTCCATAGAAAACATTCGGCAACAAAGTACTCTCCATATGTCGATGGAAAAATCTAGATCTTTATATTTTCTACGTTTGATCTACCGTAAAACGGGGTAACTTTGATAGTTTTTGAATTATATCTAAACATTTTTTTTCAACAATTAATGTTTTTCATATATTTGTTTTAACAAGTACTGAGGATCCCAGTCAGAGTCCCTGCGCTTTGGTCAATATAGGGCGTCGTTGTGCCAATTTGGTCGTGGCATATTTCGAGTATGAGAGAGTGATTGCAGTTTGCTCAAAAGTGCCTGATATATGTGCGTCTTCATGTTGTTTTTCAGGTTATTTGATTTGGTGAACCTTTTCTGGCAGATCTGACTTGTTATAATTGTGCTGTTTTACGTGATCTCCCATATCGTCCACATTCATGAATACTTTTATAAAGCTGGTACAGATGTTGAACTTCTAATCTACACAGTAAATCTGAACGTGTCTGGCCAGTCCTGTTGGATGAACCTACTTTCGATAGACCTTGCAGATGAGTGAATTAGTTCGCATGTGGTTTGTTGGATTATTCTTCTCGTTGAAAAGCTTTAGACAATTGTGTTGGAACGTTCGTTCGAGTGGGTCCTAACGTCTAAAGTCGAAAGCTTTAAGAATTTTTCACAGTTTTCCCACTTGTACGACTTCTGTCCCAAATGAACCAGCATGTCCTGAAGAAGGCTTCATACACCAGGAATACATCTGCAATGAAATGACCTTAAAGAACATCCACCGAATCAACATAAAAAGACAATTCCTTTTTAGAGCTTTGCAGCTGTCTAGAACTTCTGGTATACAATGCAATCAAACATTTTTCCATCTCCCTCCGTCCGATGGTTCCGGATCCTTTACCGTTACCCACAGCTATTCCCACCTGGTGCAGCGTTCGATTGTGAAACTCATTTTGAGAATGTCAATGAATATACCTAACTGTAGAAAATTTTTCTAAAGTAATTTGATCACTTTTTTTCACACACTAAGCGACCAGACACCGATATTTACTTATGTAACTACTGATTATAATAACTTCCAGCAAGATGTCGATCTCCTATGGAACGAGAGAAATAATTTATAAATTTTGCAAACATGTCAAAGAAAAATCAGTTATATACGCTGAACGAATTCTTTGCCATTATCCGGACTAAGTATAAATTTGAAATAAATTTTAATCAAATCAATATATAAAGATTGCTTAGACATAAATTGATTGAATTTTATTCATTCTTGATTTAGTATTTTTAAGAGAACAACTTCAATGACAGCTGTCCAGCAGTGCTCCCATTTTATTTAATGAACATTGTATTCTACAAGATTGTGCCGAAGGTATTCCAATGAATGTGCCCAAGATGTGCCGAATCTACTTTCGCCACACTGTGCTGAGTGACTTACACCTTGCATTTACCATTAATTGTATTGTTGTTCTATTGTTAAAAATGCTTACTATATGGGACGTATTGTACATCTATTGTAATCATAATATGTTAACATTTCTTGTACAATATACGTACAATAAATCGCTTGTTAACAATAGATTTTGATGTAATTGTATTTTATTTTTTTCCGGGTAACATCCACATTCGGAAATACATGTCCGTTATAGCAAGCATACGTATGGCTAATGGGGTGTCATTTTGACAATAATATTGAGACAAATATTGATAAGCCATTACCGCAAAATCAAAAAAAGTTTGATTTCATGTTTCAATATTTCCCCTTCTGTTTGACAGCAGCAGATGGGACTTGTTCTTCGGCAACTTTTATCAGGTGGTTGTGATTTAACTCGAAATATTCCATCGGATACAACAATGTTATTGAGGATCGACCATGTAATGATGACCCCACCAAAAATATTGACATTAACAAAATGATGGAAATATTGATGAAACTTTTGTCGTGTGGCGTTCGCTTCTCTTCTCAATTTTTTTTTTCAAATTAATCCTCCAAGTCCATGACCATGCTATGTTTTAAAGGCTGAAGATTCAGAATCCTAAATTATTTTTTTTTCAAGGTCTAACTTTTTTGTTATGTTAACGTCTGATGCAGACTCTTGAGTATTTTCCTAATTCTGGGATATCGAATATATTTTTAAACTATATAATCATGAAAATTTGGCCAAGCCCAGATTATGGCATTTTTTTTTCAAAAATCTTACATATTTAACACTTATATTTTTCAATTAGTCCAGGATCTTATGCATTGTTTTATAAAACACTAAAACCTAACTTTTTATGTTTGGAATCTTGAAAATGGTTTGTGTCAAGATCATATTTTTTTAGGATTTTTTTTCTTATTCCATGATTTCATGAAAGGACTAGTCAGATGATGCATGTATTGATTTAATGTGAAGGGCGAATACGATGGCTTTGCAATATACATTCTTTATTGGTTCTGATATAGAGCTGTCACGAACTGCACATATCACGCATCTGCTACTTGAAACGTATTCATAAAATTAGGGTCAGACATTACCCGCTTGTGGATCACATTAAAGTTTAATTAAATCGTCTCAAGTTACCGGTACTTCTTTCCTTGAGTTTGTGGCTCCATAGCATAGTAGATGCACTCACTCCAGGCAAAATGGGAAACGGCCATTTTCGTTTTACAATTAAGCAGATTTACGGGTGGCGGAAGTGAAGTGGTATCGCCATTAATTTATGCGAGAATGAACTTATACCCTTATTCTAACACGGTTCCCCTAAATTCATCAACATTAAATTAGAATACATGGTACACAGCAAAAAAAAAGTTGATGAATATAAATATCATCGGAACAGATGCACATAGGTTATTCCAATGGGTGTGTAATTACGTTTTACGACGTGCTTACACATGTTTTACGAACAATTGACATCCATGGGTTTTATATTGTACTTGCAATTACATCAATATTTGATACATCAGTATGTGCGTTGTTCGATATTAGAATCTGTTTTGCTGTGCATACCTACAACCCTAACAGAATATTAGCACCAGAAAAAAACTCTGGACAGAACCCATTATTCATTAAGAGGGTATTAGCTCAGTTGATTACCTCCAAGCCGATCTAGCTCTTCATTCTCAAGTTGTTACAAAATTGTTTACAATCAAAGTGCCATTGAACTTGACAAAGCTGGTGAAAGTAAACCAAAATAGAGGTAAACAGAAGGAAGGAAAATCCTACGTACAGCCGACGACGGGATCTACGCTACTTAGGCCCAGAATGTCTCGAAGAGAGAACCCTTTTCCTCTGTCGCATACAATGCTCTCTCGAGAGGTTGCAACAAAGGTACAATGTAGAAGACAGTGGCAAAATCTTGAAAACATTACGATCACACTAAATGCACACATAAAGCTCACAGAATAATGCGCTTCAGGCTGCCTGGAAGGCGGAAAACATCCAAACAAACATCACTAATACCGCAAATATTTGCTTCAAAGCAGTTGACGATTATCTCCGTCTGCCATTATTCTCGTTGGTCCCATATTTTCCATTATAGGTAGGTAACCATGAGCCTCCGAGATCTGATCCGTGTGTTGCAGCAGCACGGAAGCTTGCAGAAGCATCTCCAGCACTCTGCAGCATACGATCGTTATTATTGGTCTTTTCAAGTGTGCGCTTGCGGATTTGCAGATCTTTTCGGTCGATAGCTGCACAACTTCCAAGAGAAGAAGGGATCTAAGCAAACAGTAGAAATATCCGCTTGTCCGACAGACTAATAACATAACTTCCCTGCCGAGATAAGTTATTAAACTTATTTAATCTATCGCAGCAGCACCAGTAGCCAGCAGTGGGTTGCGCTTCTTGCAAAGGATGCTCCTTTTTTCGATGATCCTTAAATTGAACGTTCAGGCTAAATATCTTTCAATGCGAATCGTAGTGGGAGGCGGCATCTCTGTGTGATATATTAATACAGAGCGTGTTGTGTTTTGTGAATATGCTGTTCTTTTGTTCACATGGCCCGCTTCCGGATAATCCCGGAAAGAAAAGCTTCTTTTGTGGGATAGTGGACTTGCGCTCACAATATTGAACGGCGGTTTGGTGTTTTTTGGTTTTGGATGGGTGTGCCTTGGATTGAACTTCTGAAGGATATGCGACGTGATTTTAAGCCGATTTCTCGCGAATTAAAGCTCATGCACACAAAATAACAACATCAACTGGTAGAGGAGGTAGGGGAAACCGGACACACTTGATCCGGTCCAGTTTTTTTTCAAGATCTAGAAAGTATTTTATTCCGGGGAAAATTATCATGACATTTGTATCAGTTAATTGAACGTAGGGTAGATGTACGAGTTATGGTTATACGGTTCTATTATGGTGTGTTCCAATTATGGCCTATGGGAATTCCATAGGACATAACTGGAACACACCATAATAGGAACGTATGGCCATAACTGGTACACCTACCCTACATATGTTTATATTTTTGAGAGCAGCAGTTCTTATGTTTTCACTCCGTATGGATTGGATTTGATTTCTTTATTAAATGCAGATTACGAATATATGTATTAATTACATACTTTAATACTCCTCTTCTTCTTTCGCTTTAATACGCCCCTACTGGAATTTTATGTCGGCTTTCAACTTAGTGTTCTAGATGCCACAGTTAATTAAAACGCTTTCCATTGTTTTCGTTTTTGCGGTTTAATGTAAGCGGCAATAAGCACGAGTCGTTGACAGCTCAACATCAGTTGTTTGTGAACAAAGATGCAACGATTATCTACACCCTGAATTATTTCAGTGTACGGCGGCGTAACAACATCGTAAAAACGAAAATGACATAGGCCTGTACCATTTTTGGCATTGGTATAATTGTGTCGCAAGTTCAATCATACTATATGCCCAGGGAAGCCGAAAAATTTCCAACCTTAAAAATTCCTAAAACGGACCGGGAATCCATTTATTTACTTATTTGTCGTTAAACATGTATGTCAACCGGTTTTGTTACATTGATAAGCTTAAACTCTAATTCACTTAAACTCACTCAGTTTTGTCTTAGTATAATAAGTATCAGCATATAGAAACAGCCATTCCATAGCAAAACGATATAGGGAGCATCCATAAATGACGTAGCATATTTTTGATCAATTTTAGACCCCTCCTCCCCCCCCCCCCCCTCGTAGCGTATTTGGCTATATCCAATACATGGCCGGTCACAAATTCTGAAACCCCCACCTCCCCCCTCAAATGCTACGTCATTTATGCATGTTCCCATAGTGGTTCTCAGAACTTCGTAAAAATTAGAAGTTTTGTTCCTTATCGCAAAATATTAAGCCCATATTAATAAAAATACTTTTTAGGAAAAATATAATGATAAAAAAAAATTGGGATTTGGCATTGAAAAACATTGATTGTATTTGATTTTTATGGTTTTCACAAGGGGTAAATCACTCAGCACATTGTGCCGAAATTAGATTCGACACAGCTTGGGCACATTCATCGGCATACCTTCGGCCAGTAGGCATTGGATTGTTGTAAATAAAATGGGAGCAGTGCTGGACAACTGTGCCTGAAGTTTTTCACAACATTATGTGCTGTTTGCCTCAATATTCAGGAATATTGATTATACCAGAGGAACTCAGACCAGTAGTTCACTTATAGATCTTAATTCGAAATGTAGGTTCTAGAATGGGCTCAAGAGAAAGAGGCAGTTAATCAGACCCCATTAGTACCCTTAATTCAAATAATGCTGCAACTCACACATCATCCTCTATAGTCGGTCTCCAACAATGTTCCCCACCTGTTCCAACTCTTTCCGGCCGCTGATAGACCGTTGCTTTTCACATCACAAATGCTTGGTTTCTGGCCTGCCTTTGAGGGCATTATAAACCCCTAAAACACAGGACATTTATTATCCTATGAACACAAAACACCAACATTTCGCGCACCCGCAACTTCCCGCGTCATCTTCAATCCGATTTATCCTTGCGATTTCAAACCAAAACAGTCAAAGTGTCAGCAATATCGGGTTTCCGGGATGGGTATTTTACAAACAATCGCAGCTTGCATTATGACCGGCAAAATCGGCACGGCCATCTACTGCAACTGACAAAAAAGATGACCTAAGATTGGTGTGCGGAGTGACCTACCCCTTGATTCAAAACAACAAATTATTGATATTTTGACTCGAATTTTCGAGATACTTTGAAAAATCAATTTGTATCACTTTTTTATGCTCGATGCATCTTATGATTTCAAAGCCCAGAGATTAAGGTCACTAGGCTAAAAACCACATACAGATATCAATAGGTTATAAGACAGAATTAAGAATAAGATATTTAACATGTTTCAGAAAAAGATAACTTATTTGCATCAAGTTATTTTTTCTGAAACATGTATTTAATTAAATATCTTATTCTTAATTCTGTCTTATAACCTATTGATCCAGATAGCTTTTGGCCTAGTGACCTTAATCTCTGGGCTTTGAAATCATAAGATGCATCGATCATAAAAAAGTGATACAAATTGATTTTTCAAAGTATCTCGAAAATTCGAGTCGAAATATCAATAATTTGTTGTTTTGAATCAAGGGGAGAGAATTAGAGGAAATTGTTAAGAATATCGAATAAAGAAAATGTGTCTTCACTCCATTGTCTATACTAACATAAATATTAACCTTTTAGTACTCGCACTGATGTACAAAGTTAAACACGAAAAAAATATGTAAAATTTCAACTTGCTCAACGAGAAACTAAACATGATTCATGATATTTAATACCCACGTCCAATAGACCAATACTTGAAGAATATTACTAAAAAGTTATTTACAGAAAGGTTTTAAAAAATCTGATTTAAGAAGATTTCTAGCCACGAATCCTGGCAGACACTCATGGACGTGTGTGTGCTTTCACTCCGCGTTTATTTTTTTCGTCGATAGAATAAAGTGCTGGTGTTTCCGTTCCTCATAGTTAAATGCTAGAAAAACTTTTAAAAATTATGCTAATTCTCAGAGATTCCCATCAGGGTACACGTAATGCCAAGTAATGTACAGCAACAATAGAGTTGTTGCCCTTGCATAAACGCTGGATCCTCCATTAAGTGGCAGTTACGAAAAAAATAAATCTCCATTGAACCTTTAACATCCAATCGTCCGATACAGCCACACCAAGAAGAAACAACCGAAGGTGTACTTCATTTGAAGCTCGGAAAAGTTGATGATCACAGTCAAGCAGACCAGTGTTGGTGAGATCATTCAATTTTTATCTATAAATTAGGAATTTGATAAACATTAGAGGCATTTGGTGAGATCCTTCAATTATACTATACTAGCTGAGTGTGCCCGGCCTTACTCGGGATTCAATATTAGCTTGAGTTAATGCGCCAATTGAAAAAAAATGCAATATTGTACGTAGCCCCCCCCCCCTTATCTAAGGGGCTACTCCCTATGACCTCCACTTGCCAAATTTGGTTCCATTTGCTTGATTAGTTCCCGAGTTATGCAGAAATTTCTGTTTTATTTCTAAGGGAACCCCCCCTCCTTTACAAAGGGGAGGGGTCTCAAACCATCATAGGAACCTTTCCCTGCCCCAAAAAACCCTGCATACAAATTTTCACGCCGATCGGTTCAGTAGTTTCCGAGTCTATAAGGGTCAGACAGACAGACTGACAGAAATTCATTTTTATATATATCACCAAAATTTAGATTCTAGGTCCAGCAAAATTAATTGCTGAACTGGTTCCAGCAAAACCAAAATTTCACCGACCATCCAGCAATATGAAATAATTTGCTGGATACTCAGTAAATTGTCAAATCTGTCAAATGAAACGTCAGTGCTTGAAAACTCAAATTCTCCCATAGAATGGTTGATTGCTGACTACAATATTTGCAGTAAATTTGCTACATTCTAGCATTATTTTTCTCATGAAAATGATGTTTTCTGATTCACCAACAAGTAAATGTAACATTTTTAACGTTTAACCGAATAAAATATAATTTTTTTTTTCACTTATCTTGCAGCTCGAAACAAAATCGCAACATGACTGGATCAGGGATGCGTTTACATATTTTATAGAAACTATTAACAGAATTGGTGTATCAAATACTTACATGATACCAAACATAACTAGCTTAGAATAAATAAAGATATTTTGAATGATTGTAGCACACATTGAATTCCAAACCATAAAAAAACATCCTTCCCGCTGTAAAATAATTGCTCCTCCTAATTCTGCTGGTTTTTCAGCAATATGCTGTCACTTTATTGACAGACCATTTTACTGGTCATCCAGCGAAATTATTTTGCTGGACGGATTGCTGAACTTCCAGCTCGGCAAAATCCAGCAAAATTTTGCTGGTTTACGGCAACAAAAATTGGGTGTGTAGATTACTAGCTGAGTGTGCCCGGCCTTGCTCGGGATTCAATATTAGCTTGAGTTTACGCACCAATTAAAAAAAGGATGCTATATTTTACGTAGCCCCCCCTTTATCTAAGGGGCCACCCCTTATGACCTCCACATGCCAAATTTGGTTCCATTTGCTTGATTAGTTCTCGAGTTATGCAGTAATTTCTGTTTAGTTTGTATGGGAGCCTCCTCTTACAGAGGAGGGAGGGGTCTCAAACCATCATAAGAACCTTCACCGGCCCCAAAAACCCCTGCATACACATTTTCACGCCGATCGGTTCAGTAGTTTCCGAGTCTATAAGGGTCAGACAGACAGACAGACAGAAATTCATTTTTTATATATATATAGATATAAACCATTCATTCTTCTTCTTCTTTTCCTTTATTTAACGTCGGTCTCTGTTCCGTAATCTAGTGCCAATCACCGACGGACATCGATTGCCATCCATTGACGGCAACCGAATGTGCAGGAAGGCAGCTTCCACACCTGCGTAGGATATCGCACCCAATCACATCACACATGGGCCGGGACCAACGGCTTTACTTCCCTTCCGAAGGAAGACGTGACCAGAGATTTTTATGCTTCAGAAAAATCCCACCGACCTCGGCTGGGATTGAACCCAGACCCATTGGGGTGTTAGAAAGCAGTCACGCTTGCGCCGGTAAACCATTCATTACATCACATGGGATTGTAGAGTTCACTCTTACATAACTCGGAGCGTTTGGTACGGTATGCCCACGCATCCTTCCACCCCTGTAGATTCACGAAATGCATCGCTGTTTAAATATATTTAGGGTAGAGAGCTACTTCGTCGTAATCGCCCATTTCCGTTCTATCGATCAGAAAAGGCCAATAATATCAATGATTCCACCGTGCACAAATCAGTGTTCACTCGGCTGTCGACAGAAGCAGGCCACTCTCGATGTGTGTTACGCGATTGTCTGTTTACTCGGCAGCAATCATTGTGTGGTCCTCCTCATTGTTATTCATCAGCAGTTCTTTCGGTCGATGCGTCGTCGACTTTGGAAAGCAACCGTTTCGTGATGAGTGTGTGAGTGCTGACCACGTTTTGCGTCCATTGCTGCAAAGGAAACACCCTGCCCCCTGTTGGTGATACTGCCATGCAATGACACAACTGGAAGCGGCTATGATGGAGGGGGCTTATTGGATAACGGAAAATGAAATGTATAAATAACTGTATATTGTATTGTATCATTTGAGTATATTTTTAAATTGGTTTGTATAGTGTTTAAATTCCAGTGAACAAGAATCCTCGGCTCTGTAAAGTTAACTCGATTGAGCTTTATCAAAAAAATTTATAAACAAGCGTGCACAGATCAATAATAAGTTTGTTCCGATGCGTTAGTTCATTACCTACAACATAAATCCTTTTAGAGCGCATTGTATGAATATTATCATTGTTCTCAAAACAAAAGAAGCGCTGATTTTGCCAACAAGATTCACTCTCTCCCAGATTGTGCAAAACCATTTTGGAAGATGACCAAAATTTTGGAAAATAAGTCGAGACCGATCCCTCCGCTTTCCTCTGTTGACCAGAACTTTTACCCATCCCTAATCATAACCCCAGTTGAAAAGGCTAATGCTCTTGGCTAACATTTTGTGATTTCACATAATCTTGGTCAAACCATGGTGAGCCCCCACGGGCCTACCGTACTGGAGGCATTGACTAGCGTCGCTGACACCCCCGTAGTAGTGCATGATGATAGTAGAATATCGGCTGATGAGTTGATAGCAGCTATTAGAAGTACTAAAAACATGAAAGCCGCGGGTATGGATGGTGTAGTCAACCTCGAGTTGAAAAACTTGAGTATTGACTTCTTGAACCATCTTACCTTTATCTTCAACAAATGTTTGGAGCTTGGTTACTTCCCTGCATGCTGGAAGTTAACCAAAGTGATTCCAATACACAAGCCTAGCAAAGATCCTACCAGTGCCAAAAGCTATCGCCCCATCAGCCTCTTGTCCTCCATATCGAAGCTATTCGAAAAGTTGATACTCAGCCGTCTGCTGGTGTTTTCAAATGATAATAACATCTTTATCAAAGAGCAATTCGGGTTTAGGAAAGGCATCAAGCGGAATAAGTCCGTTTCTAATACATGCTACATGGCATTGTTGGACGTCGAAAAGGCGTTCGATAATGTCTGACATGATGGTCTAGTGTACAAGCTGCATCGATACAACTTTCCGATCTACCTCGTGAAGATCATCAAAAACTACTTGTCGGGCAGATCATTCCAAATTACGTTCAAAGTTGATGCAAGGGTCCCTCAAGGTAGCCTCAGCCTGCTTGGGCCTATCTTATTCAACATTTTCACGTCAGTCGTTCCTCCCCTGCCGGGTGGTGGTATCCTGTCAATGTTCGCAGATGACACCTCAATCATCTATAAGAGTCGAGTGATCCGTGATCTAGCGAGTAAGCTACAATCAGGCCTGGATGTTCTGTCCGACTATTTCAAGAGCTGGAAAATTTGTATCTATGCAGCTAAAACACAAACCATTCTGTTTCCACTCACACTCTCACACACACACACACACACACACACACACACACACACACACACACACACACACACACACACACATTGTACACTCGAATTCACCTCGGCATGTTCCGCCTGCTAACGTCAAGATCCATCTTGATAGCACTCCCATTGAATGGTCGAGTGAAGTAGTCTTTCTTGGTCTCACCCTCGATAGCAAATTGCTGTTCTGATCCCATGTGGACAAGACATCCACCAAGTGTAACAGCTTGATCAGGTCGCAGAAAGTCCACCCTGTCCCTCAAAAACAAGCTTGCTGTCCACAAGCAGATCATTCTGCCGGCTATTGAGTATGGTATGCCAATCTGGGAGATTTGTGCTAAGTGCCACTACTTAAAGCTTCAGAGGATCCAAAACAAGATCCTCAGAATGATCCTTAACAGTCCACCGCGAACTCGTAATTCTGAGATTCACCTCCTGGCCGGTCTTCAAACACTCGAGGAACGAAAGACTTCCACGCTGGAAAGGTTCAGAGTCGCTGTCTGCGATCAAACCACCAGATCGTTCGTGATTTGGTAGTTTAAGTAGTTAGGTAGGCTCCAATGCTCAAGAAGGTAGGTTATCAAATTTTTAAATTCAAATGAAAACAATCCCAAAAAAGGGTATACCAATTTTATATTATTTATATCATGTTGGACTATGGATCTAAGATTGGGCCCATCGCTAAAAATCTGCTATTTATCAATTTTATCTAGATGAACGCGTCATTGGGACGGTACTTATGGATATTTTTGGTCGCTATTGAAAATTTTGTCGATTGTTGAATTTATGTATGGGCCCAAATTAGGGGCATTTATGCTGACATTACATCCATTTCCCCATTTTCCATTTCTCAGATATTTTGTAAACATCAATGTTGACAAGACAAATAATTAGGCGTTATCTTATCTAATCATTTTCCATGACGCTTTCTCGTGCTGGCTGCGATCAGGTTAGATTAGATTTAAGAAGATTCCCAAGATTATGGGGCTTTGACATTTGTGTAGAGTCTGAAACTAGAACTTTTCTTCAAAATTTGTGATTAATAACAACCTTCGTGATGCAAGATTTGAAAAAAAAATAATTAAAATGTTAGATTTTGAAAAAAAAAAATCAAAAAAACTTTGCTTATGGCTTGAGTCATATATTGTCAAGGATCTGAGACTTGGAAGCATTTTAAGCGATATAATAAATTACAGAACAATCTATAGAATCTTGCGGACAAACCCTGGATTTTTTAGAAAAATTTAAATGTATTCAAAGTGTTGATTTAAAACAAATATTGAGAAGGGTTCCCACATAATTTTCGAAGGAAAAGTTTTGAGCAGAATTCCAAAATTATTCTGACATGAAAGTCCGTAGAAATTGTAAGATGAATTTGAAGGGATTTCTGTGGAGAAGAATGCAAGTTCTAAATCAAATTTTTAGGTAAATTGGAGTTGTGAAAAAAAAAACTTTGAGTGGATCGTGAGGAAAATGACAGATTAATTTCAAGGAGAATTCCAAGAGAATTATGATGAGAATTCAACAAGAAACAGAGTTCTAAGAATGATCTGGGATAATTTCAACCCTAGTGAGAAATATTCATCACATAGCTCCAACAAAATAGATTGCCAGAAAAATTGCTGATAATTAGAAACAAATTCTTTAAAATACTCCAAGGGGTTTCTAAATAAAATTTCGAACGATTTCTGCTGCTTTGATTAGAGTTAAAATAAAATTTTGAAAGGAATTTCAAAGGAATCAAAAACTCCCAATAGGTCCAAGGGAATTCCAATCAAATTCATAGAATGAGTTTCAAGAAAATTCCATAAAGAATTCAACGGTAATTATTAAGCGGAGTATTTCTGGTTAATTTCCGAAGAATTCCATGATAATTCAGAGCAGAATTAGTTAATTTTGGAATTCACATCATGAGAAACAAAAAATTAAAACCCCGGAAAAGTTTCGGTTTTTAAAAATGTTCGTTTCCAAAATCCAGCATCTTGAATATTATCTTTTAAGGCCCATGTACTTTTCATGCACATTACATCTGAAATAGAAATGATAAAATTCAATTTGAAATATTGCTGAGTGATTAAATTCTAAAAACAATAAGACAGGAAACTGACGAAAATTAAGCAGCAAATAGAGCAAGGCATTCATTTGGTAAAGAATCACTCTGTTTTAATGGTTTATTATGAAATTCTGGTGTGAAAATTTGTTCCTATAGTAGGGGTAATGGATGTAATGTCAGCCCACACATAAATTCAACAATCAACTAAATTTTCAATAGTGACCGAAAATATCCATTAGTACCGTCCCAATGACGCGTTCAACTCGATAAAATGGATAAATAGCAGATTTTTAGAGATGGGCCCAATTTTAGATCCATAGGCCAACATTAGAGCCATTTCCCCATTTGGCTGGCAAATCTGACAATATATTGTTAAAATCGAGATTCGATCAAAACTATATGAGTGCGCAAATCATGGTGCAGGCACAGTAGGTTTCATTTGACGCCAAGTTTATTCAATTTGATGCTTTTGGGGATGGGAAACCGATCCGAGAACAGAAAAATACCTATTATTAATAATATAATATCCTTCTAACATGTTAGAATGGTAAAACTGTAAATAATTTGGGTAGTTTAAGACAGATACCGTAAACCGGGGAAAATTGATCACGATTTTCTGTAATATGTGAATATTTTTTTTCCTTGTAGTTTGTTTCCGATTCATTTATGTTTTAAACCAGTACTGGTGCACAGGCAACAAAACCTAGTAGTTTGATTTGTTAAATTATTTGCGTACGTTTTAGTATGAATAATTATTTTTCGAAAATTTGAAAATACTGCTTTGCGGAGAAATTGATCAAGAGTTTTGTGATTGATGTTTATGACTAGTTCCAATAGTTGTTACACTTATTTTATTATCACTTTGACTTACAGTATGTCTGCAGAATGTGAGTTAATGTGACTACAGCTCATGAATATCACTGATACGCACTTAGAAATCATTACCGACTTCGGTAATTTTTACCGAACTTTCAACAGCTGAACTGTTCGGTAAAAATCAGACATTTCAATTCATTAGTTTTAAAGCTTGAGCTTGAGCTTGATTGACCGCCCACGTTTGCTACTCTGTTATTGCCAGATCAGCTGTAATTACACAGAGAACCAATAGACGATGCTTGGGACTAGCAATCATCCTCAATGTGTAAAAACTGGTGATCTTAAATTAGGCAATACCAGCGCCGGCCGCGCCCGAACACAGGTCAAGAAAGGAATGGGAAGGATTGTGTTGACATGACACTCGCTTTGATGGAAGCCGAGAACACCTCTGCACTTCCACGAGGAATCACTGGGATGTTGGATAAGAGGGTTGGGTTTGCAGCAGCGTTCGTTTTGGTAAACGATAAGCTGAATTGATGTCCTAACGATCATATAACGCGAAGGAGCTTGGGACTAAACCCACGGTCTTCTGCTCAGTAAGCAAAAACGTTTGCCACTAGGCAGACGAGCACCTTTTTAATCACCGAGTTGCTGTTATTACCATGTAGTCATATTAACAAATAAAACGATTGACGAATCTTGAATGTGGATGGGCCTGAGATTAGACTCATGACTCAGTAAGCAAAAACGGCTGCTCTAAGGCCACCGAGCCCCTCATATCACATAATACCGTTGCTCAAATTTTGGTATCCATTCAAACCTGGAACCAACGACAACAACGAGTTTCGCAAAATACACGATACACAAGCGATTTTACCATAAATCTCTTTGATATGTAAGGACCTGGGACCGTGTTTTTCTGCTCAGTAAGCAGGCCACTGTGACCGACGATCTTTCAAATCCGAAAACTAAAAACTACGAAAAAGTACTTAGGCCTTCATTAAGTTCCACTTTCACGCGACGTTCAATGTTTCAATTTGCTCTTTAGGTGCAGGCTATAAATAGCCCCTTTTCAAAAGTTACGCGAGAAATATGCACAATCGTCGCCTACCTCGCAAAACTGGTTCCAAACGACAACAAAGGCATAAGCAACGATGGATTGTTGAACTTTGCTGGCTCCGGTGGTGTAGTGCACAGCAAAAAAAAAATGTAATATCGATCAACGCAATTCAAGCTGATGTTTGAAATAATGATGTAATTGTAATTTTGTAATTTATCAGCACACACCCTGGCCGTAGGCCTATGCTAGACCGTATAGCATAACGACCTTCTTCCACTAGCAGGCCTGTTTCTGTTTGCACAGACAGTCCCTCTAGTTTCCGATACATTTATAGGGGATAGTACGAGATTAAAAGAATGGAGAAGAGTTATAGAGGTTTTTTTTGTTGTTGTTTTGCTGAAAAGAGAGAAACAGAACTAAACGAAATTACACCTGCTGAAAAAAGATAAGTCTATTATTTTGGTTAGTGATCGTTTGGATTTGGGTCACCCCACGTTGTGTTTAGGTTAGTATAAATAAATAATACTATATAGTCATATAAATCACCACAGCTCATTATCTTCAGCGCCATCGATTTTTGTTTCTGGCTCTTTAGTTGCCTCTGTGATATACTTACTTGCGGCATACTATTTTGGGAGTGTATATGAGCGTGTACCATGTACGGTAGCTCATCTCTCATCGTGATGGAGGGACATAGTAGACAAATTAGAGGGAAAACAAGGAGGTATTAGTATTAGTTATATGTAAACAAACAAAACAAAAGAAGAGAAGAGGAAAGAAGAGCAGAAAAATAAAAAGGGGAAAAAGTAGATAACAAAGAAAAGACACGTAGGCAGATTATTAGAAAAAGCATTATCCGAGACTCAGCAATCAAATGTCACTCCCGCCGAGATCTCAGTGAAACCCTCCCCGCCGAGACCCGCACAGCCGAGCTCGGTAGAAAAAACTAAGTGTGTAGATAGATTAGTAGGAAAATAAATAAAACTATAGTTGAAGATGCTAATTTCAAATAACAGACTGTAGTGGTAATTTTTATACGATAGATGGAGTAGATGAAAGCATAGAGTTGATAGTTCCGTTAGAGTACGGCAGTGTGAAGATTGCATATAGATATTAGAATAGCGAGCTAGGACAACTTTTAAGGAAGGTACAAATCAGTTTTTTCATCTCTCTTTACCAAACTCCCCCTTTGGAGAGGGATGGTGAGGGGTGTCCCCCCCCCCCCCCCCGGAATCATCACACTGCCGTACTCTAACGGAACTATCAACTCTATGCTTTCATCTACTCCATCTATCGTATAAAAATTACCACTACAGTCTGTTATTTGAAATTAGCATCTTCAGCTATGTAAATCGTTGACTTCACGTAGAAGTAATACTAAAACATATAGGGGAAATGACGGCTTCGGCATGACAGACTATTTTCGGCAACACAAATTGAAACACTATTTACACTGGATTTTCTTACGAAAACACTTCGCTGAATGCATGCAAACGATTCTTTATGCTTTCAGCTTCAATTGGACTATATTTTTACCACTGAGAAAAAGCAATCTAGCAAGGTTTTCTTGAAATGCAACACACGCACTACAAATTATAGCTGATTTCGAGTTGCCGATAATAGAACAGCAGATTTACATGCAGTTCAAATGGAACGGTTGCCGAAGAAAAACTGGTTGCCGACAATACTCGCTCTCACTAGAGAAGATTGGAGCTTTGTAAAAGCGTTTCAAAACAGTTTTTGACAATTCTTTCGACTAAAATTGTTAGAGCAGCTGGCAGCAAAAGATTGTAAACAAACCAAACCTGCATATGTGTGCGTTCCATAGAGAAAAAGGCTATAGAAAGAAGGTCGCTGGTTAGGTTGCCGAGAATACGTAAATTCCCCTAGTCAAAGTAAATAAAACTACTTTATGACTCAAAGTGCAATGAATGAGCGTTAGTTTCGGGATCATTTCAGTGTTAGAGTTATGTTAGTTTTGATCCGTAATCAGCCCTGCCGACCCCTCCAACATTAGTTGCAGGCAGTGGTTGTTAGATCATGTGACACTGTAACTACTACTATTTTAGAGGTATGATTCGTCAAGTTTATACAACTCAATGTTTCAATTGAGGCAAACTATTTATCTTACAATTACAAAAGCAAACCTAAACTTACAATTATATGCAAATGTAAAATGAAACTTGACAAATCATCGTGAATCCCCTTATTCCAGGGCAGGGCCTGACGATTTGAATCTAATTTTGATCAGTGAACGGGCATCATATGGTACATTTTCTCACCATGAACCTATCATTTCCAGCCTATCTGAACTATTTAATAAATGGAAGCCATAACATGGGTTACGCTCCCCCTAAGCGGGCCCTCCGCATCCTGTCTCTGTCTTATCTCAAATACAAAATGCCAATGGTATGAATGTATCTACACAGCAAAAAAATAATTTTGATATCACATCAAAGTGGATGCACTACATGTCGAAAATTTCATGTAATTTTTATGACCACATAAATAAACAAATGCAGTAAAAGCAGCGTAATGTCAGTTCATGCATTGTATTAATGGTAATTTTGTCCTTTTTAGCAAGTAATATTACACCATATTTTCGACATGATTGTAGTGCATCCACTTTGACGTGATATCAAAATTATTTTTTTGCTGTGTATATATAATTTGGAAATAACGTACAATCAAATAAACCCGTAACCCACTCACTTGGCCAGGCTTCAGAATCGTCCAGAGGGCAGTGCGCTCTACACTCTAAGTTCCTTTTTTTTAAATTTACCAATGAAACATTGTGACAGAAGTTGAGGTTACTAGTGTATTAAATAATCTAGGTCCTATTTAGGATTATATCTAAAAAATCCAAATCTGGCCAACGCCCACCCTAAACCTAAACCTGTTCTAATCCACCTGAAATGAATGGAAGACTTTGACTACCCAGCCATGCAATAGTCTCTTTCCGTGCCTTATGGCAACTTAATGATTCTATTGCGCTCATCTTCTGGCACCACCCAGGGGAGACTTGGTCCTGTACCCAATGCTTAACTTATCTCCATTCCACTCAGCTACTCGCAATTTCTTGTAATATAGTGGGCGGAATATTATTATATGAGACAATTCAATGCAGACGTCTTTCCAAATTTGGCGGATCGACAGGTAATCGGTGAGTTACCACGATAGTTGCTATTCAACAACTCGATAACGTCCCATCGTCAACGCATGCTATGAGAATTTCCCATTGCAGACGCCAACGAAATGACGTCATCGAGCTATCGATCAACTACACTGAAACAAGGACCATAGTTAGGAATACTATTTTGCAGAAAACACTTATTATCAATATAACCACGCTTATTGCTGTTGAATCTACTATGAATTCAGTATAGTTGACTATGAATGTTAACAAATTTACTATGATTCTGGCAAAACTACTATGCTTGCTTAAAATGCATAGTAATTTTGATAGAAATAATAGTAAAATTAAATGAAATTATTTTCTGCAAAAATCTATTGGTGAGGGTATTTAATCTAAACCATCAATATAGTATTTTTGCCAATGGATTTTGTTTCAGTGTACCTTGGTTATCGCCTGGTACCTTATCCAGCTTTCCATGCTCGGTAATGGCGGCTTGTTTGTATGAATAAATGTATCCTTCACTGTGCTTTTTGACACTAACTGGAGGGCGTATGTTGTTCCATTTTCTTCTGTTCCTGGGAGAGGGAAAGGGAAGGGGTTGAAATTCGAACATCCAGATAGTGTCAAAAAGCACAGTGAAGGATACATTTATTCATACAAACAGGCCGCCATTACCGAGCATGGAAAGCTGGATAGCACGATGCTAGGAGGCGAACCGGAAGAATCGATGAGCTACCTCCCCCCATTTCAATTCATTAGTTTTAAAGCATAAAAACAAGGAAAACTTCCCCGCAATTGCAAGATTGGATTATTTAAACAAGTTTGGTTTGAAATTAAAATTTAGTGAAATAGTTTTTGAAATGAGGGTCAAAGCTTTACCGAACGTTCTGAACCGGCTGTTGAATGATCGGTAAAAAATTACCGAAGTCGCTAATAGTTTGTAAGTGTGTATGTTTGGAAAATATGTTCATTTTCAACTTTAAATGTGGGAACAAAACAGAAGCTAATATTAATGTAGAACTATAAATCAAGCACAACATGTGAAAAGGGCATACAAGCTTTTTGTAAACAAACCTTCTTATGCCCTTTTTTCGCCACCCATATGACACCAACGCAAATCTCTTATATCACCGGGTAGGGGAAACTTTCCCCTTCCCGATGACATTGCTGGTTTGCGTGGGCGACCCTCGGTTGGCGAGAAAAGGGCCTACAAATGTTTGTTTACAAAAA
This sequence comes from Ochlerotatus camptorhynchus, assembly GCF_037179485.1. Lineage (NCBI taxonomy): Eukaryota > Metazoa > Arthropoda > Insecta > Diptera > Culicidae > Ochlerotatus > Ochlerotatus camptorhynchus. The sequence continues at coordinate 1,138,070 of NW_027040859.1, read as the reverse complement.
GCTTGTATGCCCTTTTCACATGTGGCTCTTGAAATGATCTTGAAACAAGCTTTTGATAAACGTTGGTAAAACGTGCCTTTGACTCACGACTCACCTTGCAATAATAAATCTTCAAAAAAACTAACTTATGTTCAGCATCAATTTCACCCCAGTGATCAATTTACCTACCTATAAAAATCAGCTCTCCACTTAGACGAAATTATTACATTATAAGTATTTCTCTGGTTGAAGCATATTGATAGTACATACCCTGTTGAATATGATATACCTATAGGAATAAACTTAAATCCCACACATATTCTAGATCGCATTATAGACGCCAACGCTTGCTTCGTGAGTGAACGTCAGGGGGGAAATACTAGTGGATGAACGGAGAAGCCCGAGGAACCTGTATTCAATAGTGAATAGTTGCTGAGAAGTTGTTAGAAGCAAGGCATTCGAACAATGTTTGGTCATTAATATAACCATTGCAATACAACCAACAACCACTAGTGAAATTAAATAAGATTAAGGGAGGTCCGCTAATGTAACAATCTTGAACAAATCACGACTCCAAAATGTATGCACTTGCACTATTATCGGCATTCAAAGTACAAATATTTAGAATTTAACTTACAACATGATACATCAGCGTTAATCACGTAGCCACCCTACTCACCATTACAGCTCTGTCGCGCTACCTTGCCTACACCCAACCGGGAAATGTAAGTTTCAATTGCAGATTTGCATGAAGAGTATGCAGAATTTGCAATGTTTCACGACATGAACATATTCTGTAATGTGGTCGCCAGAAGGTATTCAAAATAATTTTTGAAAGTTTATTTTTCGAACAAAGTCTGTTTCCCCAAATGCATTGCGTCTAGAAAATCATTGCGTGAAGGTTTTATGCAAAAATATGTATTCTGAAAAAAAACTTGCTTGTTCGCTGCAGTCCATTGTAAGAACTGCCATTACATTTGTGGTATGAAACATATGCAGAGGATTATTATTATTATTATTTTATTAAAGAAATTTTAACATATTAATGTCTTACATTTTTGCATATGCAGATACCTTGAACGTAAGAGAAATTTGTTTTGCGTGTACTTACATGTGCCGGGGGTGCCGGGTTCCCCAGTGAATAAATAATGCATACACAAGTCATGAGCTGGAAGAATGAGGCCCCACCGATTGTGATCGCGCTGCAAGCTGCCAGTCGCTTAAAAGTACGCGCGGTGATCGGTCCAACTTTCGTTCGAGCTCCAAGCTGAAGAAAAACGGAACCAACGTTTCCGGTCAAGTAGGGTTCACAGCGTAACCTTTGTTTGGCAAACAATTTTAAACTATCCCGAGACATCAGTTTCAAGAAAGTCAAGTGCAATATGGCCTGCAAGATGGACATAACTTTCGAGAATGGTACAACGATGCCAGCCCTTGGGTTTGGCACTTGGCGGGTGAGTAAGTCGCTTGCTGACTAGCAATTATCTCTGTCGTGAGAAAAAGAAAATGATTAAACTTTTCAACTTTTCACCTTTTATTAATTTGGTAGGCATCTGATGAAGAGGTAGAGAAAGCACTCAACGAAGCACTGGAAACTGGTTATCGCCATATTGACACGGCACCGGTATATCTCAACGAGAAAACCATCGGGAAGGTGTTGAAGGAGTGGATAGATGCTGGGAAGGTGACCCGGGATGAGTTGTTCATTGTAACCAAACTGCCACCGCATGGTAAGAGAGGTTTTTTGAACATGTCTTGAACGTCAAAAATAATTGCATGCATGTTTCTCTTTTTTCTACCTTCCATAGGGACAAGAGCCAGCACGGTGGAGAAATTCCTTCGAAGCTCACTGAAGGATCTTCAGCTGGACTATGTAGACTTGTACCACGTTCACGTGCCATTTACCGTACCGGAGGTGGATGGACCGTTCTTGGTGGACGATGATGGACAGATCGTACTGGAAACTACAACCGATCATATTGCACTATGGAAGGTGAGTCTTTTACTCTCACCCCTGGATTGTATTTTTTTCCCCGTATGTAATTACAAAAGGAGGCGTGACTTGCCGATTTATCTCAATTTAGAAGGGTTGCTTAGATACAATCACGTTCGTTTGAAAAAAGGCGTTAAACATGGGATTCGTAGCGTATTCAAAATTATATACAAGAGCACTGCACTACGAAGTTAATCGATTCTAATTTAGTGTCATTGTCAAAATGTATAACCAAAACGATTCATTCTTCCTGACAATTTGATAACCGCGCTGACCCAAAACCACTTTCCCTTTCTGTTTTATGTGCAATTTCATACAGACGGTATGCGCTCTTTGAAACAAGACTCGTTTTCACCGCGCAGATATTTTTGCATGCTCCCTTTTGATGCATTTTTGGTGCGTTTCTAGTTTCTGTGAATGCAATGTTGTGCAGTATAAATATAACGGCGCATCGTAGTAGCTTGTGGTGGCACCTTTCAGTTCAGTGACATCAAAATTTAAATTTGTTTACACTTCAAAACAACGTATGTTAATCTTGCAAGAATTTACAATGTTTTTGTTTTATATGTGTTGTCTTTCGACAGGCTAGACCTGATAAGACCATCTCGCCAAAACACAATGTTTTTTAATCGTTCCACATAACAACTAAAGAATGAGGAAATGATGACCCCTCTATCGATATGGTATTTGGTATGTAAATAAGCGGCTACGCAACTTTCCATCAGTGCGTGCTTATGCTTTACAGGAAATGAGGGCCGTTAAAACGAAAATCGGATGAAAGAAATGGTCCAGCACAGTTTTAATTAAGACAAATTAAACCGATCGCCGTCTATTCCGGTGAGCTTTGTCAAAATGGTCAAATACCATATGTCGATAGAAATTAATGATGTTTTTTTCGGTTGCTTCGATACCTACAATCAGGGTTGCTTCCACTCACTTGCTATAAAAAGATGATTTTCTGAATTTTGAAGCCATTACATGTTATAATGATATTTTGTCCTTGTTAGATACAGGAAGAGGTTGAAAGGCAAGTTTTTGACACATATTACCTATCACTTTCGATTCCAGAGTGTTACAATCGGCGATTTTATGATTCGTGAGCGTTCACTCAGAGTGAGCGCTCGCGAGTCGTAAAATCGCTTATTGTGACTATCTGAAAGCGAATTTGACAGGTTTTATGTGTCAAATACTTGCCTTTTAGCCTCTTCTTGTGTCTGACGATGACAAAATATCATTATAACATCTAAAAAGGCTACAATCTATTGAAAAAAAAACTTATATGGTAGGGGAAATGTATGTAATGTCGGCCTAAGTGTCCCTAATTTACGTACGTGATTACATGTGATTTGTCATATTTGTACATAGGGACCAATCAATTTATGAACGGGATACATATTTGTATCCGTATAGAGCAGTTCCACGCCAAATGATGAATTGATCTAACGAGACCTTCTCCGATTTGCAAGAAACTTTGTATAATGTATATATAGTTAGAAACGCTTAACGTCAAATATCAGACAAAGTGATGATTTTATACGATAGATGAAGAGATGAAAATATAGAGCTGATAGTTCCGTTAGAGTACGGCAGTGTGAAAAATATATATAGAGAGTGAAAGCGAGAAAGGTTAATTTTGAGGAAGGCACGAATCGGGTTGATCATCTCCTTTACCAAACTCCCATGTTGGGGAAAGATGGTGAGGGGTATCCCCCTAACAGGGGAGTTTGGTATAAGAGATGATCAACCCGATACGTGCCTTCCTTAAAATTAACCTTTCTCGCTTTCACTCTACATATATATTTTTCACACTGCCGTACTCTAACAAATCATAACTCGAAAACGTAATTTCCAATCGAAATGACGTATGAGATAAAGTTTTAGGAAAAAAAACTATATCCTACGGTAACAAATTTCTAGTTATTTTGGGTAAAACATTTTTAATTTAAAACTTATGAAAAAAAATCTAAAAATTATATTTTCTGTGAAATCTCTTAAAAATTAACACATCGTAAAACGACAACTTTAAGCAAAACTTTTAATTTTTTAAATTTTTTTTGTGAAATTTTGCACAGAAAACCATTTTCAGACTGGAAAAATCGTTTTCTGTGCAAACATTTACAAATAAAAGCATAAATAAAAAGTTTGAAGACATGACCAAAAGTTGTTGTTTTATGATTTTTATTAATTTTTGAGTGTTAAACTTGAAACTGTTTCAGAAGATAGCATTTTTCATAAGCTTTTTATTGAGCAATAATAATAAACATTGAAGAGGGCCATTTTTGGATATGTAAGTTTTTAACACTTTTTGATTTTTTACCCAAAATGACTTTAATTTTGTTACCGTGTATATTTTCATGAAAAGGAATTATTTTTTTATTCAACTTTGTTTCAGACGTCATTTGATTGAACGCCACGTTTTCGAGAAAATATTTGTTGAAAAACATTGAATTCGCCATTTTGAAATGTTTTGCGTAATTCAAAATGGCCGAATTTTAGCTCAAATGTGGATGATTGACCATAACATGAAAAATGCAAATCGGAGAAGGTCGAGTCTAATTTTGTTTTGTTGTTTGCTCTTTGACCTGAAAATGCTACATAGCTTGTTTGTCAATCAACAACCTTAGTTACTTTGGCCAGCATTCATATATGGGACTCTATCTACTGTCGGTGCAGTGCGTAGCTGGTACATTAACAGCAAAAAAAAAAATATTACATCCAAGAGGATGCATTTCAATCATGTTGAAAATCTCATGTAATTTTTATGGCCACAACAATAAACAAATGTAGTAAAAGCAGCGTAATGTCAGCTCATGCACTGTATTAATGATAATTTTGTCCTTTTTGGCAAGTAATATTATACCATATTTTCGATACGGTTGAAGTGCATTCACTTTTATGTGATATTAAAATTAGTTTTTTGCTGTGTTTGTTCTATCAGGTTATAAGGTTACACAAAGGGTAATCAATTTTGATTTCTTCTTCTTTTTGAAATACTCTTATCTTTTTATATTTCTTTATTAAAGAGACTTTCAGCCATCGGCTGGTTCATCTCTGGCAACCCCAGAAGAGGGGGGGGGGGGGCAAATAACAGAGTTGGGTATTTGGGGCCCCAGAAGGAGGTCCCCGACTAGAAAGTGGGCCTCGGAAGGAGGTTTCCCTAATACAGAGTTTTTTTTTCAGTGTTCGGAGTTCAGGTTCAAACAATAGAACACAAATAATAGCTGAGTAGTGTCACAGTTGCTGGCGTAGTTTAGGTAGAAGTAATTTGTCGTAGTCGGTAGTCAGTGTCGATAGCGGGTTGTTGGTGGTTGTGTCAGTCCTTGGGCTTAAATACTTTCATAAAGATTGGCGTCTTTAATGAAGCAGATGACTGCTGCTTCGGTTGATGGGTCATTCGATAGGGCGTTTCTTATGCTATTCGGTATACCGTAGAGACTTCTTATATTGCTGAACACTGGGCAATCTACCAAAATGTGTTCCACTGTCATGGTAAGGTTGCAAATGTCAAAAGTTTTCCAGGAATTGGAGGAGCAGCCCATGTTGTGAGTTGCACGTGTGTGCCCGGAACGGAGACGAGACAAGATAATCTGGTCTTGTCGATGTGGGGTGTCCTGCCATTTATAAGTCTCTCCTTTCACCTTCCGAGTAAAATATTGCCTTGTGGAAGCCCACTCAAGGTTCCAGGCGTTGTGGATAATGAACCTGACCCATCGCTTAATGTCGGGACCAGGGAACTCTTTACTGAACAGTCGGCCAGAGCGGCCGGTAGCTGCCAGATGATCTGCTTCACAATTACCTCTAATGTCGCAGTGACCCGGTACCCAGAGGAAAATTGTGTTGGGTGGTGATAGTTTTTGGATCCCCTGGATCCATGGATACCTTGGGAACTGGGATTCTAGGGCAGAAAGAGCACTGGCCGAGTCTGATAAGATGAAAATGGGTTTGTTGGCGCTTATAGTAACAGCGTGGAGAAAACGGAGCATTGGTCAGGGAGCCGGAAAAAACGGCTCTCAGTAGGGTCTGCGATTTCAAATCCTACTTTTCCTCTAGCTTTAGAGCCGTCCGTGTATCGGTGATGGTAATCGTGATACTTAGTCCCTAGGATTTTGGCGACGTAAGCGCGCATCTCCGCTTTAAAGCGCCAGGCTACAGAGAAATCGACGCAAAGTGGAGGGACCTCCCATCTCCTGGCTCCGTTCCAGTGGACTTCTGACACTGGGGGGAGTTTCTGATGGGCCAGGTTCTCAAGAAGTCTGTTCCCCTCTCTGAGGAGGCAGATCTCTTCAGTTCCGGTTGTTTTCTCTAGGAAACTGATGGTCCTCGACGCTAGTGTTTCTGCCACCTGGTACCTGAATGGTAAAACTCCAAGCTCCACGCAAGCCGAGTCGGTGGGGGTAGACGGGAGCAACCCTGCTACAGTGCGAATAGTTTTGGGAGTCAGTCTGGCGATGATGAGTTCAGCGGCTGGGCAAAAGAGCTCTATCCCATAGAAGATCCTGCTGTTTATTTACTACGGCATTTGCGACCATCAGGGTGAGTTCTCTATTGCTGCATCGATGCGACCCAGAAGTGCTCCGAGAATCCGGACATTTTTCCGGAAAGGGATGGGAATACCATCACATTTGATCGGATCTTGTATGAGGTGATGTGAAAAGCGGCATATGTGTGAAGTAATACTTTTCGCAGCTGACAACATAAACCCGGATTGAGACGCCCATCTATGGACGGAGGAGACTGCGGCCTGTAGCTTTCTGCGGAGAGCCTTTAGGCGAAAACAACAAATCAAGAAGACTGGCAACTCTTCCATTTTCTCATACGAACGCTATGAGACAAGTACAATCGCGTCATCTGCCGCTCAAAGGTAAATGCTTCGAACGAATTTGATAGCAAAGATTACATCCTTAGAACAAAGGTTTGTGTATTTACTCATTTTTCTATGCGTTGCTTCCACCTTCCTCAAGTGCAGCGCTATTGTATCTGTCGCTTGGATTCTGGAAAAGTTGTCAGTCTTCTTGATATGATGTCTTCGCTTTAGGGTAAGACCTACACTCAAAGATAAATTAAATCAAAAAAGCTTAAAAAGTATGCAGATTCCCGCTTCACCTTATTGAGTCCGAGCCATGATTACTTCGGAAGTAGTCATGCATGATTAAAATCGAAATAATCTTTACAGTATTAAATCTTATTCTTTTTCAATACTGATAGGGTAACCAACTTGAATTGGACCCCTACATATTTTGGACCCTTTTCATATATTTTCCTCGCTTACTGTCTAGTTTCTTCAAATTCATCTGGGTTGATGTTGTAATTACATTCTTTCAATTACTTGCTATGTCTCAAGATCATTAGTTCACCTCAAATTGCTTACAATTGCTCAATTTATGCAGTTTTAGAAAATGTTATCGAAAAAGTTTCATGTTTCGACGTTTGTCAAGAGGAATCGGCGTTAGTGGACTTGTTTTAAATTTGGTCTAAAATATACAATTCAATGATTTTTTTTATCAAATCAGTTTATCTGACTTTGGAAGATGTATTTCACGTGTTTATAAAGATTTCACCTTAAGATTTTACTTAAAAAGTATTAAATAAAAAGTGTCCAAAAAAGATCGTAAAAAAATGTTACCAACTTATTTTGGACACTTATCAAATGAGAATCACCAAAAGAGCGACAAAAAAAATTCCGGTTGGTCGATCGTGCTATTATCTCAGCTTTCTGATTAAATTGGTAAGTAAATCAATCAAAATTATATGAATTCATTGTTTTTAAATATATTTCTTGTTTATCAGGCGATTCAAAATAGGAAAAACGGCAAAACACGTAGAGTGGTCCACTCTGAGTTTTCCTAGTTTTCCTAGTTCCTAGTTTTACACAAAAGTTTTCCTATCTCCCAAACGCATTTAACTAAGGGGCTGTTCATAAACTACGTAGACGCTTTAGGGGGGTGGGAGCACTTGGCAGATGTCTACGGTCCATACACTTTTTTAAATTTTGTGTTTGAGACTGTCTTCTACGGAAGGGGGGGGGGGGTGGTTGAAATCTCTCAAAACCGTCTACGTAGTTTATGAACAGCCCATACAAAAAATAATATGGACTGCAAGCATAGAGTCAGGTCTCCGTATTAAGATTTACTTCTGAATGATTTTTTTTATGGTATGATCAGTTGTTTCCTTATGTTATGTTATATTTCCTCCGTTACTCGCGCCAACTTTTGTAACACGAGTACTCACGCGTTGTTCTTTGTACAACAGTGTGAGTTTTCCATTTCCATTTTGCAGCCGAGCTACCAATCGATCTGAAATCAACGAGTATTCCTCAAAAAACTTGCTTTTAACTAAACAAGCTAAATATTTATTACAGTTAACCCCCAAAATATGCGGATAACAGAGAAAATGTAAATGGAAACCGCGTAAATGGTGTCTATACTTCGAGGGTTCTGACTTAATTGGTTACAACATGGAATATCTCGAGATCCTGACCAGATAGAAAGTTACTGTCTTAGCCAAAGTAGTTCTAGAGATCATAACCTTTTTGCTGGTGGACAGTAGTTCAAAATTTACTCACTACATAGCGCTAGTATACATGTGAAGTTCTCGCATGTGATATATCTCGAAATCCTGACCAGACAGAAAGTTACTGTCTTCGGCAAAGTTGTTCAGGATGTTAGGATCTTTTCGTTGGTGTACAGTAATTCAGAATTTTCCCTTTACGTGGCACTAGTATGCGGGTCATTTAGAGATATTTTATATGCAAGGATTTCACGTGTCTTTCAACGTCACCTAGTGAGAAAATTATGTACTTTCCACCAACGATAGGGTTTGATCTCCTGGACAACTTTGCCGATTACAGTACATTTTTAGCAGGTCTTGACATATATCATATGTTAGAATTGCACGTATATACTAGTACCATGAAGTGAAATATTCTGAACTACCGTCCACTAGCCAAAAGGCCTTGATCCCCTGAACAACTTTGCCCAAGACAGTAACATTCTATCTTGTCATGCTCTCTAGATATTTTATATGAGAGAATTTAACGTGTATACTAAAACTACATAGTGAGAAAATTCTGAACTATTCTACACCAAGCAATAGGCTTTGACCTCCTGAACAACTTTTTCAAAGACAGTAACTTTCTATTTGGTCAGGATCTCGAGATATATCATATGCGAGAAGTGTATATGTATACAAACGCCACGTGGTGAGAAAATTCTGAACTACTGTCTACCAGTCGAAAAGTCTTGACCCCCTGAACAAGTTTGCCCAACACAGTAACTTTCTAGCTGGTCAAGAACTCGAGCTATTGTATATGCGAGAATTACACGTATATACTAGCGCCTCGTAGTGTGAAATTTCTGAACTACTCCACCAACGAAAAGAGCTTGACTTCCTGAACAACTTTGCTGAAGGCATTTACTTTCTATCTGGTCAGGATCTAGAGATATTTTATACACGAGAATTTCACATGTATACTAGCACCACGAAGCGAGATAATTCTGAACTATTGTACACTAAGAAATAGGATTTGACCTCCTGAACAACTTTGCCGAAGACAGTAACTTTCTATCTGGTCAGGATCTCGAGATATTCCATGTTGTAACCAATTATGTCAATCCCACGTAGTATGGACACCGTTTAGGCGGTTTCCATTTAAATTCTCTCTATTATCCGCATTTTGGGGGTTAATTGTAATCAAAGTTTAGCTTTTTTAGTTCAAAACAAGTTTTTTGAGGAATACAAGTTGGTTTCAGATCGATTGGCAGCAACGAAATGGCAATGGAAAACTCATATGTGTTGTACAAAGTACAACAGCGCGAGTAACGGGTATAGTTGCTATATTCATAGTCTGGCGGATAGAATCACGGGAACCAATTGAGCTGTCAAATAGCGGAACCAATCGAGCAAATCGCGACCAACATTAGAAAAGAGCACATCAGTTATTGCGAACAAAACTTTGGAAACCGTTTTCTCGTGACTCAAGGCTCGCCTACCTAAACTAACACCATCTTTGGGTTGGCGAAAGTTTCCCCTATCCGACGATGCCGGTAATTTGCGTTCGATTGGCTAGGAAAGAATAATCAACGTTTTGTTTATAAAAGTTCATAGTACCTTTTTAATTGTTGGTCTAAAATATATTGAATTGGTTCCGCTTTACGGTAGATCGTAATTCTATCCGCCAGACTATGAATATAGCGACTATAGTAACGGGGGGTTAACTTTTATGCATACCGTAAAACGGGGTGTAATTGATCAGCGGGGCAAAATTGATCGCTGAAATTTCTCGTGATATTGTTTACATGTTTTTCGTTACTAAGCGTACGAATGTATATTTGTATACATTGTAAAAATATTATGCATAAGTACAATATTGGGTATACTCAGCGATCAAATTCACCCCGCTGATCAATTTCACCCCGTTTTACGGCATCTTCTTTGAAAATTTTCCCACCTAGACGGACCTAACAAATGCGACATAGGATATATATTAACATTACCGTCGTAATTAATCATAGGTTAATCATAGGTTGAAAGAACTTCAGCATGTCCAAAATATATTCGTTCCCATTCAGTGTGTCCAAAATATATTATGGACACTGTCCAAAATCAAGTGGAAGGGTCCAAAATATGTGAATATCATGATGTGAAAAGAATTATTTTTCGAGTATATATCAATAAATAAAACATCTAGTGACATTTTACATCCAAGATGAGTAGCTTTCAAACACAACCGCATGTAAATTGCATAATAATAATAAACAAATAATATTATTTTGACATAAACGTGATCTCACTTCCTCTAGGGGTCCAAAATCAGTTGGTTACCCTATATAGTCAAAAAAGATTAAAATTCAATTAAAATTTATTAAAATAGAATCAAAAATGATTAAAATTTATTCAAAAAAAGATAATCTACAATCTAATCAATCATGATTTAACTGGGATTAATATCAGATGCTTATTTTAAGGGGATTTTAATTTTTTTAATTTTATTTTAATGCTAATTTTAAGAGAGCATTAATTTTTAATCATTCGATATGATTCAACTGAGTTTAATGTCAAATTGATTAAATTTCAAGCAAAATGGAAATAGTTCAATTTATCAGTGTACTGCCAAGAGTACAATGTCATCGGCATAGAGATATATTTATGTTTAAATTGTCATAGACCTATCACAAATTGTCAGAGCATTCAAAAACGTTCTACACCCAATATTCTGGCTATTTACTTCGAGATCTTAAATGTTTTCCAAGCCTAAAATTTAAAAAAAAAAGTAAAGGAAAATTTACAAGATCTCGACATTTTTTCAAAAGCCATTAAATTGTACTGTATTTTTTCCCGGTAATACGGAAACAAATTTCCTGGCCCAGGTTTAAAAAAAAATATATGTCCATGATCATAAAATGTTTTCTATGTTTCATGAGTATTTAAAATATTCAATGACTGTAAACTTACATTCTATATGATAAAAATATAGAAAACTATTTCAGGCCACACAATAGGCCTTTTTAATGGGAACTTAACGATCGATTCAGACTCTGGTGGTGAATAGGAGAACGTCAAAAAGAGTGTTGTGAGCAGAAATTTTTGCCTTGAGACATAGGAAGCGGAACACTTTTTAACTTTTCCTGATAAATTGACTCATCTGAGATGCTCCAAAACTTAATCGACAGTTGAAAAATTTAATTCTATAACGTTTTTGCAAACATCCGGCTGGTGTAAAGGAATATTGTTGTTGCGAAATATGGAAAATTAGAAAAGTGCCTTAGTGGTTATGATCTTCCGGATTTCTTGTGTGTGGATAGTTAAGGTACCAATCAGTTCAGATCTGTGGAAAATCGTACAATAAGACAATTATCGATAGAAATTGGCAAGATGTTGAATGAAAAATGCATTAATTTGCGTTGTGAAAAATTGTTATTCTGATGTAAACAAACGGTTTGGTTGACGTTTCTTCTCGAACTCACGTGGCGCACTCTACGTTGGTGGTGCATTAAAAAGGCGTATTTACTCAATTTGTTTGTCTCAGAGATCTCGAATTTTGAAGTCCCAATAATCAAAAAATGATCCAAAACTCTAAAATTTTGTTTTATGTCCGTGATATTTCCATCTGGGATAATTTTCCTCGTTCCATAATAATGACGTTTTCTCCGAGGGGGGCGACTCTATTCACGATGCAGGGAAAATTGTGTTTTGCTGTGGTTAGCTGCGCGCACGCTGAGTAGATATGAAGAAGATTGATGACAATTTTGAAGATTTCCTGCAAAAAAAATGATGCGCGATGCAAGTAGATGCGAGAAATCAAAGAAGATGTTTGATTCGCTAGTGTGAGATTCGTTGAGCAACTAGAATTTAGATTTAGATGTGTCGCCCCTCCTCGGTTTTCTCTTAGATTGCGATCTAGATAAGTTGTCTAGGTCCCAGATTTATGTTTTTTTCTCTATTTTTGAGGTGTTACAAGAAGATTCTATTCTTGGGAGGAATGGAGACGACCAGTCCCCGTTAGAGTGACTACAAAGAAGAAAACGATAATTTTATCCAAATACTCATGGCTAACTTAGATTTACATTCAATTTTAGACTGCAGCATCGCTTCATCTATACACTACACGCTATTTCAAAACTACTCAAATTTGGGTAGAATCCACCCATATCTGTCAAAACTGAACCTACCCAAAGATGGGTAAACTATGTTGGAAGTGACAAGTTGACAAATGGACAACACAGACAAATAGACATAGCTCTTAGAAGAAAATTCTTCAGAAGATATCGTCAAGCGTATTTTGCATGTGCACTAGCACCATCTATCATCCACATTCCCAAGCATTGTTTTGCAACCGGAGCATCTCTCGTTCATGAAATTTTTTCACTAGTTGCTTATCCGTCGTTCTGTCAACGCGTCAACTGTGTTGAATAAAAACAAAACAGATGGAAGTCAGTGACGTCGGTTCTACGAAATTTTCCGTAGATCTATAGATTTGATTGAACTCTGCAGAAATACGGATCCGTAGGAAAAATGCACAGAAGCTAAAACTTTTTTTTAGGGATTTGTTTTGTTTGTTTATTGTGCTTTTTCTTTTATTGGAACGAGGTAATACATCACTTATTAGTGCCCTTTCTAAATGCAGATGTATCAATGTAATATGTATCAATCAATTATAGTCATGGTGAAGCATTAAACATCAATGGCTGGTAAAAGTTGATAGAATATTAAAGTCATCAACATGATTTGTTCAGTGTTCACTCGGCTGTCGACAAAAGCAGGCCACTCTCGATGTGTGCTACGCGATCGTCTGTTTTCTCGACAGCAACCATTGTGTGGTCCTCCTCATTGTTCTTCATCAGCAGTTCTTTCGGTCGATGCGTCGTCGACTTTGGAAACCAACCGTTTCGTGATGAGTGTGTGAGTGCTGACCACGTTTTGTGTCCATTGCTGCAATGGACGCGCTCTGACCCTCGTTGGCATACAACAATTTGCCATACAATGAAACTACTGGAAGCGGCTCCAGTTCTGATGGAGGAGGCTTTTTGGGTAGCGGAAGATAAAGTGTTTATTGTGTTGTACCTTTTGACTATAGTTTTAAGTTGTATTGTATAGTGACCAAGAATCCTCGGCTCTGTAAAGTTAATTCGGTTGAGCCTTATCAAATATATTAATAAACAAAAAAAAAAAAAACATGATTTGTTCTCGAATTCTGTGTACATCGTACAACGTAATATTAGGAACGGAATGACTAATGTGCAGCAGTTTTGATGTAATATTCAACAACATTTTTTGGATTCGCCAGATGTGGTATGTGGGATGCCTTGACCACTTATCATTTTCAAGAGCTGACATCTACACGAAACGAAAATCAATTATTTTATTCATGTGTTTCACTTATACATTTTTGCCAAAAGATCAGCCTTATACATTCCATAAGACAAACCACATCCCAAGTAACATTTTAAGTTTTATGAAGTAATACAAAGCTACTATAAAACAACATTTATAAAACCCTGGTCAAGGCTACTTTGCCATTGATGCATCCACCAAACACTCATTAAGACTAGAATCTGTCTAGTTGGTCCATCCTGGAGATGTTTCTGAGGGTATATTTTCGAAGCTCTTTAAGATTGAATTACTGCAAAAAGGTTGTATGACGAACGTATTGAGAACCATTTGAAACCCGTATTTAAGCTACAATAAAAGCTATTTGGCAACAATAAAAACCTTTTTCAAGTCATTTTGCCTAGCCGCTTGCTGAATCCACTAGAAAAATCTTCAATCATGATAGAAAAGGACTCAAAAATACCATCCGATCTTAACAATATAAACTGATTATATAGGCTTTTTATTCAATTTCCAAAATTATTAAAATCGTTCTCATAAAGTGGACAAGTTGTAGGTGCCATATTAAATCTTATGTGAAATGTACTTGAAAACATCGAAAAAAATAAGTCCACCCTCGCAAAACGTTGATCTCGCTTATTATTATTAACCGAGAAAAAAAAAATTATTCTTCGGATTGATCATTAAGCGCAGCCTAGATATGTTTTAAGATTATCGTATTTCAAATATCTGCTCATTCCTAAATTGACCAAAATAAAGTTATATCCATGGAAATACACATTGAAAACGAAGTTTGTAAAAATTAAACTAAATAATTGTAATATGGCAGTGGCTTAAACGTTGGTTCGCATGGGCCATTTGTGAAGAAGTTGATTTGCTTTTAATGAAATCCCTAACAAATTCATAAGGGTTTAAAATAGCTTTTATGAAAAAAACTTCCTGACTGAATTGTGTTTATCTAAAGCCATTTTGCTTGATCCTATCCCGTTCAGATTTATGGCGGCAAAGTTGCCTGCAAAGAGTTAAACGTCAAAGTTTGTTTATCTTTCGATACCTGCGTTGTGCTATCATTGCAACGAGGTTTTACTCCAGCGTTCTTCCAGGGGATTTTCTCCCGCTGAATTGGAAGCAGTTACTAAGGAAGCGTGTGGAACTGTGTTGCAACATTTCGCATATATCGCAACAACTGGAAGTTCAATCGTTCCCGTAAAATATCCCCTTCTTCCGGATGATTTCCGAAGTGCACCATCAAACGATGCAGTTGAAATTAAGTACGTTTGAATAAATTTTCGAACTTTTCGCTGAATAAAATGACTGCTATGACGGTTTGCTGTTGGTACAAATGCAAATTATTTCGTTCGTCCGATCTGGAGAAGGCTGGTCTGTTTTTAGACTGTTTCATAAAGGAGACGGCCAACACCTGTCAGAACGTGATGCAAACGCCAGTTGCTCACTCGTTGCTGAAATTGACTTCCCTTCGTTTGTTAACATCGCTTGAATTTTTCATCCTACTTCGTCTACTCTTCGAGATTTCCCTGTCATAAATATTGCTTTTATTCACTATGAGGATCCAACTTTTGAGTTCAATTTGGAAACATAGTAATTGGGGATTTTATTATACACTTTAACAAGTTTAAACAAAAACAATATATATATGCTTTTTGCTCTAATTTAAAACCGAATTGTTTTATGGTTGCTTGTCTAATGACAGAACAACTTTATAGAGTATTTTATCAAGGCATTAATAAACAATAGCTAATGAAGTTTATGATTGATTTACAGAACAGTTTTATGGAGGTATTAAGAGCTGCTTTAAATTTATGTTTTAAACAACTTTCTCGACAGACTATAAAAGGTTTTGCAAACAGTAATAAGTTGAATTACTAACTAGAAATGTTTTACACTTTGAAATGCTGTATTTAAACTAAATGGATTGTTTATTTCCGTTATAAAACCATCATAAATCAGAGTGGATGCCAAGTAGCTGCTGAATTGTTATCTGGGAAAGGTCCTATAAGAATGCATAAAAGGTATGTGTGAGCGCTTATACATTTCATTTGACACATGAGCTTCATTAACTTTTTGCAAGGCGTCTGCTTATTAGTTGACTGTGCTTTAAATGTCCATTGCCTGGAAAACGACAAGTTGACTGCAAAACGGCAAAAAGGCAGAAATGGCACTATCATATTTGAAACATGGCCCAGTAATGGAACAACATCATTTGGGTCTATTGCGGATTTGAAAACGGTTTTTACTCAAGTGTAAACTATTTCTTATATGTTAAGAAAAAATACGAAATGAATTATTCGTCGCGGTTTCGAAGGAATTCTCGAACTTTTTCCCTTAATACGACCCATCAAGCGGCGCACAACAGTCTCGTCTACTGTTTTGGCGATTTTATCCCATATTTTTCATCTGAGCTGCCGTTTTGATGACTGTAGCTTTAACCTTCAGTTTGCTCTTCATAATTGCCCAGTAAATAAGCCTGAACTGGGGACTGGAACGTTTTCATTGTACCATTGTTGTACTTCCCGGTTGTAGTGACAACTTGCAAGATCCGGCCAAAATATCACCGGACCATCATGTGACAGAATGAAGGGCAGAATCCGCTTCTGGAGACATTCGGTTTTGTAAACCTCCGAGTTCATCATTTTCTCAGTGACGAAAACCTTTTCCTTCTGACCGCAGCTGCAAATTCCCTGCCTGATCATAGATTTGCGTGCGAATTTATCCGCAAAAACAAATTTGAATATGTCAGGGACAGCTCCTCGAGCCTTCGCCTTGTAAAATGTTGGTCCTGGAAGCTGTCCGAAGTCGGCCTTTACATAGGTTTCATCATCCATAAGTATGCACTCACCGGACTTGGTCAGCGGGTTGTATAGCTTTCTAGGAAGGGGTTTTGGCTACGATATTCTGCTTGAGTGGTCGATTTGGTTGCCTACTGACGCGGTATGCCTGTAAGCCTGCAATCTACTATGGGCGGCATCATACTTTTTACTCAAATAGCGATCGAACATACCTGGGTTGCTTCTGATGGACCTCGTGACCTTTCCATGGAGTTGAAGGTTGGCAGTTCCACTCCGGCGCTTACTTTGAGGCTTTCGATTCGTCGTCAAGGGTTCCCTGCACGTTTTTAGCACGTGCCATACGGTGTTTCTAGGAAAATTCATCATTTTTGCCAGATGGAGGATTTTCCATGTGACTGTGCATGTTTTTTTTCCTGGCCCCCTTGCATGGTGACAGTCTCCAAAACAAGAACGTTTTATGAACTGAAAAAAATACACTGTTGTTGTTATCGTTGTTGTCAACAAATAGACGTTAAAGCTTCTGAAAAGCATAGAAAAGCACTAAAGTGGCTTACAATCATCAAAAATACCAATTGCCAGCAACAGTTGCCTTAACCCTCTCCTTCCCATGGTAACACAAATGATCCACTATAGAGTTCTCCAGATGCACAAAAGTGTGCGTGAGACCGCGCGCTACCTTTTTAAGTAGTTGTGATATCGCGATACCTTTTTGTTTCTTCTTCTTCTTCATTTTTATAGATGGATGTTGGATTTTAGTGTTCGTGAGATTGCGCTTGGAGATCTCTATAGTCGCTATATTCATAGTCTGGCGGATAGAATCTCGGGAACCAATTGAGATTCAAATAGCGGAACCAATCGAGCAAATCACAACCAACAACAGAAAAGAGCACATCAGCTATTGTGAACAAAACTTCGGAAACCCTTTTCTCGTGACTCAAGGCTCGTCTACGCAAACTAACACTATCTTCACACTTAGAAATTTTTACAGAAATCTGTAAAATTTTACCGAAATCTCAACGTTCGGTAAACAGCTTCGCAGATTTCCTGTAATTTTTCACAAATATCTGTGAATTTTTCACAGATATCTGTAAATAATTACAGGAAAACTGTAAAATTGTTTATCGAACGTTCAGCTGTTGAGATCTCGGTAAAATTTCACAGAAATCTGTAAAATAATCTTAGTGTGTTTGGGTTGAAGATAGTTTTCTCTATCCGATGATGCCGGTAATTTGCGTTCGATTCGCGAGGAAAGAATAATCAACGTTTTGTTTATAAAAGTTGATAGTACCTTTTCAATTGTTGGTCTAAAATATATTGAATTGGTTCCGCTTTTTGATAGATCGAAATTCTATCCGCCAGACTATGAATATAGCGACTATAGTGATCCACCACTTTTCGGTCTGTCTCATCTTTGTCAATCTATCATTAAATAATCAGCATTTATTTAAGCCTCCCTTATTCTTGTTCATATGAGTTATTGATAATTCAACTGAGCAACCAATGAAATATAATTAAATTGCTATCGATTTAACCCATTAAAGCCCAGTGATCTAATTATAGATCAGCCTTTTTTTCTGTTATCATGTCGTAACAGAAATCGGTTACGTAAATTATGTGTTTAATATCACTAGAATGATCCTTGGAATATCCTTAACATCTTGTTTTCAAATAGTATGAGAATAATTCTTGGGTTACTCCTGGAAAAATCGAGCATTGCTCGGAGGCCAAAAATCGAATTTGGCGTTAACGGGTCGAACAAAACAAAACAACGAAAAACCTTCTGGATAAACCGCTTTCCCTTTCTGTTTTATGTGCAATTTAATACAGTTTTTTTTTTTTACGTTTACGTTATTTACTCTTTTAAGCAAGACTCGTTTTCATCCAGGAGATATTTGTGCATGCTCCGATGCAATTTTTGGTGTGTGTGTGTGTGTGTGTGTGTGGATGCTTTTGTGCAGTATAAATATAATGGCGCATCGTGAATCACATTGTAGCTTGTGGTGGTTTCCTCAAACTAATAATTTTCTTAAACTCAAACTAATAATATCATTGAATCCAAGTTAAGAATTGTTCACACTTCATTTGTAGACAATCTGACGCGAAGATATTGCAATGTTTTTTTTTATCGTTCCACAAAAACAACTATCGAATGAGGAAATATTGACCACTCTATCGAAATTAATTTGATGTTACACTTTTGGTATGTAAATAAGCGGCTGAGCAGCTCTGCATCAGTGTGTGCTTGTGGGGAAAGGTTTTTAATATTTCACCAATGTCGGTAGGTAAGCAACATACTATGACAACGGGCTTTAGAGGAAGTGAGGGCCGTTAAAGTGAAAATCGGATAAAAGAAGATGGCCCAGCACTGCTTTAATTAACTGACAAATGAAACTGATAGTCGTCTCTTCCTGTGATCAGTGTCAAAATGGTCAAATACCTATGTCGATAGAAATTAATGATGTTTTTCGGTTGCATCGTAAGAGCAGGGATCGATACCTACAGATACCTATGTAAATTGATGAAATAATGTTATGGGTGATGGGGAGGTTGGCTTGAGTACATGTGATTTGTCATCTTCGTACATAAGGACTAGTTAATTTATGAAGGGGATACACATTTGTATCCATACAGCTTGCTTTTCAAGCAGCAACCTCAGTTCCTTCGGTCAGCATATATATATGCCGAATGCCGTGCAGAGTGACCCCAACGGAAACCGGAACCATGTATTGATCCAAATTTTTCATGTCGAATTCAAAAACTTGAATAGATTCCCGACAAAACGTAACTTGTTGTGTCGAAAAAGATTGAGATATGATGAATTTTGAGATCTATGCAAATTTAGGCGTAAGGCATGCAAAGGTTAACAAGGCATAAAAGTAACAAGGACTAAAATGTGTCTCTTTGATTACTGAAAAATCCTGATCCCCTAGTTTGAAGTTTTCAGGACTAGGGTTCGGCTGTAGATCTTATACCAGTAACACTGAGCGATGTATAATTAGTAGACTGATGCAAAATTTGAAATTTTCGCTCCACAGTGCTCAAACGGTTCCGAATTGGGTCCTGATTAGCCTCCCAAAATTTGAACTACTTTAGTAAGAAACTGACTTGGCACAAACCATTTCAAGTTTATATGGGAATTACTAAGGGAAAACTTGTGTTTTTGTTCATATCTATCTAATAATTCACCACATAACTTTGCTTTTAAAAATAATAGCAGTGATTGTAGCAAATTTTCTTTTGACTGAAAAACGATGTTTCGCAAAGTTGTAGCTTAGAAAATTTCCCGTAAAAATAGTTATAGAACTTTTCGAAAAAGCAATATGGAAAATATGTAGAAGACAATGAACAGAAAGTTTAGTTTTCCAATAGTAATTTCCATATAAACTTCGAATGGTTTGTGCCAAGTCAGTTTTTTACCAAATGAGTTTAAAATTTGGGAGGCTAATCAGGACCTGATTTGAAACCGTTTGAGCACTGTGGAGCAAAAGTTTCAAATTTTGCATCAGTCTAATAATTAGTGTCCGAGATTTTTGCTTTAGTAATAGGGCTTATCAACCATCGTGACGGCCATTGTTGGACTCTTCAAGGAATTACCTTAACGGATTCGATAATTTTAGACTGCATGTATCTTTAGTATTAGCATTTTTTCAAATAAAAAATTTGTGCATCTCAAATCAACGAATATTCTAAAAAGGAAAGGGATAAAACGGCAGTATGCCACATTGTCCTTACAAATGTTAAATTAGATTAAAAAAGTGGATTGATCTAACAATCGACAAAGTAGTTATTTATCACAATGCTGGAATTCTCTATGGCTCTTCTTTCATCGAACAACTCCTCACCGGGAAGCGATATGATTAAATTCAATCTTCTGAAAAATCTTCCAGACATCGCTAAAAGACGCTTGCTAGACTTATTCAATTCCTTACTAGAAAATAACATTACACCGCCTGAACGAAGACAGGCTAAAACCTGGCAAACCAGCGTCTGACCATAACTCATACCGTCCGATTGCTATGCTTTTCGTGCATTAGGAAATTGTTGGAGAAAATGATCCTTAGGTCGAAGCAAATAACTTGCTATCAAATACACAGTTTGGGTTCCGCAAGAGCAAATGAACAAACGATTGTCTAGCGCTGGCAATTGGCTTCAGTATTCTTGGACATTAAGGGGGCTTTTGATTCAGTTTCCATTGAAATTTTGTCAGACAATCTGCACAGATGTGGACTTTCTGGAATTTTAAATAATTTCTTGTACAATTTGTTGTCAGAACAGCAAATGAACTTTTCCCTTGGACAACTGACAACTTCCAGAATTAGCTACATGGGCCTGTCCCAAGGCTCATGTCTCAGCTCTCTTCTTTATAACTTTTATGTCAAAGATATCGACAACTGTTTGGCAGAACAATGCACGCTAAGACAACTTGCAGATGACGGTGTGGTTTCCATAAGAGATCCACATGCCGTGGGCTTGCAAGGACCATTGCAAAGTTCCTTAGATAACTTGTCTTCTTGTGCTAGGAATCTAAGGATCGAATTCTCGCAGCAGAAAACTGAACTGGTAGTGTTTACTCGAAAGCGGTACCCAGCCCAAATGCAGCTTAATCTTTTGGGCAGAAACATCCCAAGTAACCAAAAGTTTCGCATTCAACTATTAAAATCACTTCCAAGTTCCGTAAAGTTCAAATAAAGTTCCCACCGAACCTTCAAGTTCCATAAAGTTCAAATAAAGTTCCGACAGAACTTTCAAGTTCCATAAAGTTCAAATAAAGTTCCGACAGAACCTTCAAGCCACATGAAGCAATCCGCACAAGTCTTTATTAGTAACAAAATTTAATGTTAAATGATCAGCGGACCGAATAAATCATAATTCTTATATTTATGCAGTGCATCAACATTCTATTCAAACATAAAAAAAAATAAAAAGTTATTTTCTGGATTCGAACCTGGGTATTCGACATGCGATCTACGAACGCTAATCACTACGCCACAAATGCGTTGGAATAGTAAGCGGGCAAACATCAATTTAAAATTCATCAAGGTGTTGTGTTTCGTATAGCACTGAAAACTCCAACAGTAGGGACAACAGCTCACTTTATTATATCTCAGATGACGCAGCGGTTCATGCTGGGGCTCGCACGCAGAAGGACTGGGTTTAATTCTTCAAACAGCTCCAACTCTACTACTAATGCTGATTAATCAATCAATACACATTAATAATACCTGCCTTTAGAAAGAAATAACTTTCATAAAAGTGCGAACTAAAAATAGAATTGGTGGAACCTTTTTGAATTTATTTTCTGAAAGTTCCGTTCAAGTTCCGCCAGAAGCTGCTTAGAATGCTCTTCAATTATGATATCGGAACTTTCAAGTTTTTATAACGAATTTATTTTCTGAAAGTTCCGTTCAAGTTCCGCCAGAAGCTGCTTAGAATGCTCTTCAATTATGATATCGGAACTTTCAAGTTTTTATAACGACTTAAAAATGAGGCTGCTTAGAATTCTATAGACCACCACCAACCAAGCTGCTTAAGCCACAAATAGCCTTTTATCAGAACTTTTGGTTACTTGGGATTACTCAATGATTGTCTTTCAAGTACCTTGGGGTCTTTTTTTTAATCTTTATTTTAGAGATTTTTAGCCTTAGGCTACTTCATCTCTTTACCTTGGGGTCTGGTTTGATTCAAAGTACACTTGGAATACCCATATTACGTATTTGAAGCAAAAATGTCAGCAGAGGATCAACTTTCTCCGTTCAATTTGCGGCACATGGTGGGGTTCTCATCCGGGAGACCTCATAACGCTTTATAAAACAACAATTCTCTCTGTTCTAGAGTACGGCTCTTTCTGCTTTCTCTTGGCAAGAAAATGTCACCTAATAAAATTGGAACGAATTCAATATCGTTGTCTGCGTATTGCTCTCGGCTTATGCACTCAACGCATAACATGAGTCTCGAGGTTCTGGCAGGAGTAACACCCCTTCAGAACCGTTTCTGGGAGCTCTCTCTCTCAGAATACTAATCAAATGCGGAGTGACGAACACACTTATAATTGAAAATTTTGAAGAAATTCTTGGGCTGAACACACAATCTCGATTTATGAGAATCTACCACCACTACATATCGTCGGATATGTGTCTTCCTTGTTATACTCCAGACCGTGCTCACTTCACCAGTCGCAGTTCCTCAATTGAATATGATCTGACCATGAAACAAGCTACTCATGGGATTCCCGATCAGCTTCGACCTATTATTATCCCGCGTATTTTACTGAAAAGTACCAACGTGTCAATTGCGTGAAAAGATATTTTACAGACGGGTCTCGTCCAGAGCTGGTAAATATCACGGCCGTCATGTGACGATGAGAAAAATCACGAGACGAAACTACCTATCATTAGCTTTCTTGTCATTTTTCAATGATCAAGCACTCGTGAGAATAAATCTTATGCGGTTTTGACATCAACATTTCTAACTGATTTAGATGAATTTAAGCAAACAACCGTATGTAATCGTTAGAGTGAATATATTATTAAGATTTCCTCGGTGCAAGTAACTTTAATAACATTAAATAAGCTAGTAATTACGATGATCACAACACTGTCACGTTCTGTCATGACAAAAAATTCGATGAGATTTTGAAGAAAATCTCTATCATCGTTTTCTCATCCAATGATAGTTACAGAAGTATCTCTGTAAATATCGCGTGCGATCTATCATTGAAAATAAAATTTGCCAGCCCTGGTCTCGTCTCAGTGGATCCACTGGCTTCGGTGTCTTCAATGAAAACTCTAGCGCCTTCCGCAAACTCCAGGAACCTTGTTCCGTTTTTGTTGCTGAGCTTGCAGCAATCAACTTCGCATTGGGGATGATTTCCAACATGCCCGCAGACCATTACTTCATCTTCTCGGATAGTCTCAGTTCGATTGAGGCTATTCGGTCGATTATTTCCTTTCAAAGGTAAGGGAGCAGATGAGTGGTCGAAAGATCATTTATGATTACCTTTGTATGGATCCCCTCACATTGCTCAATCCCAGGCAATGAGAAGGCGGACTCTCTCGCAAAGGTGGGCGCGCAGGAAGGCAAATTTTATGACAGGCAAATTTCACACGATGAATTTTACCATTTAGTGCGTCAGAGTACCCTTTCGAGTTGGCAAACCGATTTGGGACAATGGAAATCTTGGGCGGTGGTTACATTCAATTATTCCTAATGTTTCTTCGAGAGCGTGGTTTAAAGGCTTGGACTTAAGTCGTGACTTCATTCTCGTCCTATCGTCTCGACTTATGTCCCACCACTACTCGCTAGATGCTCATCTCAATAGAATAAACCTCGTGGACAGCAACATCTGTCGGTGTGGAAACGGTTACGATGACATCGATCACGCAGTTTGGCAATGTACGGATAATGACGCCGCCAGAGAGCGACATTTGAATACCCTCGAGGCCCAAGGAAGACAACCCTATGTTCCTATCAGAGACGTGTTGGGAACTCGCGATATCTGCTATATGTAGTCGGTTTATATGTTTCTTCAAATGTCTAGTATAAGAATTTAATTCCTTTGCCTGTTGTCTCTCTTTATTAGTTTTTGTTTGTCTTGTCCCCTGAGTCTCATCGTCGCCCACTGGTCACCCACCATAGCCGGTCGAACTCCAGGCAAAACTAGAACCGCACTATCATTCATACTGGCGACAACGCTCTGATGAGACAACGAAACCTTACCCCCAAGCTTCTCCCCTGATCCTATCCTTCGACAATGTACCTCTCTAACCTCGAGTAAGCCGCGAGTATTCTGCCCAACTCTTACTAGACATAAAATTAAGTAAATTTTGTTACAAACAAAGAACAATGAACTATCGGCTCCGTAAAGCTAACGCGATTGAGCCTTCCAAATAAACGAACTAGTTAAAAAAAAGATATTAACTGTCAAGCGGTCAGCTTCAAAGTAAAAAAATAACAGTGTAACATTAACGCAAACACTCAATGACGTTTCACCGTTGTTGTTTATGTTTACTGCAGCTTTCATTTTTGCCGACATTTTCGTTTTCGATAACTCTGATCGATTGCGACTTCGACTTTTCATGATAAAAACGGTACTGAACGTTCCCCCAGCAGCAGTGTAATCAGCCCAGTGGCAGGCGCGTAGGCAACATCTTATACCGTGACAGCGGGCCCAGTACAGCAAAAGAAAACAATTTGAGCCCGGGACATGTTGCCTACTGTCAAACGCTGCTGTCACTGGCCTGAGTGTAATACGACCACGGAACCATCACTCTGGGACTCCGTTTACAGGGGAGGCGTAGTCAGTCGATTCCCGTTCCATCGGAGGACAGCACATCGGTTCGCAGACGATGAAGAATTCGTGGAAATTAATGACTACTTTCTGGGACAGAAGTGCGACCGATTATGTGCACTGAGATCAGCTAACAAATAATGCCGAATTTTTTAGAACAAGGAGCGGCTTTTGGTGGCGGTGGCCAGCAAGATCATCAAAGAATGACTTGCCTCTGGTGTGAAATCCATTTTTTATTAAACGAATGTCAAATGTACACTTCAAACCAAAAATAGTCAAAAACAAAAAAACAACTGTCAGACTAAGTATAAGATTCACAAATATCACACATATTAAAATGTTTAATATTTCCACCATCGATATTGATGCTGATACTTGGACCTGTCCTTCCCCTAGGTCGGAAGACACTTCCATCAAAAGCTCGGAAGACTTTTTGGGATTTTTGAAGGGCTGTCCCAGAAGAAGTTGCAAGAATTACTGGGAAACCGCCAATATAAGTTGGGATAAACCTTCGGGCAAGTCTGGAGAAACTTTCAGAGGAAGTTTAAAACTACTTCTGGGAGAGCTCAAAAGAAAGTTCCAGTGGAAGCAGAAAAATCTATCTTTAAAAACTGTCGCATTTACCATTAACCCATTAATCTTCGCTCATTTTCAACTTCTATTCAATTTTCATACTGCCGTACTCTAACGGAACTATCCACCTACCCTGTTCTAAAGATCTTTCTCTAGCTAATAAATTATCACACTAAAGCTTCATGTTAGCATTTCCAACCAACTCAGAAAAATCTTGCCGAAAAAAAAACGAAAGCTAGAAAAAAACCTCCTGATATAGTTTGGAGGATATGTCAGAAGAAATTCGTGCTCCAGCATAAGCCAGAATGGTTTTGGGGCTGTTAGAATAAATTTCTAGAAGGAGCCAGAATAATCTTCTGGGAGGGTGTAAGAAGACCGAAACTGCCTGTCGATACCAGAGAGAGTTCTGGAAATCACTGAAAGAAGCTTCGGAGAGAAATCATCAAAAAAATGCAACACTACCTTAGAGTGTAATGTTTACATGTGCAAAATCTCGTCATAATCTGTCAAGTGGTTATCGAGATGGCCGTCCAATCGCTTGTCAATGTCAATCATCAAAGCTGCTGCACAAGTTTATCGAAATTTTCTGGCGCCAGCATGTTGGGAATAGAACGTAGTTTTTTTTAATAAGTCTTGAGTTATCAGTACAGGCTCAACTTGTCTTCATCCAGCTGACACTGGATCATCTTTGAGCCAGACTGGCCCCCTGCTGGGATTATGTATTGGACTGCAATCCGAAATGGCCGTGATGGTGGTAACCCTGCAGGGATGCTCGCATTTGGTGACGAAAGTTGCCACCGCCATCTCTTCCACCGGCCGTTAGCATGAAGTTAGGCAATAGGTTGCTGTCACGCATTGAGATTTCTCGACTGAGTTTAAACCTGTCGCCAGGCTTTTCGGCAGATTTGTCAGTTTTTTCTTCGATGCTGTGGCATTCATGAGTTGCATCGGTTGGACTCAACTGGTCCCAATAATACTGGATGAGCTTCGGCGGAAGGGGAATCGGAATCGGAACCGACGGCACCGGTGAGGGTAGGGGTTGCTTTTTGCATGGGTTTTTCCACCGACACAGGGGTGGTGATTTATTTATTTATTACTAGCTGAGTGTGCCCGGTCTTGCTCGGGATTCAATATTAGCTTGAGTTTATGCGCCGATTAAAAAAAAAGCATGCTATATTGTACGTAGCCCCCCTCCCCCTATTATCTAAGAGGCTACCCCTATGATTATCTCCTTATACCCCCACACTCGCCCCCACATGCCTAATTTGGTTCCATTTGCTTGATTAGTTCTCGAGTTATGCAGAAATTTCTGTTTCATTTGTCAGACAGACAGACAGACAGACAGACAGACAGACAGACAGACAGACAGACAGACAGACAGACAGACAGACAGACAGACAGACAGACAGACAGACAGACAGACAGACAGACAGACAGACAGACAGACAGATCAGACAGATCAGACAGATCAGACAGAACAGACAGAACAGACAGAACAGACAGAACAGACAGAACAGACAGAACAGACAGAACAGACAGAACAGACAGAACAGACAGAACCGACAGAACCGACAGAACCGACAGAACCGACAGAACCGACAGAACCGACAGAACCGACAGAACCGACAGAACCGACAGAACCGACAGAACCGACAGAACCGACAGAACCGACAGAACCGACAGAACCGACAGAACCGACAGAACCGACAGAACCGACAGAACCGACAGAACCGACAGAACCGACAGAACCGACAGAACCGACAGAACCGACAGGACAGACAGAACAGACAGAACAGACAGACAGACAGACAGACAGATATTCATGACAGTAGTTGTCTTAATGCAAGGTTGCAAATATTATTATTATTTATCTTTATTAGGGAGGCTTTCAGCCTTGGGCTGGTTCGCCTCCACTAGGTTGCAAAATACTCATTTCAGCTAAAATAATGTTTTTCGGAATAATAAAACCAAAAGATGCTATGATGGCATGTTTTACTTGTAACTTACAAGAAGAGGTTACAAAGTATGCGTTAGAAACATAAAACCTGTAAATTTTGCTTTCTATGAGTCACAATCAGCGATTTGCTGATCGCTGAGTGAGTGAGTGAGTGTGTGAAAAATCGCTGATTGTGACTCTCATGAAGTGATGTCAAACACATTCTCTGAAACCTCTTCTTGTATCCTACCAATTCAAAATATGATCATGGCATCTAATTATTTCATAATTTAAAAAAAAACATTGTTTTAGCTGAAATGAGTATTTGCAACCTTGTCTTAATGAATAAAACTTAGATAATACACCAAAAAAAGCAAAACATAAAAACAAAAATAATCACAATCTTCTCAATCGGTTTCGAAATTGGATGGAATCTTGGTTGTAGTAAGGATGATTGCCGCAACATCCTTTGAGGAACACGGAAGATTAATTGTGAAAGCAGTTGAGGGCAGTCCACATCGCCATTTGAAAATTTCGCTACAAATACGCCTTGTTGCATTTTTCTGCTTCCAATGTGTCCAGGTCCAATAGCATGCATCGGTCTGCATAATGTGGTAAATTCATCGGATCGATCCACGGCAGGCTGCGCAACGCCAACCTCAAAAATCTTTTCTGAACACGTTCTATTCGGAGATTCCACACTAGCTCATATGGAGACCAGACCACAGATGCATTCTCAAGCATAGGTCGAACTAAAGAGCAATATAGTGCCTTCAAGCAGTGAGGGTCTTTGAAATCTCGTGCAATCTTCGAAATAAATCCCAGTTGACGATTTGCCTTAGAGATGATCGAGGAATAGTGAAGATTGAAGGTCAACTTTGGGACCAAAAGAACACCAAGATCAGTCATACGTTCTACTCTGCGAAGCGTTACATTGTCAATGCAGTAGTCGTAAAGGATTGAACTCTTAGAGCGGTGAAACGTCATCACTGCACACTTTGAAATGCTGATGATGAGCTTATTGCGACGGCACCAATCCACAAACAAATCTAGCAGAGCTTGAAGACGATGACAATCCTCAATCGAGTGAACTATGACGTATAGCTTAAGATCATCTACATAAATGAGCTTGCATTAAACTCCCAACAAAGCTGCTACATCGTTGAAGAATAATGACCCAGGTTACTTCCCTGAGGTACCCCAGAGGTGCTGGTAAACGTAGAAGAGACACAAGATCCTAGTCGTACTCGAAGAGTTCGCCCAGTCAAGTAGGAATGTAACCACGACCTAAGTTGCTCAGACGCTCCTAGTCGGGAAAGCTTGCATAACAAAACTTTTTGGTCGATTTTGTCGAATGCGGCTTTCAGATCAGTATATATGACGTCGACTTGTGCCTTATCCTCCATCGCGGTGATGCATGTACTGGTGAAAAAGGTCTACAGATCTACCGGGAATAAATCCATGCTGGACAGTTGAAATGTAGTGACAAATTCGCTTAAGATGATCTCAAACAGTTTGGACGCTGCCGAAAGCCTGGTGATACATCGATAGTTCTTAATATCCCGTTTATTGCCAGCTTTGAAAGCAAGAAACATATACGACTGCTTCCACAATGTTGGGAATTTTTCTTGCTCAAAGGATGCATTAAATATGGCTGCTGAATGTTCTGCTAAGGCAGCTGAGCAACCGGCAGAACACCACTGCAGGTCTGGTAGCAGGTCACTTTTTAGTGACTTGGTCACTATTTTCAAGCCAGTCTCTTTTTTCATCAAAAGGTCACTAAAGTCACTATTCCTTAAAATTTAGTCACTAAAGTCACTTTTTTACTACCGATGTTGAGAGTAAAAAAAAAAATACTTCAAAAACTCACATCAAATCACAGATTGATTTAGTAAAAAATGTGTGTTAGAAAGATTCATTGAAAATGCGTGTAAATTCTGACGGACAAAAAAAGTTGCGAACAGACGGAAATGTTAACTGTAAAATTGATGTTGACGAAATCACTAATATTTTTATTTGTTTGATCTCGAATTGGTTATAGACCTATCACAAATTGTAAGAGGTTTCGCAGGTTGCAATTTTCTCAATTTGGTTGTGTTAGAGATCTCGAATTTTTAGGCCCAAAAAAAATGGTCCAAAACCAAGGGGTAGGTCACTCCGCACACCAATCCTGGGTCATCTTTTTTGTAAGTGTGCCACAGGTGTGCCGATTGTGCCGGTCATAGAGCAAGCTGCGATTGTTTGTAAAATACCCATCCCGGCAACCCGGTATTTCTGACACCTTGAATGTTTTGTTTGAAATCGCAGGGATAAATCGGATTGAGGATGACGCGGGAAGTGGCGGGTGCGCGAAATTTTGTTGTTTTGTGTTCATAGGATAATAAAAGTTCTGTGTTTTAGGTTATTATAATGCCCTCAAAGGCAGAACAGAAACCTAGCCTTTCGTGATGTGAAAAGCAACGGTCTATTAGAGGCCGGAAAGAGTTGGAACCGGTGGGGAACATGGTTCAAGATCGACTATAGAGGATGATGAATAGACTTCTGTAGTTTGTTTGGTGTGAGTTGCAGCATTATTTGTATGATGATGATGATGATGATGATGATGGTCCCACCTCTTACCCCTACAAAGGTTTGAGCTGGACGATTTATCTTTAAGATAATTAAATATGACATTTTAACCAGGTTGGCAAACAAAATCGAACTGGTTTCAGTTACAGATATAAATTCCCTCTAGAGTTTACAGTTGCTTCACAGCGATATAAATGTTGAAAAGCTCAGGTGTCCACCTCTTAGTTCACCTTTTTGTCAACCTAAAATATTCATAAGTATTACAAGCAATCAAGAGTTAATGAACAATCAACAAAGCATCCTATTACACTAGTAACCCCGCAATCTGATGCTATCATAATTTTCAGCAATGTCAGGAATGCTCACGAACCCCCAACATTTGCCAGAAAACTTACTACTAACTCAAGGTATCTTCCAAATAAGCTTCAAAATTGCATTTTTTTTTTTATCAAATGTTAAATTCAGTCCTCTATATCCGTAATACGCGCGCGAGGCTCAAACCTTTGTAGACTACTATTTTTTTTACTACTACTATTAAATCATATATCAAAAATCCATCATCACCATCGTGGCGAACAAAATAGTTTTTGCAGTGCTACAATAATTATTAAAAAGTCGTTATAACAGCTATCCATACAAAGTAATCCGTTAAAAATAACTTCGTCAAGATACATAATTTGTCAATTCATAAAAAAAAATCACTGGATAACCGTTCAAAAGACAGTTTTAACGTGTGAAATGCAATGTCTCTTAAATTCTGCTAATGTTGTTGAACGTTTAATGTGTCTAGGCATCGAATTGAAAACATTTATTCCTTTAAAAAATAATGAATTCTGTGAAGCACAAGTCAAGAAATGTGGTGTTCTTATTTCATCCGCGTTTCTAGTATTATATCTATGAAAGTCACTTCCTCTTTCAATTCGATCACACAAATATCGAGGCAGCAAACCGTTAACTACTTTAAAAATGAACACCATAGTCAAATATACAATTCTTTGCTTCACCGACAACCATTGTAAGGCGTCTAGCATCAAAGTTGAGGAAGTGAATCTATTACATCTCAAAATCAAACGCATTATTTTATTCTGCAAGCGCTGTAATCTCGATATTTGTGTTGCATTAGACAGAAATAAAATGGATGGGCAAAAGTCTAGATGAGGAGAGATGATTGATTTGTATAGCTGTATTTTACTGGCAATAGTTAAATCGTTTTTCAATCGACATAGAATTCCATACTTCTTGGCAATTTTCTTGATGACATTGTCAATGTGAGAGTTGAACTTAAGTTTGTCATCAATAATCACGCCAAGATATTTAATCTCCTGAACGCGATCAATAGTCTCATCATCAATTACAACAAAGACGTTCTCATTTAATCGATTCCGCGAAATTACCATAAATTTAGTTTTACTTGTATTCAATTTTAACTGCTTACACTTCAACCATCTACTTAGATACTGCAAATCTTCATTCAAGTGTGAGACGGCAACTTCTAAATCCTTAGCTGCAATGAATAACACAGTATCATCTGCAAAAAGGTTAATGTCGCAAAACCGTAAAACACGTCGCAAGTCATTAATATACATAATAAATAAAAGGGGCCCTAATACACTTCCCTGGGGCACTCCAAGGTTGTTCTCCACGGGACTGGAAACAGAATCATTAAAAACAGTCCGTTGAGTTCTGCCAGACAAATAGCTTTCAAACCATTTATATGCAGTACTCGTAATTCCAAAGCGCTTGATTGTACTTAACAGTAAGGCATTGATCGGAGATGAACCAGCCTGCGGCTGAAAATCTCCTAAATAGAGATAATAATAATTATTATTTGAATTAAAGGTATTAATGAGGTCTAATTAACTGCCTCTGTCTCTTGAGCCCACTCTAGAACCTACATTTCGTATTTAGATCTATATTTTAACTGCTGGTCTGAGTTCCTCTGGTATATTTAATTAGAGGATATTACTGAAAATACAGTTAAACAGCACATAAAGTTGTGAACAACTTCAATGACAGTTGTCTAGCAGTGCTCCCATTTTATTTAAAATGATCCAATGCCTACGAAATTGTGCCGAAGATGTGCCAATGGATGTGCCCAAGCTGTGCCGAATCTAGTTTCGGCACAATGTGCTGAGTGACTTACCCCTTTGTCCAAAACTCTAAAATCCATCCCTAAATCCCTAATTTTTCACGATCGAGATTTTTAGACCTAGACGAATTCAAATTTTGTTTTATGTCCGTGATCTTTCCATCTGGGATAATTTTCTTCGTTCCACAGTAATGAGAGGTTTTTGAAAACTGCGATCTAGAAAAGTTGTCTATGTCCCACAGTTATGAATTTGTTTCCTTGTGTTACAGAAGATTCTTTTCTTGGAATGAATGGAGACGACCAGTGCGTTATAGCGGCTATAGATAGAAGAACGGTTTTTCTAATTAAAATACTAATCGCTTATCGCATCGCTTCATAAATATCCTAGATATTTAAAATTGACTGTCTTTATAAAATTGTCAAAATTTGTCTAAATCTTTGAATTTGAATATTTTTCTCTGTACCTCAATTTTGCGATCTAATCATCAATGTGTGCTTTCGATGCTTATATCAACTTAGTAAATAGTTTGTTTAAAAGAAAGCTTATTCAATTCATATTTATTTTTTGATGATAATGGGATCCATAAACCGTTTGTTTTATTTTTTAGAAACATGAAAAATGCGGGTTTGTGAGTTTATAAAATTTCTCGAAGTGGCAATCGACATCAATGGAAGATTGAAACCATATCTTTCTTACCAATAAATGTCACTATTGGTCACTTTTTTATTGTTTAAAAGTCACTATTTGGTCACTATTTTCGTTATTTTAGTCACTAAAGTCACTACTATTAAATCACATACTCACTACCAGCCCTGCCACTGCCGGAATTCCATCTGGACCAGGAGAGAGTGAGGTTTTGAGTCTCCTTGCTAATGAAAGTACCATATCCCGAGTTACTTCGAATGTGCTCAGTTCCACTTAGTCACTAGGCGTATCAGAGGCAGCAGATTCAGCTTCAACGTCACTTGTCACATTTTTATCGAAGACAGATGCAAAGTGTTTAGCAAACATCTCACACGCTTCGCTAAGAGAAGTGGTCTCTTTCCCATCGAGTAGTATGTTGGACGGTATACTCGAATCTTTCCTTTTGCTGTTGATAAAGCTCCAAAAATGTCGGGGGTTACGCCGCAAATTCCACTGGACTCTGAGGACGTGTGATTTGTACAAGACACTGTTATGTTTAATATAAGCGATACTGGCACGCTTGAAGTCACGCTTCGTGTCAGCTGTTCTGTGACGACGTAGTTTTCTCTGGACTGCATTACGCTCACGCTACAGCACTCTAAGCTGAGGAGTACTCCAAGCTGGAGAAATTGGTCGTCTTTTGAGAGGAACATTTGATTCCAACCAATGCTGAATAATGCTACAGAAACGCACAGTCATCTCGTCAACATCAATGCATTCAAACACATCTACCCAGTCTTGATCAAAAAGATACTGCAGTAATGAGACATAATCAATTTTCTTGAAGTCTAGAAGCCCTACTCTATCATCCACGTTGCAAGCTGGGTGAGATGGCCTGTTAAGTAGAGCAGGTAGCAACAGAATTAAGGATGGATGGTGAGCATCAATAGGTAAAAGAGCGATATGATGTTTGTAATGTCGATTTTTAGTTCTTTTAGTTGCGGGAGGGCTAGTGTGACCGTGGACTGTCAATAAGGACATTACCGGCCAAGTTTTGTAAAATCATGAAGTTTGATATGTCGCACGGCGAGTTTTGGTACTTTTGCGGGATACCTAATGTGATCATGGACCGGTATAGCCGCTGTTGGTCCAATTACATCAGTTGAGTGAGAAATATTATGTTCACTGTATGTATATGCCGAATGCCGTGCTAGAGTGACCCCAACGGAAATCGGGATAAATCCGGAACCATGTATTGATCCAAATTTTTCATGTCGAGTTCGAAAACTTGAATAGATTCCCGACAAAATGTAACTTGTTGTGTCGAAAAAGATTGAGATATGATGAATTTTGAGATCTATGGAAATTTAGACGTTAGACACGCAAAGGTTAACAAGGTATCCTTGAGTTTGAAGTTGTCAGGACTAGGGTTTGGTGGTAGATTTTATACCAGTAACACTGAGCGATGTCGAATTATTAGGAAATTTCAACTTTTACAAGCATGTTTTATCTCTTGTTAAATATTGATAGATAGCTGTTCAACCATTTTTAAACTTTCATTATATCCCAAACACGAAGAACAATCGTTTGTAGGCTTTCTTTATCATCTTATTTGCGATCGATTAACATTTTACTCCTTTCCGCCAAGAGACCCGTCTATTCCCGCAAGCAGTTCTTTAAGTTGTGTGTATGTTTAATTTCTCAAGGAGATCTTAACTTTTTCTTTCCTTTTCCCCTTACACAACCAATTTCCGGAACATCCATTGTATCGGGATCGCTTTCAAAGCTACACACAAGAGTCAAACGGTAGAAACCCACGAGGACGTTCATTCCTCCTCTTTTAGAGCCACAAACCATTAAAATCCCATTCGATTTAATGACTGGCAGCAGCCTATCAGTTACAATCGGCACCCTCTTCTTCAGCAAAGTGATACTGAATTCAATGGGAAAAGCAATCTCTTCCTTCCTATCGCTACCTATACTTTTACGTGTTTATTTGTTTTGCCCAGCTTTCCCACTTCTAAGCAGCATCTTCTCGATCTTCATCGATTTATCTCCCGCAGGCCATGGAAAAAATGTACGAGGTCGGTCTCACACGGAACATAGGCCTATCGAATTTCAACCAACGGCAGATACAAAGGATTCTCGATAATTGCCAAATCAAACCGGCTAATCTGCAGGTAAGGTGATCCGTGTTCTGCACCCAAGGCACAATGTGTTACTTTCACTCCCATCATATTATTGTGATCCTCCCGCAGATCGAGAACCACATCTATCTGCAGCAACCGGAACTGGTGAAATTCTGCAAAGCCAACGGTATAACGGTTACCGCGTACTCACCACTCGGTTCCAAGGGCATCGAAAAGCTACTCAAGTGAGTATCGATTTACGGTTTATTCGTTTTTAAGCCAATTGTATGAATCCGCTATTTTGCTCATTCGCCAGCCGGGAGGTACCGGACCTGCTGGACAATCCGGTGGTGAAGGAAATCGCCGATAAGTTGGGCAAAACTCCCGCCCAGGTACTGCTACGCCACGTGCTGCAGCGTGGGATTTCAACGATCCCGAAAAGCACGAACCCGAAACGTTTGCGGGACAACATCGATTTGTTCGATTTCGAAATCGACGATTCCGACGTGGTGCGCCTGAACCAGCTGGATCAGAATATTCGCATTTGCGATTTTGCATTTTTCCCGGGGTAAGTACAACCAACTTAGTTGTTCGTGTAATGATTTTAAGAACAAATGTGTTTGCAGCATCACCAAGCACCCGGAGTTCCCTTTCTAAAGCGAGGAGGTACATTTTGACAGAGTATACATGAAGTTTCTCATTACTTTCCATGAAGAAAACGAACGCAAACATTCACTAATAATCGTTAGTTACTAGTATTGATCATAGCAAGTCTATCGTTTGGCTACAATTTGATTTTAAAAATAAAAGCATTAGTATTAATAAGTATAACAATACAGTTTGAGACTTGAGTTTCAGATTCTCAATTTCTTTTGAAAAAAAATAGTTTTGATGATATATCACATTCATTATTTCAGTTTCCCTCAGTTGCAGTTTCAAGCTGAATTCGTTAGTTTGTTAGTTGGTTTCCACGTGTTTTGGAATAAAATATAAAGCGAAATGTAAAGACCACCGCTTGATCAGTATGGAAAATACGTGCCATACAACTGCGCAGGTACGAAGAACTGAACGGAATTGGTGATCCAATAATTGAGCAGGTTTTTCATCCGTATTATTCGTTTTTGATTGATTCGTTAAAACCTAAAAAAGAATGCCCTACCTTCAATCAGAGCTAAAGTAGTTTCTTGAAAGCTTTGAGTCACTAGGTTCTAGAAAATAAAAAGTATTTTTATGTTAGTACGGGACGAAACTTGTTGAATATCATTGGCGCAAATCGATTGATTTAAAAATCAAAAAAGGAGTAAGTTGTTGAGTTCTTGACTAAAGTGTAGAAGTAGTTTCATGTTGTGGACAATGATGCTCATGCTCATGCTCAAGATCCAAAATTTGTATACATCACATCGACATTTTCAAGGATTTTCTCTTGGTTCACTTCAAAGACTTCTTCTTGCATTTCAAGCTTATTGCTTATCGCATATTAGCTTATTGCATGCTCTCACAACTTAGTGTTCTAGATGCACTTCCACAGTTATTATTTGAGAGCTCTAGATGCCTGCACCATTTTTAAATTAGTATAATTCTAGATAGAGCTGGAATTAGGGCGAAATAGCTTTTGTAAACAATGACTTCTCTCGATGATTTGTTGGAATTCATGGCACGTCCACGCAAATCAACATAACCAGGTAGGGGAAATCTTCCCCTATGCGATGATGATGTTGATTTGCGTGGGCGAGCCTTAACTTTCTAGAAATCACCTAGAGAATTCATTGTTTGCAAAAACTGGTACGCCCTAATTCTAGCTCTATCTAGAATTGTGTGGCAAGTACAATCATACTCTATGCCCAAGGAAGACAATAAATTTTCCAACCCGAAAAATTCCTAAACCGGACCGGGAATCGAACCCAGCCACCTCCAGCGTGGCCTTGCTTTGTAGCTGCGTCTTTACCGGCTGAGCTAAGGGAGATCCCTCCACTTCAAAGCCTTGTTAAGACAAATTACAAAAACTTAGACCACTGGCAGAGTGAAAGCTGGTGACCGAGCGGACAAAAGATTTTATTAATAATTGTTATTCCTTTTGCTGGCCAGCTCGGTCACCAGCTTTCACTCTGCAAGCACCTAATATAAGATGAAATTTTACGAAACTTTTGAGTTTGGACTATGAAAACAAAACATTGTGCAATTTTAACGTACGGAAATTAGTTTTGCGGTCTGTTTCTGATTGTTATTCCCGGAAATCAAAAATTTCGTTTCGTTTCGTTTAGACAAACATTGGTTAGAGCTAAATTTAATAACAATTACAATGACGCCATTTTGAAAAAAATTCAACATGCAAAATGGCCGAATTTTTGTAAAAATTTGATTGATTGCCCATAAGACACAACTATGCAAAGTTTTATGCAAATCGAAGAAGGTCGAGTTTGTCAGATTTGTCATTCATTACAAAATATGTTAAGGTAATGCAAAAAATAGGGTCTTAAGAACAAGCTGACAAACGTCCTCGTTTTGAGAGTTTAAATAGACTTTAAGCGAAGACATCATATCAAGAAGACTGCGTTCGTATGAGAAAGTGGAAGAGTTGCCAGTCTTCTTGATTTTTTGTCTTCACTTTAAGCCAATATTTCGTTCTGTTTCGCTTATTTTGGGTTTTCATATCGCAACACCTTAGTAAAAACCCAAGAACCGCCATGCAATCATAGACAAATTTCATCCCAAAGCAACCTCTCAGATTCCAATGAAACTTTGTGGATGTAACGATTTTGTCTACTAAACTCTGCATACTTCTTTTCCTTGAAAAAATAAATCTACACTATTAAATGGCAGGACTACACTTAAAAAAATTACAGTAAATTATATTGCCTGTGGCTGGAAAAAAGTTTAATCTACGAGTTATATACTGATCAATAACTCGTATATAAAAAGATGGATTCTTCAGTGGTGTTGAGTACTTGGCAGTAGTAGACGAAATACGCATATCTGTCCAAAGATAAGCAATTATAACGGAATTAAAAGGAAATAAACCAACACACTCAAAGCTCTTCATAAAGGGATTCCGTTAAGAGGTTCGACAAATTTAAAAGATTCAAAAGTTCTTATTCAACGATTCTTGTCAATTTTCAAGTGTCCATGGTTTTCAATATTCCAAATTTTTCATGAGTTTTTTTTTTTAAATTGAACCAAAACATTTTGAAATATTTGAATATTTAACACTTTATTGGATTTCTTACCCCAAATTAAAAAAAAATACTGTATGTATTTTCCCCAGAATCCTTTTATTTTTCTCTACAACTTTGTCTCACGTCATTTCGATCGGAAGTGACGATTTCGTGCTACAGTTTATTGAAAATGTCAAGGATTCCATTTAAAAAAAATACATGATCCAAAATGCCCGAGTTTTAGCAAAAATGTGAATGATAGCCCATAACAAACAATTCAAGCTGAACATTGCATTAGGTTCTAAGTAACATTGACAGATTCGCTTCGTCGACTTCGTATCCCCACGGCCATGTAAAGACATTCCCAGGTATTTTCAGCACAGAAATCGATAAAAGAAGCTTTTATCTAGCATCTTATACGACAAATTTACAAGTTATTAACGAAAAATAAAGTCGACGAAGAGAATCGGAGAAAATATACTACACAGATAAAAATTCTGAATTTTAATTGTGATGTAAACATTCATTCACGTAAACTTGTATTTCATTTCATGCAACAGAGCAACTTGTAAACAATGTTGTTTACAAAGATGGGCTTTTGTATACAATATTTGCTACATTGCATGAAATGTGTCAGAACTTTACATGATATATAATGTAAACGTATATGATATGTGACGCTCCATTTATGTGCATCATATTGAACAGAAATTTACACTACTTTTTCGAACTGTGTACCCAAAATTTGAGTTTTTTTTTTACATAATTTTGAGTTGAGCCTCTCACTTGCACCCGTTATTGTTGTCAAAAAAGGAACGAAAGATTCGACCCAATGATATAGTTCAGCCCAATAAGTTACTTTAGAGTAAATTGCATATTCTTAAATTTACGTAAATTAAACTTAATTTTGGGTAGAATATACTTAAGAGTAAGTTTTTTTTGATGATGTTAAATGGAAACTTCTATATGCGATTTACTTAAATTTAGGTTATTGGGCTGAACCCGGGAATTGAGGGAAAAGTACTTAATTTTTGGGTACTTTTTATCTCCGTGTAAGACCTAATGCTATGTTCAGCTTGAATTATGCACAATGCGGCCTTCACTGAGTTTTATCGATTCGTCATTTGGCGTAGAACTGCTCAAAGCCGATATTCTGCGAGATCCAGAGATAATAAAATATAATACTAGAGTACTAGAGCACTCAAATTTGGTTAATTGATGCTCTGAAACACAATGTATCTACATGCCAAAATTGAGCTCTCAAGGACTTTGTTTACCCCCTGACGATAGTAGAATAAGGTATTGCCGAAGCCGTCATTTGCCCTACTGAAAAGCAAATCAAAATTTTTCTCAAAAATGTAATTTTTAAAGTACTGTTCTTTTCATAGAATGGCAGCTTTTATAGGAAAAAAGTTCTTCTAACAACAACTTTTTCATCCTGATGAATATGGGCGTCTTAGTGAAATACCTTATAAAGAAAGAGAGACGGATTAGTACTTTCTATTTCATTCCACTACCTTAATTGCTTATCCTTGACAGATACGCGTGTTTCGTCTACAATGTGCAGACTTCTTCAGTGTCTTGTACAAATACGCGATTATTAGACACTGACAAAGCCTGCACATTGTAGACGAAATACACGTATTTGTCAAGGATAAGCAATTGAGGTCGTGGAATTAAATTGAAATTACTAATCCTTCTCTCTTTCTTTAAACTTTTTCATGTCTGAATTAAATCTTAGCAGATGAATTTCATTCAGCGTCCTTTAAATTTTGAACAAAACATTGCTGGTGCGAAAACTTTGGTTAGTTAAACAAATTAAGTTAAGTGCGCCATGATTTTTGTCAGTTTGATTATGACAAAGCTGTAGTTAGAATTGTTTTTTAAATGAAAGAGTGCCATCATCATCATGGGTGGATCATCATGATCATTTTTCAGAACAAAGTTTTTTTGGTTCCATTTGGGGTCCCTAACAACTGTGCAAAATTTGAGGACGATTGGTTGTAACCAGAAAGCCTGTTTGAAATTTGTATGGAAATTAGTATGGGAAAACCTACTTTTTTGCATTTTCATTCCTAGGAGGGTGGCCAGATTATTTTTTTCATTATCGGTAGCTTCTCAAAACTTTTATCGATAGTTATCGGTAGGCCGTCTTAAGAAGGCTTCCCGAAACTTAAAACCTTTGTGAGTGGGGGAAGGTTGAAAACAAATCACGTGCAATTTTGGACTTTCGAACCGATCAGTGCTTCAACCTCATACATTGGATAGTCTAATCTAGAGTCGGTGTATAAAAAGTTACGCCAAGATTGAAGCCAAGTCTACCTATTGAACAGTCAAACCAGCAACCTATCGTGCAAAGTAAACAAATAATATGATGCTATGAAAGGTCCACGAAACGAATACGCCTTTTTAATAGAAACTAAGCGATCGATTCAACCTCTGGTGGTGAAACGGAGAACGTCAAAAAGAGTGTTGTGAGCAGAAATTTCTGCCGTGAGGCATTGTTAGCGGAATACTTTTTCACTTTTCCTGATAAATTTATTCATGTTCCAAAACATGGTTTAAGGCCCAAACGCAATGTGGGCGGAAGCGGATCGGAAACGAAAAGTTTGACAGTTGTCACTAATGACATCAAGATGCCTGACCGAAGTCGATTTGGATCTAACTAGTTTTCAATCCGACAAGTACGCTTACTCAGATCGGGCTTTTCCGCTGCCGTTGCCGTTCCGCTTCCGTCGTCATTGCGCTTGGGCCTTTACAGTTGACAAAAATTTAATTCTGTATCGTTTTTGCAAGGATCCTGCTGGTCTTCTGGACTATTTTTGTTGAGAAAAATGGAAATTTAGAATAGTGCCTTAGTTGTTATGATCTTCCGGATGTCTTGTGTGCGAATGGTTTAGGTGCAAATCAGTTCAGATCTCTGGAAAATCGTAAAATAAGACAATTACCGATGGAAATTGGCAAGATGCTCAATGAAAAATGCTTTAATTTTCGTTGTGAAAAATCCATATTTTGTAGTTAATAAACGGTTTGGTTGATTTCCTCTGGAACACGCGTGGCACACTCTACGTTAGTGGTGCATTAAAAAGGCCTAATGCAATAAAATATAAATATAATCGAAGAAATGATCATAAACACCCAGTGAGCATTATCATGGGATACGTTTGATCGATCAGTAATGAGAATTTCTACTATTTTTGTAAAGATAATTTGACAAAATCACTGATATAATGATTAACCACAGCCGCTATTTTTTTTTTCGCTGGAAATCATTTGAAGTTGATGTAGAAGTCCTCTGTTGCCAAGTGAAAAGAAATGAAATCTTTTGAAAACCGTGATGCGAGTTAAACTGTTTTCTCTTGGCGTGACTGATCATACAGCGACTCTATAGTCTACACTCAAAAAATAAATCACATTTCCAATAGGCCTTTTTAATGCACCACCAACGTAGAGTGCGCCCCGTGAGTTCGAGAGGAATCGTCAAACAAACCGTTTGTTTACATCACAATAAGAATTTTTCACAACACAAATTAAAGCATTTTTCATTCAACATCTTGCCAATTTCCATCGGTAATTGTCTTATTGTATGATTTTCCACTGATCTGAACTAATTTGCACTCAAACTATGTACACACAAGAAATCCGGAAGATCATAACCACTAAGGCACTATTCTAATTTTCATTTTTTCTCAACAAAAATATTCTTGAACACCATAGCAGGATCCTTACAAAATCGATACAGAATTAAATTTTTCAACTGTAGATCAAGTTTTGGAGCAACTCGGATTAATCAATTTATTAGGAAAAGTGAAAAAGTGTTCCGCTTCCTATGTCTCAAAGCAAAAATTTCTGCATCACCAGAGGTTGAATCGATCGCTTAGTTTCTATTAAAAAGGCGTATGGAAAATATACATTAGAATTTCACATTACTTTCATGTGATCTCATAATTGGGAATCGCACTACAAAATGGGGCCTCTCTTAGCTCAGTCGGTAAAGGCGCAGCTACAAAGCAAGACCATGCTGGAGGTGGGTAGGTTCAATTCCCGGTCCCGGTCTAGGAATTTTCCGGGTTGGAAAATTTCTCGACTTCCCTGGGCATAGAAGTATGATTGGACTTGCCATACAATTATACCAATGCAAAAATGGTACAGGCATCGAAAGCTCTCAATTAATAACTGTGGAAGTGCATCTGGAACACTAAGTTGAGAGCACGCAATAAGCTAATATGCGATATGCAATAAGCTTGAAATGCGAAGAAGAAGAAGAAGACTACAAAATCACATGAACCTTATGTGTCCAACGAAATTTATGTGATTTATCACATAGAATTCATGTGATCATCTATCTTACGCACTTCAAATCGGTCAATCACGAGCTGGTTTGCGTTTGGCAGAAAAGTGGTTCGTTTTCGCCCCCGTATTGTCTCCTCTTAGAGTAGGACGAACGGAATACGGAACCAAAAAAGGGAAAAACAAAAACTAGCATCGCTAGACAGAGAAAGTCGATTAAACGTAAAAAAAAACTTATCCGTTCGATCAAATTGACTGACTACACGGAAACCAAAACATAGGTATTGCACATTTTTCAAGATCACATAAAATCTGTGATTCTCGGTAGGAAAAGTGAAACATCGGTAGTTTTGAACCTTTCGTCTGTGAATCGGTAGGCATCCCGAAAATCGGTAGGTATGGCCACCCGGCTAGGGACCACAATTTGGCGCCTATGAGTTTAGGCTTGCAAAATTCAACATCGCAAAAATCACCGATGAGTCCGTTATTACTATTGTTTGTGCATCAGGCGTTGGAAAACTAACACAACATGCATAATCATGCTATCAATTGACGTATGAGTGGTTTTTATGAGCTTAAAGCTGAAATGATTTTTCGGCGTTGTGAGTGTGACTGCGTGAACATGCATGAGAATCTCAAGCATGAATTTTGTCTGCAGCATTCGCACGCGAGTTTATTCTCGCAGGGAGGCTCAAGAATGAGATTTGAGAATGATTTTCCAAACACTGCATGTAATCTTGAAAAAGTAAAGTCCAGAAAGTGCCTAACTTTGCCCAAGGATGTACGGCGCTAAAATGCCTCTAAAACAAGTTATAGCTGTTCAAATATCGATGTTTCGAATTAAATGCCAAAAATCAGTTTTTCTGCCAACACTGCCGATGTACCAATAGAAGTCAGATTCCAAAGTGAAATAATTTCGGAGTTTCTTATCTTATCGATTTGGTATGTGCAGATGAATTATTCAAAAACAATATATCATATATCATATGCGTAGTTAGAGTCGGGGGAGGGGCTTACTACATCCTCCCACGCCCCCTCACTCATATCAATAGAAGTTAAGTTTCAAACTGAAATAACTTCTTGAAATTAGTTTTCTTATCTTATCGATATGGTATGTTCAATGGCAGTGTTGGCAGAAAAAGTTATTTTTGACATTTAAATCAAGCCATACGTATTTGAACAGTTCCGGAGTGATTTGAGATTTGGGCATAATTGCATTTGTAAACAAAACATCAATCACTGATTTCTCGCGAATAAAAGCTCAATCTCGGAAACTAATAACGCTAGGAGGTAGAAGAATGGTTCCTCTATCAGTTGGTATAGTTTGTTTATGAGATTGAAATGAAATTTAAGAGAAATCTGCAATTGACTTCTTTGTTTACAAAAGCAACTATGCCCAAATCTCAAATCACTCCGGAGTTATAACTTTTGGTAGAGACATTCTAGCACCGTACACACTTAATCTAGCTCGGTAAAATCTCCAATAGCCGATTACCTCGGCATTTACTTTTGCTGATATATCTGCAAAATATCTGTTGTTAGCTGATATCTCAGCAAAATGATATTTGTTATCTGAGTCTCGGCAATTGTTTTACAGAATCTCAGCAAGATAAATTGCAGAACTACTCGGCTGTTGGAATCTCGGTTAACAAATTTAA
This sequence comes from Ochlerotatus camptorhynchus, assembly GCF_037179485.1. NCBI lineage: Eukaryota > Metazoa > Arthropoda > Insecta > Diptera > Culicidae > Ochlerotatus > Ochlerotatus camptorhynchus. Next base: position 1,094,158 of record NW_027040859.1, on the reverse strand, counting down.
GTGTGTATATCCTTTGGCAAAGTTGTTTGGCACTTCCTGGACTATATTTGTACATGGTTAGTTGCATGGTTCCAGTAAAATTGTGCTGCAAAAAGGCCGGGTTACAACCAGTCTTAACAAAATTTAGCACAGTTGTTTGGGACCAAACATGGAACCCAAAAAAGTGTTGTTCTCGCTTGGTAAGGCGTAGTTTGCGTTTTTCCTTATAACGGTGACCCACCCTTGTGCCCATCTTGCAATGTATGTACGAATTGTAGATAGGGTTTTGATCATGTTCGTCCTACTAAGATGCTTCTCTTTTTCGAACGGATATGAACAAAAACAATGGAGAGATTATACTATGGATGACTTCGCAATTTATTTACCTTTCCATACGTATAGGGTAGAGCGCTACTTCGTCGTAATCGCCCATTTCCGTTCTATCGAGCAGAAATCATCAATAATATCCATGATTTCACCGTACACAAATCAATGATACGTTTGTTTCGATTAGTTATGAACCTACAAGACAAAGCTTATTCGAGTGCGTTGTATGAATATTTCTATACAGAGCTGGAAAAATGGCCTATCTGCTTTGATCGATTCTCTTCATCGAGTTTCTCTTTTGATAACCACAGCTATGCAAACAGTCTTCGTGCTAATTTTGCCACAGAGATTGATAAAGGAGGTTTTCATCTATCGTCCATATCGTCAAATACAACAGGAATTGTTGTTGCAGCTGAGTTATTAACGAAAGAGAAAGTCGATGAAGAGAATCGATCAAAGCAGATAGGCCCTTTTTCCAGCTCTGTATAGATTTAAACTCATTGTTCACAAATCAAAAGAAGCGCTCCTAACAAATCCATTTTTCTGTCTTCATTCGTAGAACGAAGAAAAACCGAGGGGCGCGACACATCTAAATCTCAAGTTTAGATGCTCAACAAATCTCACACTAGCGAATCAATCTTCGAAAAATCTTCTTTCATTTGTCGCATCTACTTGCATCGCGCATCACCTTTTTGCAGGAAATCTTTAGAATCGTCATCAATCTTCTTTCTATCTACTCAGCGTACGAGCAGTTAACCACAGCAAAACACAATCTTTTCTGCATCGTAGATAGAGTCAGCCCCCTCGAGAAAAACCTAGAAAAACCAATGGCGTTTCAATGCGTTAGGACGGGATTGAAACTCGTACAACGAATTTGCAATCAAGAAGCAGTGTTAGATTTCTTACAATATTTCAATAGTTTGTGACTTTTTATCAAATCCAACGGAAAGGTAAATAAATTTTGAAGTGATCATGAAGTATAGTCACTCCATTTTTGAGTTAATATCCGTTCGAAAAAGAGAGGTTAAGTGTGGGTTATGCTTAGTAGGACGGAAATTAGATTCAAACCCCTAGTTGGATTTGATAGAAAGTCACAAATTGTTGAGATATTGTTAATTTTGATGCGTCCTACGAGTTTCAATTCCGTCCAAATGCATTGAATCACGAATCCACAGATGAAACCAGAAAAAAATAATGGATTCACAAGGAGTGCTTCTTTTGCTTTTGAGAACAATGAGTGTAAATATTCATACTATACTCTCTAATAGGCTTTGTGTTGTAAGGGACTAACGCATCGGAGCGAACGTATAATTGATTTGTGAATGGTGAAATCATTGATATTATTGATGTTTTCTGCTCGATAGGCGATTACGACGTAGCAGCGCTTTACCCTATTGGAACTGTCTGAACTGTTTCTAGAATTTTTATTATTATTTTCAAAAATTATATTTTTGAGAAAAATCACTTTTAATTTTAAATTGATTTTTTTAGTAAAAGAATATTTGTATTTTAGTTTGTTTTATAGATTTTCGCACAAATTTCTACAATTCATCCTCAGACTCAGCTGGAAGGATAAGTTTTGAGCCTGAAATTGAAATTTTAGACAAAAAGTGTATTCTACAAAGTTGTTCCTTATAGTTAGGCTCTATATCTATCTATATGTATAAAAATGAATTTCTGTCTGTCTGTCTGTACCTTATAGACTCTGAAACTACTGAACCGATCGGCGTGAAAATTTGTATGCAGGGGTTTTTGGGGCCGGGAAAGGTTCTTATGATGATTCGAGACAAATGAAACAGAAATTTCTGCATAACTCGAGAACTAATCAAGCAAATGGAACCAAATTTGGCATGCGGAGGTCATAGGGGGTAGCCCCTTAGATAAGAGGGGGAGGGCTACGTACAATATAGCATTTTTTTTTAAATTGGCGCATAAACTCAAGCTAAAATTGAATCCCGAGCAAAGCCGGGCACACTCAGCTAGTTGGAACATATAGGATAGATATACCAATTATAGCAAAAAAAAGAATACATTCAAATTGCTTTAACACGAGCTTAAAAAATAACATGCCTCTTGCATGTTGTTCATATTCTTGAGAATTACATACGCCCTTTCAAATGCAGTAAAAAACTGTTTTTTTTTTTGTTTGCCCCAACCCGAGGGGGGTGACTCTATCTACGATGTAGGAAAGATTGTGTTTTGCCGTGGCTAGCTGCGCGCACGCTGAGTAGATAGAAAGAGGATTGATGACGATTCTGAAGATTTCCTGCAAAAAGATGATGCGAGAAATGATTGAAGATTTTTCGAAGATTGATTCGCTAGTGCGAGATCTTTCGAGAATTTAGAATTGAGATTAAGATGTGTTGACCCCCTCGCCCCAACCAGAGATATTAACATTTGAAAAGGGAATATTTTTAGTAGAAAAACTTCAATAACTCTTGATCGGCGAAAGATATCGACAAGTTCTGCGCAGCAAAAAATTGCACTTTCTGAAGATCTAAAAGTTATTTGAAGACACCTTTGCCGATAAATTTGAAATAAGAAAACAAGAGTAAAACAACTGTTTTTTAGAGGCACCCTAACTCAATTCAAGAAAATAGCTCTAAATTGATCAATTTAAGAGGTACAAAAAAGTTTTTTTCAACAACGTTGCTTGAAATTAGCTTAGCTATAACTTTGCTAAAGAATGTATACCTTAATTTCTTCAAACAAAAAAATTAGATTTTTGATTTCAATGATAATAAGAACCACCCTAGAATTCATTGCCATAAAAATGAGGGCCTAGCTATAAGGAACAACTTTGTAGAAGACACTTTTAGTCTAAAGTTTAAATTTCAGGCTCAAAACATATCCTTCCAGCTAAATCTGAATTCTGGACCACTGTGCACTGTTTAGATGTGTTTAAAAAATCATTATTCACTATTCTTCTAGACTTTGTTGTAGAAAAAACAAATATACAAAGTACCTTAAATAGGCTAAGCCGTCACTATTCTGTGAAGATTTTTTTTTCAATATAGAGTAAAGTTATTATTAACTATTAAAATAACTTTTTTCCTATAAAAGAGCCCATCTTGCAATGTAGACGACTTGTAGATAACTGAGCTGTCGTTCCATAAAAAATCATTATTTTAAGAAATTATTTTTTTGGGGAATATCACTTTTTATTAATTTTACAGATTTTTTTTTTCAATGTAAATCTTAAATTTTTTAATATTTTTTTTATGAAAGTTATTCGGCCTTTTTTAATGGCACCGTAAAACGGGGTAACATTGATAGTTTTTTAAAGTATATTCTAAATAGTTTTTACAGCAATGAATGTTTTTCATGTTGTTAAACAAGTACTGAGGATCCAAGAGTCAATTCGTTAGTAATATGTTTAACGGAATTTAAAGCATTTGCACTATTTTTTTTTAGTTTTGTGACCGAACTTCAGTTTTTTTTATTTGAGGTTACCGAGCATTATCGATGAATGTAGAAAAAAATGGGTGAAACACAAAAAATTTAGTTCTATAAATATAAAACTTTGAATGAGTAGGTATATAATCAGAAAACATCATAAGCAATAAGAATACAACATTGAATTTGTGATGGCTATATCGGAAATACATTTCATAAGAGATGGTTTGAGTGCTTTTTCAAACAGGCGAAAACACGAAAATGGTTTTTTAATGTTTGTAAAATATGTAACTCATACTATATAAAAACTATACACGATATCAACGGAAACACCCTAAGCTACAATATGGAACCAAAGTTTCTAATTTGGAAAAAAAGTGCAGCGAGTAAATTTAATCTTTACATTATACTATCGAAGTTACCCGCATTATCAAAGATAGGACTACGTCTGCGATTTCTATATGGGGGTACACTTTGTGAAAACCGAAAATGTATTATGTAACAAAATTATGAAAGAATTTGAACGTTAATAACTTAGCTGCCCCTAAACCGATTTCAATCATTTCATCACCAATCGATCAGAAATATTTCTACGCATCTGTTTAATTTAAGACTTTATCACTTTTCAAAATGTCACTATTGAAAATTGCACGAATGTGCAACTGTTGCTATGATAATTAAAGTTATCATCAATTGCGTGCTGAAACGCGTTTTCCCTATCACAGATTTCAAAGTTGAATTCCATCCGGTCTCACCAAACGGTGTTTATTCAATCACCGCGTGGTGAGTGGTGGTGTTCTCCTGTACACAATGAAAGGCTGCCTGCAAGCAGCGAGCTGCAGCCCACATGAGCATCCATAGAAGGAGGAAGAAGCCGCACCGCTATTAATCGGAATCAGTGAGTCGCTGTGGGCCATCTATGTCAAGCGCGTCACACTAAGGAGTATAAACAGAGAGAACCTCGCTAAAATTCATATTCCTACACAAATCACAATGCTGTAGTTAACAAATAAGATTTATTATATCAGACCACGTAGTCCTACGGCAACATTGCGTCCAACCCCATAGGGCTGTCCCTTGTAGTTTTTTTTTCAAGGAAAACAAATATGCAAAGTTGCTTAAGTACATCCACAAAGTTTCGTTAGAGTTGGCGTGCAATTCGTCCATAGTAAAGCAATAAAGTGCTATTACTAAGCACTTAAATTTGAGTTTAATTGGTTTTGGAATGTAATTTTCATCTAGAAGAAAATCAAACCATCTAAAGCTGGACCACTGAAGTTCAGTTCGGTTGATATTTTTCAAAGGCTATCCAGAGATGTTTCAGAAATCTTTGAGATGATGTTCGAATGCCCTTAAGGGAAAGTAAAAAAAATAGAGAAGTTCAGTTACACCATTCAGCAGTGCCGGTGGTGTATTGGTAAGCGTGTCGGCGCCGCCGGGATGTTCTGAGGCATAACATCTCTGATCCGATCAAGGGAAGTAAAGCCGTTGGTCCCCGGTTCATGAGTTGATGGGTCAATAGGTAGGATCCAGGTGTGGGAGCTGCCTCCCTGGCGTTGGGAGCATTGGTGCTCAGCACCACAAACAAGATCGACGGAAAACAAATCAAGAAAAAAAATGTTATGTCATTTCAATGATTTTTAAGCCAAATCAAGAGCCACGTGTGAAAAGGGCATACAAGCTTTTTGTAAACAAACATTTGCATGCCCTTTTCTCGCCAACCGAAGGTCATCCACGCAAACCAACAACATCATCGGGAAGGGGAAAGTTTCCCCTACCCGGTGATGTTAATGGGTTGCGTGGATGACCTTCGGTTGGCGAGAAAATGGCATAAGAAGGTTTGTTTACAAAAAGCTTGTATGTGGTTTCTGTGCTCATCAGATAGACCTCTTGAATGAATACAGACAGCTTGAGCCTGGTTTGAATGCTTCGCAGTATGCTTCAACGAGGTTGGCGATTCTCTTTAGGATTTAGTTAAATTTCACAGCGCATCGCAAGTCCTCCTAGTACATTTGGTCATTTGACTCATAACTCATAAGATGATGGACGAAAGAATACCGTTAGTTATTCGAGTGGTAAAACAATTACAAGATACACCGGGGCAAGTTGAAACGCGTGGGGAAGTTGAAACGGTAGGTGTAACTCTTAGCGGTATAATCACTAAGATTATTTCTAATCTAGTAGCTTGGGGTAGTACACAATGCGTCTCAAAAATAATTACAGTGAATATTCACTTCCGCGAAGAAATTCACTTACCGTTTCAACTTCCCCGCGCGTTTCAACTTGCCCCGGTGTACCTTACAGTCTTCTACTTTGAAATCATAAGTATGTTCAATACGAAAGCCTGTTCATTAGTAAGCCTTTTACATTTCTCACAACTTATCACTACTTTGTATGTTAAAATATCTAAAATTTGGAAACTTTTTTGACATTTGTTATTAATTAGACTAATAGATAAATACATAACAATCAATCATCCTAAAAATTACATCGTATCACATTAAGTATTACTACAATAAGCACGAATGGTGTCAACTTATTCCTCAATTCCAAAAAAAAAACTATACACTTCTAGCAAAACACAAACATCTAACAATTCATAACCAATGTACGCTTTGGCTCGTATGAGAGAAGCTTCTGCAGATATTTTTTTAAAGTGGAGTCCCGAATAAACGTCATCCCACATAGTGAAGAATGATGGATCAAATGATAATACTATCCTCCGGTCCATGTAAGCTCTCTACGTATGACGTGGCGCAGCTCCGGGCGTCGTCGCCGCCGTCGTCGGTTGCGGTCCCATCGCGTAGCCCATCATGGCTGATCCGGACGCATCCACCATCTCGGGGAAGGTACCGAAGCGATAGTTGGTCCTTTTGGTTTCGTACATACGTACACAGATTTACACACACATGGATGCACACGACGGGTAGAAAAGTTTCACAAATTACATACAGAAATGGAACGGGAATAATGTGAGAAGCGAGATTAGTGACATTACACTACTGAATGCCGAACCCATAGTTCCGAATCGGGATGAACGATTTTTTAGCAACTAATAGTTGATTAAATTATGATGAACAAAAAACAGATGATTATGTGCCACGAACGAGTGTGTTTCAGTGGAGTCTTCCATCGGTATGATTCAAAACTAACGGTGAGTTGAGGATCTTTGCATCCTTTGTCCTTTGTGTTAGATAATTGGCAGGCGTTTTTCTGAATAGTGATTAAAAATAAATGTGAGGTTGTTTGCATGGTTAATGAACTGAAGAGTTTCTAAGAACCAATTCAACTACTGAAATTGTGGAAATTCAGGAAATGCTAATTTGTTACCTATGTACCTAGTCATTTTGATTGCAGCTAGTTCTAGAGGAATGTGTATGCAGAGGAATTTCGACAAAGGGGAAGTTCAAAAATCACACCACCGTTACTTACATCCCCGTGGACAAATGCTTGCCACTCTTTAGATAAACTAAAGTGTGTTCAATGATTGTAGTTGTTTTGAGAAAAGGATAACAAACGGAAAGAGAACGAAATTTGGTTGATAAATTGAAAACTTAACACTAAGACAATGGTATATATTTGGATAGATGTTCAACTAAGAATAAACGAAATACAGCTTATAAAACATAATGAAAACAAAAAAACAAAACTAAGAAAATAGAGCCGCATCTACGATGATTACAAACAAGCATGAACTAAAAAGGCAAATGTATGCGTAGCTGAACCTACAACAAGAGAAAAGACAAATCATTTACGATCACTTTTGATGCTGTTTTAACATTGTAACTGAGAATATTGAACATAAGACTTAGCTAAAGCTAATGTATTGCGGAGAAAAATCCCAAAAAATACAGTCTGCCAGTTTTTTTTTTACTGGGCTGCTGGCACCTAAATATTGCTGCTGGCACCTAACTCTGTGATTTTTCAAAGGTAAGCAAGTCAATTTTTTCGTTAGAATCATAATCTTATCTGTATACGTATTCTCGTCAATCTAAGCAATGTCCGCGCTTCTATTTGCTTTTTCTCTAAAACTAAACTTTTCACTGCCAGCCATTGGGAGATGGATTGTATCCACACACAAACGAAAATCGAAGCAATTCTTGGGACAATCCAAAGAGAATTCTGACTATATTTCCAAACAAATTGTGTGTAGCTCACAGAAAGAGTTCTGAGCAGGTAATTATCGAAATAGTTTAAAGGGAATTCTAAGCAACTCCGAACAGAATTGCAAGGAAAATCTATGAAGAATCCTAAGGATAATCATAGATATTTTGAGAAGAACGCCAAAAGAGTTCTGAGCTGAAATAATGGGCATTTTGGGAAGGGAATGGAATAAAATTCATCTCCGTTTTCTAAGAAATGTTCTGCAAAATCCGAAATCGGCTACTGACGAGCATTCCTAGATAAATAAATGATAGGAATCATAACACAATTCAGAGATGAACTGCAAGAGTATTATAAGGAATATTCTAAGAGTATTTGAAATATAATTACGTAGAGAAATTAATTTGCTCTAAAATTTCACGTAGTTATCAGATAAAAACCAAAATTGTAGGGTGGTTCTATACATGTATTTAGCTCAGTATACATATATTGGATCAATTTTTGGGGGGTGGTTGTATGGTAAAATTCCCGACACTTTTGCTTCACGCCATCCATAAGAGCTTAAACAGTAGTATCCGGTACCTTTTCCTCATTTTTATCCATTTCCTCCGCATGTCATTTGCATCCTTTACTTTCTCCTTGGTCTTTCTGAGTTCCCGCTACATCATGGCCCAATAGGTTTCGATTGGGCGTAGTTCTGGACAATTCGGTGGATTCATATCCTTGGGGACAAAATGCATCGAATTAGCCTCACACAATTGCAGCACGCTTTTAGAATAGTGACATGAAGCTGGTTTTTCACTGAGCTGCTTCAAAAATGGCAGCATTTGGAGGCATTTATTTTTGCAAATTTGACCATTGATGGGTGCCCTTTGTGAATAAGGTATTTTGATGCAAATTTCGACATTTTCTTTTTCTTGAAACGATTATCCACTTGGAACTTATCTTTTCCGGTGTAAAACTCCTGTCCTGGTATTTGTTGGAAGTCAGCTTTGACGTTTGTTTCATCATCCATCACACAGCAACTGTATCTGGTCAACATTTCTGAGTAGAGCTTCCTTGCATGGGTTTTGGCAACAGTTTGCTAGCGTTCATCGCGGCTTGGGAAGTTTTGAACCTTGAATGCATGTAATACAGCTCTTGCTTTGATTTTCTGCACGTAACTTTGCGAAACACCGACCTTTTTGACAACATCACGTGTTGAAATCTGGGGATTTCAGGTGAAATTACCCAACACCTTTCCCTCCGTCTTCCTGCATGCTGCTCCCGGTTTTCTTTTTTGCTCCGTGTTTATGATCCAATGTCAACCGGTCCTTGAACTTGTTTATAATTCTTGATACGGTTGAATTATTGATATGCAGTATTTTTCCTAAATCCGGACAACTCCGGATTATCCATGTGAGCGTACAACATTTTTTCACGCATCTTCACTTGACTCACTTCCATCTTAGCCGCATCGAAACAGACAGGAAGTAAATAATACACTTCAAAGAGAAACTATGCAAAGTTTGGTTAATTTCCGTATAGTAGGAATAAAGCAAAGATATCTAATTCACAAGATATCCCACTAATCAATTCCTCATACAAGGCATATAGGCACCACCCTTATGTGATCGCAGTGCTATCTGTTGAGTGCACATTGAAACTGTTGGGAGATTAACCGCCAACCGACAGATGTCAACGCGGACGTTGATGATCAGCCGAGGGAAGAGGACGATATCATCCTCGAAGTCATCATCATTATATTGCGATAGCAAGATTCTTACTTGTTTGTGATTGCTTCGATTTTCAATCATTACCACTTTATACGCAACAGAAACACAGCGCGCAACATGATGTGCTTTTAATATGCTTTCAAGCGAAAGAGTTTCCAACCGGTATCAGTAAGATTCAAATCTCTAATAGTAATTGATGATTTGCGGCGCTCTTGTTCAACATAATCTTAATAAGCATAGCAGTAAACATGGGAAAAAACCCCTTCCCTCTAAAGAATTATTCCACTACCACTAGAATGCAACGTATCTAAATCATTGCTAAACGTAATAAAATATGCCGTCTTCTTTGGCCAACGCAGCACGCATTCCATTCAAAAATTACGTTGGAATAAACATTACTTTCCTATTTTTTAACGTAGGAAGTATTTGACAACGCCGGTGAAAGCAAACGCAAACACGCTTCGTGTTTTGATTTGCGCTGTACCCTCCGGTCAGTTGTGTGGGTTCGTACATGTCGAGGGGGACGACTCTATCTACGATGCAGGAAATATTGTGTTTTGCTGTGGCTAGCTGCGCGTACGCTGAGTAGATAGAAAGAAGATTTATCACGATTTTGAAGATTTCCTGCAAAAAGATGATGCACGATGCAAGTAGATGCGAGAAATGAAAGAAGATTTTTCGAAGATTTATTCGCTAGTGTGAGATTTTTTGAGCATCTAGAATTGAGATTTAGATGTGTCGCCCCCTCGGTACATGTATAGATGATGGTGTGCGTGTTTTCTTCCAACGCAGCAGCTCAACGTTGTCTCGTCACAAACCGTTTGGCGCTGTTATCTGTCTCTATAAATTCCAAAGAGTAAAGGGGGTCTGAATAAAGATACAGCCAGTTGCAAGTGTTGCAATAATTTCGTGTTCGACCCTTCCGTGGCGCTGCAATCACAGCGGTGATAAGTCCGAAATAATGTGTCAAACAGAATACATTTTTGAAATTGCGTCTAAAAAACTAGGGGAATTTATGTATTCTCGGCAACCTAAGCAGTGACCATCTTTCTATAGCCTTTTTCTCTAAGGAACGCGCACATATGCAGTATTGGTTTGTTTACAGTCTTTTGCTGCTAGCTGCTCTAACAATTTCAGTCGAAAGAATTGTCAAAAACTGTTTTGAAACGCTTCTACAAAGCTCCAATATTCTCTAGTGAGAGCGACTATTGTGGGCAACATCTTTTTATTCGGCAACCTTTCCGGTTGAGCTGCGTGTTAAACAAATTGTGCTTTCATCGGCAACTCGAAATCAGCAGCATTTTGTAGTGCGTGCGTTTCATTTCAAGAAAACCCTGCTAGATTGCTTTTTCTCAGTGGTAAAAATACAATCAAATTGAATCTGAAAGCCTAAAGAATCGTTAGATTGCATTCAGCGAAGTGTTTTCCGTAAGAAAATCCAGTGAAATTAGGTTTTCAATTTAGGTTGCCGAAAATAGTCTATCATGCCGAAGTCGTCATTTCCTCTATTATTTTCTATTTATTCTTCAGTCGGTGTATTAATCAGCAGATTAAACAACTCACTCGTCACCGAGGGGGGCGACTCTATCTAAGATGCAGGTAATTTTTTGCTTTGCTGTTGTGAGATGCACTCGCGCTTAATAGATAGAAACACGATTGATTGTGATTTTGAAGATTTCCTGCAAAAAGGTGGAGAACGAAGCGAGTAGATGGGTTTAGATGCAAAAAATGAAAAAAAGATTTTTCGTAGATTGATTCGCTAGAGAGAGATTTTTCAACCATTTAAAATCGAGATTTAGATGTGTCGCACCCCTCGCTCGTCACTGCTGCTTTTGTATTAATGCTGTTTACAGTGTGCCGCATTGTGCCCTGATTTGTGCCTTTATGTATTTGAAGTGTAAGAGTGGCCAAATAAAAATTGATCTGATATATCTGGCAACAGTGCTTCTGTAAGGAGGATTCTGACAGCTGTTTATTTAAGTACAAATTCGCTTCGAGATTCGCTCCCGTGGTGTAAAACTTCGGTCTTGAATCTCGTCAAGGAAGTGAAACGTTCTTTTTTTTCTATAATCGTACGTACCGTATTTGTTCATTATCATTATTGTCTCTGATAAGCTAATCCACATATTTTTATCTAGATTTTCTAGATGGAAATTTCGAATTATGAATGTGCTAATTAGTTGGCCATTTTCAACCAGCCCGTCAATTTCCGGCTAGCGCTTCCAATAACTGTATATGCGTTCCCTATAACAATAACATCATCAGAAGATTTTTGTTATCCCAGTCGGTGTCACCGGGATGTTCTGAGGCATAACATCTCTGATCACGCCTTCCTTCGAAAGGGAAGTAAAGCTGTTGGTCCCCGGTTTCATGAGTTGATGGGTCGATACGTAGGGTCCAGGCACGTCCAGGTGTGGGAGCTGCCTCCCTGGCGTCGGTCGGTAGCATTGGTGCTCAGCACGGAAAACAAGATCGCCGGAAAAAAGAAAAAGAAGATTTTTGTTCGTAGCGCAGTTCGAATGTTCTTCAGAGAAATTCAACATGGAAGAAGAAAGAAGGAAAGTAATTGTGCGCAGTCATTTGGAAAACCCTTCGGTGTCTGGACCCAAGCTTGCAAAAGTGTTAGGTTTTCCCACAAATATCGAGTGGCGTGTACTGGAAAAGTACAGAGAAACCATTTCGACGACCATTAAGTCTAACCCAAACATCTCGGACCGTGATTTGGCCAGAAAGATCGATGCCGCACGCAGTACCGTGCAACAGATTCGTCTCCGAGAAGGCTTCAAGTCATACCGTGCCTGCAGACAACCAAATAGGGATCAAAAGCAGTACAATGTGGCCAGAATCCGTGCCAGAAAGCTGTATGATCAGGTGTAGACTAATACAAAGGTTTTCATCACGGATAAGTGGAAAGTGAATATTACCATTCATCCGATCCCACAAGCAACCTGTAATGGGAACATTCGATTTGATGTTTGGGTAATGCCGATTGACGTATAAACGATGTAATTTGATCGTTTACATGTCAAACGACACAAGCCAAACTTCAAATCATATGTTTCCTACACGGTAAGAAAAAAGTACCCAGGCCAGTTCACTTTTTCTTACTTTGAGTAGTTTGTCTCCTTTTCTCCTTCTAATGTTGTCAAAAACGGAGGAGCAAAACCACCCAATAGGGGTAGTAAAGTGTGGGAAACCAACGTTGAGTATAATCATATTTACCTACTGTTGGGTACAACTAACTTACTTTTGGCTAAAAAGCCAGTGGAAAATTCCATACTAACTGCACATAAGTAAATGAAAATTACTTTGACCCGCTTTACCTACTTTTGGGTTACTGCACTATAGTGCCGAGATGAGTGAAAAGAACTATACTTTTTTCTAACCGTGTACCAGAAACTCAACCAGATTGTGGCGGCCATGAGCGCTCGTAAAATGCTGGATAAGCGGTCCGCAACCAAAGCTGGTAAATATCACGGCTGTCATGTGACAAAGAGAAAACAGGTCCTCTCACTATTATGAGACAAAGTGACCGATCATTAGCCTTCTTGTCATTTTCCAATGATCAAGCACTCATGAGAATAATTCTTATGCGGTTCTGACATCAACATCTAACTGATTTACATAGATTTAAACAAGTAACCGTATGTAATCGGTAGAGTGAATATATTTTTAAGATTTCCTCGGTACAGGTAACTTTAATAGCAATACATGAGCTAGTAATCTAATTTGAAGAAAATCTCTGTCATTGTTTTCTCATTCGATGATAGTGACAGAAGTATCTCTGTAAATATTGCGTGAGATTTTTCATTGAAAATGACATTTGCCAAGGGTCTTCCACGAGCATAGTCAAGGTCCCGTGGCAGTAGAGGACCACCGGTCTAATTAGCGTCTTGTAGCGGTCTAAATAGCGTCAACTCCATGCGGCGGCGAATTTCATTCGACCGGAGCGTCCTTCGGAGTCCAAAGAAGGCACGATTCTTTGCAATAATGCGTCTTTGAATTTCTCTGCTGGTATCATTTTCAATGATCACCAGTGAGCCCAAATACACAAACTCGTCGACCACCCCAATTTCGTCACCGTCAATCTGTACTCTTCGATGTCATCAACGAAGCCAAGAAAATGGATGAACTTCCTGAAAATCGTACCACTCGTGTTCATCACAGCTCTTGTTAACATACCTTCTACATAACATTGTCGTAGTCCCCTTCGAGATTCCAAAGGACTCAAGAGTGTCCCCGATACTCGAACAACGCACACCACTCGATCCATCGTCGCCTTGAACAATGCGCCGTATGCTGGTTTGAAATCGATTATCAAAGAGGGCACGTGTGGGCACGTTTCCTGGCATTTCTGTAGAACCTGCCGAATCGCAAAAATTTGGACCGTGGTAGCGCGGTCACCCATGCATCCCACCTGGTATTGCCACACGAACACTCTTACAAATGGTGACAGGTGGCGGCATAGAATTTGGGAGAGTACCTTGTAGGCGGCGCTCAGCAGTGTGATCACGCGGTGTTTGCTGCAATCCAACTTGTTGCCCTTTTTGTAGATTGGGCATACGACACCTTCCATCCACTCCTCCGGTAATATCTCCTCCTTCTAAATCTTGACAATTACCCAGTGCTCATTGTTTGTTGTTTTTCAGCCGAACGATCTCCTCCTCAACTTCTTGGCGATCAGGGGCCTGTCGTTTTCTGCACAAGCTCCTAGATCTGTTGCCGTGCCACCTTTATTTTCTACTGCATCACCGTTCAGGTGCTCGTTATAGTACTGCCTCCACCTCTCAATCACCTCACACTGGTTCGTGGGAAGGTTACCGTCCAAGTCCTTGCACATATCGGCTTGCGGCACGTAGCCTTTGCGTCAACTATTTTTAGCTTCTCGTAGAACTTCCGTGTATCTTTTACACGGAACAGATTTTCCATCGCCTCGCGATCTTCTTGCTGACGCTTCTTCCTTCGAAAAACCGAGTTTTGTCTGTTCCGCGCTTGTCTTTATGGCTCCACATTCCATTTCGTACGGGGTTGCAGCATTCTCGCAGTACCGGAGTTGATCTGGCACCCATGCATCCGAAAATTCTCAGCTTCGAAAGATCAGGTTTCACAGCAGTAGGGCAACGATTCAATATACCTATACGTACCAGTAAGCACTGCTGGCCACATGTACTTGGGCATATTCGAGCCAATCAGTATTGTTCTTACCTCCTCGATTAGCGTTCGATTGAACCTTTCGGCAACCCCGTTCTGTTGCGGACAATAGGTTACGATTGGCTGGATTTGAATCCCCTTTCGCTTGTAGTATGCTTCTTGTTCCTTAGAGCAGCACTCACGTCCTTGATCCACGGTAAGCTTGCTGATCGATTTACAATCTGGGCAGTCACCATCGCTTCATACTCTTGAAAACGACCAAAAAGTTCAGACTTCTTCTTGATCACGTAGACATACGCAAAGTGACTATAATCGTCGATAAATGACACAAAATACTTTGATCCGTCCCAGGCCGGAGGATCGATTGGTCCACACACATCCGAGTAGATTCGCTCAAGTAGGCGACTAGCTCTTTCACGAGTTCCATCGAAGGGTTCTCTACACTGCTTGTCAAGTACGCAAGTGTCAAAAAATCCGACAACGTTGACCTTTGGACAGAATCAATCTACCTTATTGTACTGCACCAAAGTGTTCATCATGGTCTGACTGGCGTGACCCAATCGACGATGCCAGAGGTTTCCATCGCCCGCAATTACCTCGTAGATGCGCTACTTCAATAACTGCGTCATTCTTCTTTATCATCGCTTGATGCTTTCCAACACGACTTGTGAACAGTACGTCGATTCCCGTTTGGGACATCTTCTTCATGGACAGCACGAATATTACATTCTTCATTTTAAACCGCACACCTTCTCTGGACTATCAAGTAACTTTACCTTCGTAATTTCCAATAATCGATCACGAACGGTTGTTTGAGCTTCCTCACCGACTGAGCATGCATTCCAGCTGTTCACCAGATGGTCACTACATCCAGAATCCACAACTAATACGGACTTTTTGTGTTATGTCTCGTTCACCATGAACGAAACAGACTTGTTAACGGCTGCATTCACCTTACCTTCTGGCTTCTGGCTTCTTAAAATGGCAATATGTCCCACCTTTCCGCAACGATGGCATTTCCCAGCGAACATTTGGGGCTTCTTATTTCTTCTTCCGACAAACGCTGCACTCCTATCTTCACAAGAATTTTCCATCCAATCAGAGTGTTTGGATTCCTTCGCCAACAATCGTTGCTTCACGGTTTCCAACGTCTGGTCCTTTTCGTTGATGTTCTCTAAAGCTGATACTGTTGGAAGTGATGCCTGAAGTACTTTCCTTCATTCGAAGTCTTGCCAACTGCTTCCGTAACAGGGTCTGACTTGCCACTGACTTCTTCGCCTCAACAGCCTTCCACATATCGCGAGCCGTCTCCTTATCCTGTACTATGCCAAGACACTCATCAGAAAGGAATCCGACCAACGACAACGACTTCGCTTTCAGATCTGTCTGCATAAGCTTCACTTTCCCATGTATTGTTGCACCAGGAACTTGTCCCGTAAACGAAAACTGAAACTGAAACTTCTGCCGCATCCAGATGGAGTTAAACTCGAAAAGGCTAATTCTTGAAATTTGTTCAATTCAACTGCGGAATTCTAGAACCTATATTTTTTGTTAGGTTAAAAATGTTGGGTACGCAAAGGACAACCAAGTGATTATTTGTTTCGTAGACTAGGTGCCGTTCTAAAGAATTTTCGAATGAGATGATATGAGCTATGCATAACCTAGGGTGTCTAAAATGATCCATTTTGCTCCGCACATCTCAATCCACACTAAATCTGCAATTTGCTTCTGTTCTGAAATCTGATTGATGATTCATGAGTGACCCATTTTTCCTCACCTTTAAGTGAACAAAAAAAAATCGGCGATGCATTACTCAGAGTTCAGGGTAGGTTTAATTAAAGAAAAAACAAATTTGTGAAATGAAAATAAATCCTTCATTACGTAACGTTAGGGAAGTTAAAAGAATATAAAAAATGATTTGTCTAATCTTTTGTTTAGTTAAATTCCTCATAATGAATAATGACTACTGAAATAAAATATTTGTCAAATTTGCTGAAGTTGCTGATAATTCCGACCAAATCAATTCAATGTTTTGCTTGTAATTATCAATCGTAGCCGTGTTTACCAGTCTTACGGTCAACTTCCAACTTCAAGCAATACCGAAACTAGGGAGCACTATAAACTAATCTGCAAACTACCTAATTTCATCCTAAGGTCAAAAGTACAAAACTTACGTCGTTGCAGGTGAGTAAAGCTCGTTGTTTGTATCTAAACTGGATTTTCTGCACGTGAAATGGGTACATGAAACGAACAAACACGGTGTTGTTGGAATGATATGCTGATGGGATGAGCTTTACAACATTTGAACTTACCTCGTCTGAGGAGTAATTGGTGAATCCCGGATAGCACTCATGGTAACTTCAAACAGCACAACCAGCAGGCAGAGTAGTAGGGGACCCAGCAGGGCGCCCTCCAGCCCAAACAGGTACATTCCACCGGCAATCGATAGGCCGGTCAGGTACGGGTGGCCACCACTGAAAATTCGAAAATTTACCTTTCAACAGTCACACGGATATTGTAGAACGAGGTGTGTTTACCCCTTGATTTCCGAATGTATGATCGGATTAAAGTTGGACGGAACGATAAAGTGAACCAGCACCAGAATGGCCCCCAGCCAGAAGCGATCTTGCGACAGCCATAGGTCCAAGAACGCCGGTACGCTGCACCAGTAGGTTTCCAGGAAGGGCGCTGCGGCTAAGATCGATGCTAACACTGCCGGCAGGTAGACGATATGTGCTCCAACGATCGTATGCGTCAGCCAAGTGAAGAGACCGTGGAACAGTGCCAACTTGAGGGTTGCCACGACCACACTGGAAATGGAATCCTCCAGTGCCTGGATGATTCGAGGGCCCCACGAGTTGTTGATTGTGATCGCAGTGGGTGCGTAGCGATCTTGACTGCTTTGTAGCAGATAGAATAGAGTGGTGAAGAAGATGATCTGTAACAGGTAGAAATCGGTATGTATGTTGTTTTTTGTTTTGATGGAAACTAAAATGCTTACAGTATGAAAAAGGAACTTTAGTACGGCATGACCTCCACCGAGAATTACCGAGACAAGAGTTCCAATTGCAGAAGCCAACAGAGTCAGATTGGTTCGCAGCAGAATCCACAACGAATCGGCTACCTCCAGCAACATTCCGATATTACTTTTTACAAATCCAATGATGCCTGCCTTGGTAACTGGGAAAGGTAGAACATTATTTACTTAACAGCTTTCTTATGCCTATTTCTATACTGCCGTTATACGCATAAGAGTCCCACGGTACATAAGAATTGCATAGAACATGGGACAGTTTTGCGTATAACGGCAGTATAGGTCTATACTAACTTGGATTGATGAAAATCTCATCGATCGTCGTGCGGATTGATTGACTGGTGACACGGGGTCCAACCAAGCCGTCACCATTGTTTCGATCCATCCAGCTCTGGATCAGTCTATCCCATACGCTCAGGATCTGGCATTTGAGCTTTTTGGCCTGCGTGGGATCCGTATCGTTGAAAATGTCATCCACATACTGCTCTATGTGGGATCTTCCATATTTGTAAGCATTGTCGATAATGTTATCCATCGATTGCATGTCTGAAATATAAAGAAGCAAATGAGTATTCTAACCGAATAGTACTATAAAGTTTTTTTTTTTCGCCGATTACCGATAGGCAACATTTCGATCAACTCTGGACGATGGGTCAGCGTCCGATTGACCAGATTGCTTCCGAGCTGCGCCACGGCGATCGTTTCCGAGTAGATCTGAGCAAAAGCAAACACACTAACCAGCATGACCAGCACGCTGAGAAAGCCGATCATAACAATCGAACTGATGTCGTCGATGTAGGATCGAATTTTGGCACAAGCATACCGATGTACGTTGGCATTGACCCGCAGAATTCCGGGCAGACATAGTGGTAACAGAGCTGAATGTCGCGGAAACAACCAGAGTTTTAGCAGTTCCCAGTAAACGTGAACCATGTTGGAAACGTACTGAACCACACCGAGGTACTCGGCCGTGCGTTTGACTAAGTGTAGAAATATCGGGATAACTCCTAGAAATAAAATCCACGTGTGCATCCAAATGAGAGCTGCTCCACATGCATAGAAGAGTATTCTAAAGTACAGGTCACTTTCCAGAGCTTCATGAGTACGGTTCATTGTAGAATTGATGGTGGCATTTCGAGTATTGTTCATGGTACTGGACAATTGAGGAGTAGTTGTAACGTCTAGCTGCATTTTCGCTTTGATGTCTTCGATCCTAGAAGAATCAGCCGTATCATCGGCGGAACGGGGCACAGGTTCAATTTTGCTGTCCTCTAACCGATAGCTGGTTATATCCAGCAAACTGTGCCACTTATCAATAAATCGAGCATTTTTCTCATCTTTCTGGAGGTTGTAGATTAGCCCGATGGCTCCATAGGTTAGTAGTCCCAAGAACACGGGTACCTGTAGGGCACCGAGAAAACTGCATCCATATCCGACTATTAGTACCCATAGCATCTGACCGATTATGAGAAACGGTGTGGACAATTCCGGTTTCCATAGCATGTATACGCTTACGACGTACAGGACGATGATTATCACCAACTGAAATAGATGCAATAATTAGCACGTTGTTCAAACTTGGTAATCCCACACACTACAACCCTGTTGAAGAATGTTATTTGAATAAATCACCTCACCCACAACGGTCCTCGATAGTATAGTGGTCAGTATCCCCGCCTGTCACGCGGGAGACCGGGGTTCAATTCCCCGTCGGGGAGAGGCGTGATTTTTTTTCAATGCTCCCTTCTCAAAATCGCATCATTTACTTACCATTTGCAGCGTCAGCGAGCTGAGCAGAGCCCGAAAGAGCGAATGCTTCCACATGATAAAATTCCAAATCGTCAGAAACACCTCGGTCGGTGCAACCCACATCAGCAGTCGCAACAAAATCAATCCTCCGAACCCGATTCCAATTATCTTCAGGTGCCCCAGCAGCCATTCGGTCAGGTACTCGCCCAGTGAATCGACACCATGAACCGGAGCACCCAGCACCCCTAGCACCAGATACTTTTCGTCCTTTTCGATGCGTTCGATCCACCGATTGAGGGCTTCCGCAAGGTGTTTCTTCGCCGGAAACAGGACCGCCCCAAACAAGAACGCCCATAGGAGGGGTTTGAAAAACGGTGCCAACACTAGGGTTACACCGATGACCACTCCCACCACGGCCACCATCATCACGTTGTACAGGGCATTGCGGAGGGGTTTTTCGTGACCTTGATTTCGGAGCACCAGCCACGCATTGAACAGCCCGTCGATCGAACGTTTGAACGGTGCCGGACTCGGACGAGCACTCATCGCTTTCGGGACACTGGGCGGTAGCCAACGGAACCTTTTTTTTTTATTGTAGAATAGTATTCTGTTTTTAGACACTTTACACAACTCTTCAGCACAACCGAACGAATGGTTCCATTTCTTCCAAATAATCCACTACAATAAATAATGCACAGCAAATTCTTGTACAATGCAGATTTCGTGTTTTTTTTTCAACCGAGTTTTACAAATTTTACAACATTCTATTTTTAGCGATGAAATCATAAACAAAGCGCTGTCATAAATTATACTGAGGTTCGAACAGAGCTGGGAGCTATTTATCTGAACTTGTGTGTATTATTAGGGCACATTCGTAAATCACATAAAGAGGTAATGAAATTGGGTTGTTAGCGGAATGCTAAATAAAACAGCAAAAAAGGTTATCTTCCATTTAATTCCACTTAATTTTGGTATCCATGACAGATACGTATTTCGACTGCAATGTGCAGTCTTCATCAGTGTCATTCCCACTAAAGAACTTATCAAAATCTAACCCCCCTGGAGGTGAAAGCATACGATTTCCCACTCTAGGAGTCTGGCCGTGAATTAGTGTTTTCCGGAATAATTTTTTTGTGGAGCTGGCTCTCAAATTGTACTCAAGGGAAAAAAAATTATAAAAGGATTAAAGACGAGTGTTTCATATGCAAGATGTAGGAGAACTGCTTCTAAGGGTGAGTCGGTTTGTCGGTGGTTGCAGTTTCCTTCACACATCACTATTAATAATGAATTGAACTGATTCCCTGGCGCTTACAATTTCTTAATTTAGAAAAATGTGCCTTCCCGTTTTTGGCAACACGCGATTTCTGTCTTTTTTGCATCCTATAAAATGTATCGAACGCTTTATTCAATGTGATTTTGTACTGGACCACTCTTCATGGGTTTGAGGTCCATGTGGTATTTCATAAAAAAAAATGCCCAGAAAGCACTACCCAACTAACAATTTTGGCTGCAGACTAGCTAATACAGCCAAACCTTTCCTTATGCAGCTAATTTGTGCCTGTATAGACTGGTCTGCAGCTAGAATTGTTGGGTAGTAAATATCTGAGGAAAGTAATTGCTTATGAGGTTGTGTTGACAAAACCATGTAGACACCGCACCTGGATTTTTTTTTTTGAAAATTACTGGAAAATCTATTCTCTAATCCGGGAAATTAGTTTTCTTCATTGAGTCGACACCCTGTTCTAGCAATTGCCCGAAAAATACTCCTTTTAAATTCCCTTGTAGTTCTCTTCAGCATGCACTTAGTATTCTCCTGAAATTCCCATGGTATTCCATAGGAATTTCTTTTCAATTCTGCTCAGAATTCCCATTAATTCTTTGAGGACCATATTTCCTTGGAACTCTCTTTTGAAGTTTCTAAACATTATCACCGGAATATCATTGGAATACTTCTAAGAATTCAATGCCCCGTAACGTGGGTAGATCACCTTTTCGTGGTACGTTACGGGATGTAAGATCTACCACCGATTCCTAGTCCTGACTACTTTAAACTAGGGGAACAGGATTTTTCAGTAATCCAAGGAACACGTCTTAGTCCTTGTTACTTTTTATGCCTTGTTGATAGTGACAAGACTCGGCTTTGTCCACCGAGGATGATCTTGAAACAAGGAAAAAATGAGTTAGTTGTAGTCGAAATACGTATCTGTCATGGATACCAAAATTAATTTAGTGGAATTAAATGGAAGATAACCTTTTTTGCTGTTTTATTTAGCATTCCGCTAACAACCCAATTTCATTACTTCATTATGATGGCTACCAAGCCTTTGGGGAATTTCCTTAAAAGAGAGTTGTATAGATTTTTCTCCTTTAGCTTACATAAATCTTTGGTTTTTATTAGTTAGGTAGGTTCCGATTCAACACATTGTAGTTTCACTTTTATACCTATTATCTTGACTTTTTTACCTAGGAGATGAGTACTTAAGGGGGTTAGATTTTGATAAGTTCTTTAGTGGGAATGACACTGATGAAGACTGCACATTGTAGTAGAAATACGTATCTGTCATGGATACCAAAATTAAGTGGAATTAAATGGAAGATAACCTTTTTTGCTGTTTTTTTTTAAATCACATAATGCCAAACAATATTGCATTCACCCACCCATTTGTGACACTTTTGAGACAAGTTTAATATGAAAATAACTCCCCGCTACATTTCGTAGCACGTAACATTTTTTTAATCGAAAAAATCTCATATCTTATTTATGTTTCAAATGATTCTGTGACACTACCCCGAATGTCACTACCCCGAACGCCATAACCCCGAACGCCATTACCCCGAATGCCACTACCCCGAATGTCCTACTACACTGAATGGGCATTACCCCGAATGCCCTACTACCCCGAATGGCCATTACCCCGAAATTAAGACAAATGAAAGAACAGCAAGGGGTCAAAAGAAGGGTACATTTTTAGAAGGAAATTTCGTTTTGGAATTTATATATATATTTATATATATTTATATTATTAAATGATTATTTTTTATTGGAATTGGAAGCTTGTTTTACGCGAGAAGCCCGAGAGATGTCGTTACTGAGGTCCTATGTTTTGAGATACTATGTTTTCAAGAAAAACTTTTTCAAAGTGTTATGTCTGTTGTCTGTGATTAAACTCTCTGATTAGTTTCACTTTACTAAATTGATGATAAACTACGTTTACTTTTATGGAACTATGTATTTATCAATTCCAAACCATTTTAAAGCTCTTTAGAAAATGACAACCTTCAAGTTTTCGAGCACTTCGTTCACCATTTAAAAAGTCAAAGGGTCTAATATGCAATCCAATTCAATATGCAATACCAGTCGGAAACTGTTAAACCTTATCAAAGAATTGTTCGATCTGAGTCTAGACCTGAGTTGAAGAATTTCTCGTTATGGATTGAAAAATCGGTGCATGGAACGTTGAACTATCGATTACAAATTTATAACATTATTCCACACGTTATTATCCCAAATGGTCATTACCCCGAATCCCTTGCCAAAAGCTATTGATTACATATTTTCCTTATATATTAAAAGAAGGGAATATTCCCTTCCCGTCTTATCATACATCCAAAGAATAAATTATTTTCTTTTTATATATTCAAAGAAAGGAATATTCCCTTCTTTATCGTTCATCCAATAATTAAATATTTCCTTTTGTTATATTTTCAAAGAAGGGAATATTCCCTTCTTTATCATATATTTAACGAATTGATTATTTTCTCTTTTATATATTAAAAGAAGGGAATATTCCCTTCTTTATCGTATATCCAAAGAATTAATTATTTCCTATTGTCATATTTTCAAAGATGGGAAACCCCCTTGAGCCATTAAGGGGCTGTTCATTAACTACGTAGACAGTTTTTTTGGGATTCTTGACCCCCCCCCCTTCCCCTGCGTAGACAATTTTCCATACAAAATTTTTAAAATTTGTATGGATCGTGCACAATTGCCAACCCCCCCCCCCCCTTCCCTAAACTGTCTACGTAATTTATAAACATATCCTAATAAGTTTTTCTTTTCTTTTTATATACGCGAAAGAATATTCCAGGAATGACTATAATAAACAAAAATAGTCAATCTAATACATGGCATACTTTTCTGGGGAATGGTACATTCTGGGGAATGGTTCATTCTGGGAAATGCTTTTCTGGGGAATGGTGCATTCTGGGGAATGGTGCATTCTGGGGAATGGTGCATTCTGGAGAATGGTTTTCGGGGGAATGGTTTTCTGGGGAATGTTATAGAATCCTATCATTTGTATTCAGTATAAATTGACCACTTTGTCAAGCAGTTTTGGCGTGACTTTCTACCAGCGATTTCACAAAACTGGACCAACTAATTTCTATTTTTAATTATAAAACGCACAAATTTTGGTTACTTTTCTCGAGATTCTAGAAGAAAAAATCTCAAAATAATGTTTTATTTCAAAGTTCGAGTGGTAGTAAACGTCATTTTAAGTGCTCGAATGAAGTGGTTAATTAGAAAAGAAAATTTCCTTCTCAAAAATTTATCCCATGCTGTTCTTCTATTTGTCTTAATTTCGGGGTAGTCGCCATTCGGGGTAATGGCCATTCGGGGTAGTGTACTATTCGGGGTAACGGCGTTCGGGGTAGTGTACCGTTCGGGGTAAAGGCGTTCGGGGTTATGGCGTTCGGGGTAGTGACATTCGGGGTAGTGTCACAGAATCGTTTGTTTTGGGTCTCCCGCATAAACGTGAACCATAACCTGACCTTTAAAAAAATGGTTAAAAATGGTTTATAATCCCTGCAAAACTTTAACTGAAATGGTAATGGAAATTTACATCAACGTGTATGGGATTTGAACTCGGAAATATCACTGCTTTTCCATACTTCTTGGTTCAGTCATCAGGTCTATCTGTAAAATTTATCCCATTATAACTGAAATTCGGGTTTGACCTCGGGTTTGACTGGAAAAAAAACGTCTGAAAAATATTTTTAAATGAATTATTCGGTTTTTTAGTGATAACCGAACCCTAATAAAGTTTGTTATGGTTATTTTGTTTAACGACGTATTCGGGGTATCATCCAAACCATTTGGGTTACCATTCATTTATGGTATTGGTCAGGGTATTGGTTTATTAGAGAAGAGTTGTTCGGTAGAAACTCAAGCCGAATTCGGCATTATTTTCTAAGTGTAGGGGCGATTCAAATAACATCCCGGAGTTTTTCGATTTTTTACTCCTGTGTCACATTTTTTCCCATACCTAAAGGGTGTCCACTATGAAATTGCCACACACAAAATTGATTCGCAAAATTCGAGTTTTCATCCGATTGCCATCAAATTTTCAGGGATTGAGAAATAACTATTAAATTTCGTTTTACCATTTTACTCGTATTTTATTTACAGTCCATACGCAAATGCCCGCACCTTGGCCTTAACCCCGGCCATAAGATTCTGTACAACCTGTGAATCAACCGTTTTTTGCATGTAAACCCATACTTTCTTCAGTTCCTCGACTGTCTTCACTACCTTAGGTCGTTTAAGAAGGTGCTGCTTCATAATCGCCCAGTTCTTCTCGATGGGGCGGAGCTCCGGAGTGTTGGGAGGGTTGAACATTTTCGGCACGAAATTGACCTTGTTGTCCGCATACCACTTCAGCACGTCCTTGGAGTAGTGGCATGAGGCCAAATCCGGCCAGAAGATTGTTGGGACGTTGTGGGCCTTCAGGAGAGGAAGCAGCCGCTTCTGGAGGCACTCTTTTATGTACACCTGTCCGTTCATCGTGTCCTGGGTCACGAAAGGTGCACTCCGCTTCCCGCACGTGCAGATGGCTTGCCAAACCAGGAATTTCTTCGCAAATTTGGACATCTTCTGAGTGCGGACATGCTCCGGAACGCTGAACTTATCCTTGGCCGTGAAAAACAGGTTGCCGGGGATCTGTTTGAAGTCGGCCTTCACATATGTTTCGTCGTCCATGATGCAGCATTCAACTTTCGTCAGCATGTTGAGGTACAACTTCCTGGCACGGGTTTTGGTGGACTTGTTCTGCTTCTCGTCGCGATTAGGGGCCTTTTGTACCTTGAACGTTCGAAGCCCAGCCTTAGTTTTCGCCTTCTGGACAGAACTTCGGCTTAGGTGCAGCTTCTTAGCCACATCCCTAACGGAGGCGTTCGGATTTCGGTTGAAGGCCCCAACTACGCGGTTGTGATTTATGGTGTTGTACGGAATACTTTTTCCTTCACTTCTGGGCTTCCTATCGGTGGTCAACCGTTCCTCGAACCGCTTAATCACTCGTGAGACCGTGGAATTCGCGATTCCCAACGTTTTAGCGATGGAACGATGCGAGAGATCCTTGTTCTCGTGATGAATGCGCAAGATTTTATCACGCACGAGCTGTTGTTTCGACTCCATTTCCGCGAGTTTTGATCACAGGACTTTAAAACTTGCAGGATATAAATAATTCACTATGAACTAAATCCACCCAAATTTTCATTAAATTCTACCCAACGGTTAAAAAGTAAGAGCAATTTCATAGTGTGGCAATTTCATCGTGGACACCCTTTATTGCACGTATGTCACAATCTCAAGGACCACCCCCTCCCTCCACCGTCAATTAAAAAATATTAATATGTGCAAATTTGCTTGACTTTTCTCCCTCCCTTCGTTTACATTTTGCTAGTTTCGCCCTAATCACAATTTGCTCCGGAAGTTTCGTTTTCAGTGTCAAACACTTTACACAGAAATTCAAAACAATCCAAAATTAAGTTCTTTTCAGTCATCTCCCATGTTCCGTACGATAAGCCAAATTTGGGTAAACCGGCTCAAAGTAGTTTGCATTTTAGCACGACAAAAAAAATTACCCATCACTAAGTTATTTTCAATTTTTTCTACCCAAAATTAAGTTCAATTAACTCAAATTTGGGTATATCGCATATTACTCAAATTCGGCTTCTCGTACGGAACTAGACGGTTGAGTCGAATCTTTCGTTCTATTTTTGACAACAATAGCGAGAGTAAAAGGTCAAATAACTCAAATTTGAGTTTAAAAAACCCAAGCGGTGGGTAGTTTTGTTTACACGGGCATGCTGGATAACCGAGGTGAAGCAATCGGTTAAGTTGTGTGAGTAAAACCCCTGTACGATACAAGCAATTAGTGACGTCACTACTTGCGTTTACGTTGATTTTTTGGATTACTAACACAACCATATTTCACGATCTGCTTCACCTCTGTCTGCTCATTGATGCCAGTGCACTGGCTGTTTCGAAAAATAAATTCTAACCAATTCTAGCACCCTCTATAGAGGGTTGACGGCGTTGACGGTGACGCTGTAGCTCTTTACTCCTATGGTAAAATCCATAAGCAAACGTCAGACTGTGAGTGAAACATGGCGGACTTCGTACTACCCTTTCACTCCACTGAAAATTCCCGTAAGAAACTGTCAGTTTTTGCTAGAAGAGACGATTTTTCGGAGGTACCGTCAACGCTAATATAAAGATGATTTTGTGTATACACCTTCAAGCTGTCGATTTACTCACACGATGCAGTAAATAATAACAGAACGAAAAACCGTTGTATCGTTGGTGTTCACAAGACCCTCAGTTTGCCGGAAAATATTGACATTCTTCAGCAATATGAGCGATATGAACTACTCGGAGCAATCGGAACAGATCCGTGAATATCAAGACATGGTGGTGACTCTTCGCCAAGATGTCTCGAAAATTTACAAAGGCTTACTGATGAAGGAGTGTCAAGTTGTGTCAAATAACCTGGTAAGAGCGGATAAACATTTATCTTCATTCCATTGGAGGCGAACCAGCCCAAGGCTGAAAGCCTCCCTAATAAACATAAATTAATTAATTAATTATCTTCATTCCCAAAAATCTAAACACTTCTTTCTTCTATACTATTAGGCCGATGCAAAATTCAACATTCCCCGCCAAAATTTGGAAGTACTGAAGTCTTTGTACCGGGTCGATCTAGAAGGAACTCGGTTGCGGGAAGCACCCACTCAGACACGGCAACTGCATAACCATGCCCAGCTACTACGAAAGTGTGTTCAGAATAAGCGAAATGGAACGGACAAGATGGCCCGTTGCCGGTCTTAGACTTAACTAAGCGGTACGTCAAACAAAACTCTCTTATGAAACGAACGAACGATTTGTATGCATGCCATTAGTTTATATTTTCAGTCATTTTCTAAATCTAAAATTGTGTGCAACTCATTGTAAATCATTTCCAAACAGTCCACCCGCGGGTTAAGTTGCTGAAATAGAAAATATTATTAGCAATACTTTTCTCGGCTTGTAATCATCAGACATAAAATTTCACTAATTTACATTGAGCAAGGTGATTGCAGGCCTGTGTTTAAAGAGATTTCCTTTGGTTAAAACAGTGAGGATGTAGACGACTTTGAGCTGAAATAGTGAGGATTAATTACCAATGTTAAAAATAAAATAAACCAATAAAAGCGTACATTATGGAATGCCTCGTTAATTACTACATCGTGGATGTGTTTGATGGGAATTAGTACATTTTTAGTTGATCCCCCAATGAAGTTGGTCGAATACTGTAGCGCAAAATCTTTAACTAAAACTAGATTTTCTGCAAAAGAAATGAGCTGTTACAAATGTCTAAACAGCGAATTTTTCAGTAGCTTTCATAACAAACCATTCTTGACTATCCGGGTGTAGCTGAAACCTACTATCAACAGAACGATGCCGAAAGAACCATGAAGCCACAGTACGGTTCTACCATTTCCGGCGACTAGAATTGCAAACGCATAGAGGAAAAGTACCGCCGCAGCAAGCTTCAAACGCAGCAGTCTCTCTCGATTTAGTTCGATGTTGTCGATCGATAAATTTAGCACGTTCGGTGACTTTTGAATTATCCTAGCGTTAATCTTCGTACCACAGTTTGTCCAGTATGTACCCATTATCGAAAATTTAACCGATGGGTGTGGACATTGACATGGAAGATGTTTTGGTTTGCTTGCTGATAATACGATGTGTGAACGTATGAGTGCTTAAAATGACAGAAGTAAAGCTTTTGATAGGGTGACCAGTAAATTGTTCAGAAAATACAATTTTTTAGATGTAAGCCGAAATTTGTGACAGTTCACGCTATTCTTAGGCTACTCAGTGACTGGGTAGATTGCACCCATTCTTGCACGACGTATGAAGTTGTCAAAATCAGGGTACACCAGTTTTGTGTAGATGAGTAGAATCTACCGAGATTCTGGGTAATTGAGTCTTATAAACAAAATCATAAGTTAAAATGGCGTGGCGAAAAACTAGTGAACGATTTGCGATTGCTTTAATAATTACTGTTTTAAATCCAATCAAAATGGAATCATTTGTATTCATAAACGTAGCCAGAAGGGGTAGGGGTTGGGGGGCAACTGTCCCCATCTAAACTCAGAAACACAAAGGCTTTCGGTGAAAAGGCGGTCGGTGAAATGGCATTGAATGTATCCATTGTAAAAAAGCCAGAATTTGTAAAAAAAAACTCGAAAGCAAAATAAATAATAAACACGGAAACTTTCATACACGGCCCCCTCACTCAAAAATAAATTTATTCAAATAAAAACTTAAAAGTATTCCCACTTCCACTTCATCTAAATGAGTCCGAGCTATGATTACTTCAACAGTAGTCATGCATGATTAAATTCACTTGTTATAAAAATGTATCTATTTTGTATTAAATTTTATTCTTGTAGAATATTAATACATAATCAAAAATGATTAAAATTCAATCCAAAAAGAATTCAAAATTCAATCAGAAATGATTTAAAAATCAAAAATGTTTAAAATTAATTCAAACGAGATAAATTTCAATTTAATCAACCATGATTAAACTGGGTTTAATTTCAGATGATTATTTTTTAGCAATTTTTAATCATTCGATATGATTAAACTGAGTATAATGTCAAATTGATTAAATTTCAAGCAAAATGATAATAGTTTATCAGTGAGCCTGAGACGAACCAGCGTTTAGCTGAAAGTCTCCTTAACAAAGATAACTAACTAATTTATCAGTGTGGACAAACACCTTCTCGAAAATAGGATTATCATTATGGACGTCTGTCAAGACTTGTTCCAATCGATCTGTCAAATGCACGGCTTTGTTCGACTGTAACAACTTTTTCAGTTCTGTGGTGACAGTCGTCTATACTTCTAGTTCTTTTCTTAAATCTGAAGATACAAGAAAAACTAGTTAGAACCTGGGTACTGCGAACACAGCCGTTTTTGTTTTGCAAGTCAGCAGGAAACAACTTGAAAATTTTCCGATATCACAAATTGTTTTGCTAATGCACTGCTCACAATTTGCATATTAGGTTCTGCAGCGTGACGTCACAAATGAACTCAGTGTTAATAGGCTGAACCTTTTTGACAGTTCAGTGGTACTGTTTACAAGCACTTAGTCGTTTTTTCGAAAAAACAAATTCTAAAATTTCAGAATTTTAACTTTAAAATTGTCGAGGAACAGCGCGGTGAAAGGATGTTGCTCGTGGACAATGCAGAAGTGTGGTTTACATCTCACTGCAGTCTGAAAAATTATCGAGAAAATCTAGCCAAGAAAAAAACGACTAAGTCCACGTAAACAGTACCACTGAACTGTCATCAGATTGAGGTTAACCCCGACGGTGCAAAACCTAATACATGCTGTCGAAAGTTCACCCTTTGCTCCATAAATAACGTGTACATGGTGTTGGGAGTGCACCTACCCACATGACTCTTATAAAATTTGTTTGCATTCTTCCTTCAGCAGTTCGTGCAGGTTCGTTCGTTCGTTACATTGTTTACATCCGAGTATTTGAGCAAGTTTTTTGTTGAAGAATATTAGTAAAAAAAAATGCCGAAATGACAATATTTTCAACATTGACCACAATACTTTCTCTGCCGACGGGGATTGTATGAGAAAAGTATCACTTTTAGCAGCTCTAGATCGTTGGATTCTTTTTGACAGCACCAGTTGGATTCTTTTTGACAACCATTTCGTGTTTCTCCGCACCACTCAGGTAGTTTCCATTTAACACCGGCAAAAAAATTACCTACTCTTAAGTATATTCTACCCAAAATTAAGTTTAATTCACGTAAATTTAAGAAGATGCAATTTACTCAAAAGTAAATTATTGGGCTGAACTATATCGTTGGGTCGAATCTCTCGTTCCTTTTTTGATAACAATAACGAGTGCAAGTGAGAGGCTGAAGTCAATATTAAGTAAAAAGAACTCAAATTTTGGGTAGTATTTTTTCTCCGTGTATGGTTTTCGTGATACTGAGGCTGTGTTCCATTTGGAAAATTTTCACTTAGATTTGACACTTCGAAAATAAATTAAGATGTTCGAAAATCCCTCTGTTGTTGATCGGCCGATTTTCGAGAAAGCGTCTGTCAAAATTTATTCCTTGTCTGTCAGAAATAAGTCTGCTGGAATAGCAGGTTTATTTGAAAATTTTCCATCTGTCAAATTTAAGTAAAAATTCACCAAATGGAACACAGCCTGAGTTTTTGTTTTCTTACAGTGTAAAAAGGATGTGAACCGTTCAGAATGCCCTCGCGCGTTAAATCTGAAAAATTCGTCTCTCCTTCGGAGCAATCAAGCTTCGTTAAGTTGAAAAGCTTTTCCTCTCGATTCGTGCTGTTTGTTATTCGTGGTGCATCTCGCTCTGCCGTAAGGGTCGAGTCCGTTAGTTAAAGCGAGAGGAGTGGCACTCGGTCTCCATCACAGTGCGCGTGTGTGTGTGTGCGCTAATTTTTTTGAAATCGAAAAT
Source organism: Ochlerotatus camptorhynchus (assembly GCF_037179485.1). Taxonomy (NCBI): domain Eukaryota; kingdom Metazoa; phylum Arthropoda; class Insecta; order Diptera; family Culicidae; genus Ochlerotatus; species Ochlerotatus camptorhynchus. The sequence goes on along the minus strand of NW_027040859.1, from coordinate 1,062,930 downwards.
TTTCTCTCAACAAAAGCCGTCAGCCAGGCAGCCAGCAAGCGTAAGCAAGGCAAGCAGCAAAAGCTTCACACTCGAGTCGACTAGAATCCAAGATGGCGATGTATGTTGTGATCCGAGTTTCGCGAGCACGTCAGTGAGCGAATTTTGCTGCGGAAAATAGTTGCTAGCCAGCGAATACGACTCCACCGGAAGTGTGAAAAGCGTACGGATACCGTTACGAAGTTGAAAAGTGCGCTGAAGTGTTGTGGGGCCGCCTGGAAGGCAATTTGAATTTCATCGTCGGTCGGAAGTGCGAGTGCTCGTAGTTTTTCTTTCTTTTCTTCCCCCTTGGTCTTGGTGAGTGAAAAAAGAGTTTCACCTTTCCTGCTGCCAGCTACCGGACCAAGTTGCTGCTGCGGTCGATCGGAGTTCGGGTTTGCAAGCAGAAGAAAAGAAGAAGATTCTGTGTGTGCCTCGTAGCGGTAGCGCTAGCTTTACGAACCGCCCTTGGCCAGACGGGAAGGCCGGATTGTGCGGCCGGAAGAAAACGTCGCTTCTATTCCTGCCGAGAGTAGGTTGGTGTTTTCCCCTTTGCTGTGTTCTCATTTGCCGGCGTGAAAAATATTCCGTTTTTGGTCGGAAAGAGTGATTCAAGTTTCGATTCCAGATCGAAAACGCAGTGGTGTACGTGAGGAAAAAGAAGAAAATTTGGCCTCGGAATAAGGTTTTTTTTGTTGGTGAATTTTCTCATTACGCGCTCCGTAATATATTACTGATATTTTCTGCCAAGAGAAAAGGACGTCGTTCATCGATGTGCAGCCGGAATTGAAGAGGATTGGTTGGTTCAAATTTCAGGTGAGTATCACGATTTTACCTATGCAAGTATTATAGTAAAGCTCGTTTGCCGCAGGGAGTCGAGACTTTGCGATTTTTTTTTCTGGTGGCTGGCTGGCTGCTGCCAAAGCTCCCCATTATTGGAGATTCCTTCTTCTTTCACCTTCTGCTCTTCGCGCAGCGATTCCTCTTTCTGTGCTGTTATTAGTGTTCTTGTTATTTTTTTTCCATTGAGGAGCGCATATTCCCTCTCTTGTTCTTGCCGCTTTGCTTCTCCGGGGTACTGTTTTCAGTCTTCTTTTTCTTTCGTTTCGTCACCCGTTGGACCACTGCCACCACTACTACCAGCCAACCGACCCATCGATTCAGTTTCCATCGGAGTTCCACTCCACTATCACCACGCTGTAAAACTACCATCTCCGTCACCAACACCAGCACGGTTGAAGAGACGAATAGCATCATCAAATCGCTGGCAGCAATGGCAATGCTTCATCGCCGCCACCGCGCCGTCATACTACATCGCATCGGTAGAGTAGTAGCAGGAGAAGCAGTCAGTCAACCACGGCAAGCAGCGGTAATGGTGGAAGTGAACTGCTGCGAGCTATGCCTCCTCAATGTAGAGCAAGAGCCACAGCCAGAGCGGTCAGAAAGAAACGGTGATGATGAATCGGTTTTGTCTATAATGATACGGTAGATGTGACCTGAAGAAGGAAGACCCGTCGCCGTCGTCCGCGATCGATTCCAATCCGTGTTGGTGCTCAAGTGTTGCCGTCGATTGGTATCGTAGGGTCGATACAGTGTTGAAATTGATAGGTATTTAGATTTGGAAGTTATTAAATCGAGGAAACGGGTTGGAGCAAAGTTTGGAACCGAAACTATGCATACGCACAAGATGCTTTGAATGCTCCTTCGATGTATGGAAACCGAATTGATGGAATCCACAAGCTTCTTCAGGGATGTTCAGACTGGGAAACCACCATTGAAGTACCCAATCCTTTCTGTCGCTGGCGTCACCTTGGATGGGAACTTATAGCGAATTTGTTTATTATCCAGGTGAACCCGAGCTTATTGGCAGTGTGAATCTCAACCCGACCCAGGTTATAAAGACACGTTCACACTGACGTTTGACAGACAGCAGACCCAATCTTGATACCCGATCCAGGTTGGAACTGCATCAAAAACAAATTCGCTATTAATCTCGTTTCATCATATAAGAGAAGATCGAGGCATTGCTTGGACCACGCTCGGTGTCCTGTACCAGGTCAAAGAATGATTATTCCAAGGTTCATGTATTTGGTATTCATTGACTTAAAAGTAGTTTTCAACGACTCAATCACGAATCACAAGTATGTGTGGTGTACCCTGAGACTCAAGGGAGTCTCGGATACAATCGTCAACCTCAAGGCAGTCGTCAGCGCAGTAAAAGGCTTCCATGTGCAAAGTCCTGCATAACGGAGCCTTGTCCAACACTATCGGGATATTATAGTCGTTGGTGTGAAGTAAGGACATATACTATCACCGCTATTGTTCCTCATCGTAATCGACTAGATCATTGTAGGTGCTAAACGCTCCTCTGCGGCAGGTCTCATCATTAACGACAACAAGACCAACTCGTGGGATGTAAACTTGGACAACCTTTCCAATTTTTAGTAGCTGGCAAGCTAAACAGTCAGGCTGTCTTTGTGAATTCACGAAATATTTCACGATTACTTTTTCGAAGGGACGTATCAGTTTGTGTAAACAATGCATTTGATCATCGGTTTGGCGTAACTGGTATCTCGTCCACGCATACTAACACCACTATCAGGTAGGGGAAATTGACAAGACCAACAATTGAAATGGCCTTAACTCCATTTTGTAAACAAACCTTGTAAGGCTATTTTCTCGCGAACCGAAGTCCGCAAAGACAAACCAAAATAATGAACATGTAGAGGAAATTTTCCTCTACCCGATTGTGGTTTAGGTTTGTGAATGAAGGTTTTGGTTCGCGAGAAAATTTCCTGACAAGGTTTGTTAACATAATGGAGTTAAGGCCACTTCAATTGTTGGTATTGATTTCCCCTATTTGATGGTAGTTTTATGTTCTAGTATGCGTGGCGAGCTACCAGTTACGCCAAACCGACGATCAAATGCATCGTTTACAACAGCTGATACGTCACTTCGAAAAAGTAATCGAGATTTGGAGATCAAACCAGGTTAGTAACCGTACTCGACTTTTCTAACTCCAACGTGAAATCTGTGCGGAGAATACTGAAAAGTTGCAGGTCTTTATCAACCGATGCCGTGGGTATTTAATTCATGCTTGATATTCTCACAACTGGATCTAGAATGCCAAATTGCATCGTAGATATCAACAGAAATTCGGGAGCGTAAGTGGAGGTGGATCGGCCAAACACTACGAAGGGGCAGAATTGTAATCTGCAAGAAAGCGTAACCTCACTTTTTAACTGCACGCCCAATGAGATAAATTCAAATTTAAGTTCAGTTTACTCATAAATCGCAAAAAGTGCAGGAACTCAGCGGTGAGTAAATTTGCCTCATGTTTTTCCAGGAAACAAAAATCCCGAATATAAGGAAAGTAAAGATTGGATTCACTCAGTCTATTGGTACTACTCCTAGACTGAATAAAATTTTCGTCAATGTTCCTGATTTTCCGGCAGATTTTTTTTGGTTTTCCACAGGAATACGTGAAGCAAATTTACTCATCGTTGAGTTCCTGCACTGTTTTGCGATTATGAGTAAACATGTAAAATATCTCCAGAACAATTTGGAGAACGATAGATATTTTGGTAACACATCTTTGTATTCCACAAAATGTTATTTGGCTTATAGAACTTCAAGATCGAAACTCCAGGAAGATTTGAAGAACTGTTAATACTGCGTTTGTCCTGCTCAGGTCTCTTGTATTGATATATGCTTTTTCCGACGTACCAAAACAAGATTTTGGCTCATTTTTTGCAATGAGAATCATTGCTTTTTTACGAATCCTTATTCCACGAGATTTCAGAGATCTAGATCAACTTGTTAATTCAAATCTCATCTCATTTTTTTTTTATTTCTACAAAGTAGTAGGTAGTAGTTGTTTAAGGCAGATGTGATGTTTGAGTTGGGTTTATTATTGAAAAACCGGGAATTATAATTTTTATTCGAATGGACACCCTGGAATTTTTATTTTAATTTCTACATTTTTTATAGGAGAAAACTACCCATAAATGCATTACAGTTCCCATTTGAACATGAAATCAAGCAAGGGTGTGACTTATACTTTTATGAGCAGAATATTCCTCAGAAATCTCTTGGTATGACCTTTAATTTGGAAACCATTGCATTCTTCTCAGAATTTTCACGGAATAATGGAATAATAGACAAATATTTAAAAGGGGCCAATGAGCTACGCGTAAAAAATGACTTTAAACGTCGATTTCTCACGAATCTCAAGACTCCCGCGTAATCCACTATATACGTAATCCACACTTCCTCTAGCAGATGGTGCTGTTAGTCAATGGCCTTTTCAAATGGTCATCGAGAATTCTTATCAGAAAACAGATATATTGAAACTCTCCTTAGAATAACCCTTTGAACTATTCTGAGAATTTGATTCCCTTGGAATTCTTCTCGGAATCATGGTTTTGCCGCAATACACTCTTAAATTGGACTGAACTAGTTAGATTAAATAATGTACATTCCATCTCTATTCCACATACTTTAGGAAATACGACTAAAAAGTGCACTTTTCAATTGTAACATTTGTAACGCGTAACATTTGAAAAGGGAAATCAAATCCGGATTACTTTCAATGTAAATTTTAAGCCTTTTTCTTTGATATCTTATGTCTTGTGTCTACATGTACCTGAGTATGTAATCACAATACGAGCTGGAAAGCTACAGTGCCCTAGTGGGCACTACAGCTCGAGTCGTCTGTTAGTATTTTAGCACAGCCAGATGTATTGAGTTAAAGCGAAGACATCATATCAAGAAGACTGGCAACTTTGGCAGAATCCAAGCGACAGATACAGTAGAGCTGCACTTGAGTGAAGGTGGAAGCAACGCATAGTAAAAATGAGCAAATATACAAACCTTTCTTCTGAGGATGTAATCTTTGCTTTCAAATTCGTTCGAAGCATTTACTTTTGAGTAGAAATACTCATAGGGAGAGATGGGCGGAGACAATGGTTTGAGCCAAATGAACTGTCTAAATCTGAGCCAATCGAACATTCCATCAGAATTTTTCCGAGGATTTCTTATTCTCACTAGAATAAATTTGAGAGTATTGAAATCGAACAGAAATTCAATCACCTTTATGTTTCGTGTGCTTCTAAAATTCAACTAGTTTTTGGATTCAAAACAATATTCTAACTCTATTGATTAATTGATCTTCGTTGGTTAATTAATTCTATTGATTAATTGATCTTCGTTGGTTAATTAATGGCACCAAGAAATGTGCGAAATATTGCGATGCAATCAATTATTATTTTGCACGTAAATCGAATCAAAAATAAAAGTCATGTGAAATGCTAGGGTTGCAAGATAATTTAGGTACTGCCGAATTTATCCCTGCTGCCGAATTGTATTTTGTTTTCTCCGCCTATCTCTCCCTCTGAGTATTTCTACTTTTGGGCGGCAGATGACGCGATTGTACTTGTCTCATAGCGTTCGTATGAGAAAATAGAAGAGTTGCCAGTCTTCTTGATATGATGTCTTCGGTTAAAGGCAAAATTTCCATTCATAAGTAGCATTAAATTGACTCCCAAATAATGCTTCTCTAAGCAGGTCGCTTTCTTAGCTGTACGGCTAAAAATCGGGCCTTCTGTTTCGTGACATTTTTACCAAAATATGCAACATGTTGATGATCTTTATGCACAAACGTGAAACGTGAAGTTCGATTATAATCACAAAATACGAAGTAAAGGGTGTCCACGATGAAATTGCCACACACAAAATTGATTCGCAAAATTCGAGTTTTCATCCGATTGCCATCAAATTTTCAGGGATTGAGAAATAACTATTAAACTTCATTTTACCATTTTACTCGTATTTTATTTACAGTCCATACGCAAATGCCCGCACCTTGGCCTTAACCCCGGCCATAAGATTCTGCACAACCTGTGAATCAACCGTTTTTTGCATGTAAACCCATACTTTCTTCAGTTCCTCGACTGTCTTCACTACCTTAGGTCGTTTAAGAAGGTGCTGCTTCATAATCGCACAGTACTTCTCGATGGGGCGGAGCTCCGGAGTGTTGGGAGGGTTGAACATTTTCGGCACGAAATTGACCTTATTGTCCGCATACCACTTCAGCACGTCCTTGGAGTAGTGGCATGAGGCCAAATCCGGCCAGAAGATTGTTGGGACGTTGTGGGCCTTCAGGAGAGGAAGCAGCCGCTTCTGGAGGCACTCTTTTATGTACACCTGTCCGTTCATCGTGTCCTGGGTCACGAAAGGTGCACTCCGCTTCCCGCACGTGCAGATGGCTTGCCAAACCAGGAATTTATTCGCAAATTTGGACATCTTCTGAGTGCGGACATGCTCCGGAACGCTGAACTTATCCTTGGCCGTGAAAAACAGGTTGCCGGGGATCTGTTTGAAGTCGGCCTTCACATATGTTTCGTCGTCCATGATGCAGCATTCAACATTCGTCAGCATGTTGAGGTACAACTTCCTGGCACGGGTTTTGGCGGACTTGTTCTGCTACTCGTCGCGATTAGGGGCCTTTTGTACCTTGAACGTTCGAAGCCCAGCCTTAGTTTTGGCCTTCTGGACAAAACTTCGGCTTAGGTGCAGCTTCTTAGCCACATCCCTAACGGAGGCGTTCGGATTTCGGTTGAAGGCCCCAACTACGCGGTTGTGATTTTTGATGTTGTACGGAATACTTTTTCCTTCACTTCTGGGCTTCCGATCGGTTGTCAACCGTTCCTCGAACCGCTTTATCACTCGCGACACCGTGGAATTCGCGATTCCCAACGTTTTAGCGATGGAACGATGCGAGAGATCCTTGTTGTCGTGATGAATGCGCAAGATTTTATCACGCACGAGCTGTTTTTTCGACTCCATTTCCGCGAGTTTTGATCACAGGACTTTAAAACTTGCAGGATGTAAATAATGCACTATGAACTAAATCCACCCAAATTTTCATTAAATTCTACCCAACGGTTAAAAAGTTAGAGCAATTTCATAGTGTGGCAATTTCATCGTGGACACCCTTTAATACCATTTTCCACTTTGTTTCATGATTTCATACTGCTGCCAAAAACTGGTGCATCATAGTGTGTAGGTTGTGGTAGGTCCAGGTCATAAATTTTCAGCTTTCAACAACATCCGGAAAGGAAACCCTTTACCGTGTCGTCAAGGTTGATCGTGATGAGGCTTCGCCAAGAGGTAGGTCACTCCGCACACCAGTCTTGGGTCATCTTTTTTGTCAGTGTGTGGATCGTGCCGGTCATAGAGCAAGCTTCGATTGTTTCTAAAATATCCATCCCGGTAATCCGGTATGTCTGACTCCATGAATGTTTTGGTTTGAAATCGCAAGGATTACGTGACGGGTGTGCAAAATTTTGGTGTTTTGTGTTCATAGGATAATAAAAGTCGCCCAAGCTGTGCCGAATCTAATTTCGACAGAATGTGTTGAGTGACTTACCAGTTGGGCTTCGCCCTACGTTTATATGTTGGCCGTCCGTGTTGTTGCTGCGAAGTGCAAGCTGCTGGGAAATACCGAACTTTATGAATTGCTTGACACCGATGGTAACCGCCTCAAGGTCAAGCCTCAAGCTTGAATATCTTTGTAGGAATCATTATTGTTGTAATAGGGGTACGAGGGGCATAGTGAGCATCCCGTGCACCAGTTTGGACTTCCGGCCGTTCGGAACAAATTGATTGGTGGTAGGATCAAAATCATAATGATATTGAGCCTACTACCAGTTGATTTGTTTCATGCAGCTGGAGATCCAGAGCCAAACTGCGGGTTGCTCACTATGCCCCTCCTCTCCCTAAATGCACCGCTGATTTAGACAACAATATAGGGGCTGTTCATTAACTATGTAGAGTTTCCACCTGCGTAGACAATTCTAGATAGAGCTGGAATTATTATTGTTGATTTATCGGAAATCAAGGCACGCCTACACTAACCAACATATCCATCGGGTAGGAGAAGCCTTCCTCTACTCGATGGTGATGTCGATTTATCAAGGAGAACCATGACTTTCAAGAAATCATCGAGAGAAGTCATTGCTTTTTTTTCTCTGTTCGGGACCTAACATCACTGCGACCAGTAATTTGATCTACAATCCCGTTTCCTTAGTTTAGTGCATGTCGTATTACTCCATAACTATTGTGAAATTATGAAGTAGTCGAATTTTTTGCAGTGTTCATTCTTGCATTTATCGCAAGGATCCGGCTCTAATTGATAGGTTTTGCTATTTATACCCTTCGGAGTGTTTCAACTTAACACACCCTCCAAAGGCGCGCCCCTTTGTCAGTCAAAATTAGATACCTTAGCAACAAAATTAAGGAAAGACGCTGATAATGACCATGCATCAGAACCCTAGTCTTAGCCACTTCTAACTAGGGAACAACGAATAGAAGATTAGGAATCACATAGATGAAGACTAACTAACTCATTTTTTCTTTGTTTCAAGATCATCCTCGGTGGACAAAGTCTTGTCACTATCAACAAGGCATAAAAAGTAACAAGGACTAAGATGTGTTCCTTTGATTTCTGAAAAATCCTGTACCCCTAGTTTGAAGTAATCAGGGCTAGGAATCGGTGGTAGATCTTACATCCCGAAACGTGCCACGAAAAGGTAATCTACCCACGTTATGGGGCGAGTCATTATTTACAAAAGCTGTTACTCCCTAGTTCCAGCTCTATATAAAGGGTGATACGGTCAAAATTTGGTCAAGGGAAAACGCGTGTAAATCGGTGAAATCGTTTATTTAAAAAATCAAATTAAATTTCTTTTTCAAGTTCAATTAGTATAAAATTCAGGAAAAATATTCAGTTAGGCTTCCGCTTTTCCAAATCCGAATTGCCGGGCCTTACGCTTGACCCCTGCCATCAGATTTTGTACAGCTACCTTGTCCACCTTCTTCGCCGCAGAAAGCCAGTTTGCCTTGAACTGCTGCTCGCCCTTAGCAGTTTTTTTGGTCTTCTTTAGGTTCCGCTTGACAATAGCCCAGTATTTCTCAATTGGGCGGAGCTCTGGCGTGTTGGGAGGGTTCTTGTCCTTGGGAACCACCTGCACGTTGTTGGCGGCGTACCACTCCATGGCCTTTTTACCGTAATGGCAAGATGCCAAATCCGGCCAAAACAGTACGGAACAACCGTGTTTCTTCAGGAAAGGCAGCAGACGTTTATTCAAACACTCTTTCACGTAAATTTCTTGGTTGACAGTCCCGGAAGCTATGAAAATGCTGCTTTTCAAGCCACAGGTACAGATGGCTTGCCAAACCAGATATTTCTTTGCGAACTTTGACAGTTTCATGTGCTTGAAAACATCTGCTACCTTTCCCCTTCCTTTTGCCGTATAAAACTCCTGTCCCGGAAGCTGCTTGTAGTCGGCTTTGACGTAGGTTTCGTCGTCCATTACCACGCAGTCAAACTTCGTCAGCATCGTCGTGTACAGCCTCCGGGATCGCGCTTTGGCCGTCGTATTTTGTTTATCATCGCGATTTGGAGTCACTACCTTCTTGTAAGTCGATAGTCCGGCTCGTTTTTTGGCTCGATGCACGGTTGTAGACGATACACCCAGCTTATTTGCGGCATCTCGGAGAGAGAGGTTAGGGTTTCGCTTGAAACTACCGGCAACTCTCTTTGTCGTCTCAGCGGCTTCCGGTTTTCGATTTCCCCCCGATCCAGACTTCCTGGCTGTCGACAAACGTTCCCCAAACACTTTAACTACATTTGTAACGGTTGATTTGGCAACTTTTAGCGATTTTGCCAACTTTGAGTGCGAGTAGCTCGGATTTTCGTGATGCGCGAGCAAAATTTTGATACGCTGCTCTTCTTGCTTGGACGGCATTTTGACAACTGAAGAGTGAATTCCAAAATCAAAATAGGAGCAACATTCTACACACACACACCTTCTAAATGAGGGGTGTTCAGGTTTTTTAAATGCAAAATTGAAAGAAATACGTCAAGTTGATATTGACCAAATTTTGACCGTATAACCCTTTAGAATTGTCCATACAATTTTTTTTAAATTTGTATGGGCCGTGGATAATTACCAACTCCCTCCCCCTCCTAAACTGTCTGCGTAGTTAATGAACAGCCCCTTACGTTAAAACTTTATTCAAATAATAAAATACAAAATTTATTAATGGCTTGGTTTTAAGTGTCTCAAGACTGGCGATGGACTGATCTCTCTCTTCCTTGTCTATACCCCGATAGACGTCGATCGCTTTGACAGGGTATGTCAAACGGTGAGCCCACCGGCAATTAGATGAGTTGGTTCGTAGGGTGGTCCTCCCAACAATTATCATCATCAGTTGTGACAGGACGAGGTGCTCAGTTCACTCCACGTGCTGTGGCCCATTTTATTGGAGATTGGCTACATTGAAGAGAGGAAGACAATATCGGATTCGACCAGCCGGAAGGACTGTTTTAGGATTCGCATTTTCCCATCAGGACACTCGTGACAAACAACGACAGTTGCTGTGCTGTACATAAATTTCAAATGTGTGTATGTGTGGAATGATCTTTAATAAATAATCAATCATTAAGTGATTGGTTGATTGATTAATTGATTTTCTGCTTATTTCTACTATCCAGACCATCCAAAATCTTCTACTCAAAAGCCAGGTCTAGACTGAACTTTTGTACTGCTTAGGGACCACGAATTAAGTATGTACTCTAAGAGGAGAAAGGTAGATTAGAAATCAGTGAGAAGCAATGCATAAGATATAGGATGAACTATGTCTAATGGGCGAGCGGGTGATTTTTCATCATTGTCGTGTGACATGGATGAGCCCTTATATTTCATGTAGAAACATCCTTTGGGAATATGAATATTGTACCTTCCATATGGATTTTGAGTGGCCACCATAGTGGGATGATCTTAGAGAATCATGTTGAGTTTGTTTCCAGAACAGCGGGATGTCATTGTACCTGTTAGCAATAGAAGAATGCTCCGTTGGAAAAAAAAATCACTAAGGCCAAAAACTAGAACACCTAGGCCCAATTGGCGTCTTGCAGTGAAACTTTTCCAAGCTTTCGCCTCCTACATTTCGAAGTGAGAACTACTAGAAGGAGGATAGTTTCCAAATTTTCCAAGTAAAACAGACGATTTTTGGGGCAAATCGGTCTATAAAGAAAAACTAATAATTTCCCGTGGAAACTTTTGCTTGAATCGTGTAAGAAAACGTGTTTGCAAACTAACTGTTATTATTTCGGTATGGATCGGAGATGTTTTCATGGCAAACTATGCATAACAAGTTTGCACCCACAGGGAGAGGTCCTCCTGCGCAGCTGCATTTTTCAGAAAATGGTGAATATGTGCGATTTTCACTAAGATGAAAGTGGAAATTAAGTGAATTTACTTAGGAAAGGTTGTATCATGCCGGTGGTAATAGAGAATTGGTTGTATAGGACGCCATTATTCAATAAATGTTCATTTTGACCTTTTTTAAGCAAACATATTGATACTCACAATTTTCGACGGAAAACGCACCGGAACTTGATTTACTCAACACGCTCCATACTATTAAATGGTGCTAGATGGTCTTCAAAGTGATAACAAGATGACAAATCATCTTTATTTTGAGTAATTGAGCAATTTACTTCTGTTTACCATCATATTTACGATGCAGCATTGATGGAGCCGTGAAATGAAATGAATATATCTTATGAAAGTTCACCTGGAAAAGTCAAAGATGCACATCAGTCTGATCGTAAAAACGTTTTCTTCTTCAATTCGAATGTTATATTGGAAGGATTTTACGCAGGATTGATGAAAATTAAGATTTAATGCTAATTTTCACGAATTTTATGTGCAGTCTGTCATATATCATCATCATGCAGTGGCGACATCTGCGTTGAGCTCTTGCGGCAATATTCCAAATTTAGACAAAAAGTGTCTAAACTGGTGCTGGAGCTAGATGTTTAAAATCTATATTTTAGAATATTGTGACGCAAATTTCTCATCGTTTTATTGTTACTAAAAACTTCAATTCAATGGTATCAGTTGGTACATAACTTGGGGGTTTCTATTTTATAATAGTGAATATTAAATATGCTTACTAACTAGTGCCAAAACTGGCTCACCTACCATAATAGCATAATAGCAACCGGTGATCACTCGTGTTTATTTCAGTTACCGTGGGGACGTAATTTGTGATTAGCCCCGGTCCCTTTCAAATTGTATCAATATTTATGTACAGTCCTTATATTTGAAATGACGTTTCACATTCATCTAGTGATGGCCGATTTTCATTCGAATAATCGATTAATCGATTAACGAACCGAAAAGTAAAATATTTGTAATCGGTTATATCCTCGGTTATCTCATGCCGATATAAGCATTAACATCTCCAAAGGATCATCACCGATCGTTTCAAACGTGCTGCACTCTCATTGGTAGAAAAAATGGCAGCACAGCGATCAAAAAAAAAATATTCGAGTAATTAAAAAATGGGACATCTCTGATTTTGGTGATTTTGTTTTGATAAAAATGAGAGCAAAATTTCATCTCTACCGACGGGGGAGGAAAACCACATAATTACCTTGAATACAAGGGGTAGTCATTGGATGAAAGGGACCGTGAAAGAGGACACTAAAATAGAAAGTTTTTCTTCCGACAGTTTCATCTTAGTATTTATCTTTGATAATAGCCTATTAGAACTGAAGTTGGTAAACTCTCGATAAAAAATAAACTTCCTAGAAGATGGTAGCAACAACTTGAAAATCCTTAAATTATCAGGGAATCGAGTTGCTGAATCTGTTCATATTTTTTTTCAGTTTGTTGGTTGATTCTTTTTGTAAGTCCCACAGTGTTATAATTTAACTTTCATGACATCTTTAAATCAGATGTCGAAAAACAGTCCCATAATTTTCAGACCTTTCTCAAATTAAGTCCCAGACTGTGTATTAACATTTGTAATTAAAACACTGAAGTTTCAAAGCTTTGAGAGCTTTCTGGTCGCTGAATTTTAGTTTTTTTTCTGCTAGAGATCTGTTTTTTTTTTAAATCTCACGATCTTGAAAATTTAGTAATGTAGTGATTTTTAAAAATGAAATAAATCTGAGATGTATGCAATTATCTATGATGATGTTCGAGATCATATCTACCAAAATATGGAAATTATTTTATTTGTGAGTTGTTTCAGAGCTTTTCTTGTTCGAAAGCTCAAATTCAAAAATTCAATTCCTAGTATTGTGAAGAAATCAGTCCTGTGAATGTTTCGAAGTTGGTTCTTGAAATTTGGTCTCCGGCTCCCAGTGTTTTTCAAGTCCCAGATTTATCAATCTAGAAATTTCCAATCTTTCAGTACCAGAAATGCGTTCTGATGATCTTTTGCCGATCATAATTTAATCTCAACAATCTTTTGTGTTCGATTAGATTGGAAAAGTGGGGCTGGGAAAAAAGTGCGATTGGAGTAATTATGTTGATACTGATTTCTAGATAGCAAATTTTCAGTTTAGGGTTACTTGAATTAATTTGGCATAAAGACTATGTTTTATGGTATTATGAAATTATAATTTGTTATAATAATATTTTGTATTTGTATGTTATAATAAGTGGTTATAAGGAATGTGTTGCCTGCCAGCTTTGCTTTCAAAGAATTACAATCAACGATTTTCTGATCGCTGTTCGCAAAGAATGTAGAATGGATAATAGAAAATGATAGAATCGCTTACTATGACTCTTATAAAGCGAAATAGGCAGGTTTATAGGTCAAACACAATCTTTACAACCGTTTCTTGTTACTTACAAATACAAAATATCATCATATCTTATGATTCCATAAACCCATAAAGTAACCCTGCACGAGTTTATAACCATTCTCAGTGTTATATAATATATGCTAATAAACATTATGTACATTCAGAATTTTGCATAAATCTATGCATAGAAGAAATGATGTGAAGATTTTCCAAGCAATTATGGTAAATTTTAATTACAACTTTTGATAGTTGATTGGACATATTGAAATCGACCAACATGCCTTATAGCAGCTAGAACCAAAGGGGACCATTTCTGCGTAATTTTCTGAGCATTCAGCAAAAATAAATACCGAGCAGCTCGGTGGTGCCAATATCGGCAAAACAATCTATGTGTGTATTTTTGTTGGGCTTGAAAGCGCTTTCTTTTAATAATAATTGTTTGCTATGAGGAACTCTCATCAAATATATAAAGGGATTCTTATAGGAAAGAAATCTCAAGAAGCGATTGGAACAGATTTCAAACTATACACGTTTATGGGTAGAACAATCACTCACAGCATGTCGTTTAAGTATTTAGGTGTCTGGTTCGATTCCAAGTGCACTTGGGGAAAACACATAGCGTATCTGAGGCAGAGATGCCAACAGCGAATCAATTTCCTTCGTTCCATTACCGGCACTTCATGGGGAGCCCATCCGGAAGATCTGATAAGACTCTACAAGACCACCATTCTCTCGATTTTGGAGTACGGTAGTTTTTGCTTTCAATCGGTGGCGGGGACGCACATATTGAAGCTCCAAAGGATTCAATATCGTTGCATTCGAATCGCGCTAGGTTGTATGCAATCGACGCATACCATGAGTCTTGAAGTTCTTGCGGGCGTCCTCCCCTTAACAAATCGTTTTGCGGATTTATCGTTCCGGTTCCTCATCCGCTGTGAAGTCATGAACCCGCTGGTGATCGAAAACTTTGAGAAGCTGCTAGAGCGGAATCCTCAAACACGATTCATGAGCTTGTACTACGAGTACATATGACTCTGGACATCGGCCCCTCCTCGTACAACCCCAATCGCGCTGTCTCCCCTCATTTCAGTTGTTCTTCCGTGAGATTCGATCTCACAATGAGGCAGGAGATTCAAGGAATTCCAGAGCCTCACCGTTCCCTGATTGTCCCAACTATTTTTGCGAACAAATACCGCCACGTCCCCACCAAGAAGAGATTTTTCACAGATGTGTCGGTGATAAATGCTTCCACTGGTTTTGGAGTATTCCACGATCTTCATAGCGCCTCATACAAGCTTCAAAAGCCGTGTTCGGTATACGTTGCTGAACTAGCAGCTATATCGTACACGTTAGAGCGTATTGCCTCACTTCCACCTGACCATTAATTCATTTTTACGGATAGCCTAAGCTCCCTGGAGGCTATGCGTTCAATGAGGCCGATAAAGCACTCGGCGTATTTCCTCCAGGAAATACGATCGTCATTGAGTGCTTTATCAAACAGCTCGCATGTCATCACCTTGGCATGGGTCCCTTCTCATTGCTCTATCCCGGGCAATGATAAAGCGGACTCGCTGGCCAAGGTGGGCGCTATGGAAGGCGATATTTACGAGCGACAAATCGCCTACCACGAATTTTTCACGATTTCTCGTCAGCAAGTCCTCGCCAACTGGCAACAAAAGTGGAATGATGGTGATCTGGGAAGATGGCTACATTCTATTGTCCCACAGGTGTCGATCAAACCCTGGTTCAAAGGGTTGGATATGAGTCGTGATTTTATTCGTGTAATGTCCAGGCTCATGTCCAATCACTGTTAGTTAAACGCCCACCTCTTCCGTATTACGCTCGCCGACAGCAACTTATGTACCTGTGGAAACGGTTATCACGACATCGAGCATGTTGTTTGGTCCTGCTCCTTGCATCATGAGGCGAGATCCGTTCTGTGTGATTCCCTTAGGGTCCGAGGGAAACAACCCTTTAAGCCAATTAGAGACGTCTTGGCTTGCCGTGATATCGACTTTATGAAGCTTATTTACGACTTTCTTAAAGCTGTTGATGTATGTGTTTAATGTTTCGTGTTTTAGTCATCCTTTACGTTTAAGTTTTAAATTAGTTCAAAATGCTTTCCCTTGTCCTCCCTCCAAATGAACAATAAATGTAATCCCTAATCTCGAGTAAACCGCGAGTAATCGGCCCCCGTTCTACTAACATTAGTTGTAAGAAAATGATATTCACACACAATAATGTAAAAAATATTCGGCTCCGCAAAGCTAACGCATTTGAGCCTTGACAAATAAGTGGATTATTAAAAAAACTATACACGTTGAGGAAAATATAATCTGAGGCTTAACACACTTAATTGTTTTGTCGAATCTCGGCAATCTGTTTAACTGAGAGTAAAAGTGACACTTGATCAGTGTTGGAAAAGTTCGCGATATTTCACGAAGTTCACCAAGGGAAAAGTTCGTGATTCATAGTGATTTTTCGCGAAATTTTCCATCACTGCATTTGATAGCTGAGTCTCGGAAAATGCTTTGCTGAATCTCAGCAAAAACAACATCATGTTTGCTTAGATCTCAGTCAACTCGGGTGTGCGAATCTCGGCAAAAAACAAAGTGTGTATGAGAATTTAACAGGGATTTTAGAGAACACTCAATTCTGTTTTTTTTTTCGATTTTTGTCATTTAGGATGTGTACAGAACGTCAATTTGTTTTTTAAACAAGTTGCACTAAATTTGGTTGCAAATTTAAATTTGGTTGCAAATTGAAATCGCGTGAAAACAAAATTGTCGTAGCATCTAGCTTTTAAGTAGATTTGTTTTTCGCAGTTCGGAGATAGTTAGGCCGCTTCCATAGTGAGGCGAAGCCTTGAAAATAAAGCAAGGAATAATATCAATAGTGGAAATTCCCATAATCTATACATATTACTCCTTACATTCGTTTAATCGCTTTGCTCGCCTCCTCGAATATCTTCGCTCTCCGCACCTATGGTGGCATCGGCCTTAGTTTGTGAATGCTTGTGGAAAACAGCTTATCAGGCAGAACATTCACACAAATAATCATTGCACAGATCGTCACATCACATCTCAATAACAAGTAAAACGACAAATCTCCGCTCATATAATATAACATATTATATTAAATAAAAAAATAACGTAAACACGAAAACAGCTCATGTTTATTTTCATATCGGTTCGTTATTTCATGAGCTGGCAGCACTGCCAAATCGTTTGCAGAAACGCTACTACCACCACCACTACCGTACAGTTGTGTAAATCGTTCTCCATGGACTTCACCGTGTGAGTGTGTGGTGTGTGTGGGTTTGTGTTTGTGAAGCTGCTTGCGTGCTTTTTTCTCTCTCTTGTTCTTTGACGTTTTGTATACGCAGCAGCAGCAGCAACAAAAGCTATTCAATTTCAATCATAGCGGTGTCAGTGTGAATGTGACGTGCTGAAAAGTGAAAAAGTAGACCCGAGATTGTAGTCGTAGCAAACCCATCGATTCAAAACATCATCTGAAAGTTTTACGCATTTTGCTAGTGTTTCTGGTGATATTTTTGGGTAGAAAAGTACGTTTTTGAAGGAGTAAATAAGAACTCTAGCAGTATCTTCTATGAAAATGTGGTAACCAGTGCGGAAAGTAGTGTTTTTGGTGACATGAAAATTCGCGAAAGACGCGAAAATTTGCAGAAGTTTGTAACCACGGAGTGTAGTCGTTGTTGCATGAATGTATTCTCGTAACATGCACGAACTCCAATCACTAACACATGGGACGCCTGTCGACGACTCTTGGGGGCGAAAAAATAGCTTTGCTAGCTCTTGTGTGAATCTGTGCTCGCCGTCGTCGTGGTGCATGACAGGAAAATTACGGCGGAGTCGAGCGACTGACGGCCGCAAGTAATCCCGAAACTGAAAATAGCTGTGTTCTCGGTGGAGGCGTTGTTGCACGCGTTTCGGCTTCGGCGACTATGGTCACAATAATGTTTGCAAGTTTAAAGTTGGTACGTTTCGTATGTTGTGCGAATTTATATCACCATTGAGGATTGCTTGTAAACAAAGAGCACGTGCCCATTGAGCAGGAATTAGCGTTATGTGAGTGAAGAGTGTGAACGGTTTGAATGGCAATGGCTTGTAATTATTAATCGATCAAATGGGTGAAAAGTGAACATCTTGACGTGCAGTGAAATGGAGTGACCGGATAGAAATAGATTTGTTATGTATTTCCGGAGTGATTCGATTTTTGGGTGTAACTGCTTTTGTAAACAATGGCTCGTCGATTGTTGTCGCTAACAAAGTTGGCTTCCGAAACAAACTATACCAATTGCTAGAGAAATCACTCTTAAACTTGATTGTGTTATTAGTTTGCGGAATTGAACTTTTCACCCATATTCTTGTTTTCGTTCGAACCGTATTTTCCATACAAAAAAGCTTTTCTTTATGGAAACTACGGTTCGAACGAATACGAGAATATGGATGTTTATTCGCGAGAAATCGGTGATTGAAGTCATTGTTTACAAACAGCTTCTGTGCGTATGCGTCGACTCAGCTAAGGTTTACCAAGCTGGTGGTGAAGAGTTCGACTCCGGGATTCGATCAAAAGTTCAAAAGCCCTTTAAAAAAGGTCATTATTGTCAAGGCTCAAGGTACACTGGATTCATCCATTATCATGGAATCTGTACCAGGAAAAACGGAAGGAGTCGGGACGGGAATTTGAAAAGTTAATCTGGAAAATCAATTAAGAAACTGAATCCTGATGAATGTGGGCGTCTTAGTGCAATACCTGTATGAAGAGAGAGAGAGAAGGATTCGTAATTTCTATTTAATTTCACTACCTTATTTGCTTATCCTTGACAGATACGCGTATTGCGTCTGCAATGTGCAGACTTCTTCAGTGTCTTGTACTAATACTCGACTGAAGAAAAACATCGCATTTACCGAACACAGGTACATTATCACTTAAAAGCTAGGTAAACTTAAATTTAATTTCCTGTAGGAGCAGGAAATCCGCTGCTTACTCGTTTATGTACCCTAGGTAGTCATGTGTGTCCGTTTCCTTGATCCGTTGTTTGTTGATCTCGAGGCTCTATGCAACATCCAGTTTCCATGGTGTAGATACGGTTCGTAAAATCGTGATGTCCTCCGTCGATTGTTGGTGGTCCTCCTCTAAGGTGTTCTGCAACCTTTGATTTGAAATCATATGTTAGGCCTTTTTCCTCTTGGTTTTTGGCCTTATTAACCTCCGCTATATCCGGAGTGATTTGAGATTTGGGTGTAATTGTATTTGTAAACAAACATGTCAATCGCCGATTTATCGCGAATAAAAGCTCAATTTTGAAAACTAATAACACTATGAGGTAGAGGTATGATTCCTCTATCATTTGGTATAGTTTGTTTGCAAGATTGTTCTTTTATTCACGAGAAATCGGCGATTGACGTGTTTGTTTACAAAAGCAATTACGTCCAAATCTCAAATCACTCCGGATATGTTCTTTATATCAAGTTGCTAAAGTTCTCTTGGTTTGTCCTACGTATACTTTGTTACAATGATTATAGCTTATTTTATATACACCTGCTTTACCTAAAACATTGACTGGGTCTTTAGTGGATCCTAACAATGATTTCAACTGGTTATGTCTACTGGTGAAAACTAAATCTAATCCGAATTGTTTTAACTGTGGTCTTAGCTTACAAGTAATATCTTGATCAAATGGAACGGACACTCGTTTCAAGGGTTCAGGTGAGTAAGGGTTGTACATAATCTCCTTTGTAGAATCGTTTTTTTTATCAATGATTGCCTGGATTGTGGTCTTGTATCCGTTAAGTTTCGCTGTATTGAAGATGTACTGTTATTCCTTAACCTTTCCTGTATCGCTGAGTGGAAGAGTCTGCATCCGATGAATCATGTGGTGGAAGGCGGTCATTTTCTGCTGGAACGAATGGTTGGAAGTATAGGGGATAACTCTTTTGGTGCTTGTTGGTTTCCTGTAAATTTCGTATTCAAGCGAAGAAGATGATGACGATTCCCTGATGACTAGAATATCGAGAAATGCGAGTTTCCCGTCTTTTTCTACCTCGTGAGTGATATTGATATCTTTGTGAATTCTGTTGATCTCATCTAAAATTTGTGGAAGGGCTTCCCGTTTAACTACGCTGAAGATATCGTCAACAAACCTCCACCAACGGTTTGTTAATAGTCCTTTCTCCTTCAGGATTGTCTCCAAGTTGGCCATGAAAAGTTCACACAGGAAGGGGGATGGGGGGTTTCCCATTGGGGCTTCTTTCGTCTGCTTATCTCGGAAAGAGAAGTAGTTCTCTTCCATACAAAGGCGGATCAGCTTAAGGTACGTCCGAACCTTGTTTCTCCATGCTGCATCATCTCGTTGTATTAATAGCCAGTCCTCCAAATGGTTGATCACTTCCTTGACCGGTACGCTGGAAAAAAGAGCTGTGACGTAGAAAGATACCATAATCTCGTCCTCCTTGATGTCTCCTGAAGATTGTAGTTGCTGGGCCTCCTGGGTGTTACTAACTGCTTTACTCTAGAACAGATTCGGCACACTCTGGAACTCTGTGACTAGCCACTTCGTTAGTTTGTGGGTGGGGGAACCAACTGTAGAGACGATCTCTCGCATTTCATTCCCCGGTTTGTGGACTTTGGGGAGACCTTTCATCCTGGGTAGAATGGAATTGGATTCCCGTAAACGACCTGCTCCATATCCTTATATTGATTTGCACTATTTCAGTGCTTTCTCCACGCCTTTCACTATGTTATGTAAGGGGTCTACTCGAAGCTGTCTATACGGTCCGTTGTTAATCTTCGTTGTCATCTGATTGTCGTAGTCGTCCTTGTCCATGATAACGACCGCGTTGCCCTTGTCTGCTTTCACATAGAATACTGCTTTACTTTTCAGCTCCTTTACAATCCGAATTTCCTTTTCGTTGGCGCGACTTTGTTCCTGTCCGTCCTTTGATTATGTTAGATGTGATAGTCCTATGATAGATGATAACTAATTAAGAAACTACTATTGAAATATTTCAGAAAGTGCCAAACAGTACTCCTTCTACTTGCGTGACAAGCTTTCATTGTTGTTTTCATTGAAGTATTACTCAGGGAACAATGTTAAACACCATGGTATTGTGACTAATCTTATATATCAAGACCAACAATTGAAATGGCCTTAACTCCATTTTGTAAACAAACCTTGTAAGGCCATTTTCTCGCGAACCGAAGTCCGCAAAGGCAAACCAACATAATGAACAGGTAGGGGAAATTCTCCCCTACCCGATTGTGGTTTACGTTTGCGAATAAAGGTTTTGGTTCGCAAGAAAATTGCCTTACAGGGTTTGTTTACAAAATGGAGTTAAGGTCATTTCAATTGTTGGTCTTGATATGCTTCATTTTGATTTCGATTTGGGATCAGTGTTTGAACTATGGCTCGGAATTTACACTGTGGCGTGATTCTATTGTGACATACTCATACGTATTTTCGTGGTGGGAACGAGTGAGCGTCCAACTACATATCAAGAGCCACATGTGAAAAGGGTATACAAGCTTTTTGTAAACAAACCTTTGTAGGCCCTTTTCTCGCCAACCGAGGGTCGCCCACGCAAACCAACAACATCACCGGTAAGGGGAAAGCTTACCCTACCCGCTAATGTTAATGGGTTGCGTTGGTGTCATATGGGTAGCGAGAAAAGGGCATAAGAAGTTTACAAAAAGCTTAATACGCCCTTTTCACATGTTGTTCTTGATATACCCTATACAATATAAAAATTAGCTAGAAAACTAACTTCAAAGTGAAGCATTGAAGTTAGTCAAAGTCAAAAGTACTTGAAACACGTTAAATTTTAGATTACAAGTACAGGTACTTAATAAAGCATGGGTTATGATTGATTGGTAGATTAGAGATTTCTCGATGAACATTTCAAATGGTCCTATCTGCTTTGATCGATTCTCTTCATCGACTTTCTCTTTCGTTAATAACTCAGCTGCAAAACCTTTCCCTGTTGTATTTGACGTTTTGGACGCTAGATAAGAACCTCCTTTATCAAACTATGTGGTAGAATTAGCGCGAAATCTGTTTGCATAGCAGTGGTTATGAAAAGAGAAAGTCGATGAAGAGAATCGATCAAAGCAGATAGGACCATTTGTAATGTTCATCGAGATTTCAGTTATTTATTAAATTAGTCTAATTAGATATCATAATCATCAACCCAAGTAACAATTTTGGTTTTATTAATGTTCTGTTGACCATGATTTAGACTTGTAGAATGCTATAAAACCGCGATAAAACCTGTAATGTGACTTGGGAAATGAATTTCAATAAGAAAATTCAAACAGTATAATAACAGATAGGACGCGGGGGGTCCGCTTAGGAAGGCAACTAGCTTTACAGTTGTAGAATAAATCTTTTTATTTAGTATAGTAGTTAAGTACAGTCAATATGGCAATAGCAAAAGTCATATCTTCGATCAGGCGCTTACGAATAAGTGAAGTTTTAGGAAGGATCATTATCATTGATATAACAAATTTTTATCATAACAATGGGAATGAGCCAATATATTATCAAAACTATGTATTTGGATCAACACAAAAACAACAGTGACCAAATGGGCACCATAGCCTAGGAACGTCTGTGTGCTGATATCAAATAGATGCTAAATTTACCAATTAAAGGGGTCCAGTGTAGAGTTATTAAACAAATTTTGAAGATTTCGAACGCAGAACCAAATTCAAGATCCAGGAAAATGTCTGCTGTCTTTGTAATTGCTGGGCCCGTTCAAATATTACGTTACACAAAAATGGCGTTTTTACATACAAATATATGTATCAGTGGCGTCGCCCTAACCTCAATCTACGTAAACAAACAAAACAATATTGGTTCTAATGGATACAAATCAGTAAAACTAGAAGACCCTATGCGTTTTGAAACTGAATTGAATGTAAACATGACCCTAAATATCGTTTTGAAAGTGGTTGAATAGGTAAAAAGTGAGGTTACGTGACGCCACTGATATGTATATACATATATGTAAAAACATTTTTTTTGCGCTACCATATATTTGAATTGCGCCCGTAAATGTGGAACGTTCAGACAGAATACGCCCTTATTTAATCGCCCCAAACATGTTTGACAACAATAATATCGCCCAATACTATGAGCACCTATGCGCCTTGTTTTGATTTCCTTCGACTCAACTGTAATTATTAAAAAATCCTTATTGTTGTTGCGTTTTCAGCAGTTTTGAGGCCAGTGTAGCATTTTCAGTCTATTATGGATTTGAAGATTTCAGCATTAATTAAAGAGCGTTTAGCATAGCTTAAACTAGGTTGCACAATGTCCTAAGTGGTACGAGCTCCAAACTGTTGTTAAGAAGGAGACCCACCTTCATCCATTGCTGATAGATAGTAATTTGTGATTAATTACTACCTCTTAGATAAAGGATGTGTCTCCCTCCAACAGACCAGAGCTGTCCTGGCCAGGTCCTTGCATCTGGTGGGGAAAGGGGAGGAATGTTAGTCCGACACTTACTTAAGAGAGATGCAGAGAACTCTACGACCCCTCATAAGTGTCACGGGAAGGGTGTTGTTAGTAGGGAGGGTAAGCCATAGGATACGTCCAGCCAGCGTTGCTGGCAATCATTAAATATCAAGCATTTAATAAATAGAAGCTGTAAGTAGTTTATCTGTTCGTTGTTTCTGCCCCTTACCTATACATATTATTTAAAACAGTCTTCAGATTTTGGAATTAAGAAACGTTATCAGCTCGATCCTGTTGCCACTTTGCGCCTGAAAATGTGTGTTGATCCTAAAGGTATGCACAATTCATTCTGATGTTTAAAAGGTTATTAATAGTATGTGGAATCGTTGCCCCGTAACGTAGGTAGATCACCTTTTCGTGGTACGTTACGTGATGTAAGATCTACCACCGATTCCTAGTCCTGACTACTTCAAACTAGGGGAACAGGATTTTTCAGTAATCAAAGGAATATATCTTTGTCCTTGTTACTTTTTATGCCTTGTTGATGGTGACAAGACTCGGCTTTGTCCACCGAGGATGATCTTGAAACAAGGAAAAAATTAGTTAGTTAGTCTTCATCTATGTGATTGCTAATCTTCTATTAGTTGTTCCCTAGTTTGAAGTGGTTAAGACTAGGGTTCTGATGCATGGTCTTATCGGTGTCATTCCTTAATTTTGTTGCCAAGGAATCCAATTTTGACTGACAAAGGGGCGCGCCTTTGGAGGGTGTTTCAACACTCCGAAAATAATAAATAAATGGAACCTATCAATTAGAGTAGGATCCTTGCGATAAATGCGAGAATGACAACTGTAAAAAAATCGAATACTTCAAAATTTCTCAATCGTGATGGAGTAATACGACATGCACTAAACTAAGGACACGGGGTATACTACAATAGATCAAATTACTGGTCGCAGTGGTGTTAGGTCCCGAACAGAGGAAAAAAATGTGGAATCGTAGATTAGAATGAAGATTCGCCCTTGGCCTAAATTCCACTGTCTGGCAGTGGTATTAAGGATAAAATCTGCCTGCAATCATTTCTTATGAATGCAAAGAAGTTTGAACCCGGGAGTTAGAAGGTGACAGCTCTACCGCAGCTACAATAGCCCATTTCAAGAACGCAAGCATTCCGAAGCTATTTTCACACACGATAAGCCCCACTCCAATACATTATCGATGCAAATATACACCATTGATAATGTACTGCAACTTTCAATCAAGCCGTAGTGCAATACTTGATTAATACGTATTTAGTCAGTTTTGAAATAATGGTCTTGAATTAGATGGATATTTCGTATCGAAGACAGAGGAACGAAAAGGTAAATTAAGCTGAGAGTAACTACGCGTAGGGTAGACCGGTCGGCACCACTTGCAACGGATAGGAATTTGAAAATTTTCACTTAATGCACATCACTTCTGTACTTTCAAATTAACACTTTTTAAAAATGAAATTGTAAATTCATAACATTTTCACTCAGCATTAATAAAAGAGCTTTTAAGGCCATTTTGGTGTCTTTAAGTAATTTCAAAGTTTTAAGGCTGTTTTGGAGGTTTTAAACTCATTTGGGTAATTTTAAAGCAACTTAGAGCAGGAATTCCGTCAACTTGGTCAGCAGCATTTATTTATATATTTTAACGAAACCTTACTGCCTTAAAGAATTGAATAAGGCGACTTCTATCGATCCACCACATGATGCTGGACGTTCTGCGAAATGAAACTGGGCAATTGGTTTAATGGTTCTATTTCTTTTCCTAACTAACGGTGCTTTTGTGCTTACTTCCAACTTGTACGAACGAAAACAGAATCTCATTGCGCATTGCGAGTACCGAGTAGTCGTCGCTCATTCCTCAGCAACTGTCAAGGACCCACAACAACGCAGTGCAACTACGTAATCGAAGAAGTTTTTTTTTTTCTGTGT
Source organism: Ochlerotatus camptorhynchus (assembly GCF_037179485.1). Taxonomy (NCBI): domain Eukaryota; kingdom Metazoa; phylum Arthropoda; class Insecta; order Diptera; family Culicidae; genus Ochlerotatus; species Ochlerotatus camptorhynchus. Next base: position 1,037,806 of record NW_027040859.1, on the reverse strand, counting down.
CACTCTTCTTCCCTCACTTCCCTCACCCGTCACAGCCTACTACACTGACTATTCAAGATCGTTCATTCTGTTTGCTTTTCTTCGGTTCGTTCGAACTCCTTGTGTCGGTGTGGTGGGTCGGTTCGTTTGTCGTGTCGCTCGCTCGACATGCCTCTACATGAGATGTTGAGATGTCGTCTTCTTCCTTGAGTGTGACTCACTTATTTCGGCTAGTACCAAAGGTACAGTGCCGGACATAAGTGTATAACATCGCGATTTTTATTTTCTCTGCAAAAGAGTTCAAAGAGCCATAACTTTTTCGGATGTCCATGGGTAGATAACTACTTTGGCATGGGCGCTCATTTCCGTCATATCGAGTCAGTGTCTAATCAGTGTCAACATTTCAAAGGGGTGTAATTGCCTTCGTAAACAATGGCTTTAGCCGTCGATTTCTCGCAAATAAAACCTCACACATAAAATTAATGACATCAACAGGTAGAGGAATGTTTTCTCTACCAGCTAGTATTGTTTATTTGGAGGGGTGAGCTTTGATTCGCGAGAAATTGATGGCTAAAGCCATTGTTTACAAAGTAATTACGCCCCTTTGAAATGTTGACATTGACATATATCAATGATTTCGACGTGAACGAATCAATCATACGTTTGGTACGACAGTTTAAGTCAAAAAAAATTCTATAATATGAACATTGAGATCAATTCGTTTCAAAAACAAAAGAAGCGCTTCTAGCAAATTCATTTTATCCGTATGCCGAAGTGAATCCAATTACGTTTTATTGTGTTTGGATGGACTCGAACCACGAACTTTGTGATTATCAGAATTATCTCCACTGCTGTCTCCATGCTTCGGAACATGCTTTTTCTGCTGAACGGAAATTGGAGAAAATCGTGGCAAGTGTGTGAGTCGTTCTACAATGTTATAAATAAAAAGCAAGGCATATGCTTGCTTTGTATGGTCGAAAGCGTAAACAGAACACGAAATAAAAAAGATAAAAAATATATTACATCGTCTGCAACGTTAACTTATATCATTCGCTGTGGAGGATTATATGAAATGCAACTAACATTCAATGTAATAAATTTTTGGTTTGCGTGAATGACGGAATTGGAATTGGAATCAAGAAGCAGTGTTAGATTTTTAACAATATCTCAACAATTTGTGACTCTTTTCCAAATCCAAATGTAGAAGTCATGTATGACAGATAAATCTCAGTTTTTGTTCAAACCCGTTCGAAAACGAGAGGTAAAGCGACGAAAATTAGATCTTAACCCTATTCTAAAATCTTAGCTGCTGGTTGATCAAGTATTCGAAATATATCGGTACAATTTTGAGCGTAATCGGTTGAACCTGTATGAAGTTTGAACATTTTTTGAAAAATGCTTCTTTTTGGAGTAGCCTCCCTAGTTAAAAAACATACCATAGGCGAACGATAACTCAAATGATATAACTATTCCACAAATGGTTCGAATGATACCATGGAACACGTCTTTAGGTAAAACACCCATACACATTTTATTAGGGCTATTTCGAAATTGGATCTTTAAACTTTTTGCATCGAAAAAAAATCACGAAGTTATACACTTACGTCCGGTACTGTATGTATCATATTATGCACCGATCGACAACACCGTTGGAGCACACGCACACATGGTTGGTATGGGTCATGGCACCACCAACACGTTGAATGATTATCAGCTACTTTTTCTACATGCACCGCCGCCTGCCTATCGTACGGTGCTCCGTTCCACTACGTCACGTAGTTTTCAAAGTCGTCGTCAGTACACTACCTACATTGGTGGAGAGTAGACTTGAGAGATTTACTGGTCGAGGGTGGGTCAAGGGTGGGAAAGGTAGTGGAAAGTTTCGCCGGTTGATGAAGAAGCTTTGAGAGAAAGCCGAGCGTACGATTTCTGTTTTATGAGGACACGACCAATGGGGACAGGTTTGTGACTTTAATCAGATTGGCGAAAATAACGTTAATTTCTACTTGGACACCAACCCGAATTAGCATACACACGTGATGCACCATCGCAAGATAAATGCTCTCCTCTAGTAAACAGTATTTCGGTTTTATTTATGTTTTGGTTTGTGCGTTGTGTGGTCTGCTATTTTGCTCACGCTTTTTTTGCCTTCTTCATTTGATATTGAACGACCTACCAACCAGAGCCAAGTCAAGCAAGCAGCAGCGGAGCGGTTGTCTGCCTGTTTCCCGTTAGTTGTTTACTTTTGATATCGAGTGTTTATTTTTGTGATTCATTCAAGAATTGCAATTTTACACTTGACTTTCGCCATTTGATGGACGATAGAAGAGTATGCAGAGCGTTGTTCAGCTGCTGGCTGCCACCCCGCAAAAACGTTTACTACAGGTTTTTAAGGGGGAAGCGGTAGTGTATACAACATGTTGGCATCAAATCTGGTGTGATTGATGGGCGAATTAGTGCCGTTGGTGTGTGGCGCTTTCTAGTTCGAATGGATTTCGTTTCCAAAGAAAATGGTATTGTATTTACTTTGCTAAATGTGCGTAGTTCTTAGACGTTGGTGGTCCTTGGAATCGTGTATATCGTGACGCATGATTGAGAAAAAAAAATCGATTTATTGCGTATTCAGACTCATCTGTGCAAACCAACATCAGCACCTAGTAGCGGAAGTTTCCTTTATTAGTTCTAGATTAATATTTAAACACCGACGAAGTTTAATGTAATTGTTTGCATTTGGTACATTTCCAAACTTTATCCATATGTATCCGATTCGATACTGTCTGAAAATGTAATTGAATTCCATAAACATAAACAAGTTAAAGCAAAGATTGTATTCAATTTCAAACCCTACTCGTAGTTAAACTAAAACTGTATTCAGAACTACTAAATATTTCAGCTATAGCTGAATCTAGGAGATCCAAGAAAATTTAGAATTCTACCAGAATTCCTATGTATAATAGGGCCAAACGCCAATTTCTCAAATTGAGTTGAAAATAAAAACGATTATCTATCAAAGGAATCTCATTTGAATGGATGATTTTTTAATCTGCTTTTCAATTTGACGAAATCATGGATCATTTTCAAGTTTGAAATGCTTGATGTCGATTCACTGAGGGTAACCTGAACCTTCAGACTACATTTGTCTCTCCGACGAATAACCTGATCCAATAACCTTAAAATTAACACGACATCATCGCATTAATATGTCTCAGTGCACAGAACAGAAGGGGGGAAGTGCAAACAAATCAGTGAATCAAAAAGTGGTTCGTTTTTCTGCTCAACAAGCGATGCGTTGTGGTAGCGTTCCACACGGGCTTCTAGGTGCACTAGACTGATGCAAAATTTGGAATTTTCGTTCCACAGTGGGTCAAACGGGTTCAAATTGGGATCTGATAAGCTTCCCAAAATTTGAACTCATTTAGTGAGAAACTGACTTGGCACAAACCATTTGAAATTTATATGGGAATTACTATTAAGAAACCATAATTTCAATTCAAATCTATCTCAAAATTCACCAGTTCACTCTACTTTAAAAAATGATAGCTGAGCTTGTTGAAAACTTTCTCAGCTACAACTTTATTGAAGACCACTTTTCGATCAAATGTAAGGAACAAAAGTTTATTAATGATTCAAGTCACTGATGTCTTATGATTATGCTCAATCATCTGTTCAGCAGGCAACAATGGTGTTTATGGCGCGTTGCATAGAGGACAAAAATCATGGCTACTATGTCACATTGCAGAATACAGTGTTGCCCACAATACAGTTGCTTAATCTGGCCATAAGATTATCAATCTCTTAAACAATTAATAACTATTTAATTTGACGATTTTCTGCGAAGTTTTAGCTGATAAAAATTCCCATAAGAATAGCAATAGAATTTGTACAAAAGGCTAAAATACAATGAACAACAAGTTTTGTTTTCCCATAGTAATTCCCATATAAACTTCAAATGGTTTGTGTCAAGTCAGTTTCTCACTAAATTTTGGGAGGCTAATCAGGGCCCAATTTGGAACCGTTTGAGCATTGTGGAGCGAAAATTGCAAATTTTTCATCAGTCTAATGTGCACTGCACTCACACTATCACAGCATGCTGTCTATCTTAACTGCCGGCAGAACATGCCTTCTACCGCTAGGTGCGCTAGTGTTCGTCAATGAAGACTGCAGCCACTTTCTGATCCGAAGTTTCACTTCTGTTCTGTGCTCAGTGTGCACCGAGAAAGTACACAAAATGGGAAATGGTCAGGAATCCGAGTTCAAGAAATTGAGAAGAATTTTGAGGATATTTCGATATATTTATTATGGAGATTTTTTTAGCAATTTGGCTAGTTCATCTCCCAGTAAGATTTTTTAATGCATTCTAGGGTTAAAACTGCTGTGGTATTTCAAATAAAAATTCCAAAGGAGTTTCGGGAAGAATTTTAAGCGAGTTTTGACTAGAACTCCTAGTCATTTGTGTGAGTTAGAGTAGATTTTTTGGGTAGTTCTATGGAAAACTCTAGGCTGTGAAAAGGATCCATTTCTAATGAATATTCTAAATAGGGTAGAGAACTTCTTCGGCCTAAGCGGCCATTTTGGGCCTATGAAGCAGAAAGCATCAAATAAATCCATGATTTCGGCGTTAATAGGTAAATTATGCGTTTGGTACGATATTTTAGTTGAAGATTTTAATTTCAAATAACAGACTATAGTGGTAATTTTTATACGATAGATGGCGTAGATGAAAGTGTAGAGTTGGCTGGATGCCTTCCTTCAAATAACAACTGAAGTGCGGTAAAAATCGGTAGAACTGTTTCAAACACATCGTTGGTACTTGAGCGGTCGGCTTTCATCTCTTTTTGCCAGTGGTGGCGGGGGGGAACACCCCTCACCTTCCCTCTCCTAAGGGGGAGTTTGGTAAAGAGAGATGAAAAAACCGATTTGTACCTTCCTTAAAAAAGTTGTCCTAGCTCGCTATTCTACTATCTATATGCAATTTTCACACTGCCGTACTCTAACGGAACTCTACACTTTCATCTACTCCATCTATCGTATAAAAATTACCACACAGTCTGTTATTTGAATTAGCATCTTCAACTATGTAAATCGTTGACGTCACGCAGAAGTAATACTAAAACATATATTCAAAGTACGATATTTTAGTTCAAACGCTACCGAACAAAGTCAATAAGAACGCGTGATAGCAGGGGTAACATTTGATAACGGCACAAAAGCTTTTGTAAACAAACTTTTAAGGCTCTTTAAACGCGAATCAAAGTACACTCACGCAAACCAACAACATCATCGGATAGGGGCAACTCTCACCTTTCCGAAAGTGGTATTGGTTTGCGTGGGCGTATTTTGGTTAGCGTGTAAAGGGCCTTAGAAATTTTGTATAAAAATGCTTTTGTGCCGTTATCAAATGTTATGCCTGATATGAATGTTTGCACCCAATATTCTAAAATACAAATGAAGCGCTCCGACCGAATCAATCTTCATCTTCATCTGATAGGCCAAAGTGAATTCATTGGCGTTTCAATGCGTTAGGCCGAGTTTAGAATCCGTAGGCCGAGTTTGGCGTCAAGAAGCAGTGTTAGACTTTTAACAATATCGCAACAATTTGTTTCTCTTTATTAAATCTTACGGTATGTACGGAAAGGTAAATAAATTTGGAAGCCATCAGTACTAATAACATTCCGTTTGGTGCTAAACTACGTTAGATTAAGAAAGACTAAGTGCGGGTTGTGCTTAATAGGCCGGCTATATTCTGAACTTTTTTTTTAAGATCAAGAAATTCCTAGAATATTAAATTCTGATGAAATTCTAAAGATAATTTCAAATGAATGTGAAAAATACCGACGGGCCGAATTTCAAGGGTACAATTCCAAAGCAATTCTGAGAAGAGTTTAACGGAAATTCCGAGGTATCTCGATAATAATTTCTGGAGAATTTTAAGAAGAATACCGAATGAATTGTCAGAAGAATCTTGATGAGACCTACAAGATAATTCTAAGCTGAATTTCAAGACAATTCTGAGCTGAACTGCATAGGAATTCTAAGGAGAATTCAAGCGAATTTATTTATTTATTGAGTCTTTGACGATTTCCTGATTTCGCCCAGACTAATATTAACCTCAGTGTTCACTAGGCTGTCGACAGAAGCAGACCACTCTCAATGTGTGTCACGCGATCGTCTGTTTACTCGGCAGCAACCATTGTGTGGTCCTCCTCATTGTTCTTCATCAGCAGTTCTTTCAGTCGATGCGTCGTCGACTTTGGAAAGCAACTGTTTCGTGATGAATGTGTGAGTGCTGACCACATTTTGCGTCCATTGCTGCAATGGAAGCGCTCTGACCCCCGTTTGCGAATCTGCCATACAATGAAACCACTGGAAGCGGCTCCCGTTCTGGTGGAGGAGGCATCATTGGATAGCGGAAGATAAAATGTTTATTGTGTTGTACCTTTTGACTATAGTTTTAAGATGTATTGGTTCGGCTCTGTAAAGTTAATTCGGTTGAGCCTTATCAAATAAATTAATAAACATAATACTATCCTATCCTATTTACTCTAAACTTATTTTTAAAAGAGAGTCGTCACAAATAGTATTAAAAGCTCGAAGACAGGAACTTTGCGGATTATTGAACTCATAACTAGTCCTGTTACACGGAATGACGATAAGGGCAGAGCACCGTAATTAGCGATGAGGTGCATTGAGTAAAACTTCCTGTAGAAGTTCAGGGCAATTGGTGTTGTTCATCAGGATGTCGAATACAACCAATTGTTGCAATTTCAGCCGTCTCATCGATAGCAACTCTAGATTGATCAAACGGCACAGTTCTTGATAATCAGGAAGATTAACGGGATCATTCCACGGTAGATTCCGAGGTGCAAAGCATATGAACTTTTTTTTAATACGTTCGATGCGGATCACCTGGCACGTGCGATATGGTAGACTTTAATGCGTACACATCGGTTAGTTGAGAAGCATTACGATGAATGAAACCGAGTAAGGAAAATTCTTTGGCTGTGATGGTGGAAATATGATCATTAAAGCGAAGTTTACAGTCCATTATAACTGCTAAATCGTGAATAGCCTGAACACGTTCCAGTGAAGTAGTGTCGATCCAGCGGTGCCGGTGGTGTATGGATAAGCGTAATTACCTCTCATCCCAGCAGGCCTTGGTTCGATCCCAGTTGGCGTCGCCGGGATGTTCTGAGGCATAACATAACATCTCTGATCACGCCTTCCTTCGGAAAGTAAAGCCGTTGGTCCCCGCTTCATGAGTTGATGGGTCGACGGAAAACCAATCAAAGAAAAAAAAAAGTAGTGTCGATTCGATATTGGTGAATGAGTGTTGACCAACTGCGGCTAAATGTGATCGTTTTGCATCTATTGATGTTAACGCTCATACCATTATCTTTGCACCAGCTCAATACCACATTGATGTCAGCTTGCAGTACAATACAGTCAGGTACAAACGCGATAATTCTGAAGAATTTAAGGTCATCATCATAAAGCAGCTTTCCAGCGGATATTTTCGCAGGAATAGGTCGTGGTCGGTCGGAATTTGAAATAGAATCATAGAAGGGAGTTTCAGTGAATTCTTGAAGGAATCATTACAAATTCGAAAAGAATAGTAAGATGGATTCCATAACTTGTTTGGCATTGTCTGCAGAGAATTACTAGACTGTTCTAAATAAATTTTCAAGCGACTTCTAAATAGAGAATTTTCAAGGGAACTCCCAGAGATGGAAAAATTATATCCGTGGAAATGTTTCGCTGGATAGGATGTTGTTTCCCTCGGGTACCACACCGCAGAACAGTATTCCAGAATGAACCGCACCAGAGAACATTACAGTGATTTGATTTGCCGGAGAAATTCTTTGCTATACTGAAGATGAAGCTCAATGTCCTTGGCACCTTGTCGACCACATATGAAATAATACACTGCTTGTACGTTAGCTGCGAATCCAGAATAACACCGAAGACATCATATCAAGAAGACTGGCAACTTTTCCAGAAGCCAAGCGACACATACAATAGCGCTGCGCTTGATTGAAGGTGGAAGCAACGCATAGAAAAATGAGCAAATACACAAACCTTTCTTCTGAGGATGTAATATTTGCTATCAAATTCGTTCAAAGCATTTACCTTTGAGCGGCAGATAATAAACGAATTCGCTGTAAGTAAAAATCGAATCGGCACTCACCACCGGAAAACATCAGCAGACGATCAGTGAGATATGAGCAAAACTATCGCAGGATGTTCCCACTAACCCACAGTGCATGTGCATTGCGATTGTCAAAAATGGTATGGTTTAGCTTATCGAAAGCTGTTGACAAGTCGTTATAAATTATGTGGTTCATATATCTTCAGTAATGGATATAATCAAAGCGTCTCCTGAGCAAGGCCAGAGAACTTCAAGAGAAAGTAAATTCAAATATCTTAAAAAACTAGTCCAGTGACTCCCGAGATCATGATCAGACTTCCAGGACAAGTCTAGAGGACAATTAGAGAAAACTCATAAAGCACTCGACTTAATCTTCACATAATTCCAAAGCCAAAACTATTATTAACGCTCATCGCACGTCCCATAGGAGTTTTTGCTATGAATATAGTAGCTAATCATCTACTTTATCCCATCACAGAAGAAGCAAACTTAAAATAGTTTTTTTCTCGGCTGCTGGGACAGACTTGCCATGAGTGAGTGGCAGTATAGAACATACCCTTAGTTCTAACTGAACATCGGAATATCGGATAACTAGAAAACCTAGCTTTTTTTCTATTAAAATTTCCTTTATTAATCAGTGGACGCACTGATCAGAGGCTGGTCATAAACAACGTAGAACGATTTCGAGAGATTTGAAATACCCCCTCCCTCACTTAGACAATCGTCCATACAAAATTTCGCCTACCCCCATAAAGTTCTACGTGGTTTATGAACAACCCCTAAGAAGTAACACCCCCGATCGGATCCCCCGGTTAAAAAGACGCTAGCTAAAAAAGAAAGCTGAGATGAAATTTACGATCGTGCGAGCATTCTTGATTTAATACCCATAATCATCATGATCATCATCTCGTGTGCTACGACTGCTCTCATGTCTGCAGTATTTTCGACTCTCTGGGCGCTAGGGGAATCCACCGGGTGGCGGTGGGGAAGCTGGGCCAACGTGATACAACCGGTATGACAGGTTCCTTGTTCCGTAGTGTCTGTCTCGTCCACAATAAACCATTTCGCGGATTCCATTTTTCTCTCGGTGTCTTGTTTCTTATTTTCTTATAACAAAAACGATACACCCCAACAGCCGTTCTCGCGATAGTAGTTCGCTCCCAATGCACAAACGTGTATGGGTGCATTGTTGCGGTGTGGGAAGTATCCAGTTATACGACGCCTGTCGACTATACTTTGAGTATGTGCATGTGGACAGGGATTTTCCAATCTAGTATTCTCACTCATATAGGTAGTCCCGCTAAAAGGTATGGATACCGCGGGTCTTGGTAGCGTAAATACTTACAATTCGATCGTAGCAATGCTGTTGTGGTGGAAGTGTTTGTTTTTTTTGCTGGTCTTATTTTCGCGAGAGGGGTAGATGGCAGAAAGGAACGCTGCGCGTAAGACTTTGCACTTTTGATACGGTGGATTTGTGTATCGAAAAATATCTGCTGCCTGTCTATTTTGGAGCATCGTGGATACCATACCAGCCATCTACGCAAGTAGATTTGGCGCCAAATTCGATGACGCAAATTTGAAGTAATGATATGGAATTGCTGCTACCGTATTAAAATATATGATTTAGGAAAAGCTGAGATGTCATATGAATCCAACTCTCATAAATTATGTGTGTCCTTAAATAACCTATCGTTTTTCTTTCTACTTGCAGATCCCAATCAACTCCGTTCATAAACCGATCTCATTGAGTGTAAATAATAAGTGTCTGAAATCATACCCGTAGTTTTGATAGTAAGCTTATTACGAGAATACTTCGCTTATCGTAAACGAAACGAATATCCACGGAAAGTATTCTCACCGCGACCACATCAACTAGTGAATTTCTAATGCTAGTAATCATTACTGAAGAATAAGTAATTTATTTAAAGTTGATAATCCAAAAAAGGACTCTCAATAAAGGGTTATAGAAAGAAGTGCAGTGCAAGTCAGTGGCAAGTGAATTTGCAGTTGAGTTAAGTAATCCAGTGAATCGAAAACGAAAGGACTGCTGCATAATACAGTGTGTTATACTTAAACGGCCGCAGGCTAGAAATTTAGTGATCAAAAATTGAGCAAAGTATAGGAAAGGTCCGTTACAAAATTCTAAAAAAGAGGAAGAAAAGGAATTCCTCCAGCCATCATCACCACCACCACCACCACCACCACCACCATCACCATCGTCATCATCCGACGTCAACGGCGACGACGACGACGACGGCGACGGCAAGCACAAGCAGTGACCAACAGCAGCAGCAGGAAGAATCGCCGCAACCATCGACTAGCGGCGGAACTAACAACAACAGCAGCGGCCTCGGTAGACGCAACATGACAACCGACACAAGAAGACGAGTCAAACTGTATGCACTGAATGCAGATCGGCAGTGGGATGATCGGGGCACCGGGCACGTAACATCGAGCTACGTTGATCGAGTTAAAGGTAAGAATCAATCTTGTTCTTTCCAAAATTTTCGCTATCCTTAAGAGACGTCAAATGGAATATTCATTTCAATGCGGTAAATGCGACATGAAGAAAGACCAAACATTTTAGTTCACGTACCTACGTGATAAACTGAAGCAATTATACTCCACCCTCATAAGTCGGCAACGAAGTCCTGGGTGAAAGTCTTTTACGCTTCCTTGAGATATGGTATTGAAGAAGAGTAATTAGTAGTCCATGCAACTTGATTTTCATTAAGGGAAATCGCTGTGGAAACCTTATTTATGATTGATCTTACTATTATTTCGAAATTTCAAGAACTCAAATACCTATCAGTTCCCACAAAACTTACAACAATGAAAGTTCAAGTTTGCTGTAGTGCTGCACTAAACAGCGTTGTTGCAACAGTGTCCGAGATTTGTGCTTTAGAAAATTTGAAGTGAACTCTTCAAGGAACCTTAAGAATTTGGTGCATTTTAATGACAGTTCCATAGTAAAATGAATTTCCAAGGAATATAAAAAAGTAAGACTTAGGAAACAACCCGAGCAAAGTCGGTTAACAAAATGAAAGCAAATCGAAATTAAAGTTTGCAGTTCCTATCATAATGAAAACTCATTTTGATTTCAAGTGTCGCGACATAAGTCTGATATCATATTGTGCTTTCATTATACAGTCAAGACTTTTATAAATGAAAGCAACTTAACTTGAAGTTCTGCTGTTAACGTCTTGTTTAAAATTTAATTTATGTTCATCTGTGTTAACCGTTAAGTCAACCAAAATGAGATCAACTGGAGTATTAAAAATAAATTGTATCATAACATCAAATTTTGATTAGATGATTATGATGGTCCCACCTCTTACCCCTACAAAGCTTTGAGCTGGACGATTTATCTGGTTACATTTACAGATATAAATTTGCTCTAGAGTTTACAGTTGCTTCACAGCGATATAAATGTGGAAAAGCTCAGGCGTCCACCTCTTAGTTCGCTTTTTTAACCACCTAATATATTTATAAGTATTACAAGCTATCAAGAGTTAATGAACAATCAACAAAGCATCCTATTACACTAGCAACCCCGCAATCTGATGCTATCATAATTTTCAGCAATGTCAGGAATGCTCACGAACCCCCAACATTTGCCAGAAAACTTACTAAAGGGTGATACGGTCAAAATTTGGTCAATATCAACTTGACGTATTTCTTTCAATTTTGCATTTAAAAAACCTGAACACCCCTCATTTTGAAGGTGTGTGTGTGTAGAATGTTGCTCCTATTTTGATTTTGGAATTCACTCTTCAGTTGTCAAAATGCCGTCCAAGCTAGAAGAGCAGCGTATCAAAATTTTGCTCGCGCATCGTGAAAATCCGAGCTACTCGCACGCAAAGTTGGCAAAATCGCTAAAAGTTGCCAAATCAACCGTTACAAATGTAATTAAAGTGTTTGGGGAACGTTTGTCGACAGCCAGGAAGTCTGGATCGGGGGGAAATCGAAAACCGGAAGCCGCTGAGACGACAAAGAGAGTTGCCGGTAGTTTCAAGCGAAACCCTAACCTCTCTCTCCGAGATGCCGCAAATAAGCTGGGTGTATCGTCTACAACCGTGCATCGAGCCAAAAAACGAGCCGGACTATCGACTTACAAGAACGTAGTGACTCCAAATCGCGATGATAAACAAAATACGACGGCCAAAGCGCGATCCCGGAGGCTGTACACGACGATGCTGACGAAGTTTGACTGCGTGGTAATGGACGACGAAACCTACGTCAAAGCCGACTACAAGCAGCTTCCGGGACAGGAGTTTTATACGGCAAAAGGAAGGGGAAAGGTAGCAGATGTTTTCAAGCACATGAAACTGTCAAAGTTCGCAAAGAAATATCTGGTTTGGCAAGCCATCTGTACCTGTGGCTTGAAAAGCAGCATTTTCATAGCTTCCGGGACTGTCAACCAAGAAATTTACTTGAAAGAGTGTTTGAATAAACGTCTGCTGCCTTTCCTGAAGAAACACGGTTGTTCCGTACTGTTTTGGCCGGATTTGGCATCTTGCCATTACGGTAAAAAGGCCACGGAGTGGTACGCCGCCAACAACGTGCAGGTGGCTCCCAAGGACAAGAACCCTCCCAACACGCCAGAGCTCCGCCCAATTGAGAAATACTGGGCTATTGTCAAGCGGAACCTAAAGAAGACCAAAAAAACTGCTAAGGGCGAGCAGCAGTTCAAGGCAAACTGGCTTTCTGCGGCGAAGAAGGTGGACAAGGTGGCTGTACAAAATCTGATGGCAGGGGTCAAGCGTAAGGCCCGGCAATTCGGATTTGGAAAAGCGGAAGCCTAACTGAATATTTTTCCTGAATTTTATACTAATTGAACTTGAAAAAGAAATTTAATTTGATTTTTTAAATAAACGATTTCACCGATTTACACGCGTTTTCCCTTGACCAAATTTTGACCGTATCACCCTTTACTAACTCAAGGCATCTTCCAAACAAGCTTCAAAATTGCATTTTTTTTAAATGCTAAATTCAGTCCTCTATATCCGTAACACGCGCGCAAGGCTCAAACTTTTGTGGACTACTTTTTTTTTTTAATTAAACTACTATTAAATCAAATATTAAAAACCCATCATCACCATCGTGGCGAACAGAAATAGTTTTTGCAGTGCTACATTAATTATTAAAAAGTCGTTATGACAGCTATCCATATAAAATAATCCGTTAGAGATAACTTCGTCAAGATACATAATTTGTCAATTCATAAATTCATTCATAAAAAAAAAAATCACTGGATAACTGTTCAAAAGACAGTTTTTACGTGTGAAATGCAGTGTCTTTTAAATTCTGTAAGTGTTGCTGAACGTTTTATATGTCTAGACACCGGATTGAATACATTTATTCCTTTATAATATAATATAATATAATATAATGAATTTTGTGAAGCACAAGTCAAGAAATGTGGTGTTCTTATTTCAGCCGCGTTTCTGGTATTATATCTATGAAAGTCACTTCCTCTTTCAATTCGATCACACAAATATCGGGGCAGCAAACCGTTAACTTCTTTAACACAATAGTCAAATATACAATTCTTTGCTTCACCGACCACCATTGTAAGGTGTCTAGCATCGAAGTTGAGGAAGTGAATCTATTACATCTCAAAATCAAACAAATTATTTTATTCTGCTAGCGCTGTAATCTCAATATTTGTGTTGCATTGACCAAAAATAAAATGGAAGGGCAAAAGTCTAGATGAGGAGAGATGATTGATTTATATAGCTGTATTTTACTGGCAATAGTAAAATCGTTTTTCAGTCGACATAGAATTCCATACTTCTTGGCAATTTTCTTGATGACATTGTCAATGTGAGGGTTGAACTTAAGTTTGTCATCAATAATCACGCCAAGATATTTAATCTCGCGGACGCGATCAATAGTCTAATCATCAATTACATCAGAGACGTTCCCATTTACTCGATTCCGCGAAATTACCATAAATTTAGTTTTACTTGTATCCAATTTTAACTGCTTATACTTCAACCATCTACTTAGAGAACGCAAATCTTCATTCAAGCGTGAAACGGCATCATATAAATCCTAAGCTAAGCTATCTAAGCTGCAATGAATAACACAAGTCATTAATATACATAATATACATAATAAATAACAGGGGCCCTAATACTCTTCCCTGGGGCACTACAAGTTTATTCCCCACCGGAACTGGAAACATAATAATTAAAAACAGTTTGTTGAGTTCTACCAGACAAATAGCTTTCAAACCATTTATATGCAGTACTCGTAATTCCAAAGCGCTTGATTGATCTCAACAATAAGGGCCTAGAAATTGTTTCAAAAGCGCGTTTTAGATCCAAAAAAACAGCAACAATCGTATCTTTACACTCCAAGTTATTTTTCCACTTCGCTAATACCAAATTCAACGCGGTTTCACAAGAATGACCTTCCCGATATCCCGATTGTTCTGGTATCAACAAACTATTACTATTTAAATACTCCAACAGCTGGCCTTTAACAACAAGTTCTGAAATTTTCTCTAATGTGTGCAACATGTTGATGGGACGAAACTCTTCGGCTTTAATCGTTCCAGCAACTTTTTGAATAGGAACCACTAAGGATTCCTTCCAAATTTGTGGCACATGTCCAGTTTGCAATGATTCACTAATAAGGTCCAGCAAGATGTGGCCAATGACATGAAAGCAATCTTGAATAACTCTAGCATTATCATTATCTACTCCAGCCGATTTTGAATGAATGGATTGATTAATCAATGAAACACTGTCTACAAAAAAATCATTAAACTTAGCTGAAACTACTTGTTAGGTTTTAATAAAGATTTCAAAATTTTCCATAACTCTTTGCTGTTGTTTTGATGCTGATCAATCTTCCTTTGAACATATTCACAACGAGTTTTCTTTATCGATTGTGAATACTTATTACGCGCGATCGTGTACCTATTCCAATGATTGTCACAGTGGCGTCGCATAACCTCACTTTTTACCTGTGCACCAACTTTCAAAAACAGATTTAATGCCATATTCATACTCGAATCGGTTGAAAAATACACTTAATCTTCTAGTTAACTCGATATCTATCCATTGCAAGCAATATTTTGATAATTGTTTATGTTTTGAGAGTTGGTGCACAGGTAGATTGAGGTTAAGCGAAGACAACAAATCAAGAAGACTGGCAACTCTTCTATTTTCTCATACGAACGCTATGAGACAGGTACAATCGCGTCATCTGCCGAGGTAAATGCTTCGAACGAATTTGATAGCAAAGATTACATCCTCATGTTGACGTGGATGGTTGACGTCCAAGTTCATTTTACGTTCTTTATTTATTTTCAAACAATTAATACATTTCAATACAGTTGACGGTACACTCCGACGTTTTGTGTTGTTGGCTGCACCTAGAGCATCTATCACAATTTTTGCAATCCATGCTTTTGTGCCCAAATTCTCCACATTTGAAGCATCTCAACACATTAATCGCGGGAACTATCGAGCACCGATCAAACCCTATATTTACTTTTTTCGCACATAACAAACATTTATACGTATCGACATCGACTTCAATTACAACACTAAACTTGTTATAAGTGAAGCGTGGATTTTCAAACCTGTTCACTACTTTTACATCATTAATAGCGATGTCTTCATTTTGACTTTTTAAGTAGTCAATGAAGACATCGGAGGAAAACTGATCGCTCATGCCACTATTTTCAATCTTGGCACCGAAGTGGGAACAACAGCACTATATTTTTCACCCAGATTGCTTTCAATGTCATTTTTCACATCATTTTTAGATTAGCTCCTGCTGCACACTCCACAATAATGGAGCCATCTTTATCATTCCTGAAATTACTGATTTTGTGTGTTTTTGGATCTAACTGTGTTTTCAAAAACTTACGAGTATCTTCGCAAGCTTGTTTGGACTCTTTTGGTTTAATCACAACGACCGGACGAGTCTTACGATTACTCTGTTTGTTACTGTTATTGCTTCAATTTGATTTCCAGAGTTTGTTAGTTTGGTTATTGGGATCTCCCTTTGCAACTCTAAACATGCCTTCACGTTGCAGATTCTAGAGGTTGACTGGATTTGTCCTGAAGGTACTGTGCACTTGTTATGGAACAGATGGTTATAGGACGAACGTTTCTTCTTCTGACCAATAATGCTTGGTTACACATTAGGGAGAGGGAGATATTATTTTAATGTTACCAATTTTTAGACGATGATCACCGAACATAAAGCTCTATGATCTTACTCTTGCCTCAATTTGCCATTATCGCTCTGTTCAATTTCATCATCGATGTCGGACTCTAACTGATTGAAATGTTGAAGACATCGACGACAAATGCCTCTCACAGCAAGAGGCGATGTTCAATCATTTCTACAATGTAATTTAAAACTGATGTTATTTCAATTTGTTTATATTGAAGTGTTTAAGGGGAAGTTCACCGCTCCGAAACAAATAATTGCGTTTAATTTTTTTTTTAAATATTGGCAAAAGATATCAAAAATCTAAAAACATCACATGAAAAACATTTTGGATTTTTGAAAATTTTACCCATTATTTTTTGAAAAATAAAAACGTGCAAACAAAATATTTTCGGGGTGGTAATCTTGTCCTTCAGTATTTTTTTTTTAATTTTTTGATTAACATTTGTGATTTTTTAGTGTGCTTTTTGTCTTTCAAAGGCATTCCAGTTTCCTGCAACTTTGTCTCAGACGTCATTTCGGTTAGATTATCCATTTTCGGACTATGTTTTATTGAAAAACAAAACTTAATGTTATGCTATTTAACAAAATTAAGCGCGAGTCAAAATAGCCAAGTTCCAGCACAAACATGATTTATTGCCACTAGCAAACGATCATGCAAAGTTTCAAAAGAAGAACTCTGGGAGGTTAAATCTGAAATTCGTTTTTTTTCGCTATTTGTTGTGGATTTGCTCAGAAGAGTAAATCGACTTTGAAAAATAATGTCTCCTAAAAAAGTCCGATATTTCTAAATCTTGTTTTTGAATCTTTCTGGGATTCTTAATTTGCCCACAGTCTGATATAGCAGAACATTTTCAAATATCTGAGATCTAGAACAAAATAGCAGAGTTTCGCAACATTGTACAAGTCGAAGATCTTGGAAATTTTCATAGACCTCTCTAATTTTAAGAAAATTTCGTCCCAATATTCTGGCTATTTCATTTCATGATTTTGAAAGTGTCCCAAGCCTAAGATGTCAAAAATTGGTCTAGACAAATGTTAAAGCTCGACATTTTTTCAAAGGTCAGAAATTTCGAAAGTCTTTGAAACCCGGTTGCTTTGGTAGTATTTGTCCTAACTTCGAGAAAAAAAGTCATGTCCCAGAAAATTGAGTTCCTTTAAATTGTATTGTATTTTTTTCCGGACTTGTACTCTGGAATCAAAGAGTTTCCAAGTTCAGGTATTAAAAAACAAAATTATATGTCCAAGAGCATACAATGTTTGCTATGTTTCAGAAGCATTTAAATTATGCATGGACTGTGAACTTACATTCTATTATTCTATATGTTCAAAATGTAGAAAATTATTTCAGGACGCACAACTTCCTCAATATGTTTGTCTTAGAGATCTCGATTTGTTAAGTCCCAGCTATAAAAAAAAAACGGTTTAAAAAACTCGTAAAATTTATAACTTATTCCTAATTTTACACGAATTTAAGTCCTAGACGAATGCTTGACATGCACAGTTGTACACACCAACTGCTCATTTGTTAATAACTTTTCACTCAGTTGTTGACATTTGTTTTTCTTTAAAATATTTCATAGATTAGGATCATAGTTTACTATAAGTATGCAAAGAGTAGGTTAATCTTAACATTTGATCAACACCGCCTTCGATAAGCTGAACCACGAAATTGCGATCGCTAAGCTTGATAGGCTAGGGATCGGTGGAAATCTTTTGAGATGGTTTCGTTCATACCTCACGGAGCGCCAATTGACAGTAACTTTGGGTACTTGTCGCTCAGCAAGCTTCTGCGCAAAGTCCGGTATACCTCAGGGCAGCCATCTGGGACCATTGGTATTTCTCCTCTACTTCGACGACGTTCACCATGTTATCACAGAGCCACGATTATCGTTTGCAGACGATCTGAAAGTTTTTCTGCGCATCCGCTCACTCGCCGACTGCCGTTCTCTCCAAAATCAGATTGACATCTGAGACTTCCACTTCTTCGAACTAATTATAGCATAGGGAGCGCTATTTACGGCTTGCAGCTAGTGTTCAACCGAGTAGCGTCGATGTTCGATTTCCACTTGACACGGAATATGCTTCGCCGAAGATTCTCTGCCTTTTTTGCTGACCGAAGGCGCTTGATACCCAACAGCTAAGTGTAAAATTTAAGACTTATAAATTTTTAGTAACTTGACAATGCTTTCCAAGTTATTTTCGTTTGTAACTGTAGTAATTGTAGTATATGTATGTCGTCTGTATAATCTGTACTTTTTTACAACACATCATTGGGACTATTTCTAGTCTGTTGATGCAACCATAACAAATAAACAAATAAACACCAATGAATTTTTACACTTAAAGTCCGAGATGTGCAGCGAGCACTTCTCATTTCATTTTTACAACGCAGTAACCAATACATATAGTTTATTACTAGAATTGAAATTGACATTTTTTAAAGTATCTATAACAAGTTTAAACTCTATTCTATCTACTGCTTCAAAAAGAACAATGTTTCGTCAACTATGTGCAAAGTTATTAGCAAATGAGTAGTTCGTGACCAAAACTGTGTATGCCAAGCATGCCTAGAAGCATTAAAATTTTCCATCTGGGAAAATTTTCCTCGTTCCAGAAAAATTAGATAGGGGAAATGGATGTAATGTCGGCCTAAATGCCCCTAATTAGGGTCCATATGTACATAAATTCATCAATCGACTAAATTTTCCATGGCGACCAAAAATATCCATTAGTACCGTCCCAATAACGCGTTCATCTAGATAAAATTCATAAACAGCTGATTTTTAGCGATGGGCCCAATCTTAGATCCATAGGCCAACATTAGAGCCATTTCCCCTAATTGTTTTTTAATCAAAGCAACACATCTTAGTCCTTTTTCTTTTTGTGCCTTGTTGATAGTGACAATACTCGGCTTTGTTGACTTAGATAGGGGAATTTACGTATTCTCGTCAATCTAAGCAGCGTCTGCACTTCTACTAGCATTTTCTCAGCGTCACGCACATATATGATCTGTCTGTTTACATTCATCAGCTGCTTGCTTTTCTATCCATTCCAATCGACAGAATTTTTCAAAACGTTTTGAAAGCGTTTTTACAACGCTCCAAACTTCTCAGGTGAGTGTGACTATTGTCGGCAACTTTCCCATTAGAACTGCGTGTTAAAGGGTGATACGGTCAAAATTTGGTCAAGGGAAAACGCGTGTAAATCGGTGAAATCGTTTATTTAAAAAATCAAATTAAATTTCTTTTTCAAGTTCAATTAGTATAAAATTCAGGAAAAATATTCAGTTAGGCTTCCGCTTTTCCAAATCCGAATTGCCGGGCCTTACGCTTGACCCCTGCCATCAGATTTTGTACAGCGACCTTGTCCACCTTCTTCGCCGCAGAAAGCCAGTTTGCCTTGAACTGCTGCTCGCCCTTAGCAGTTTTTTTGGTCTTCTTTAGGTTCCGCTTGACAATAGCCCAGTATTTCTCAATTGGGCGGAGCTCTGGCGTGTTGGGAGGGTTCTTGTCCTTGGGAACCACCTGCACGTTGTTGGCGGCGTACCACTCCATGGCCTTTTTACCGTAATGGCAAGATGCCAAATCCGGCCAAAACAGTACGGAACAACCGTGTTTCTTCAGGAAAGGCAGCAGACGTTTATTCAAACACTCTTTCACGTAAATTTCTTGGCTGACAGTCCCGGAAGCTATGAAAATGCTGCTTTTCAAGCCACAGGTACAGATGGCTTGCCAAACCAGATATTTCTTTGCGAACTTTGACAGTTTCATGTGCTTGAAAACATCTGCTACCTTTCCCCTTCCTTTTGCCGTATAAAACTCCTGTCCCGGAAGCTGCTTGTAGTCGGCTTTGACGTAGGTTTCGTCGTCCATTACCACGCAGTCAAACTTCGTCAGCATCGTCGTGTACAGCCTCCGGGATCGCGCTTTGGCCGTCGTATTTTGTTTATCATCGCGATTTGGAGTCACTACGTTCTTGTAAGTCGATAGTCCGGCTCGTTTTTTGGCTCGATGCACGGTTGTAGACGATACACCCAGCTTATTTGCGGCATCTCGGAGAGAGAGGTTAGGGTTTCGCTTGAAACTACCGGCAACTCTCTTTGTCGTCTCAGCGGCTTCCGGTTTTCGATTTCCCCCCGATCCAGACTTCCTGGCTGTCGACAAACGTTCCCCAAATACTTTAATTACATTTGTAACGGTTGATTTGGCAACTTTTAGCGATTTTGCCAACTTTGCGTGTGAGTAGCTCGGATTTTCGCGATGCGCGAGCAAAATTTTGATACGCTGCTCTTCTTGCTTGGACGGCATTTTGACAACTGAAGAGTGAATTCCAAAATCAAAATAGGAGCAACATTCTACACACACACACCTTCAAAATGAGGGGTGTTCAGGTTTTTTAAATGCAAAATTGAAAGAAATACGTCAAGTTGATATTGACCAAATTTTGACCGTATCACCCTTTAACCAGCTGTTCTATTATCGGCAACTCGAAATCAACCCCATTTTGTAGTGCGTATGCTTTATTTGAAGAAAAATGTAGCATTACTGGATTGCTCGATCGTTCAAATATAATCAGATTGAAGTTGAAAGGCTAAACAATCGTTTGGACACATTCAGGGAAGTGCGTTGATGGGAAAACATAGTGAAATTAACGCTTAAATTTTGGTTGCCGAAAACAGTCAATGGGTGCCGAAGCCAACATTTACCCTAGTTGTGTTTCATCTACGTGATTCCTAATCTCTTATATGCTGTTTCCTAGTTTGAAGTGGTTAAGACTAGGATTCTGATGCATGGTCATTATCTGTGTTATTGTTTGATTTTGTTGTTTGATCAATCCGTTTTTAACTGACAAAGTGGTGCGCCTTTGGAGGGTGTTCCAGCATTCCAAATGATGTAAAGAGTGGGACCTTACAATTACAGGACTGGTAGTGAGTCACTTTTTAGTGACTTGGTCACTTTTTTCAAGTCAGTCAATAAAAAGTTTTTTTTAAGGTTAAGTCACTAAAGTCACTTTTTCTTGTAATCAGTCACTATTTTCAACTATTTTAGCGTGAATTTATTTCAATATTGATCATTATTTGCTTTGTCACGTTTAATCGTCTTTGTCTATCTAACGGCTGTCTTCTCATTTTTCTAAATAAAATTTCCTGAGCTTTCCAGGTTTTCCCAGAACTTTAACGGATAAATTCAAGGCTTATAATAAAAAAGCTTTTTTTTTAATGCGTTCAAAATAAGCTTTTTCTGGAAGATAAACAGTAATTAACCCAAGCGTTGTCTTAATGGCAATCAGTTTTAAAGAAACAAGTTTGTAATCAAATCCAATGAACGTTAAACTTAATTTTTCACTGTTCCCAGTTTAAAAAAACGTACTTAATTTGAGTAAGTCCAAAATCTAAAAATATTCAATGTCTTGTAGTTTCGTATTCCATGTACAAGTTCATGATATTGAAAATTTTCAAAGTGCCTAAAGTTCGTATTTAACTTTATGAAATATTTGAGGTCTTCATTGCAGTCCCATTAACTTCACAACAATTGTAGGAACTTTGAAGAAGTTCTGAGGAATGAAAGGAAATTCTGAGAATTTCAGTAAAGCTCCATAAACAAACTGCGGAAACATAAGAGAAGTTAAACACTAAAATTATGGGGAACTTACTGGAAGCTTTAAGATCCTCAAATCGGTTCTTTTAACATTCTAAAATTTTCAGAAACTTTTATGAAGTTCCTAGAATTTCAGAGCACATCACAGGTGTTAAGCAAACTTGAGAAATATAGAAATATAGGGTATTGTGCAAATTAAAAAAAATCTAAGCACCTCAGAAAAGCTAGATCTAGAGATCTTTGGGGAATTTCATATCTTAAGAGCAGTTCCCATGACTTTAGTTCAGACTTTTTAGAGCAGTTTAAATATCTATAATCGTCTTTAAAGAAAATTGTAGAAACCTTAAAGAAGTTCCGGAAACATCAACAAACCTCCGATAGAACTTCTGGAACGTGATAAAAATTATATGAACATCCGGAAAACGTTAGAGTATTTAAAGGGTGTTATATCATGGAAATACCAAGAACTTTAAAAAATACGAAAGTTTAGCTAAGTTGATTAGATAATATCAACGAAGTTCCATTCAAAAAAAAAATGCGAGAACTTTTAGCAAGCAGCGATAAATATCTACAAGAAATTCCAGAGAACTTGGAATTTAGGTAGTTTCATGATATTCAACGAAGTTCCGAGTACTTCGAGGACGATCAAATAGCTTCAGAATAATCCCATTAACTTAAGAATTCTATGATTGATCTAAAAACGTCAGGGAATTTTAAATATATAATATATATCAGAAAATTTGCCGGACAAACAAATTTAGAGAACTTCAGGTAAGCATAGTTCAGGGAAAATAAGTGAGCGTTTTTAATGGTTAGAATACTTAAAGAAAATTGTTCAAACTTCAAGGCAAATTAATTTATTTCAGTAAAATTGTGGGTTGTTAAAAAATACTGATAAATTCAGGGCAACCTAGAGAACTTTAAAGAAATTCGTTTAGGCAGTTTTAATAACACCCGGAAAGTCTGGACTATTAAAGAAGTTTCTAATTAGTGTCGATAATTTAATGGAAATTTCATGAACTTCAGAAAAATCATGAAAACTTAAGTGAACATCACAAAAGTTCCAGAAATTTAGAAAAACTTCGAAAACTTCACAGAAGGACAGTGGTATTCAGAAACATTTCGAGAACTTCATAGGAAAAAAATGGGAAGTTCTCAGAATAGTCCATTTCATATTCAACGGAAATTTCGATGAAGCTATCCTCCGAATTCAATTTTCTTTTAGTTTTTATCGGAATTACCTTGAAATTCTCCACAATAAAACACCCTTTGGAAAGATTATCAGAATATTCATTGAATTCATTTCAGATTTCCTTTTGAATATCACTCCTTCCCTTGGAATTCTACTCACATTCTACTCACAATTTCCTTAGATTTCTTCTCATAATTTGTTTGGAAAACTCTCCTGAATTTATTTTCCGAATTCCTTTGAAGATGTCCTGGAGTTATTCTCAGATTTAATTGTAATCCTTCTTTTAGTATTTTCAAAAAAAAATCCAAGGACTTATGCTCCGAATTTTTTCCCACACACTTTATGAAATTATTCTCAGAATGCCGTTGGAATTTTCCTTTGAAGTTATTAATAGTTGTGCTCCTCAGAAATTCCTAAGAGTTTTAAATAAAATTTATTTTTAATTCAATTAACTTTTTAGTCACTATTTTTACAACCATCAGTCACTATTTAGTCACTTATTTCTTCAATATGGTCACTGAAATCACTATTTTTTACAGCAGTTTTTTCTACCAGCCCTGCTATTAGAGTTGGATCCTTGTGATAAATCCGGAGAACCTTGAGATTTGGACGTAATTGCTTTTGTAAACAAACACGTCAATCGCCGATTTCTCGTGAATAATAGAAAAATCTTGCAAACAAACTTTACAAAATGATAGAGGAACTATTCCTCTACCTATTTGTGTTATTAGTTTTTTAGATTGAGCTTTAATTCGCGAGAAATCGGCAAATGACGTGTTTGTTTACAGAAGCAATTATGCCCTAATCTCGAAGTTCTCCGGAAATGCAAGAATGACAACTGTAAAGAAAAATCGATTACCTCATCATTTCTCAATAGTGATGGAGTAATACGACATGCACTAAACTAAGGAAACGGGATATACTACAATAGATCAAATTACTGGTCGCAGTGGTGTTAGCAAAAAAGTCAGTTTTAAGTAGCTTAATTTTGATTCAAAGCAGAGCGAAACTCTCAGTAATAAATTCTAAAAAAAAACTCATTCAAATTTCAAATTATTTCCAGCTTACACATTCCATATAATTTTGTAGCATCGTGACTAACTAAATACAAAAAAACATCCAACCACCTACCTCAATCTAATCATTATCCCTTCCCATGGCGATCATGTAGCCTGCATGTGGCGAGTCAGCCATTACCCCTCCTTTATCATTGGCCTTGGATTGATTTGCGCTCTTACTGCCCCACCCTGCGCTGCAAAATGGAAATGAAATGAATAAGGGCTAATATTGCAAATGTAAACAATTACTTTTTCCGTGTATTTCTCGGGAATAAATACTCGCTCAAGTAAACCACCAAGATGATTATATAGAGCCACCAAACATGTATTGAGGTAGCGTTTATGGTTGACCAGAAGAAAAAAATCAAATAATTCTGGATTGTTTATTTTCCCGGAAAATTTGGGTTGATGTTTTCAGGTTTTCCCGGACATCACATACTTTAAAACTTCATAAATTATGAACCAACCATTGTAGAACGTTGTGTAGTGAAATGATAAGGAAATTATCTTAGCAATCCATAAAAATATAATCTGAAGAAAAATGTTACGATCGAGGAAAATCTCAAGGAAACTCAGGAGAACCATTGAGCAAACACTATTTTTCTAATGATTTTTTTTTTCATGCTTGAAAATGGTGAAAATTTTAGAGTGGTGCCCGTTACCGTTTTTTAGATAAAATTTTTCATTATCTTATAATGAGTTTTCCTGATTTTCCTCCACATACACACACACACACACCAAAGGTGTCGTAATCGACACGATCTGCATATACAGTCAACTCTCCATAACTCGTTATATTGAAGGGATCATCGAGTTATAGAATTATCAACTAATAGAATAAAAAAATATCGTTCGTAACTTTAAGAATAATCCCGAATTATTGTAGGGGAAATGACTCTAATGTTGGCCTATGGATCTAAGATTGGGCCCATCGCTAAAAAGTTGCTATTTTTCAATTTTATTTAGATTAACGCGTCGTTGGGACGGTACTAATGGATATTTTTGGTCGCAATTGAAAATTTAGTCGATTGCTTAATTTATGTATGGGCCCAAATTGAGGGCAATTAGGCCGACATTACATCCATTATCATCCCTATCTACTGTAATATCTAGCCCTATCTGTTCATATGAATTCGTAAAATTATTCAAGAATACAATTCCTAGCATTAAGCCAATATGAACAAAAATACGTAATAGGGCTGTCAATTTTTGGAATTTAACTTGTCGCGTGAAAGGTTGTGGCTCATGATGGGTTTTGGCCAATTAACCAAATCTAGCCCAAAAAATGCAGATTTATAAAACTGAATCTTCCCAGAAGTTTCGGGACCTTCTTAGATGTTGAGAGGATTTCTTTAAAGTTCAGAGAACATCACTTGACTTTAGATTAGAGAACTTTGTAGAAGCTCTGAGAACTTCTTAAATGCACAAAGCAATGTATTGCCGAACTCGAGAATAATTTTTAAGTGTGTACCTTTCAACAATGACTTGCAAAACTAATCTTGTCTTCGTCCGCCTTAAGTAACACTTATCACTTTTCTGTGATAAAATGCCTAATTCCGAGATTAGTTTACTATCTAAAGCACGATCTTAAGTATATTTCTAGACTTACATTTGAAAAGGGCATAATTCCAAAATCACCATATCGAGAAAATTGCTTGAAATATCGTAGAACAGCCAGAAACTAGAAGGGACTAGCAGTGATGCAGAGAAGGGCATCCGTAAGGAATCAATGAAATCGACCAATTGCAATCTCTATCATTAAATCTAGAGTAAGATTTGAAATGGGCCTATGTCCAAAACGTAAACAAATCGGGTTTTGATGCCATTCTTTAGCACCGCTTGATAGCCACTAATCGTGTAGGAAAATTCCGCATAATCGAAAAAAATCATTAAAAATAACTCGATTTTCGAAACGGCCGATCAACGAAATTTTTCGATTCATTAATAGGCCAACCATTCATTTATTTCATTTCATTGATAAGCCTAGTGACGTAGAAGGACCGATGATTGAAAATTTTCAAACCAAAGCTAGGCCCTACTGGTTGAGGCAGGGCCGATGATTTGTTTTGAATCTATTTGACGTTGCGAAAAGGCTTAGCAATGAGCGTACCATTCGTGATGACAAGCACAACGGCTTAACAAAAAGGGCCTATCCATTGAAAGATTCACAAAAAGGCTTATTAATTTATGAAATTAAATTATATCGATTTTCATATATTTTTGAAAGCTTTTCGCATATTTTGGAGGTTGTATACTGAGATACAGTTACTATTGTTATTGTGAACAATAAAAATGCCTAAAATACTTCAATTTTCTTAAATATGAATTGAATAGTGGCGGAAAAATTTAAAATTCATTTTCTGGTTTGTTTACGTTTTGGACATAGGCCCATTTCAAATATTACTCTAGAAATGGGGTTAACAGAACAAGTTCTGAATAAATCTTATTTTTTTTTTAATTTTCCAAAGATTTTTAAAGTTTTACCGAACATTTCCACAATTCAAAACCCCAGTAAAACTTTGCTGACTGGATTAGTGTGTAGCCGGCGCCGGTGGTGTAGTGGTAAGCGTGACTGCTTTCTAACACCCCAATGGGCCGAGGTCGGTGGGATTTTTCTGAGGCATAAAAATCTCTGGTCACGTCTTCCTTCGGAAGGGAAGTAAAGCCGTTGGTCCCGGCTCATGTGTGTGTTGAATGGGTGCGATATCCTACGCAGGTGTGGACGCTGCCTTCCTTGCACATTGCCGTCAATGGATGGCAATCGATGTCCGTCGGTGATTGGCACTAGATTGCGGAACAGAGACCGACGTTAAATAAAAAGGAACGGAAAAATATCTGTTGCGTACAACGCCACTAGGCAGCTGCAACAAAACAAACGTCCAGGAGGGATCGCCAAGGAGGCTGGCAACCCCATATCAATCCTATACGTTTGACAGTAGGCAACATCATGGGCCTTATTTAAATACGGCCCGGTGGAAAGGGACGGAAAATCGCGTTATAAGCAGAAAGACAAGAGCAAATGATAGCATCGAAAACGTGGCCGCCAGTCAGGCCCCTGGGATCGCCCACAACTTAACTTTGGTTGTGACGTCTATCAAGTTGACAGCGTCAGAAAGAAGAATAGGACAGAAGCAAGTCACGATTTGGGAGAATTGGTTCAATTTGTTATTAACTATCCTAGTGATATTTAATTTTATCACAGTTAAATTAAAGTTGGATCACAGTTTGAACTTAAGCCTCAGAATTTCCATTTTTGTCTCAAACCTTGAATCTTTATGGAAAACTTGAATTCTCTTATAATTTCCTTCATAATGCTCTTGAACATCTTTTGCAAAATACTCATTGAATTCACTCTGCAATGCTCTTCATATTATTAATAATTCCAGCAATTGCCCGAAAAATACTCCTATAAAAATCCCTTGTAGTTCTCCTCAGCACTTAGTATTCTCCATGGTATTTCCATAGGAATTTCTTTTGACGTAGGACTACGTCTTTGATTTCTATATGGGGGTACACTTTGTGAAAACCGAAAATGGAACATGTAACAAATTAAGAAAGATTTTGAACGTTAATAACTCAGCTGCCCCAGGTTCAATTTCAATAATTGTATCACTAATCAATCAGAAATATGGCTACGCATCGATAACAATGCTTCCGAATGTTGATTTCAACAAGACACTATTGAAAAACTGGTTAATGTCCAGCATTGTCCAAAAGCGTCGAATTAATTAACAAATCCACCAATTACCTACATTGCATATGCTGCTTCCCCAGCACAGTCGTCAGAGAGTAGTAAGTAGACGAAACAAGTCGAAGTGGCATTCGCCTCCGATCCTCGGGCGCGTGCGAATAGGGAGGATGGAATTGTGTAATATTTTGCCCACTCATCGCCATATTCAGAACCAAACGCAAATTCTTCGAGATAACCACCATCCGTCATCTGGCTCGCCGTGGCGGTGTCTGACGTATCTCCGGTCTGATTTACGAGGTGTGCTGAAGGTGTTCCTGAAAACTGAGATCCGTGATGCTGTCACCTACACTAAACACGCCAAGCGTAAGCGGCCATGGCTGTCATCTGCGTTTTGAAGTAACAGAAACGCACTCTGTTTGGTTTCGGAGGTTAAATCATCACCAACTTTGGCAACTTAACGGCGCCGGTGGTGTAGTGGTAAGCGTGATTACCTCTCACCCCAGCAGGTCTAGGTTCAATCCCAGTCGGCGCCGCCGGGATGTTCTGAGGCATAACATCTCTGATCACGTCTTCCTTCGGATGGGAAGTAAAGCCGTTGGTCCCTGGTTCATGAGTTGATGGGTCGATAGGTAAAGTCCAGGTGTGGGAGCTGCCTTCCTGGCACGTCGGTAGCATTGGTGCTCAGCACGGAAAACAAGATCGACGGAAAAAAACAAACCAAAAGAAAAAAAAAAAAAAACTTTGGCAACAAAACGGCTCTTTTCAGGGCCACCAAGCTTATTACAGTAAAGAGTAGGAATAGAATTCATCTGCCTGTTTGTCCATATTCAGAACCAACGATCACACAAAATGCTCATGTAATCAAACTGGAAGCAGGGGTACAAATTATTTGGATCAACTTTGATCAACTTTGAATCGCCACGGCCGGATATTTTCGATGGAAGAAGCAACAATCTAGCATATAATTCCCAGAGAATCGATCAATGTAGATAGGACCTATTGAAAAGTAACGCGAGATTTGTTTTCCGTACTGAGCTCCAATGCTACCGACGCCAGGGAGGCAGTTCCCACACCAAGGCCCTACCAATCAACCCATCAACTCAACCGGGGACCAACGGCTTTATTTCCCGAAGGAAGGCGTGATCAGAGCTGTTATGCCTTAGAACATGCCGGTGGCGCCGACTGAGATTGGACCCAGGCCTGCTGGGGTGAGAGGTAATCACGCTAACCACCGGCGCCGATATCTTTCAAGGTGATATCACGGCGAATGAGATCGACCCAAATTTGAGTTTAGTTATCTCAGAAATAAGAAATAAAGTTCAGGAACTCAGCGATGAGTAAATTTGCCTTATGTTTTCCCAGGATTTTCCAGGGAAAAATTCCTGAATTTGAGAAAAGTAAAGATTGGATTCACTCAGTCTATTGGTACTACTCCGAGACTGAATGAAATTTTCGTCAATTTTCTCATTTTCTGGCAGATTTTTTAGGTTTTCCACAGGAAACCATGAGACAAATTTACTCATGGCTGAATTCTTGCACTTTTGGCGATTATGAGTGTATTAAACTCACATTTGGGTCTTTCTCATTTGCCGTGTACTCAAAAGGAAAAGAGCCAGTGTCGCTACTTGATAGCAGACTACTCATAATGGGAGGAGTCTTTGTAGCTTTTATACCACTTGGTTGCACATCATTCTGCTTTAACCTGAAAAGATATAAAAGAGCGCTGCTGTATGGCATTAGCTCATTTTCGCTTCGGACGGCGTGGTGAACAGAAAAGTTCTTCGAGATAACCGCCATCGGTCGTCTGACTCACCGTGGTGGTGTCAAACGTATCTCCGGTCTGATCTACGAGGTGTACTGAAGGTGTTCCTGGAAAATGAGGTCCGTGATGCTGTCACCTACACTAAACACGCCAAGCGTGAGTGGCCATGGATGTCCTCTTCAATAAAACGGCCTTTTTCAGGGCCATCAAGCTTACATCAGCAAAGAGTTGGAATAGAATTTATCTGTGCTTGTCTGTCCATATTCAGAACCACAAGCCCCCAACGACCACACAAAATGCTCTCCAGAGTTGTAATTTTGTACCCAAACTTGAAAGCAGGGGTGCAAGTGATTTTGATTGATTTTCTTAATCAACTTGCTCTTTGAAAAAAAAAATACTACAAATTTGATACGACTACAATTCAAAAA
The DNA here is from genome assembly GCF_037179485.1 of Ochlerotatus camptorhynchus. Taxonomy (NCBI): domain Eukaryota; kingdom Metazoa; phylum Arthropoda; class Insecta; order Diptera; family Culicidae; genus Ochlerotatus; species Ochlerotatus camptorhynchus. The sequence goes on along the minus strand of NW_027040859.1, from coordinate 1,007,754 downwards.
CGGAAAGAGTTGAGATAATAGATAATTGATCAATTAAAAGAACTGAATGCTCTTCACATTTATTCCGTCCACTAGCGGTCCTACGTCAAGCTTCCGTTCGTGCCCCTAGGCACAGACCCTTCTACTTTTTAATTCTGCTCAGAATTCCCATTAATTCTTTGAAATGGTCCTCAATTTCCTTGGAACTCTCTTTTGAAGTTTCTAAAAATCATCACCTGAATATCCTTGGAATACTCGAATTTCATAGAAATTATCCTCAAAATTTTATTGGAACCATCTTCGGAGGAATTCAGAATTTAATTCCCTTAAAAAAATACTCCTAATAAGATCTATTTTCAGTGCTATATAAATAGCAGTAGGCGTCTGAATATATACGAAAAAATGATTGATTTTTTCCCGAAGGGGACGACTCTTTCTACGATGCAGAAAAGATTGTGTTTTGCTGTTGGTAGCTGCGCGCACGCTGAGTAGATAGAAAGAAGATTGATGACGATTCTGAAGATTTCCTGCAAAAAGATGATGCGCGATGCAAATAGATGCGACAAATGAAAGAAGATTTTTCGAAGATTGATTCGCTAGTGTGAGATTTGTTGAGCATCTACACTTGAGATTTAGATGTGTCGCCCCCCTCGATTTTTCCGGTTTTTTGAGTCCAACTTTTTGCCATGACGACACAGAAAAAAATGTTTTTACAGAATTTTTTTTCTTAAAACTAGAGGAAAAATTTGCTGTTTTTAGATTTGCGACATCTTGTTACAATATTAAAAAAAAAAAATCAAAACGTATTTTTACGTTAAAAAAATTAACAAAATCAAATTTCACCGATGAAATATTTTAAATCTTACAGATTATGAAACTAGAGGTCCCAAACTATCATCTCTAATGGAATAAAATTTTAGGTACATTCACTTTGAATGAAAGTCGCCTTTAAACATAGCGTGCGGGGACCGGGGACCGAAAGAAGGCGTGATCAAAGATGTTATGCCTCAGAACATCCTGGTGGCGCCGACTCGGATTGAACCCAGGCCTTCTGGGGTGAGAGATAATCACGCTTATCACTACACCACCGGCGCCGCTTTTATTCAATTGAGTCTCAATCCCAAAAAAACATAAATAACTGTAGATGATGCATTGTATATTGACTCCCTAAGGTCAGTCGGTAAAGACGCAGCTACGAAGTAAGTCCATGCTGGAGAGGCGGCTGGGTTCATTTTCCGTCCGGTCTATTAATTTTTCTGGTTGGACTTTCTTGGGCATACTAGGATGGTACAGGCACATACAGCTCTCAATTGAAATGTAGAAGTGCTTCACAGAACACTAAGTTGAGGCAAAAAGCTTGAAATTTCATGTAATAGTAATACAAATGGTATTTTCAAGCAATGAAAACAGTTTTTTTTATTTGTCGCGGAAATCTTGTAACAGCACAGGATGCACATGTGGACGCGACGCCACTGCTTAATACTACTTCTAGGGGATGGGCCGATTACAAGCGGGTTTAGATTAAAAAAGGTAACATAATTGAGGGAATGATCAAAGAACTTTGAGTGAATTCTTAGCGTAATAAAGCCATTCTGAGTAGAATTTCAAAGGAATCATTAAGAGAATTCTACTGAAACCCTAAAGGGAGTTCTAAAGAATTGCTGAGGAAATTTGTAACGAAATGCTGAAGATAGATCAATAGAAGTCCGAGGATATTTTCCTTGAATTAGATTAGTGGTGCTGTTTATAAATTACGTGGACAGATTTTCAGAGGTTTTAGACAGTCGTAACGCTTAACTATTCAGTTTTCATCAAAGTAAACAAATAAAAACAATTTGGATGTACTAAAAGTGTTTTGAATAGATCAACTTAAACTTGATAACTTAAATATTGTCTGTTTTATTTTTTTTATTAAAGTAACGCGTAACAACATCCATTACAACCTCCACACCTTAAATGTAGCGTAACACTTTGAAACATTCAGCAATGCCTCACCCTGCTTCGCGATACCGAATATTTTAATGGACCCTGAAATGTGTTTGAGATTCGGCAATGAAAATTAAGTGTGTATAATTTTGGATACATTTCCTAAAAATTTCCAAACCATGTTCAAATAAACTTAATGGGTTACTCTGGACCCATCCAGGAATGCCTATATATTAGAGCTCATACTTTGACGCAACACTAATAAGATCCGAGCTAATTCGTTTCTTTTGTTTGTTTAACTCCCAACAGGTGTCTCCCTGCTAGTGCACGCAGAAAACGATGGATCGATGCTGCTGGAAAGCAAAATCCACCCCGACACAATCTATCACAAACAGCAGGACACACTGATCGTGTGGAGCGAGGGCGATAACTTCGACCTTGCGCTCAGTTTCCAGGAGAAGGCAGGCTGTGACGAAATATGGGAGAAAATTTGCCAGGTTGGTTCACGGAGTGCAAACTACATATTTATAGACCATACTTAATTCACGATTTTCTTTATGCTTCAACAGGTACAAGGCAAAGATCCCTCCGTCGAAATAACGCAGGATGTCGTGGAAGAATCGGAAGACGAACGGTTCGAGGACATGTCGGACTCGGCACCGCCCATCGAACTACCCCCCTGTGAGCTGTCCCGATTAGAGGACATCTCTGAAGTGATTGCCAATGGACTGACCTCGCAGATTCGGAAGGACAAGCTGGCGCAAGCGATCGAGAGTGAAAACTACATCAAAAAGCTGCTGAACCTGTTCCACATCTGCGAGGATCTCGAAAATCACGAAGGACTGCATTATTTGTACGAAATTTTTAAGAACATTTTTCTGCTGAACAAGAATGCCCTGTTTGAGATCATGTTCGCCGAGGATACGATCTTCGACGTTGTTGGCTGTTTGGAGTATGATCCTACGGGTAATCCGCCGAAGCAGCACCGGCAGTATCTCAAACAGTTGGCCAAATTCCGCGAAGCGATTCCTATTCGCAATACCGATCTGCTGGCAAAGATACATCAGACATACCGGGTGCAATATATTCAGGACATTGTTCTGCCGACGCCATCGGTGTTCGAGGACAACATGCTGAATACGCTTTCCTCGTTCATCTTTTTTAACAAGGTGGAGATAGTCACCCTGATCCAGGAGGATGAAAAATTCCTGGACGATTTGTTCACCCTCTTAACAGACCCTAGCACTTTGGATAGCAAGCGGCGGGATATTATCCTGTTTCTGAAAGAGTTTTGCAACTTTGCGCAGTATTTGCAACCGCAGAGCAAGGAAACCTTCTACAAGACGTTGATCAGTCTTGGCGTACTGCCGGCGCTGGAGATTACGCTGGCCATCAACGACAAGAAAACGAAGGCCGCCTCAATAGATATTTTGACGACAATCGTCGAATACTCTCCGTCGATTGTGCGCGACTACACGTTGCAGCAGTACAACAACTCGGATACGGAGGAGGTAAGTGTGGGGAACAGGGACGGCGAGAAGGTTTGTTCTTATCAGCAGTGCGTCATTGGTTGATGGCTGATAATGGCTCTCATACTGTTGTGCTCAACGGAGAGCTTGCGTTACAAAACAGTATAATTCGTTCTTGGAATTTATCAGCGGGAAAGCCCTTGTCTGGGGAAGGTCACTGTTGCCATTTGTGAGATTACGTTTTGCGATTTTATTTTTACCATGTGCGCCCGTTCCCGAAATAGAGCTGTGACTAATTTCATGTGTGCAATCGATAACGGAGAATTCTGTTGCATTCCGTAGGATCAAACACTTATCAATATCGCTATTGAGCAGATGCTATCAGACTCGGAACCGGAACTGGGAGGCGCTGTTCAGTTGATGGGCGTTTTACGGATACTGCTCGATCCGGAGAATATGCTCAGCTCGGTGAACAAGTCGGAGAAATCAGACTTCCTGAACTTTTTCTACAAGCACAGCATACAGACGCTAATAGGTATGAGGGGACATTCTTATGGGTGCTTACATTTACTGACGCTCTTTTCCCGATGGTTTGCAGCTCCACTACTGCTGAACACCCTCTCCGAGAAACCGGCCAACGAAGAATATCACACGGTTCAGCTGCTCGGGCTAGTGCTAGAGTTGTTGTCGTTCTGCGTTGAGCACCACACCTACCACATCAAGAACTGCATCATCAACAAGGATCTGCTGCGTCGAATACTGGTATTGATGAAGAGCACACACACGTTCCTAGTGCTAGGCGCCCTGCGGTTTCTGCGGAAGATCATCGCACTGAAAGATGAATTCTATAATAGGCGAGTAGATGAGTTGATGAAGCGTTTTGCGATGGTGGTGGTTCACTCAAATTATTACATTAATTAAATGATTTCAAAATTGATTTTTCCCAATGAAGGCGGCGTTCAATATTAACACGGATATTACAATTATTGCAGGCATATAGTAAAGGGGAACCTCTTCGCACCGGTGGTGGATGCCTTCGTGCGGAACAATGGCCGATATAATCTGCTGGAGTCCGCCATCCTGGAGCTGTTCGAGTTCATCAAGATCGAGGACATCAAATCCTTGTATACGTACTTTGTAGAAAATTTTGGTAAAATCTTCGACGATGTCCAGTATGTCCAAACGTTCAAAACACTGAAGAACAAGTATGACCAGCAGCAGGATCGACTGAAGGAGAAGGAGAAAGGAAATCTAGACAGGTGAGTTGAATGGGAAATCGTCAGATAAAGTTAGATATAAACATGATTTTTTTTGTTAACTTTCAATCAGCGTACCATCGATTCTGCGGAATAGTAACCGATACCGGAGGGATCAGAGGCAGCTGGACGCGGAGGAGGAAAATTGGTTCAGCGAGGAAGAAGACTTTACCGAAACAAATAAGGCTGGATCGCCGGAACTGGACACTAGCCTAGGTGAGCGACATACTAGGAAGAGATTGAAATTTTAAGTCACACTAGCTTTCACTGCGAAGCTGATTATGTTATCGACGACTCAGGGAAGCCCCCGTTTGTTTTTGGAAGCTATGTATTTGAAGTTCAAATTTGAAATGACGACGAAACGTATCAATAAATTGGTAACGTTTGTTTTCGATGTTGGTTTTTTCTCGGTTAGAAAAACGAAAAATTTGTTTGGGGAAAAGCAAATCCGATACAGTACACTCATGAAATAAATAGATAAACCAGTGGATAATATCCATGTGAGTTTCACATTACTTTTCATGTGATCTCATAATTGAAAATTGCTCCACAAAATCATCTGAACTTTATGTGTCCAATGAAGTCTGTATGATTTCTCACATAGAATTTATTATTGGATGTTGAGTTATAAATTAATGTTGGAATTGGAGAAATATTATGCATTCCCAATAGAAGCTAGGTGAATTGACCCCTCTGGCTCTTATTACCGGTATCAAGTCACACTCGGTGAAGTGATTTGCAATGCAAATACAAATGGAGTATACTTCTCCGTGAAGTATCGCGCAAAATTGATCCGGTTGTGATACCTTACGGCAAATGTGGCAGTTAACCCATGATTTATTTGCTGAATTTACCCTTAGAGAGTACAGAAGATTTAATATTCCATTACGTAGATGGAAAAGTAGTTCATATACGCTTGTCGTCTGTGGAGGACTACGTTCAATACGTGCGAGTGTACGATCTTCCAGTGAAGTTACGCCTCGATATGCACACCGGTGTACGAGGTGTGTATATGGACGGGACAAGGAAAAATCTCGATTTGGTTCATTTCCATAATCAGAAGGGTAATATATTCTATGACGGAATAAAAAACAAATGTTTCTTACGTAAAATGAAATCCTGTCTTAAACTATGCATCGCTGGACAACAACGACAAGGAAACAGAGAAAAATGTAGAGTGATCGAAGAAGATGTGCTGAAAGATAACGTGTCAGCCCAGCGTGTAGAACAATGAAGATGGAAGAAGCAAGTGATGCCCAGAAACAGCAGTCATCTGTATTCAAGAATCTAAATGTTCCGTATTACCACTACAAATTTGAATTAGTAGACTATACCAAGAAGCAGTGATGGATCTCTCTTTTGGGACTTTTTCATTAGTTTTAATATAGAATGCTTACGTTAAATCCAGTTGAATTTTCAGTTAACCCATCTTAAAATAGATAGTTTAGTGCTATTACTCTCCCTATCAAAATTCAAAGTATCCGCACCGTAGAGCCACACTCTGTGTTTTCACTGAAGCTACACTCGAGAGCGCTCTCAAGTGTACCTTCAGTGAAAACACAGAGTGTGGCTCTACAGTGCTGATATTTTGAATTTTGATAGGGAGATGATTAATAGCACTAAACTATCTTTTTTAAGATGGGTTAACTAATAATTTAATTGGATTTAACGTTACCATTCTATATTAAAAAGTACCGAAAAAGTATAAAAAAAAAGCGATCCAAGCGGCAGCAGAAACCCTTGTCATGCCCATGACAATATTGTCACGCCCAGTATCATTCTTGAGCTGGTCAATTATTCAACCGAACGACCGACTCAATTACACATATTTGTAAGACGTCCTGGGATGCAAGATAGGTTTGTATAAAATTGCAAACCTCATCGATGCGCATTAAGAGGCTTCTGCATAACGTAACTCTGTCCAACTCTATTAGCACAACGGCACTCCGATATGCACAGTAAGCTCAACGACCTAGCTGAACGCTGCTCATCATCGTCATTATGCTGGGTATCATGATCGTCAATAAGAGCAAATCGTTGAATATCCTACTTTTGCGATAGTTGGGCAAGCAGTGGTAAGCAATATCTAAGCAGTTGGATAGCGGCATAGGTACACCAATCAAGAAGGTTAGGTTGCATCTGCGAGTTAACGAAATACTTGGAGATCAAATATATGCCCTTATGGCAGCGAAACGTGGCGCTAATCAACAGGGAACATTCCAAATCTGCAGGTCTTCATTCAACGCGGTACGTAATCCGTGCATGGTGACTTCACAATTGGATCTCGAATGCTGAGCTCCATTGCCGATGTAATCAACAGCCGATAACATCGGAAAATCGAGAATGTTGATTGACTACAAACTACGAAAGAAAGGAAATGAAATTACACAAGCAATCATTGGATTGGAATCCGACAGGACATCGCAATAGAGGCAGACCAAGAAGCTCTGAGTGGCGGAGCCTGTAAAAATAAATTATAGAAATCGACAGAAAATTTGTCCTGCACACTTAATTTTTTCCACCGAGCTCGGCTGTGCAAATCTCGGTAAAAATAAGTTTAACTGAGATCTCAGCAAAAGTAACATTTGATTGCTGAGTCTCGGATCATGCTTAGCTGAATCTCAGCAAACAAATGAAATGTTTGCTGAGCTCTGTAAAACTTTTTTTGCCGAGATTTGCACAGCCGAGCTCGGTAGAAAAAACTTAGTGTGTGGGAAGGTCAAAGCGAAGGCAAGCAGTAGCCCAGGATGCACATCTTGAGGTGTTCAAGATTAATGGAAGTGGAGTAACAAAGCCGATCTTGAAATTGAACATTAGCAACTGCAGCTTAGAAATAACATTCTTTGAGCCGAAGATCCGAAGAAACGGAGTATTAAAACCCGGGCAAATGTTCAATAAGCAGTTACCGCCTTTGAAATGAACGAACTCAAAACTCATTGTTTCGATTTGGAGCGGATCTTGGTGCAAATCTTACCCGCAGGTATTTGAACTTGCGGTGGCCAAGCAAGCATGTTTCTTCTTTGATGTTAATGCTTGTTCACTTGACCGGCTCCATGTAATTGTGTTGCTGAAGTCATTTAATTTCGTTACAATTCAGTTAATAAAAATTCGACACATGTTCGTCACTGACAGCATTGTCATTGAAAATTGACATGGTTTGCCTTGACGATGACTGTTAGCTCAAATGAGTGACCAAAGTTGAACTGTCAATATCATCGTGTATTGTCGAAATTTTGCAGCACTGATTCTGAATCAAATCCGTCTGAGATTAGTGTAATAATTGCGTTGATAAGCTTATTTGCTCAGCCCGCCGTCAAGAAGATCGTCCGTGCACATCCAGCATTGTGTTCTCAGGTATGGTAAGATATTGGTAGGGTGGCCTGGTGCGGGATTCTTATATTTTTCTGCATAGGAATTGGTCCTAGGATAGCGAGCTAACCCACCTTCCCCTGTACGTTATCAGAAACTAGGGTCGCCTTAGTGATCTAAAGAGTCTGCAGATTAATCATTTGGAAGCGTCTTCCATAGCTTGTCAACCGGAATGGATTTAGGAAAACGAAACGGCTTCCAGGTATTCTGCTAACGACGTAAGATTCCTATGTGCTATTTAAACTTAGCATCTTATGTATTCTTCGTTGATGGTTGACTCGTTGATTTTCAGTACCCTGAAAATGGTTGTGAAAAATTATAGGATGCTGTTTCCTAGAGGTCGAAATTACAGAACGTATGTTCGACACCCTACTTGAATAATTACAATACATTACAAGGATAGGATCAGGGGAGGTCTTTGTGAATAGGTTTTCATTGTGTCATCAGAGAATTGTCACCAGCATGTACACAATAATGATGTTCGGAATTCGGCTTCGTCTGGAATTCGACTGGCTGAGCAAAAGTGTCTAATTTTCCAGGTGAAGTGCGGCATTTTAAGTTCGCTAACTACGACTACCAGATTCTATCAAGCACGAAGTTTTTAACGTAGTCGATGTAAAACAAATTAGTATCGATTGGGAATTCAGAAGAAATGTCGTAAGTACCTAGTCTATTTTTCGATAATTTGTTGTTGTTACAACATGCCATGACCGGTATATCTCACGACAATTTTTGCAATCATTTTTTTTTCAATTAGGAAGTGTACCGTACAACGGAGTAACATTGATAGTTTTTTAAAGAATATTCTAAATATTTTTTACAGCAATGAATGTTTCTCAAATGTTACTTTGATAATGCTCGATGAATGTAGAAAACCATGCGTGAAACTCAAAAAATTTAGTTTAAGAAATATGAAACTTTGAATGAGTATATAATCAGAAAACATTATAAGCAATAAGAATACAACATTAAATTTGTGATGGCAATATCGTAATTACATTTCATAAGCGATGGTTTGAGTGCTTTTCAAACAGACGAAGAACAAGAAAATAGTTTTTTAATATGTTTGCAAAATAATTAAAACATACTATAAAAAACTATGTACGATATCAACGGAAATATTCTAAGCTACAATATGGAACCAATGTTTCCAATTCGGAAAAAGCGCAGAGAGTAAATTTAATCATTATATTCTACTATCAAAGTTACCCGCATTATCAAAGATACCCCGTTTTACGGTACCTGTATGATAATACCAAAATCTAATCAAATCTAATCTTAATCCAACACCAACACAGCCAGTGCTTGAAAGTTTCCTGGAAAATGATGGGTATAGGGGGAGGAGGGGCATAGTGAACAGGTGGGGCATAGTGAGCATCCCGCAGTTTGGCCCTGGATCTCTAGCTGCATGAAACAAATCAACTGGTAGTAGGTTCAGTATCATTATGATATTGATCCTACCACCAATAAATTTGTTCCGAACGGCCGGAAATCCAAGCTGGTACATGGGATGCTCACTATGCCCCACCTGTTCACTATGCTCCTCTCACCCCTACCGCCATGATTTTTCTTGTCTATTTGATATATGTTTCACATTGAAGATGCGTCACACATACCAAAACGGTCAGGCCTACTGTGCAGCATTTAAGGGCAAGGTGATTCAGAAAATACCGGCTCGCGAACACGTGACATGTGTACACTATAGTCGCTATATTCATAGTCTGGCGGATAGAATTTCGATCTATCAAAAAGCGGAACCAATTCAATATTTTGTAGACCAACTATTGAAAAGGTCCTATCAACTTTTATAAACAAAACGTTAATTAATCTTTACTTGACAATGGAACGCAAATTACCGGCATCATCGGATAGGAGAATCTTTCCTCAGCCCAAATATAGTGTTAGTTTGCTTAGGCGAGCCTTGAATCACGAGAAAACGGTTTCCGAAGTTTTGTTTGCAACAGCTGATGTACATCTTTTCTGTTGTTGGTCGTGATTTGCTCGATTGGTTCCACTATTTGACAGCTCAATTGGTTCCCGAGATTCTATCCGCCAAACTATGAATATAGCGACTATAGTGTACACTGCCAATAAATTAATAATAGTCCATTATGTATTTTTTTGTTTTCGAAAAGCAAAAATGAGTTATCTTCTGGAATCGATTAGTACTAGGCCTGAATTTGAATTAAACTGTTTTGTTCTGAAAATATCGTAAACAGTACCAAAACTTGTCCCATCGATAAGATAAAGGGTGATACGGTCAAAATTTGGTCAATATCAACTTGACGTATTTCTTTCAATTTTGCATTTAAAAAACCTGAACACCCCTCATTTTGAAGGTGTGTGTGTGTAGAATGTTGCTCCTATTTTGATTTTGGAATTCACTCTTCAGTTGTCAAAATGCCGTCCAAGCAAGAAGAGCAGCGTATCAAAATTTTGCTCGCGCATCGCGAAAATCCGAGCTACTCGCACGCAAAGTTGGCAAAATCGCTAATAGTTGCCAAATCAACCGTTACAAATGTAATTAAAGTGTTTGGGGAACGTTTGTGGACAGCCAGGAAGTCTGGATCGGGGGGAAATCGAAAACCGGAAGCCGCTGAGACGACAAAGAGAGTTGCCGGTAGTTTCAAGCGAAACCCTAACCTCTCTCTCGGAGATGCCGCAAATAAGCTGGGTGTATCGTCTACAACCGTGCATTGAGCCAAAAAACGAGCCGGACTATCGACTTACAAGAAGGTAGTGACTCCAAATCGCGATGATAAACAAAATACGACGGCCAAAGCGCGATCCCGGAGGCTGTACACGACGATGCTGACGAAGTTTGACTGTGTGGTAATGGACTACGAAACCTACGTCAAAGCCGACTACAAGCAGCTTCCGGGACAGGAGTTTTATACGGCAAAAGGAAGGGGAAAGGTAGCAGATGTTTTCAAGCACATGAAACTGTCAAAGTTCGCAAAGAAATATCTGGTTTGGCAAGCCATCTGTACCTGTGGCTTGAAAAGCAGCATTTTCATAGCTTCCGGGACTGTCAACCAAGAAATTTACGTGAAAGAGTGTTTGAATAAACGTCTGCTGCCTTTCCTGAAGAAACACGGTTGTTCCGTACTGTTTTGGCCGGATTTGGCATCTTGCCATTACGGTAAAAAGGCCATGGAGTGGTACGCCACCAACAACGTGCAGGTGGTTCCCAAGGACAAGAACCCTCCCAACACGCCAGAGCTCCGCCCAATTGAGAAATACTGGGCTATTGTCAAGCGGAACCTAAAGAAGACCAAAAAACTGCTAAGGGCGAGCAGCAGTTCAAGGCAAACTGGCTTTCTGCGGCGAAGAAGGTGGACAAGGTGGCTGTACAAAATCTGATGGCAGGGGTCAAGCGTAAGGCCCGGCAATTCGGATTTGGAAAAGCGGAAGCCTAACTGAATATTTTTCCTGAATTTTATACTAATTGAACTTGAAAAAGAAATTTAATTTGATTTTTCAAATAAACGATTAAATCGATAAACATTTCAAATAGTCCTATCTGCTTTGATCGATTCTCTTCATCGACTTTCTCTTTTCATAACCATTGCTATGCAAACAGATTTCGCGCTAATTCTACCACATAGTTTGATAAAGGAGGTTCTTATCTAGCGTAAAAAACGTCAAATACAACAGGGAAAGGTTTTACAGCTTAGTTATTAACGAAAGAGAAAGTCGATGAAGAGAATCGATCAAAGCAGATAGGACCATTTGAAATGTTCATCGAGATTTCACCGATTTACACGCGTTTTCCCTTGACCAAATTTTGACCGTATCACCCTTTACCATGAAAGAAAAAATATTAAACTGGGTTTTTCTTGGGTTGCTCTTTTTCTACATGAGACCGTTATGCCTTTATGGGCAGTACAGCTCAGTTGCGACATCAGCATAGTTTTCTAACACTTTTCATTTTTTTCCCCTCAGGTAAAATCTTCGACAAGAAATCACCTGAATCGTCTCCGTCAGCCACCTCCGTGAACGGCCCCAAGTACAGTAGTAGTAATAGTAGCAATACGACCACATCGCAACAGCAGCAGTCGCCACTTTCCACGTTACAAACGAACAACAACACTGACATTAATAGTAATAATAATAGTACGACAACATCCGTTTCGGCAACAGTAGCAGCAGATGAAGAAGAAGAACCATCGTCCATTCATCACCATCAACAGCAGTCACTACTAGGTATAACCTTGGTCAATTCAACGTCGTCGCCATCGTCGTCTTCGTCGTCCTCTTCTTCTTCCACCACCAGTGCGCTAGCGGAGGACGTCCCACTCGTTGATTCGACGGCACTGTACTCCGCCAGTAGTGCCGTTGGTCACGACTCGCACGAATCACCCGCCTCCACATCGACGAGCATCGACGCCTCCGACGTGACGGCGTCGTCATCGTCGTCGTCGGTGACAACAACAACAACAGATGCGGAAGTAGTGGATGAAGATCCAAGCTGTAGTTCCCAACAGCAACTTCCGCAGAACTCCAACAGTGATAAGGACAGTGTGGCCGACAAATGCATCAGTACGACGTCAACACACGCGCCTACGGCGGAATCCGTTGAATCTCTCGATCCCAACCTGGAGGCATCGAAACGGTTAGCTGCTGCTGCTGCGGCTAGCAGTGCGGACGAGGAAGATGCCCTGCCGTCTTCATCGTCTTCGTCGTCGTCCTCGTCGTTAGATTCGAGTGAAGACGTGAGGCAGTCGCAACCACAACAGGAGGAGGAACAGCAGCAGCAAAACTGCAGTGGTAGTGAGGCACCGGGGGATGATAGCTCCACGGTTAATTGCAACAGCAGTAATGGTGATATCAGCGTATCGTCAGTACCTCCAACGATACCGGCGGTGCTCGACTCGGCGCCGGATGTGGTTGCGCCGACGGATGACACGACCACGACGACGACGACTTCCACCGCGGTTGTGAGCAGTCTGAAGAAGGTGAGTTTATTGAGTCCAATAAAAAAAATACCAAAGAGGCTAAATATGGGCATTCAGTGACCAGATCGTCGCGGTTTTCGTGGACAGTTCCTCATTTAACTGTTAGATTTGAATTTTCATATATTTTTTTTTTTTTTTTTAAATCTCTGACTGAGATTCGTTTTATGACTCTAGTTTGACGTTTGTAGTTTTATTTTTTTTTAGTTGGAATAAATGGAAAAACTTATTTTTACAAACATTGCTGTTACGCAACGGAAATCAAATTTTCTTGTGCAGCAAAAAAAAATGATGGTTTTGATACTACCAACAATTTTTATTAATTACTCAAATCTGTATCTCTTATTCATGACGAACGGGTAGAATATGTTATTGTTTTTCAGTGAATGTTATTTACATTCACTGAAAACCAATGATGGTTTCTGTTCACTCTGGTTCATCACGCATAAAGAGATACAGATTTGATTTATTGACAAAAGTTTTAGTTAATATCAAAATCAACAAAATCTTCATACATCATTTTACGGAATTTTGTCGATGAAAAAAGTTAGAGTCAAATGAAATGAATGTAAATGATTTTCCATGCCTGGCAGCAGTTGATTGGTTTCTAGCACCGTTCGAACTGTAAATATTAATTTCATTGGCTACAATTTCTGCTTGATATTAATTACACAGACAAACAGACATAACTCTTGCAATTTGTTCCTCGAACACGCATTTAACGGTCAATTTAAATGTTTTTAGTTGGTAATACCGCCACCTGTGGCGCGCATAGTCAATAATCCTTGCTTTGACGTTTACACAGTACCGCCATCTGTGCAGCGTACTACCCATCACAGTATACTCAACAGATGGCGGTAGTGTTTTAGTGACAATGTTTTATATGGAAAATATTCAATGTGTTATGTCTGTTTGTCTGTGCTAATTATATACTCATAATTAAGTGGTTTTCTATCCCACTATCTACTTATAATCAAGTGGTTTCATAACCCACTAAACTTTCTTTAAAGTCTTCTTTTTATTTACTTAATCCTATCAAACTAGTTATCACTTCATAACAGTTATTGATAAAATGAGTATTCATGAAATTTTCGAATTTATTCGATAGCCACCGCTTTATCCTATCTTTAACTCAACTACCTTAACTTCGAGTATCGGGCTTTTGCAGGTTCCCCCCCCCCCCCCCACTATTTCACTCAATTAATTGAATTTTGAAGAATCTACTCCTACCTTTTTTCGTAGCAGCTCTTGATCTATCGATGCGGTGTTCTTAGAGATGCAACTTACAACACCCTTTTCCGTAACATCCGGTACTTCTGTAAATTTCAGATTAATCAAATCTGCAATATGTATTCTGGGCTCAGCATTTTGCCATCAACGGTTCTCATGTCCGCCTGTCTAATTCATCTACCCGAGCCCAGCACTTCTAATTCTTTCCGACCACGAACATCAAGTCCTCTTTCAAACTCGTCCTCTCCAGCACTTCCGATTCTTTACGACGACCACGAAAATCAAGTTTCCTGTCAAATCGGCTGGACGATGACGTACTTGCTGATCCAATCAACCACCACAAGCAGCACCGTGTTTCCACGCTTGGAACGGGTAAGAGGACCGACGAAGTCCACCGATATCAGTTCCCATGGAATCTTCGCTGGTTTGAGGTTACCCATTTACGGCATCTTCCTCGTACCCGGGGCACAGTTATTCACGTAATTGTTAATTTCATGTTGCATCCGAGGCCAGTAGTAGTGGGCTTGCAGCTTATGTCAAGCCTTGTAGAATTCCCAATGAGCAGCGGCCGGTTCGTCATGAAATCTGCGGATTAACTGCATTCTATATTCCTTCGGAACAACCTGCTTCCACTTATGGAATACTGCTCCCATCTCGTCTTTGCAGCGGCAATTCTTGAACAGGACATCATTCACTATCCGAAAATCTGGATACTGGTCTCCGTAATTCTTCACATTTTCAATCAGCTTCTTGTACCACGAATCCTCTACCTTTTGTGCGGTGAACACTGCCTCAGCCACCGTCCTCGACAAAGCATCAGGAAGTATATTGATTGAGCCTTTCCTGTACCAGATCTCGAAGTCGAATGCATTCAATTGCAACAGCCATCGACTCATCAATGCTGTGGGGTTTTTCATAGACTTCACATAGCTGAGAGCCGCATAATCGTAATATACGACGAACTTTACTCCTACGTATCCTTTAAACTTCTCGATTGCCCTTATCAAAGCTAGACACTCGCGTTCCGTAACCGAGTACTTCCTCTCCAACGCTGACAGCTACTGCGAAAAGTAACTGATCGGGTCGGGTGTTCCTCTTCTTCGATTTCTTGATTGATTTCGCATCGCATGCTATGGCGAACGGTTTGTCGTAGTCCGGCATCGCCAATACCAGAGCTGCTTTCAGCTGCTGGCGTCCACCGGAACTTCGTCTTTGCTCTTGTTAGATCCGTCAGTGGAGCTGTTAGCTTGGAGATCCCTACTATGAGTCGACGATTCCAGTTGCAGAAGCCCAGAAAGCGATGTACCTCCTTCCTGGTCGCAGGTGTTGGAAACTGCACGATTGCTTCTATCTTTTCGTCGACCACTCGCCATCCTTGCTCGTCGATCACATAACCGAGGTACTTCATCCGTTTCCTGCAAAACATTGACTTCTCCGATAATATCGTCAGATTCGCTTGCCGAAGTCTACGGCCTACTTCTTCGAGCAGAGCGATGTGCTCTTCGAAGTTTTCCGAACAGATGATGCTGTCATCCAGGTAGTGAAAGGCCTGCGGTTCCATGTCTGCGAAGATATGCGTCATCAGCCGTGCCAAGGCCGTACACAATCCGAAAGGCACCACCTTGAACTGAAAGTGACCTCTGGATGTTAACGGTCTCGACCGTGGATAAAATAAAAGCTGCCAGAATGCGTCCTTGAGGTCTATCGACGAGATAAATTTGCTGCTCCGGAGGTTGTTCGTGATCGATGCTATTTGCGGGATCAGGTAACCCTCATTCACCATGATGGAGTTGAGGTGACGGGCATCCAAGCAAACGCGGTACTGACCGGTCTTGTTCTTGACGGCTACTAGTGATTTTTTCCTCAGCGAGAACTGTGCTTCTTCGATAACGTCCAGGGCAATCATCCGATCGATTTCTCTGTTGAACTCTTGGAGAACGTACGGCGACATGGGATAGTGCCGTTGCTTCCGTGGTACTGCGTCTCCTATCTCGATTCGATGCTCGTACATATTCGTACATCCCAGTTTGCCTTTTCTGCTCTGTTGACAGCTCCTTCATCTCCTGCTCTTCACTGCGTTCCTCGTTGTCTTCTGCTTCGACCGAAAAGCAAACGGTCATGACTCCGAATTTGTCCCAAAAGTTCATTCCCAAGACGACGCAGTCTGGGATTGATGGCACTAACAGAACCGGGAGAACTTCGTTTCGGTTGTTGTACACTATGGGAAGGTAGACAAACTCGCTGATATTGTGTCGTGTTCCGTCTGCTGTTTTGATTCCTCCTTTCACGCTTCCTTTCTACAAACCATACTCCTCTGCTAGCTGGGTACGTTTATCCCCAAGTAGCGAACAGTTTGCTCCGCTATCCAGCAGAGCAGTTAACTCCTTCCCTAATACGGATATAACAGCGTGTGGACGATTGTAACTTCCGATATTGATGATTATTGCGTTGATATTCTGGAGTGTTCCAATGCTTGTCGAGAGCTGCTCCGCCGTGTAGTTTACCGCATGCGAGCGGCATGTGAAGCAACTGCGCAACGAACATTCTTTCCGTCCACAGCGGTAGCAGAACAATACCGCCTGCGGCTTTGGACACTCCATGAATCTGTGTCCTTCTTCGTCGCAGTGCCAACAGATCATCGCCAACCGTTGGTGGCTTGGTGCCGATTGCTGTTGATCGTTCTGGTGCTCCGCTTGTGGTGATCGGGGTTGTTGCTGCGGCTCACTTTTTCCTCGTGATTGTTCGGTTCGCTACACTGCCTGCTGCTGATTCCAATGCTGTGCTCGTCGCTCGTCGAACCATTTCCCCTTAAGCGTTTTGAAAGCGGTACAAGCGCGCACAGTATCTCGCCGACAAGAACAGGGACCTCAAAGTCGTTGTCTTGGTTACATAATGTGGCTCCAGATTTTGAATCGACTCAGCGAGACCTCCTTGTAGGCACTGACCACCGGTCCACGTTCGTGGAAAGTGTAGTACAGCACTTCTCGCATCCACGTCGGCTACTCCAAACCCCGTCTACTGTCCTTGTCCCACAAGTACCGAGCCTTATCCAGACTTCGTTAACACAGGTTAACACCTCTGCTATATGCTCTGTTATGATGTAATAGTATTAACCGAGACATGGCTAGACTCTCGCACGCTTTCCAGCCAGGTGTTCGGATGTGAGTACGAGGTATTTCGCTGCGATCGAAACCCGAACAATAGTCAAAAGTGCAATGGTGGCGGGGTCCTGATTGCTGTTCGATCCGAGTTGAATGCTAGAGCCATAGAACACGACATGTAGACTGCGTTGAACAGGCATGGAACGCTGTACTTATGTGTGATTTTCAACGACCCGACCCGACCGAGTTTGTGACATCAAACGTTTTCACCTTAATGGATTGTGCGTCACCTATCGGATAGTATCGGATGAGATTATTGTTCTGGGCGACTTTAATCTTGCTGGTGTTACGTGGAAACCTTCCCACAGTGGCTTTCTTTTTCCGGACCCTGCAGGTTCTGATTTCCATTCTGGATCAGTTAGCCTTCTCGACAGCTATAGTGCAGCGACGTTATCTCAAATAAACTCCGTGGTTAACGACAACAATCGTAGCGTAGACCTCTGTTTCGTAAGCGCTCAGGATACGGCTCCATTCATCTCGTCGGCTCTTTCTCCACTCGTAAAGGAAGTTCCTCATCATCCTCCTTTGGTTATTACTGTTGAAGACAATGGGGGTTATTCCGAGAGTCGACGTGACTTTTGTCACTCGTGAAGTGAGAAAAGTCACGTCGTGGTGACGTGACTCTCCATTTGATTTGCACAGAGTCACATCACGATGTGAATTTTCTCACTTCATTAGTGACAATATGATAGACCATATGCAAACAGATGTCATCTACACTGACATATCAGCCGCCTTCGACAAGTTGAACCATCCTATAGCGATCACCAAACTGCATAGGCTCGGTATAAACGACAGTCTCCTACGACGGTTCGCATCCTATCTATCTGATCGTCAGTTGGAAGTTGCAATCGACGACTGCTGATCTCCTTCTTTCCCTGCCACTTGGGTTATTCCGCAAGGTTCTTGTGCACGCAAAAGAAAAACCGTTCCGGTATTCGTGAACAACAAATCATGAAAGCATGAACTGCTAGTTCGTTTGAATTCATGACTTAGTTTCCGTAAACGTGATCGAGTTAATAACATTATCATGAAATAAATCCCAAATCCATGAACTTAAGTCACGCCTGTTCAGCGCGACTATCGATTTCATAACGCTACAGAAAACCCATGAACCCATAAGTGTAATTTTCGTTCCTGAAATCGTGAACTTGGATCACATGCAATGCTGCAACTGTCATTTTAAGTTGTTGTTGATTTTATCCTTATAGAGTGCTCGGATCCGTCGAGAATAGTGTCGCGATTATTATTGAGTGAGCTGAGCCGTATCATCAGAATGGTGGTCCGGCACAATGGCAGTGGCTGGTACATGTCATCATACTGGCCGTCCTCGAAGAAAAATAATCCTCGAACGCATCCGGTGTTCTTGCTCCCGCCGCTCCGATAGAAGTCGAAGGTGGCTTCAAGGCTTCCGTTGTTTTCATTCCACTTCCACACTCCATTTAAAATATTGGTAATTGTAATGAAGTCGACATTTTACAGTCCATGAACCATGTTCCCGTTCTCGAGAACAAGGTTCACGGTATCAATCACAACGCATGAACATAAATCACGTTTGCCAGAACTAGATCATGATTTTCCGAACAGAGTTCATGATTCTATGACTTTTGTTGCCTTTGCAGGCGTTACGTTTATTTTGTGGAACAATGTTCACGATTTCATTATTTTTATTCATGGTGTACTTTCGTAAACGAAAAATTTACTTGTTCCGAAAATCGAGACTGGAGGTTGACGAATTTCGGAACGGATTTTTTCCCGTGTGTATTTCAACGACGTCAATTTCGTCCTCGACGGTCCACGACTGCCGTGCGCAGACGACATGAAAATCTATCTCCGAATCCGAGTCATCGCTGACTGCCACCTTCTCCAACTCCAACTCAACGCTTTTGCTAATTGATGCCAACTGAACCGCATGGTTGTAAATCCAACAAAATGTTCAGTAATCACGTTCTCACAGAAGAAACATCCAATTACATTCAGTTATATCCTAGAAGGCGTTGACGTACATCGTGTGAATCACATTAAGGAACTGGGAGTCATCTTAGATTGTCAACTCACATACAGCCAGCATATCTCGTACGTGATCGACAAGGCATCCAGAACGCTCGGCTTCATTTTCAGGATAGTTAAAAGTTTCACGGACATATACTGCTCCCTCGTCCGGTCGGTGTTAGAATACTGCTGGCCTGTATGGAATCCCAATTACCAAAACAGTATACAAATAGTAGAGTCTATTCAACGACGATTCATCTGGTTTGCACTTCGACGATTGCCTTGGAGGGATCCTTATCGCCTTCCAAGCTACGAAAGTCGGTGCCAGTTAATTTACCTGGATCCTTTGTGGAGTCGAAGAGATACGACAAGGGCCCTGTTTGTGGCAGACATTCTACAGGGCAGAATCGATTGTCATTCTATTCTACAACAAATCGACGTTAACGTTCAACCACGAGCATTCCGTAACAACGCAATGCTGAGGATACCTTTTCGTCGTACAAACTATAGTTCGTATGGTGCCATCAATGGGCTACAAAGGGTTTTCAATCGTGTTGCTTCGTTATTTGATTTTCACTTGGCACGCGAGACGCTGCGTCAGAGATTTCGTGATATATTTTTAAGAATTAGGAATTAAGTTGGACTTCACGACCTTTGCAGCTTGTTACTTCTTGACTATATTGTATTTCCTAGTATTGCTTAATCCATCATTAGGACTAAACCCTGTCTGTTGATGTAGAACCAAATAAACAAATAAACAATAGTCACTTCGACTCTCGGAATAACCCCCAATAACATCCAAGATTTCGAAGCCATCTCCTCTACGGTGTCTTACAATTTCCGGAAACCCGATCATCGTAGCATCGCCGATGTGCTGTCAAGCATTGATTGGGAAAACATACTCGATTCCGATAACGTCGAAACCGTTGCTCCAACTCTTTCACATGTTTTGGTTTATGTCATTGACAGACGCGTCCCTAAGAGCGTTCACTAGATTGCATCGCACCACCGTTGGCAGACGAACGAATTGAAAAGGGCTGAAATCGATCAAGAGAGCCGCGTTGAGGATATTCACTAAATATCGCACGATGTCGCTGAAACATCACTACGTTAAGCTCAATTACCAGTTCAAGCGAGTCAGTCGTCGTTGCATTATCTGCGAGGGATTCAAATGAAATTCAAGTCGCACCCGAAGTATTTCTGGAAGTACGTGAAGGAGCACGCAGAGAGTTCGGTCTACCATGATATTGAACAGTGAAGTCGCTTCCACTCCACAGGAGGTCTGCCGTTTTTTCTATAACAAGTTTGCAAGTGTCTTCTCTGACGAGAGCTTAACCAACGAATACGTGACCCTAGCAACGAGCAACGTACCACTTTCAACGCCGAAGTGATAACGACTAAAACTAAACCCCCTTATTCTGCGCCGCGAGTGAGGTGATTTTCCGTGCAAATCAAATGGAGAATCAACTCACTTGCGGTGACTTTTGTTACATCATTATTGACAGCGAGTCACCTCACCTCATTCGCGAAGCAGAATAGGCCTCAAAGCCTTCCTTCAACCTTGGTCCGGATGGTGTTCCTTCAGTCTTTCTGAAGAAGCATATCGCTAACTTACTGTCACCGCTACAACATCTGTTCGAATTGTCTATCTCGTGTGGAATTTTTCCATCAAACTGGAAATCTACTATCACGAATCTACTGTGTAAGGCAAAGTATGGTTGAAGGGTCACAAATAGATGTCATCTACACTGACTTGTCCGCTGCCTTCGATAAGATAAATCTCGCCATCGCGATCGCTAAATTGGATAGACCCGGGCTTAGCGGAAATCTCTTGTGATGGTTTCGCTCATATCTTGCCGATTATCAGTTGGTGACTGCCAGTCCGACATTTCCGAAGCTACGTCAGGAATACCTCAAGGAAGTCATATGGGATCGTTGATCTTCTTACTTTAATTTCAATCACGTTAATTTAGTTATCGAAGATCCACGACTATAGTATGCAGACGATCTGAAAATCTATTCACGGATTTGCTCGATCGATGATTGTCAATTCCTCCAACGTTAGTTTGAAGCATTTGCCAGCTGGTGCCATTTTAACCGAATGACGGTGAATCCTGTGAAATGTTTAGTCATCACCTTTATTCAGAAGAAAGAACCAGTTATTTTCCACTATGCTCTCCGGGACACCATTATGTAACGAGTGACCCATGTGAAAGATCGAGGTGTCATCCTGGACCCTCAACTTACATACAAGCAACACATCTCGTTCGTCGTTGGCATGTCGTCAAGGACACTGGGTTTTATCTTCAGAACAGTTAAGAATTTCTCCGACATCCATTGCCTCAAGTCCCTGTATTGCTCCTTGATACGTTCCATTCTTGAAAATTATTCTGTGGTTTGGTTTGTCCGAACTACAACAACGGTACTGCGAGAGTCGAGTCGCCGCTTGTTGCGATACGCTTTGAGAATGTTACCATGTAGAGACCCATTTGCCCAGCTATGAAAGTTGCTGCCTCTTCGCACCAGAAGAGATACTTCAAAAGCCCTGCTTGTCGCGGACACGTTACATGGCAGAATTGATTGCACCGATCTTGAAGCAAGTGAACATTAACGTCCAAACCCGAATGCTTTGTAGCAATATTATGCTGAGAATGCCACTACGTCGGACAAACTATGCAATCAACGGTGCAATAGGCGGACTGACAAACACTTCGGAGACGTTTCTCTTCATTCTTCTCTAGAAATGTAAATCGGCAATGATCATGTTTTAATGTTGTGTAGTTTCAATTTATGACTTTAATTTAATGGTAAGTTAAACCATCATTGGGACTATGATAAATAAAGAAATAAATAAGCCAGCATCTCTGCCGTGAGGACTAGGGGGTTGTGGCACGTTTGGTTTACCTTATGCGTGATAATGTTTGCACCATCGTACAAATAAGGTTCTCGTTTTACCTGTGCATACAATACCTTGGTTTTCTTTGCATGCACATAACCTATAGCTCATACCGTTAGTAGGCTGTGTATAAAAGAAAATGCTTAGTTTGACAGCTGCACCATGACGAAGTGGCAGCGTATTCGTGATTCATTTCAATCGCCGTGGGAGTGTCCCGGTGGACTGTCAAAAGGGTTTTAGACCGAGAAAAGAAAGGACAACTATCCGCGAAGGTGGCCACAGGTCGTCAGAGGTCAGCTCGGGTTCCGAGGGTTATCGCTGCTATCAAAAGGAAGATTCGGGTGAATCCAGTGCGTTCAATAAGGAAAATGGCAAAGGAACACGGGATCAGCGACTTTACGGCACGGAAGATCGTAAAGGAAGATTGCGGGTGAAGTCGAGGGCACGAAAAAAACTCACATGATTACCAACCGCATCCGGGAGCTACGAGTCGAACGATGCAAACAAATCTTGAACTTCCTTAAGCGAAAAAATCCGGTTCACCGACGAGAGAATGTTTACCGTCGATCCCGTATCAAATTCCAGAACCGACCGGTATATTAGTTCTCTTCCGGTAAAAGAGGTGGCCGACGAGCACTAGAACGTGTATCTGACCAAGCATCCTGCTAGCGCTATGGTGTTTGGATTGGTGGCTTCCATTGGCAAAAAAAAAATGGACCCGGTGTTCATTCCAGAAGGCGACAAGGTCAACACGGAGGTCTACATCGGGATTTTAAGTAATTATGTTCTTCTGTGGATCAAAGAACAGTACGGTCCGAAGCCAAATGTTGTATTTCAACAAGATGGGGCTCCGTGCCACACCTCGAACCACAGTCAGAAGTGGTTGCAGGAACATCTTCCGTTCTGGGCGAAGGATATGTGGCCGCCATCCAGCCCCGATCTTAATCCGCTGGATTACTCAATATGGCGCGTCGTGAAGGCCAAGGCCTGTTCTAAACGCCACCCGAGTACAGCAAGCCTCAGACAAACATTGACCCGTACCTGGAGAGAAATGAATCCAGACTACATTATTAGAACCTGCCGTGCATTCCGGAAGCTTGTGGAGGCCGTAATTGCAGCAAGTGGAAACTCGATCGATGATTAACATAATTTAAGACTCTGAGAAACATCCCCCCTTTGAATAAATAAAAAAAAACTCGACAAATTTTTTTATAGCCTATAATAGTCGTTTGGCCTTCTTAGTCGTTTGGCATAATAGGTTAGCATATCAACATGCACAAGTACATTGACTAACAAAATTAAGAACAGTAAAGCTAACGTCAGATGGCGACTTTAGTGTGTAACGATCGATATAACTGTTTCTGCACATCGGAGGTACATGTGCAAATCGACGGTCATTCATTTTACCAGTGGTGGCTAGGGGAAACACTCCTCACCGCCCTTCATCAACGGATGAGTTTGGTAAATGGAATGCTCGATTCGATTCGTACCTTCCTCAAAAATTCAAGCTGAACATTGCATTATGTCCTAAGTAACATTGACAGATTCTCGTCGTAGACTTTCTCTTTGTATCCCCAAGACATTCCCAGGTATTTTCAGCACACAGATCGATAAAAGAAGCATGTAACACGATAAACACAACAAGAAATGGTTCTGTGCTCAAGTTATTAACGAAAGAGAAAGTCGACGAAGAGAATCGATCAATGTTACGGCATTCGTAGACACTGGATTTAGATTTTGCAAAATTTGGATAAATGTTGAGTTCGCTAACACCGTTTCCTTTCCTAATTACAGCGCTTGGTGGATTACGAGGGTGACTCGGACGATGAAGATGACGAAGACAGTGATAGTCCGGCGGTGAAGAAGGTCAAAGTGGCATAGCATCATAATCACCACCACAGGCAGGCCCACTGCCATCGTCAGGAATTACTGCTGTTCCCCAATAGCCACCACAACCACCAGCACCACCACCATCAGAACCATAACCAACATCATCACGACGAATCTCGTTGCGACGCCGTTGTTGGCAGCGACAACAACGACGACAACAGCGACGAGGACGGAATGTCAACGATGTTATCAGTCTCGCTAGCTGCTACTACACAACCACAACCAGCAACTGAAACAACAAATTATACATAATTCTTATAAATACATGTGTAACTAGAGGTAATAATTTGATAACTTAACGAAAACCGAGGAATGAGAAGAGGAGAGGGAAAGAAGAGAAGAGAAGAGGACGATAGTTTAAAACGAAGAAAATCAACAAAAAGATATCCAAAAATCAAGTTCTTTGTTAAGCAAAGAAGAGAATAAGTGTTTCGGGACAAGTGGTTAGAAAACGGTAACCATTTTAATTATTATATTGCATAATAATTGAAGCTGTAATTTAATGAGAAAAAAAGATAAACAAGAGGAAAACTGAATATGGATAAGTCTTACTCTGCTATAACTACTAAACAAAAATCATACTATTACAACTGCTAGGAGGTGAGATCTAGTGTCAAACTTTTCCAAGGCCGCAGATAGGAACACAGCAAGTTTAGTTACAGTGTTACTATGTGGAAAGTGAAAGATGCTAATTTGAAAATAAAATTTGTAAAACAATACTATTGTTTTGAACAAAAAAAAAAACGCAAAAAAAAAACAACCCAAAACAGGAAAATAAGCTTTCTTTTATTTTGAAAACCAAACAAAACAAAAAAAAAAACGAACAGAACAAAACAAAAAAGCTGCTAAACAAAAGGATACGCCATCGGTTTATCGATATTTGTGAAAAACTTTGTGCGCATGTAACACAAAGTAAAAAAAAAGTGGTAATTTGCACACTGCTCTGCTGTGAGATGGAGAAAGATAGAGAGGGGGGAGAAAACACCGTGCGGATAGATTCCCGTTTCGAGCAACTAAAATTGGACATATTTAAATAAACTTAAACAAAACAAAAATCAGAACAAGTTTAATTGAAAGTGGCGTTAAGAAGGATAAAAAGAAAACATGTTATAAATTTATTACAAATTAAAAACAAGAAAAAAAATAATAGCGAAAGCTAAAACTGGAACTAGATGGTAAGAAAGAAAAGGGAAAAGTGAGAACGTGGGTCAGCTGGAATGCTCTGTTTTCCCGGGTTTTCCCTGTCTGTTAAGAAAAAAAAAAACTCCTTCTTTTCCGCGTTGATGTAACTTGATGCGCACGATTTGTTTTGGTTTTTTTTTTAACTTATTGTCAAAGACCCATAAAGAGTCGCACATTTTTTAGAATCATTGTGATTTGTAAAATTTCCTTGTGGAACGTGAACCGGGGCATCCGGGAAAGTCCTTTATTTTTTATTTTGGTCTGGAACGCTGTGGTGTTTCTGATAAGTGCACATTTCCTCCGAGAGGAAGGTGAAAGGAACACAGATTTCGTTTTCTTTTCACTGTCCTCTCTTTCTATGTTGGAAATTGATGATCCTCGAATGGAATTTAAATTCTCAACCCTCTGATGGCAATTTGGAAGGCATCTTTCCCTTCAACTCACGTTACGCAGGGAAGGAATCCTTCGCAGACGACCCTATCGGTATGCGAACCTCTGTTTTTGAATTGTAAATAGTAGTTACTTAGCTGTAATTAGTATTAAACCAAATTTTCGTACAGGACATTGTACGGACTACTATCAAGTGGAGATGTACATTTTCCATCAAAGGAACTTATAGGCAACCAATATTTTTTTCCCGTTTTTAATTTTACATAATTTATATTATTACATTTGCTTCCAATTTCCCGACTAAAAATAAAGGATTTTTTAAGATGGGTCTGTTTCCACTTTCTGTACAATCCAAAACCTCAAATGTTGCGAAATTAATTATTTTTGTTTACTGGATTTTCTTCAGTCTTGTGACTGACGTAGCTAAGCCCTACAGTTTTTAAATTGATGTTTTTATGTAAAGATCGATGATAACAACCCTAAAATCAGAGAAAATTCACAATGAAAATAATAATTAAAAATGCCACAACCAAAACATTCGAATGCTGATTCTAGGGAAAGGTGAAAAAGAAAATAAAAACTAAATAAACAGCAGCAGTTTGTGCAGCAGCAGAGGTACATAAATCAATTCCGGCAAAAGGATTAGAGGGAATTAGGGAAAATAATACAACTTTTTACACACAGATGATGGAAGAAAGTGTACGAAGGAAAATAATATACAAAAATCTAAAAAAAAAAAAAAGATGCGATTGTTTATAGACTTAAACTGTGTCCGAAATTCTCATCACCAACTCTTAGTTTAAATATTTGTGTAGTGGATAGACACTATTGTTTTGGTGCGTATTGTTCGTTCCCTGCGCTACCCTTAAACCCATATCAGTCTCATTTAAATACCCAAGCAGCATTGCAAGTTTTAAACAAATATGTGACTGTTATCACAAAACATCCCTAATAAAAATTGTATGGTTAATTTGCTTAACGACGTGTTCTGGGTATCATCCAAACCATTTGTGGAATAGTTCAATGATTTGGGTTATCGTTCGTTTATGGTTATTTTTTATTAGGGATATGTGGAACAGCATGCAAAATAACTTTCTAACAGTTGGCCCCTTTTTTGTATTGCCTCAGTGGTATAACTGGTATAGTTGGCTATCGATCTGTCAAAACAAAATTGTCGTGATATCGACACTTTTCATAGGAGTGAAAAGGTAAGGAAATGTCTACAAGATTTCACGCACAGACTGACGATTTCTTATGGGATTTTACCATAAGAGTAAAGAGATATAGAGTGAACGCGAATTGTAAATTGTCAGGGTAATGCGCGATGTCAATTATACAAGGCTGACCTATTGACTATTGACCAACTGACTTATTGGTATTACATAGTTGAATGTGAAATGTGTTGTTCGTATTCCACCGCAGTGTTTATCTTTTTACACGAAACAGCTGTTGTCTGTGATGTCACGTCTACTGTTCGCAGTATGGAATGTTGTGCTGACGTGACGCCGTCATTCACTTGCACAGCAATGTTTACAACGGGCCTTATTACGGGTGTCACTACACGGTGATAAGGAAGTGATACTCGGAATAAGAGCTGTGATTGCCGTACAAATCAAGTGGGAATCACTTCACCGTGACGACAAGTGACAAGTTTTCACCGTGTAGTGACATTTGTAATAAGGCCCAACATTTCTGCTTCTAACACCAGCAGGCTGCCTGCTGTTACACCGGGACGGGACATGACAATTGGCAAATCAAAGTTGGCACTCGTGGAGAATAGATGAACTATGAAAGTGATGATGGTTTCAAAATTTTACACGGTGAGGTATACGAGTTCAATCTTAAAATGCCTTTATTTTGCAAATGGGAGCATTTTATTTAAATCTGGTTAGTGCTACGTTAGTAGAAAACTTAAGGACTGCTCAATAGATATATAATATAGAAAAAATAATTTCTTTTCAGATTTTTAGGTGTATGCATAGATTTCAGCTTTTCTACAACTGTAGCAACAACCAGATTTAAATTCAACGCTCCATTTTCAAAATAAAAGCATTTTAAGATTGCACTCGTATACCTCTCCGTGGAAAATTTTGAAACCATCATCACTCTCATAGTTCTTCTATTCTCCACGAGTGCCAACTTTGATTTGCCAATCGAGCTTCTCACACTTCTTAATGTTTTTGAAGAATGCCCTTCGGAAAGTTGCGCGTGGTTCTTGAAGGAGTAGACCAATGATGCCAGGAATGTAAAATATTTTTCTATTTTAAATTTGGATTTTATCCGGAGTTTCTACCGCAGTCTAGCAGCTTGAACATCATTTTTGCTCAACACAATAAAAATAACCATATACAAACAACAATATCCATCGCTTAAAACACGCAGTGCACTCAATTTTTCAACTCTCCTTTCGCAAATATAAACAAATAACAACGCCATTGATGTCAACATTGATTCCGGCATCACTGCCAGCCAGATTGATGCGATCCCTCTATCCTTTTTATTCCACGATTGCTACTGTCAAATCGACCAATCAGAAACTGGCTCGGATTTGACAGAAAATTGGCTCGAAATCGCTACCCGATTGGCAAATCAAAGTTGGCACTCGTGGAGAATAGAAGAACTATGAGAGTGATGATGGTTTCAAAATTTTACACGGTGAGGTATACGAGTGCAATCTTAAAAAGCTTTTATTTTGCAAATGGAACATTTTATTTAAATCTGGTTGATGCTATGTTAGTAGAAAACTTAAGGACTACTCAATAGACAAATAATACAGAAAAAAATAATTTCTTTTCAGATTTTTAGGTGTACACATACATAGATTTGAGCTTTTCTACCACTGTAGCAGCAACCAGATTTAAATAAAATGTTCCATTTGCAAAATAAAAGCATTTTAAGATTGCATTCGTATACTTCCCCGTGGAAAATTTTGAAACCATCATCACTGTTATAGTTCTTCTATTCTCCACGAGTGCCAACTTTGATTTGCCAATTGTCAAGTCCCGTCCCAGATTCACACTAACTACTCAGGGGTAGAAGGTCAAGAAGAGCCACCGCCGCCAACTAAAGCTTGAACCGGGTACCTGGGACTCCCACGATATACCCGCAGCAATGGTCAGCAGACGATGCCCTGTACGTATTTAGTATGTAATATGTTTTATTTGGATACACAAAATGTTTGAAGCCATGCGTCATCTAAACCATAATTTGCATCACCACAAATCACTTGTAAACAATCTTCAACTGGAACGTACTCACCAAATTACTTCACCCGGGAGCGCATTCCCTATGCTTCCACGCATATTTTTTTCCCTTCACTCCAACCACTCAACAACCAAATATCACTTTTCTTCACTTTTCTTTTTCAAGTCACTCTGTGCACAAAAGCAATGCACATCGCAAAACCCTGACAATAGATCAGCGCCGTTCTCATCACCGCGTAAATAAACAATAAGCAACGTAGAGTGATGTGATCCCGTATGGCTGGAGCAGATATTCGCATCTACGGGTACGGGTTTGGCAAAACTGTAGTTCTTGGATGGTGATCCAATCAGCTTGATATGGAAATTGTGATTTGATCGTCCCTGTGCAGAATGTTCAACGAGTGATCCATCCCGGACCTCCCTTAGATCAGTCGGTAAAGGCGCAGCTGCAAGCAAGATCATGCTGGAGGTGGCTGGGTTCGATTCCCAGTCCGGTTTAGGAATTTTTCGGGTTGGAAAATGTCTCGACTTCGCTGGCATAGAGTATGATCAACAATCAATACGAAACTAACGATTTTAAATTGGCTCACCACTTTAGTAGCCTATTGGTCCCAAGCAAACGATTAACGTACCCTTTTCTAGTTGAAATTCTATTACTACACTATGTTTGTTTTGATTCGCTATGAAAGTTTGACAGATAACATCAGGGGTGTGTGGATTCATGCAGAACATGCAGGGGTGAGTGAAATAGCTTGGGACTGCTTGGGACCGTTGTTCTGGTACTGAGTGAGCCAAAAATAATAATGATTTTCTTCGGGACCCAGTGGTCTTAGAGTTACCTCTATGCTACAACCGGCTTGTTAATTCAAAAATATTTTTCTTTGAATTAACCGAATAATATATTTGAATCAATACCAATAATATATTAGGCCCTGAGCCAAAAATATATCGATTTGAATTTAAAAATCATTTCTTTGCGTGTAAGCAATAAGGTTGAGAAGAGACGAATCAGCTAAGGGCTGAAAGTCTCTATAATAAAGCAAAAGAATAATAATAATAATAATCTTGAAATGCGCAGAAGAAGAAGATTCATCTCGGAGCCGTGGATTTCCATCACAACCTGGAAGAACTTGTCGTATTCAAACCAATCGAACTATTCACGTGCGTCAACAGGTACACTTCCGTCGGAAATTTCCCGCTTCTCCTAGGTTTTAATTATAATCTGCGGGACGAGGTTCTCCTTCGATATCACCAGCAACCTATTCGAGTTCCGGTAGCTCAACTTCACATACCCGTACGCGCCCTTCCCGATGTGCCTTACCAGCTTGTAATATTTGCTGTACTCGCCGTGGATGAAATCTTCATCGCACTGCGACATACGAGAGACGGAACTGGACCGATCCGAGTGCTGGCCAGTAGCAGTATTCTTGATGGTCTGCCCAAGCGAATTTTCCACCGTACTAGCAACAATCAATACTAAACTATCGATTTGAAATTGGCTCACTACTTGACTAGCCTATTGGTCCCAAGCAAATCGAATAACGTACCCCATTCTTGTTGAAATTCTAGTACTACACTATGTTTGTTTTGATTCGCTATGAAAGTTAGACAGATAAAATGAGGGGCTCGTGGATTTTCCTATGTTCCGAGAGATGCATCGATTAGCTTGGGATCGAAGATAGTACCAGAGCTGAGCCAAAAAGTTGAGCACGTTTCTTCGGGACCTTCTGGTCTAAGAGTTACCTCTATGGTACTAGTCACGCTGTTGAACGTCAACGTCAGATTCTGATGCTTGTTCTCATTCTCCAGGTTGTTGTACGATGAATCCGGATCCCGGCTTACCCAGATGCAGTAGACCTTCCTCCCGCAGGGAAGCGTCTGATTCGAAATGGTGTACAATATGTAGATCACGTTGCCATTGTAGTGAATCGCTTCCCTGCGGCACTTCCCATCCAAATAGATCGACCAGCGTGGTCCAAACGAGTGTCCAAACGGAATCGGAAGCGTTTTAACGACCGATGTCGTTTCTGTTCATCTGGCGTGGACGTGATCATTGTCTTCGACAGCATACCAACACAAAACATTTGAATACCGGCTAGCCAAACATGCATTTCAAGCTTAAAATTGGATTAGATCCTAAGTAACATTGACAGATTCTCTTCGTCGACCATGTAAAGACAGTCCCAAGGATTTTCAGCACACATATCGATAAAAGTAGCTTTTATCTAGCATCTAATACGACCAACACAACAAGAAACGGTTATGTGCTCAATTTATCACGAAATACAAAGTCGATGAAGAGAATCGATCAATGTTACTTAGGCTAGCAAGCAGATTTGTGGGGAGTTATCAAGCCGGTTTTGTGGACGGGCGATCGACAACGGAATAAATCTTTACGTTGCGGTGGATCCTCCAGAAATGTCGTGAATATCATGTCCCTACGCTTTCAAGGCCGCTTATGATACCATTGACCGTGAAGAGCTATGGAAGATAATGGACGAGCATGGTTTTCCCGGGAAGCTGACCAGACTGATCTGGGCTACGATGGATGGTGTACAGTGCTGTGTGAAGATATCGGGTGCGTTATCGGAGCCGTTTGGAATTCGCAAAGGACTTCGACAAGGCGATGGTCTTTCCTGCCTCCTGTTCAACAGTGCGCGCACTGTTCACTGCCAGCCTGTTCATCTGCTTCGCTGTCGACGTGTACATTGTCGGAAGAACGTTTCAGGCCGTGGCGGAGCAATAAACCAGGCTGAAACGTGAAGCAGAGAAGGTTGGATTATAGGTGAATACGTCGATGACAAAGCATTTGTTAGCTGGAGGATCCGAGCGCGATAGGACTCACATAGGCAGAAGCGTGACAATCGACGGAGATGAGTTCGAGGTGGTGGATGAATTTTTGTACCTCGGATCATTGGTGACGTCGGATAACAACTGCAGCAGAGACATTCGTAGACGCATAATTGCTGGAAGTCGTGCTTACTACGGACTACACAAGACCCTGAGGTCGGGTAAACTTCACCCCCGTACTAAATGTACCATGTTCAAGACGCTGATAAGACCGGTAGTTCGCTAATGGCACGAGACGTGGACAATACTGTAGAAGGGCCTGAAAGCACTGGGTGTTTTCGAACGACGAGTGCTTAAAACCATCTTTGGCGGGGTATGTGAGAACGGTGTATGGAGGAAAAGGATGAACCACGAGCTAGCGCAACTCTATGGCGAACCCAAGATCCAGAAAGTCGCGAAAGCTGGACGGGTACGATGGGCGGGACACGTTGTAAGAATACCGGACAACAATCCCGCAAAAGTGGTGTTTGCCTCGAATCCGGCCGGTATAAGATGCAGAGGAGCACAGCGAGCAAGGTGGTTGGACCAAGTGAAGCAAGATCTAGGAAGTGTGGGACGGTCAAGAAATTGGAGACAAGTAGCCACGAATCGAGTTAGTGCAGGTGCATCTAACCGAGATTCAACCTGAGTAAAATAGTGTAATTAAAATTGGATTTTATTTATAAATGACCATGTTATAAGAGTTCAAAACCTGACACTATTTTGTCACACATTTTGTTTTATTTGCGCCCCAGTATAGTCCACAAAGACGTAGCCCTACGTCAAAAATGCGCTAGAAATTTGAATATCAGTGCTCCCTTTACGATGTCAATGTCTTTGTGCACTGACATTGAGGCGTATGACATTGATATTCTAACTGTGTAAACCACGGGACTGTCATCAAATGTTTCCACTATGAGATTTCACAAATTTGACAGTACCCTCTTAACTGGTCTATACTAGAGTCGGTGTATAATGAGTCACGCCAAGAGTGAAGCCAAGTCTACCTATTGAACTGTCAAACCGGCTACCTATCGTGCAAAGTAAACAAACATTACGATGCTATGAAAGGTCCACGAAAGGTATTGCAATAAAATATAAAATATAATCGAAGAAATGATCATAAACACACAGTGATCATTAAATTGTCATGGGATACAATCGATTGGTAACGATCAGTAATGAGAATTTCTACTATTTTTGTTGAGATGATTGGACAAAATCACTGATATAGTGATTTACAGCAGCCGCTATTTTTTTTTGCTCGCTAGAAGTCATTTGAAGTTGATGTAGCAGTCCTCTGTTGCCAAGTGAAAAGAAATGGAATCTTTCGAAAACCGTGATGCGAGTTCAACTATTTTTCTCTTGGCGTGACTCATTATACACCGACTCTAGTCTATACATTTATGGCCCATAACAAACTTGAACAACACATACAAACTTTGCGGCTGTATTGTATATTTAACAACTGTCGCTTACACCGTATGGGTTTGTGTTGCGTTGGTTGTAAGTGTGTGAGTGAAAAATAGCAGCCAACCGAAAAATTCTGGCTTAGCAGTCCCTTTGTGTAAACTGATACTGACATCAGGTGGCTAATGACATTCAGCATTTTGTATATTTTGCAGCACTGTATTGTACTGACAATTTTCCCAACATCATTTCATTTTTTATTTGAACTTCTAGTAACTCTATGCCTATCCAGAAAAGTGTGTTTCTGAGCTTTATTTGCTGTTTTGTTTTAATTCTGCTCACCGTTTCAAAATGGGAGAGTAGGCTGTGCGTGTGTTCGAATCTGACGTTTGTTTTTTCCGTGGAGTTTTTTTTATATCTATAATCGGTTGCTGATCTGGCCATAACCAGGCCCAGGAAAAAATTTCTAGTTCCTCATTCTAGGTCCCTATTTTTTGCCGCTGATAAGCTGTTCGTTGAGTAGCAGCGTTGAACCTGACTATTGGCCACGAAAAGGCTTGCCAATGCACATCAAAAATCGACTACATACATCCGAACATTTGTTTATCTCAAATCAAAGGAATACATTCCCAGCAACTATCATAAACCGGACTAGCTCATGTTGATCTTCGTCAAGCTTCGTCTACAATTTGGACTTCTACATCAACACATGTCAGGCAGCCTTCACGATCAATTGGCTAAACTTGGTGAGTTCGTTGCATTTTGTAAATTTTTATCTTTTCAAACCAGTAACGTTGGAAGATCACCTTTTTGTGGTGCGCTACTGGTATAAGATCTACCACCGAACCCTAGTCGTGACAACTTCAAACTAGGGAATCAGGATTTTCCAGTAATCAAAGGATCACATTTTAGTCCTTGTTACATTTTATGACTTGATAATAATGACCAGACTCGGGTATTGTATATTTCAAATCAAAAATATTGTTTATGTTCATAGATTTCACATAATCCTTTTTCCTTTGTCCTACTTTCCTTCCTCTCTTCTCTTTTCAGAAAGCGAGTAATGGCGCTATAGCCATAAGGCATAACAGTCTAGGACATGAGTTAGAGCTCATGCCCCAACCGTCAGAAGAAAATGGACCATCACTTAACCTTTCTAGCTTTGATGCTTCCAACGACCAACCAATCATATAATTACCTAAATCGGAACGTACGGTACGAGATGTCCACGTTTCATCCATTTATTGGATTCTGAAGCATCGTGTTTGAATCTTCGATTTAAACAGGCCCGATGTTTTCTGAATCATCTTGCCCCTTAAATGCTGCACAGTAGGCCTGGCCGTTTTGATATGTGTGACGCATCTTTGATGTGAAACATATATCAAATAGACAAGAAACATGATGTAGGTATATCCATCATTTTCCACGATCCTTTAAGAACTGGCTGTGTTGGTGTTAGATTAGATAAGATTAGAATTCTGCGTTCCGTTTCAAAATGTTGCATTTCACCTTACTTACTCGCCATGTGCTAACTGAAGCTTGAACAATTTTTAGTTTGCACGGCGTGCAGATAAGTGAGGTTCAAATTAAATTAATTCATTTGAGGCTTAATTATGAGTCCTGGGAAATGTATATCCGATGTATTGATTGAGCTACATTACCCTGAATACCGTTACCACGAATGTCAACATTCCCCATAATGTGAAAAGAACGAACCGCAATCAAAAGAAGGTTTGAATCTCACTCGAGGGTAATGGCCTTGAGGCATATGACATTTGGGGTACCGGCATTCGGAGTATTGTAACACAATCCTTAAAAACATGCTTTTCAACACGCACAACGACTTGGTATTGTTTCTTTTCCTTGAGCTTTTTTTTTTCCGTCGATCTTGTTTTCCGTGGTGAGCACCAATGCTACCGACACCAGAAAGGCAGCTCCCACACCTGGACCCTTCCTATCGACCCATCAACTCATGACGAGGTACCATACATGTTTTGACCGCACTGTCCTCTGTTAACAATTAACGGAAATATGTGAATGCGTAATTTCCGATAGATGTGTACATTATGAATAGCAGTGACATCTGAAAGGAAGTTACCGCAGAGGCATTGTAACATGATTAATTGAATTACCGAATAAAAGATGTCTATGAATCCATATCTGCATGAGTACACAGTTCGATAAAGTAATGTAAATTTCTAATACTATGATGCACATAACTGGAGCGTCATGTATCAAACAAATTTATATTATAAATCGTGTAAGTTTATGAGACAATTAATGAAATATTCCAAATATTGTATGCAACCGTCCATCTTTATAAGCAACATTTCTTGCAAGTAACTAGTTTGCATCACCATTAAAATTAAAATTTGTGTAACTTAAGTGTGAAAACGCTATTGCTATTTACACATACGAATTAAATGTTAATTCAATTCACGTGACTGTAATGGATTCATATTCCTATAATATTGTGAAAGTAGAAAACGTTCAGACTAGTCAGTCATGACCTACGTCAAAGCTTGCAAGCAGACTTTTTCGTTTGGTTCATTCAAGTAGTCTTGATATTTTTTGTCTATTTTTAGACCACCTTAAGTGGTTCCTATAGCAAATTGGTGGGTATTTCAATTGTGACATTGGTGTTCAACTTCGACGTATCAAAAGGAAGTAATGAATATTTATTATCCCATTCATTTATACATTCTGATAGGGAAGCTGCATCAGTTATGGCACTACTTTAAAATTGCACCAGTTATGAGTTTAAATGGAGTAGAGCCAAAATTGGAACCACTGCGTATATGAGATTGTATCATAATAGCACTTACCGCATTTACACGGTAAGCACCCGCTTCTTGAATATCAAAGGTAAATTTCAATAACCCCGATGCGATGCGGGCGTTCTCCACCATGAATGAACGTCAAATATCGTCTCCTTGGGAACCACGTGCAACAAACACATTTCCCGCATTGGCGCTCTTGAACTTAGAACCGAAATCGGGTTAGTGCACATTTGTAACATTACCTACATGTAGTGGAGAACGGTCTTCGAAAAGGAAAAGGTGACAAGTCGAAAACCTCCGTAGGGCAGAACCGTATTGGACCATCGCACAACATAATGGCAGAGGATAATTCCTGGGTGTTTGATTCGTTGGTTTGCTTCCTACATGGTCCAGTTTGGAATGCACCACTTCAAACGTTCATCGAGGATAAATCGATAAGTAAGGATAACGATCTTTTTTCTCCGTTCAGGAAAAACGAACGTCGCGACGCTGACGTCGATACATGTGCATAATTAATGGGTTTGGTTGGTAATTGCAGTTTTCGATCCGAATGAGAAACCCGACGAGAACAATCCCGAATTCCGCAAGGTTCACGATGAGTACAAAAATCTGGTCGACTACATGCTCGGTTCGTTCATGGAGGAAATGCAAATCACGCCGGAACAGTTTGAGTTTGCCTGCCTGGAGGGTCGTAATTCGGCCGCCATGTCCCAGTCTCCGGCTCGTAATGGCGACAAGGATGGCAGCTCATTCTCCTTCCACCAGGGATTGTTCCAGCAGATTTGGGCAGCTAACGATATTCGGATCTTTATCCGCATGATGACGCAACGGAATGTGGAGATCCAATTGCAGGCGTTGGACTTGATTGAACGAAGACAGGCCTCCCAGTCATCGGTGGAGAAGGACGAAGCTGGTGATGCACGGCAGTCGACTTCATCCGAACAGGGGCAAGAGGAAGAGCAAAAAATCGTCACGGCTCAGGTCGAGGGCGTTGGGTAGGAAATGATTTGTTGAAAAGTGTTGAAAGGCTGAGTTGAGGACGGTCGCCATCAACGTGATTTTTCAATATTTTTTTTTCGTTGGTTTTGCAGTGATCCGGTTACTGAGGAGGAAATTGAACAGGATATCATCAAATCTGTGGACGATGAGGTGAAAGAAAAGGTCTCGTTCGCACCATTACCCACTGGCCATGTGGATGACGTTGTGCAAGATGCGAGTGATAAATTTCAACGTTTGAATTTGTTCTTCGATCAGGACAGGGTAAGTTGAGGCCTTATGTGTAGCCATCAGTATTTTTATGTTATCTAGGAATAGACTTATTTCAAAGCAAAGAGTTATTCAGGCAAGTTTTTAGTTGGACAGAGGCGTAAAGTTTAAATTTTAATAACAATTATTATCCTATTATAATAATTTGGTAACATAGTTTTTATTTTAAAGCATATAAAAAATGCAAGCTTTTGTAAAATTTCCAAACTGTAAATTATGTTTCTGTAAACTGTAATTGTAAACTATTTCTCTTAGCAATTGTCGATAAACATTTAAAAAGGTTCAATCTGCTTTGATCGATTCTCTTCATCGACTTTCTCTTTTAATAACTGTGCACTGTGCGCCGTCCAAAAATTCCCTTTTTTGAAAAATATATTTTATAGTGTGATTAAACCTATCTGAATTTTAAATTTTATAAATTCTGTACCAAATTTATTTAAAATTTGAGTTAGGCCTAGCGGCAAAAACTGAAGCATTAGTTTCGTAACTGGCACATTTAGACATCAACTGTTTTTGGCATCCAAAATTACAACGTTAATTTCACTATATTTTCCTATCAACGCTGAATGTATTTAAAAGATTCCTAAGTTTTTCAGCTTCAATCCTATTATACCGGATTTGTCTTTAAATCACACTCACCAAAGTTGTTTCAAGCGCTGTAAAAACGTTTTCAAACTGTTTTGGATATTTCTGTAGATTGGAAGCAGCAAATAAATGCAAACTAGCAAACCCGTCATATGAGCGTGTGACGGTGAAAAAATGCTAATAGAAGCGCGGATGCTGCTAAGTTGACGAGAATTCATAAATTCCTTAAGCACATGGACTTGGTCTGCTTGGTAAACTTGGTCTAATAAGCAGCCATCAATTACGATTTTAATTGTATCTCAATTTTGTTATTTTGTAGTGAAATCTCGTCTGCAGGTCAATTAATACCTGCAGACGAGATTTCACTACAAAATTATAAATTTCCCTGAATTTTTAGAAAATTTCCTGATTTTTTACAAAATTCACTAAATTTTTACGTAATTCCCTGCATTTTACAAAATTCCATGATTTTTTTTTCAAAATTAACTTAATCTTTACAAAATAACTTGAGTTTTTACAAAATTACCTGAATTTTTATAAAATTTTCTGGATTTTTACAAAATTCCCTGAATTTAACAAAATTCCCTTATTTTTTTAAATAACTTTAATTTTTACAAAATTACCTGAATTTTTATTAAATTCCCTGATTTTTTACAAAATTCTCTGAATTTTTACAAAATTCCCTGATTTTTACAAAATTCCCTGAATTTTTACAAAATTCCCTGAATTTTTACAAAACTCCCTGAATTTTTACAAAATTTCCTGAATTTTTACAAAATTCCCTGAACTTTTACAAAATTCCCTGAATTTTTACAAAATTCAATGATTTTTTTCAAAATTACCTGACTTTTTAAAAAATTCCCTGAATTTTTACAAAATTCCCTGAATTTTTACAAAATTCCCTGAATTTTTACAAAATTCCCTGAATTTTTACAAAATTCCCTTATTTTTTTACAAAATTCCCTGAAGTTTTACAAAATTCACTGAATTTTACAAAATTCCCTGAATATTTACAAAATTCCCTGAATTTTTACAAAATTCCCTTATTTTTTTACAAAATTCCCTGAATTTTTACAAAATTCACTGAATTTTACAAAATTCCCTGAATATTTACAAAATTCCCTGAATTCTTACAAAATTCCCTGAATTTTTACAAAATTCCCTGAACTTTTACAAAATTCCCTGAATTTTTACAAAATTCAATGATTTTTTTCAAAATTACCTGACTTTTTAAAAAATTCCCTGAATTTTTACAAAATTCCCTGATTTTTTACAAAATTCTCTGAATTTTTACAAAATTCCCTGATTTTTACAAAATTCCCTGAATTTTTACAAAATTCCCTGAATTTTTACAAAACTCCCTGAATTTTTACAAAATTCCCTGAATTTTTACAAAATTCCCTGAATTTTTACAAAATTCCCTGAACTTTTACAAAATTCCCTGAATTTTTACAAAATTCAATGATTTTTTTCAAAATTACCTGACTTTTTAAAAAATTCCCTGAATTTTTACAAAATTCCCTGAATTTTTACAAAATTCCCTGAATTTTTACAAAATTCCCTGAATTTTTACAAAATTCCCTGAATTTTTACAAAATTCCCTGAATTTTTACAAAATTCCCTGAATTTTTACAAAATTCCCTTATTTTTTACAAAATTCCCTGAATTTTTACAAAATTCACTGAATTTTACAAAATTCCCTGAATATTTACAAAATTTCCTGTATTTTTACAAAATTCCCTGAATTTTTAAAAGATTCCCTAAATTTTTACAAAATTCCCTGAATTTTTACAAAATTCCCTGAATTTTTACAAAATTCCCTGAATTTTTACAAAATTCCCTGAATTTTTACAAAATTCCCTGAATTTTTACAAAATTCCCTGAATTTTGACAAAATTCCCTGAACTTTTACAAAATTCCCTGAACTTTTACAAAATTCCCTGAACTTTTACAAAATATCCTGAATTTTTACAAAATTCCCTGAAATTTTACCAAATTTCCTGAATTTAAAAAAAAATCCCTTTATTTTAAACAATTTCCTGAATTTTCATAAAATTCCCTGAATTTTAAGAAAATTCCCTGAATTTAAACAAAATTCCCTGAATTTTAACAAAATTCCCTGAATTTTAACAAAATTCTCTGAATTTTAACAAAACTCCCTGAATTTTAACAAAATTCCCTGAATTTTTACAAAATTCCCTGATTTTTTACAAAATTCCCTGATTTTTTACAAAATTCCCTGAATTTTTACAAAATTCCCTGAATTTTTACAAAATTCCCTTATTTTTTACAAAATTCCCTGAATATTTACAAAATTTCCTGTATTTTTACAAAATTCCCTGAATTTTTAAAAGATTCCCTAAATTTTTACAAAATTCCCTGAATTTTTACAAAATTCCCTGAATTTTTACAAAATTCTCTGAATTTTTACAAAATTCTCTGAATTTTTACAAAATTCCCTGAATTTTTACAAAATTCCCTGAATTTTTACAAAATTCCCTGAATTTTTACAAAATTCCCTGAATTTTTACAAAATTCCCTGAATTTTTACAAAATTCCCTGAATTTTTACAAAATTCCCTGAATTTTGACAAAATTCCCTGAACTTTTACAAAATTCCCTGAACTTTTACAAAATTCCCTGAACTTTTACAAAATATCCTGAATTTTTACAAAATTCCCTGAAATTTTACCAAATTTCCTGAATTTTACCAAATTTCCTGAATTTTACCAAATTTCATAAAATTCCCTGAATTTTAAGAAAATTCCCTGAATTTAAACAAAATTCCCTGAATTTTAACAAAATTCCCTGAATTTTAACAAAATTCTCTGAATTTTAACAAAACTACCTGAATTTTAACAAAATTCCCTGAATTTTTACAAAATTCCCTGATTTTTTACAAAATTCCCTGATTTTTTACAAAATTCCCTGAATTTTTACAAAATTCCCTGAATTTTTACAAAATTCCCTGAATTTTTACAAAATTCCGTGAATTTAAAAAAAAAATCTCTGAATTTTTACAAAATTCCCTGAATTTTGACAAAATTCCCTGAATTTTGACAAAATTCCCTGATTTATAACTAATATCGCTGAATTTTTACCAAATTCCCTGATATTTCAAAATTTCCTGATTTTTCAAAATTTCCTGATTTTTTAAAGTTTCCTGATTTTTTACAAAGATCCCTAAATTTAAAAAAAAATCCCTGAATTTTTACAAAGAATCCTGAATTTTTCAAAATTCTCTAAATTTTTAAAAATTCCCTGAATTTTTACAAAATTCCCTGATGTTTTACTGAATTCTCTGAATTTTTACAAAATTTCCCGAATTTAAAAAAAAATCCTTGAAATTTTACAAAACTCCCTGAATTTTTACAAAATTCCCTGAATTTTTACAAAATTCCCTGAATTTTTACAAAATTCCCTGAATTTTACAAAATTCCCTTAATTTTTACAAAATTCCCTGATTTTTTGCAAAATTCCCTGAATTTTTATAAAGTTCTCTGAATTTTTGCAAAATTCCCTGATTTTTACAAAATTCCCTGAATTTTTACAAAATTCCCCGAATTTTTACAAAATTCCCTGAATTTTTACAAAATTCCCCGAATTTTAACAAAATTCTCTGATTTTTACTGAATTCTCTGATTTTTTACAAAATTTCTTGAATTTTTGCAAAATTCCCTGAATATTTACAAAGTTCTCTGAATTTTTATAAAATTCCCTGAATTTTTAAAAAATTCCCTGAATTTTTGCAAAATTCTCTGAATTTTTGCAAAGTTCCCTGAATTTTTGCAAATTTCCCTGAATTTTTACAAAATTTCCTGAATTTTTACAAAATTCCCTGATTTTTACAAAATTCTCTGACTTTTTACTAAATTCCATGATTTTTTTTTTTAAATTCCATGAATTTTTACAAAATTCCATGAATTTTTACAAAATTCTATGAATTTTTACAAAATTCCATGAATTTTTACAAAATTCAATGAATTTTTACAAAATTCCATAAATTTTTACAAAATTCCATGAATTTAAAAAAAAATCCATTAATTTTTACAAAATTC
Organism: Ochlerotatus camptorhynchus; assembly: GCF_037179485.1. NCBI lineage: Eukaryota > Metazoa > Arthropoda > Insecta > Diptera > Culicidae > Ochlerotatus > Ochlerotatus camptorhynchus. Next base: position 965,929 of record NW_027040859.1, on the reverse strand, counting down.
CCTGAATTTTAACAAAGTTCTATGAATTTTTACAAAATTCCTGGAATTTTACAAAATTTCATGAATTTTTTCAAAAATTCATGAATTTTTACAAAACTCCCTCGGCCACCGAATTGAAGCGTCGAGCGAGAACGTTCTCCGGGGGAGGCACTTTCAATTTCTGACAGGGAAATAACTTCTACTGGATTGGAGTATGATGAGGACTCGTATGGACCACAGGTGACGGTGGTAAGTAGACGAAACCAGCGTGCATCATCAGAGAAAACTGGTCCAGATGCTCTTCAGATTCTGATGAACGCTTCCGGGAGAAGTTTCTCCCGAAAACCATCGATTCAGTCACAGATGCGTCGCCAGCGTTCTAGTGGGAGTTTCAACTGGAATCAGACCTCACTGATGAAGGTGGGGTTTAATGTGACCACACGGTCAGACAGTCCAACGATCGAACAAATGGAGAGAAGTACGGGGAACTTTAAGATTTGGGCGTAATTGCTTTTGTAAACAAACACGTCAATCGCCGATTTCCCGCGAATAAAAGAACAATCTTACGAACAAACTATACCAAATGATAGAAGAACCATGCCTCTACCTGCTAGCGTTGTTAGTTTTTTAGATTGAGCTTTAATTCGCAAGAAATTGACAAATGACGTGTTTGTTTATAAAAGCAATTACGCCCTAATCTCGAAGTTCTCCGGAAGTATGATGTCTCTGGCGAACAGCAGTGCCTGCCAGAGAACACCTGTAAAAGCTGGTAGGAAAACAAACACCGGTGAAGATTCTACCTCCGAACATGGTCCGAGTGATCATCGATGTCAGTTATGTGGACCGTACACGATTGCGTTTATTGACAATAATCGTATTGTCAATACATTTTATATTGACGTCAATACATCGGTATTGACAATATTTCTGTATTCACATCATCAATATTATTGTCAATACTTCAATATTATTGTCAATAATTCCCCTTCGCGTCAATATATTGATACGTGTGGGGTTCGCTTTACGGATACGATTTTTGATAAGAACGCTTAAGCGAACCCCATGTGAATACAGAAATATTGTCAATACCGATGTATTGACGTCAATATTGAATGTATTGACAATACGATTATTGTCAACAAAAGCAATCGTGTAGGGTCAACTTTACTGACTACGACAAATGATTTCGGAAATCCAAGACCCCGATTCGTACTACCAGGATCGTACAGTGTTCTCCTCCGTGTCTCTCTCTCTCTCTCTCTTCGTTTTACGTTCGTGCACGATAGGGAATGCTCCTGCTCTCCGTTCGAGCCTTTGTGCACGGCGAACAACGAAAGTTTTCTCCGCGTGCATCATGTTTTCTTCTCGGCGTGTGGGTCAACACATACACTTCCTAGTTACACGTGCGAGTACAAGCCAAGCCTACTCTTAAACAACAATAATTAATGGTGGTCCTGAAAAGAACCGTTTTGTCGTGATGGTTGAGTAATGCCTCTATGGTAATGCTGAGCTATTAGGGCGTTCAACACCGATGAGGCTGGTGAGCTGTATGTTGTTTTGAATGAGGGTGGCGCGCTTGGCATAAATGGCCCACAGCGACTCAGGAAGAGCTACTAAATCCGATCAGTAGTGGTGGGGCTTCTTCCTCCTTTTTCGGTGAATGGACGCTCATGTGGGCTGAAGCTCGCTGCTTGCGGGCAGCCTTTCGTTGTGTACTGCAGAACAATGTTCAACGCCACGCACCGAAGGCACTGCTCCTCCCCCTAGTAGCACGCTTGTCACAAATAAGTTGTAGAAACTTATATACGACTTATTTCAGTCATAAACAAGTTCCTGTAACTTATTATGATGAAAGTGTGCTACTCGGGCTGTTGCTGATGATGACCGTCCGGACCGATGTCAACCAAACAAGGTCTGGGACAACAGACAGCTTGCTGGTGTTAGAAGCAAAAATGTTGTAAACATTGCTGAGCAAGCGAATGCCGATGTTACCCGAGATGTCATCGCAGCACAACATTCCATACTGCGAATGGCAGACGTGTCGTCACAGAAAACAGCTGTTTCGTGTAAAAAGATAAACATTGCGATGAAGTACGAACACCACTAAACATTTCCACATTTCACTAATACCAATAAGCCGGTTAGGCCAGACCTTGACACCGCGATCGGACACCACCACCAGGCATGGAAAATCATTTACATTCATTTCATGCATTCATTTACATTCATTTGCTTCTAACTTTTTTCATCAACAGCATTACGCAAAATGATGTATAGAGCTTTAGTAGGTTTTGTTATTAGCTACAACTTTTGCCCGTAACTCAAACATGTATCTCTTATGCATCACGAATTAGAGCGGGCAGAAGTTGTTACTGTTTTCCAGTGAATTTAAAATACATTCACTGAAAAACAGTAGTGGCTTCTGTTCGCTCTGGTTCGTCATGCGTAAGATATACGGATTTAAAATGTTAACAAAACTTGTAGCTAATAATAAAACCTATAAAAGTCCCGAACATCATTTTGCGGAATTCCATGCCTGACCACCACACACGGTGATTGAGACCGGGTGAAATTCGATTTTGAAATCTGTGTTGGGGAAAGCACTTTTTGCAGGTAATCGGTGATAATTTTGATGTGCAATGGTTATTCATTGCGACTGACAAGTTGAATAAATGTTGTGAAAAAGCTGGGTAAACGCTCTCCAAAATTATTTTGCTAGCTTCTGCTTGTAGCTGCATCTGCAGCTTTTTTCAGCTCCTTTACAGCACAACGCTGGAAAAGTTGGCTTATAAAGTTGAAAATGTACGCTGAAAACTACGAATAATCCCTGTTGAGGAGTGACATATCCGTCCCCTTTAAACTACAACCCTGATGTCCACTGGATATAACTACGACCGCTTCCTATTGTTCTGCTGATCATCCATCCAGTAGACAAGTCAGAGCAGAAACTGGTAGGAAGCCTGAAGTGATAAACAACCCTTCGTGTCTACCTACAATGAGAGTAGCCGATACGGAGTGAGATGCCAGGCTGTATGGGAGATTGTAGGAGTCACTGCGTATTCTAAACGCAGTGGTGAATATGCTCGTGGGAGTTGAGGCAGTAGTAAGAGAGAGAGATCTCATTCTCCCTGTTCCAACGGATGGCCCCGAACTTCATCGATCGTCGGTCTGTGGATGACCAGTGGTATTTTTAGGAGCAAATAGTCAGTAAGCATTGTCCGATCGTTAGCGCCGGTCAAGAGCCACGCATGGCTAGTTTTTATCGTTTAGATTAAGCGTCCAATGTTAGTTTTAAGGCAATAAATGTAGTTTGTGTAGTTAGTGTTTTTTGTTGGTTAAATAGAGTATTTCAATTAAGCCGCGAGTGTAGTGATTTTACGGCGGAAGAATTCCCCACCAAAAACCTATGGATTACTTCCATTAACCCATTGGAAGAGACCGAGTGTTGAGGATCCACCCAGTCGAAGGAGCCAATCATCCAGTTCCCCAACATTTTGGTCCTTCGAACCGGATTGGTTGGACTGGTCAAGACAGGATTCGGTTGGACCACGGAAGGATTTGGGACTAGCAGCTGGATCGCTAGTAGCCATACCGCGCTTGGTTTGCGCCATCATTAACGGACTACACAAAGAAGACAATCGTCATACATTGCGGCTGCAATAATTACCACCCCGCCATCACACTCGCGGACAATTGAATTGGGCCTTTTGCGACACTACACAATTGGACATTGTTGGATATCGCGCTTCCCCAACTAGCGTGGCTTCGATCTGGACATCCATCGGATTGGATTTCTGTATTGGTGAGTGGAACTATTCAAAAATATGTCCAGTCGTTGCTAGGTGAAACATCCGATACTTATTGGTGTTTTCTTTCAAATGTCCTGCATTTAAAACGCTTTGGAGTGATTCTGGAAAACTATTCCCGAAGACATCTTGTACATCGCCGGAGTCGAGCGTGTCATCGAGTGCATCGAGACCGTCCACTAGAGGATTTCTCCCAGAATACGCCCGCGTCGTAGCCTCATCGCAGAACTTGTGTGCCTGGTTGCCCAAACAACTGAACCAGTGGCGTAGTTTCTTTATCAGGTAAATTACAAATAGTTCAGTATATGTTCGGCCGAAGCCACAAATGCATGATTCTAACCACGGAATTCGACGTGTTCTCTTCCATTTAAGGTGATACTCTAAGGAAGCCTTAGCGTGAAACTTCAAAGGCACAAATGTCAGCTTCCACAATACATACAAATTTGAAATTGCTACTCTATGTTTGTAGTAGCACAGCAAACAAGGAGTAGCAATTTCAAATTTGTATGTTTTGTGGAAGCTAACATTTGTGCCTTTAAAGTTTCACGCTAAGGCTTCCTTAGAGTATCATCTTAACCGGATTGGAGTACCTCACACTACTGGCAAGGTTGCCCGGTGGATTCAACGTGTCGGAGCGGGATTTGTACCCACTGTACCCCTTGTGAATTGGAACCTGCATCCAGCCATATACAAGCGATGTTCTTGTGTTAATCGTCGGACTAGCATTCACTAGAGTCAGCCCGTGTGAACACTGCTGAAACGTGTGGACGAGTAGATAGAAGAGGCCAAGGCGTTAGCTACCTGTATGGGTGAGTTACAAGAATTTATATGTCACCGAAGCAGGACTGCAGTGAAATACACATTTTAATATATTGAAATCCTCTTCGACAATTATTTTGCCACGAATCCTTGAGTGCACGTTGTGCCTTTTGCTACGCTTGAGACTGGATTTCACATTTCGCTTGAATTTGAGCTTTACACGTTGACGTTGAGCATCACTACGAATCACCACTGAGTTACAATTTTGGATTGCAAGTTGCACGTTTTGCATTGGGTTCCACCTGTAGTTTTGGAAGGTAAATTACTATAGTATATGGCCGCCGAAGCTAGGGCTATGAGATATTACAGTCGGTTTTCCTCCTCTTCTCCCATAAACTGGAACTGGTAACGAGCTGTATTAGAACGATTTGTGACATCAGAACAACAACATCGTGAGACGATTCGTTTTTGGATGAGGTGTAGTTGATCGCGGCACTGTATGCTGTTTTGTCAGGTAGGCTTCAACAGTATATGTCAGCCGAAGCCTTGGACTTTCGGATCTCTACACCATCCAATTCTTCTCTTATCGATTTGAGCAACGCACATCAACCATGCCGACCCGCGACAAGAAGCCAGCACCACTCAAGCTGTTGATGGTCCAGTTTAAGAACATCCAGGCAGCCTTGGACGATATCTGGAGATTTGTGCAAGGTTGTTCAACAGCTACTTCAAGTCAGGTCACTCTACGCTTGCATAAGATTGATGAGTTGTGGGAGAGGTTTGGGGAAGTATTAGTAGATATTCAGGCTCACGACGACTTTGAAGATGAGGATGAAGCTTTCGATAAGACTAGATTAGTGTATAGCGATCGTTACTACCATTGTAAATCGGTTCTTATGGATCAGTCTAAGGCACTTCAGGGACCTGATGAAGCAGAACATTCGATGCGAGCAAATGAGACGCTCACGCACGGGCACGGTACACTTGATCACGTTCGCTTACCCCAGATCAAGCTCCAGGTTTTTAACGGGGATATCGATGAATGGATCAGTTTTCGCGATTTGTACGTTTCACTCATCCACAGAAAGACCGACTTGCCTGAAGTGGAAAAGTTCCACTATCTCAAGGGTTGTCTTCAGGGAGAACCAAAAGGCCTTATTGACTCCTTGAAGATCACGAAGGCCAACTACCAAATTGCGTGGGACATGTTGTTAAAACGCTACGATAACAGCAAGCAATTGAAAAAGCGCCAGGTACAAGCTTTGTTCAATTTGCCAACATTGTCCAAGGAATCAGTGGCTGATCTGCACACTCTGATAGACGGCTTCGAAAGAGTGGTGCAGAATCTGGATCAGGTGATCAAACCAGAAGATTACAAGGACCTTGTACTGGTAAACTTACTCTCAACCCGATTGGACCCAGTAACCCGCAGAGGGTGGGAAGAACATTCTTCGACCAAGGATCAAGATACGCTGGCGGATCTCTCGGAATTCTTGCATCGTAGGATTCGCATCCTGGAACCACTTCCACCGAAGACTTCGGACTCCAAGGCCTCGCATCAAGTCCAACAACCAAGGCAGAAATCATCAGCTGTGAAGGCCAGCTATGGTTCTGTGCAATCGTCTGGGGAACGTTGTGCAGCGTGTAAGGAGAACCATCCTCTCTACCAGTGCTCTTCTTTCCAACGGTTATCGGTACGAGAAAGGGATGCATTGGTGAAATCCAACTCACTATGCAGGAACTGCTTTAGAACAGGACATCTGGCAAACGATTGTCCATCGAAATACTCGTGTCGTAGCTGCAAGGGTCGCCACCATACATTGGTTTGTTTCAAGCAGGAGAAGGATAGCTCTGCAAGGGTCGCAGCGGTTGCTGGGGGCAACCATCCTTCAAGCTCAAAGGATCCTGCCAAGGTCAAGGAGGTATCTGATGCGTGTTCCTCTCAGGTGGTCACTATGGCGGTCACCGACGTTTCGGTTACGGGTGTGACTCAACAGTGTTCATCGCATGTTTTATTGGCAACTGCGGTCGTCGTCGTGGAAGACGACGAAGGTGGACGTGTTCCTGCTCGAGCTCTCTTAGATTCTGGTTCGGAGAGTAACTTCATCACGGAGCGGTTGAGTCAACGGATGAAGACCCAACGCGAGAAGGTGAACATTTCGGTTTGCGGCATTGGTCAAGTGGAAACCAAGGTTAAGCATAAAATCCAGGTGGTAGTGCGCTCGCGAGTCTCTTCTTTCTCGCAATCAATGAGCTTTCTCGTACTTCCGAAGGTAACAGTGAATCTGCCAACTGCTACGTTGAACACAACGGATTGGGCGATTCCTCCCGGGATCAAATTGGCCGATCCCGCCTTTTTCGAGTCCAACCGAGTGGACATGGTACTCGGTATCGAGTCGTTTTTTGATCTTTTCGAATCTGGCCAAAGGATATTCCTAGGCAATCAATTGCCAACACTCAATGAATCAGTCTTCGGATGGGTGGTGTGTGGAGGTTTGTCCAAGTCAAGCCAGAGTCTGCACATTACTTGCAACGTTTCGACAACAGAGAACCTGGAAACTCTGGTTGCTCGATTTTGGTCCAGCGAAGAAGTTGATACGGTCAAGGTTCTCTGTCCGGAAGAAAAACGATGCGAGGATCAATTCAAAAATACAGTCCAGAGGAATCAGGATGGTAGATACACCGTTACTCTCCCGAAGGATGAAGATTTTTCAGCAAGATTAGGAGAGTCCAAGGAAATTGCAATCCGGCGCCTTCAAGGAACCGAACGCCGACTGGAAAGGAATGCGTATCTCCACAAGAGGTACCATGAGTTCATGGAAGAGTATGAATCAATGGGACACATGGAAAAAGTCGAAGGTGCTGCCTTAACCTCAAAATACCGGTGTTTCCTACCACATCATCCTGTTTTTAAGGAAGACAGTACTACCACAAAGGTCAGAGTGGTCTTTGACGCTTCTTGTGCGACGTCATCTGGCGTTTCACTCAACGATGTGTTACTGGTTGGGCCGGTTATTCAGGAAGACTTAAGGTCAATCATTCTGCGAAGTCTTATCAAGCAGATCATGCTCGTTTCGGATGTCGAAAAGATGTTCCGCCAGATATGGATGCATCCGGAAGACAGACGCTTTCTATGCATACTGTGGCGCTCCAATCCGAAGGATGAGATTATCGTATATGAACTCAAGACTGTAACTTATGGTACCAAGCCGGCACCGTATCTTGCCACAAGAACCTTGAAGCAGTTAGCGATGGATGAAGAAGCTGCATATCCTGTAGGAGCTCGAGCGCTGAGTGAAGACACATATATGGATGATGTCATCACGGGAGCGGATTCAGTGCAAGAAGCATGCCAATTGCGTGAACAGCTTAGTGACTTGGCAGCTAAAGGTGGTTTCAAGCTCAGAAAGTGGGCTTCCAATTGTCCTGATGTTTTGGAAGGAGTGGCTGAGGAAAATTTGGCTATTCGAGAGGTAGACGGAATCAATTTGGACCCAGATCCATCTGTGAAGACTCTCGGATTAATCTGGATGCCAAAGACTGATCAGCTGAAGTTCAAATTCAATATCCCTACTGTACAAGCAGATCAGCAACTTACCAAGAGACAAGTACTTTCCATTGTGGCAACATTGTTCGATCCCCTAGGTCTGCTCGGTGCAGCAATAACAACGGCAAAAATCGTGATGCAACTACTTTGGAAATTTCGCGACTGCAACGACCAAGCGCTAGATTGGGACCATCCACTGCCTTCCACGGTGGGTGAGATTTGGAGAAAGTATCACGGACAGCTTCCTCTGCTGAACGAAATCAGAATCGATCGCTGTGTCATAATACTCGATGCGGTTTCTATCGAAATCCACTGCTTCTCAGACGCCTCTGAGAAAGCCTATGGTTGTTGTGTTTACGTGAAAAGTGTAAATACAGCAGGGTTGGTTAAGGTGCGGCTACTTTCTTCCAAATCGCGAGTAGCTCCCTTAAAATGTCAAACAATTCCCCGCTTGGAGCTATGCGGCGCTCTGCTATCAGCGCAACTCTTCGACAAGGTTCGAGAATCCCTAAAAATACCTACGCACACGTATTTTTGGACAGATTCCACCTGCGTGCTGCGTTGGATCCAAGCTGCACCTACAACCTGGACTACGTATGTCGCCAACCGAGTGGCAAGGATTCACACGTTCACCAATCCAGATCAATGGAGGCACGTTCGAGGAGTTGATAATCCTGCTGACTTGATTTCCAGAGGTATCATGCCAGAGGACATCATCCAGAGCGATTTTTGGTGGCGAGGCCCCAGGTGGCTGGAGCAGAAGCCAGAACAGTGGCCAAAATCAACAGAATCCCCGATTACGACGGAAGCTGAACAGGAAAGGCGACGTACGGCGGTTGTTTACACCAGCTCTGTAATCTCAGAATTCAACAATTGGTATTTAGGTCAATGTTCCTCGTATACCGAACTCATCAGACGAACGGCGTATTGGTTGCGGTATCTGAAGTTACTGCGTACTCCACGCGAACAACGAAAACCACCGAAGTTTCTCACGTCAACCGAACTGAGGATAGCAGAGATCACCCTAGTACGGAAGGTTCAAGAGGAATGCTTTACGGAAGAATGGAAGGCAATTTCGAAGGGAGAATCGGTTCCCAGGAAGTCACCGCTACGGTGGTTTAATCCGTACATATCCGAGGATCGAGTCATACGAATTGGAGGAAGGCTACGTCACTCAGAGGAAGCTGAGGATGTCAAACACCCAATGGTTTTGCCAGCCCGTCATCAACTCACCAAGATGATACTGCGCCATTATCATGAGAAGTTATTGCACGCTGGGCCACAATTACTACTGGCAACCGTATACGCTTACGCTTTTGGCCGTTGGGAGGAAGAAGTGTAGCACGAAACGTTGTCCACCAATGCATCAAATGCTTCCGAGCGAAACCATCGTCGATAGAGCAATTCATGGGAGAGTTACCGTCACCACGTGTCACTGTGTCGAGACCCTTTTCGCAGACCGGTGTGGATTATTTTGGACCGTTTTATGTACGGTCAGCACCACGACGTCCGGTTGTGAAGATGTACGTCGCTTTGTTTGTCTGTCTCTGCACTAAGGCAGTTCATCTAGAACTCGTATCCGACCTCTCCACGGACAGATTTCTTCAAGCGCTGCGACGATTCACATCCAGAAGAGGAAAATGCCAGGATTTGTACTCCGACAACGGTACTAATTTTGTTGGGGCACGTAACAAGCTGCGGGAGTTGTACGAATCAATGAGGAACAAGGAGCATCAAGAAACAATATCGAAACATTGTCAAGAAGAGGATTTGCTTATTTTATTTTCAGCAATTAGATCAATTACTGGGTGGGTGAGGATGTTGAGGAGTGACATATCCGTCCCCTTTAAACTACAATCCTGATGTCCACTGGATATAACTACGACCGCTTCCTATTGTTCTGCTGATCATCCATCCAGTAGACAAGTCAGAGCAGAAACTGGTAGGAAGCCTGAAGTGATAAACAACCCTTCGTGTCTACCTACAATAAGAGTAGCCGATACGGAGTAAGATGCCAGGCTGTATGGGAGATTGTAGGAGTCACTGCGTATTCTAAACGCAGTGGTGAATATGCTCGTGGGAGTTGAGGCAGTAGTAAGAGAGAGAGATCTCATTCTCCCTGTTCCAACGGATGGCCCCGAACTTCATCGATCGTCGGTCTGTGGATGACCAGTGGTATTTTTAGGAGCAAATAGTCAGTAAGCATTGTCCGATCGTTAGCGCCGGTCAAGAGCCACGCATGGCTAGTTTTTATCGTTTAGATTAAGCGTCCATTGTTAGTTTTAAGGCAATAAATGTAGTTTGTGTAGTTAGTGTTTTTTGTTGGTTAAATAGAGTATTTCAATTAAGCCGCGAGTGTAGTGATTTTACGGCGGAAGAATTCCCCACCAAAAACCTATGGATTACTTCCATTGACCCATTGGAAGAGACCGAGTGTTGAGGATCCACCCAGTCGAAGGAGCCAATCATCCAGTTCCCCAACAATCCCGAATGTCGTCTTCAGATGCTCTTTACTTTTCTCAAATTGAAAATCATTGTCCTGTTCTTTTCCAGATCAACACTGCCGACATGCGCACCCGCCAGGAGTACCTCCGGACCCAGCGGGACAAGATCTTGCAGATCAAGAAGCAAGCCCGTGCACGCCAGCTGAACGAATCCATCAAGAAAAGCGACCGCCCGGCGTCAGCTCAGGTAGCTCAGAAAATTTTGGAATCGGGTACCACTGACGGAGCGGTCCCCATGGATCCACCGGAATCTTCACTGCAGCTGCGCAAAATGCTCGCACAACGACTGCGCACCGAAGTGATCGAGGATAAGTAAACTTTGGGTAGATCTAATATTTTGGAACAATGATGTGAAAGTTAGTTTTTTTTTGCTGCTCGTGGCTTGTGAATTTCCCCTTATGAAAATCGTGCAGTGTCCATCCTATCAATACTCAACTAAAGTGACGTTTGTGATATCATAGCAACCAATAAAATCTCGTATTTGGCACTTACTGAATTGGAAATGTTGTGCGGAATTGTGATACAATCCGAAAATGAAACTACCTGATTTACCTTACCAGATGTTGTTTTATTTCTCTTCCTCCATTAAAATGCTTAAGTTTTTACTAAATTGTCAAACATGTTTGGTTGCTTCGCTTGTCCAGCCACATTACTTCTATATCGAACATCCCGAATCGAATAACCTCTCCTTATTTGTTTTATTAGCTTCCATTTAGTTTCATTTTATGAGTGGTTGTTTATATCAAAAAGAATGCACAGAGAATTGTTTTTTTTTGTATTTTTTTTAACTTGTCACTTGTATTTTTTGCTGCATGAATTGTGATTTGACCTATTTTCTTTTTGTTGTATAATTCACCTATTAGCTAGTTTATATGGTAATCCGATTAGTGTTGAGTTTGCTTGTTTGCAGTTTTTCTTCATTTAGTTTGCTGTCTTAGTAAGATTAGCGCAAGTATTCTTGTTTTCCTCATATTTCGGCTTCATTCTTCTACTGGCATGTTTGATTCAGCTTTGATTCTACTGCAGCCCACGGTGTACACTATAGGAGGTGAGATATTCCGGAAAATGACATTTGCGCGATGACGTCATTGCTATCCATCTCGTAAACAAGCGCGAGAGAAAGCAGTCTATGAGCGAAGTTAGTGTTTTCAATGCAATTTGCTTTATTTTATTGCTTTTATTGTGGATAATATAGTGGCTTGTGTTTTCTTCATTTAGTTAAAATACTGTACGGCTGGTGTTTATGATGCGTGATGTTAGAAATTAAAACGAGAAGCATTCTGAGCTAACGATTTTCTTTCTAGAGAGCAACACGAGGATGCCTTCTCTGGCTTTAATATTTGATTTGATCTGATGAAAGTCATTCAAATTCATTGGCCAAACCCAGACATACCCCGGATTCCACCAGGGAAGTGGCTATACCCGGAGATAATCCGAGATCCACCGGGGAAGTGCCCAGAATATGACTCGAATTAAAACCTATCATGTGACACATCATATCACATGAGAATTCAAAAACAAAGTCAGCCTTCGTTTCGACCACTCCGTATTCAACAAAATATCTTTCAGCCTGTAATCTTGCTCGGAGAAATGTTCCGAGCAGATTTTCAAATGTTGTTGCGTATTTAAATTTCTACCGCAGGCTTCCAACCACAAAACTTTCAAACTTTCCTCACGCGGAAACCAAAAATACTTTAATTGTATCGAACACAGTTTATTCCCTTCGTAATTACTGCAGTTAATTACAGCACACTTCACCATTTTCAACAAATTAAACTCGCACTGCACGGCATAAAATCTATAGTGTACACCGTGTCGCACTACACAATTCGCGTTGCTACGGTTCGCGCTGTTGAAAGATAGCAATGACGTCATTTGTTTACATCCGAACCAGATGTTTACTGTCGGTAGTAGCCTGCCTTGTTATGTATGCCGTGCTGCAGCCTAGCATCGTCATTTCTACTAGCTTTGCGTTTTTTTTGTTTGTTTTCTACGAAAAATGAGAGAATCGATGATCCAAGAAAGCGACGTTTAGTTTGACAGATGTGAGTGCGAACCAAACCGTCACAACGGAATTTACTATTGGGTTTAACAGTGTTAGTGGTGGTGGTGGTGGTAATTATGGTGTGTTGGTGGTAGCTAGTGTTTACAGATCACAAATTGTGTTACCCCTCGCTTTTTTTTCTTCATCTAATTTTCGAACATTCAAAGCGCAGTGCATGTTTGGTTTGAATTAAGTGGCTGACTTGTTTATGTTTGGTTCTCATTTGACGTACTTTTGCTGCTTAAACGTTAGTATAAATACTGATGGCCTACTACAATTAGTGAAAGTTTTTAATTTGGTTTGCGACTTTTCTCTTATCTTTTTATTTGCTAGTAGTAGTTGAAACTGTATCTTTACTTGCAAAAATAAGGCTTTTTACAACAATATTCTTACTTTTGTTTCCTTCACTTATAATAGAGTGTATTCTTTCTTACTTAATACGGTAACACATCAACATAAATGTTTATTTACGGCTGACAAATTAAAGGAAGTGATTCATTCATGTTTTGGACATTGTATATTTAATGCAAAAGGAAATAAACTCATGGTTTATTTAGCTAGCCAACTTCGTTCATACCTCAGAAGATCGTAAGTTAGTTTTTTTTTGGGATTTATTGCAATGGGTTCATTAGTCAAAGCCTGCCTCAGAAGGCTGTGGCTATTGGAAATTTCAAGGCTACCCTGAAGGACTCGATCGATTTATTTATAGGTAAAATCGTAGCCTTCCTCACGATTACATCCAAATCTACTAAGTACTGTTAGAGGTATCATTTCTTGATTGACAAACTTCTATTCAAATTCTTCCTTCAAACTTATGGACGACAATGATCTACCTTAATTATCCTCTCCATTTTTTGTTTTTTTTTTCACAATCAATTTTATCCAAAAATCACAAACTTAATAACAGTTAAGATTCACGACGCTAATGAAGGACGGGGAATTTCTAGTGTTTTCCTTTTATCGTTAAATTTTTACGCTTCAGCTCCACTTTCATATACGGGAAATGACAAGTAAGATTCATTACAAGTTAACAAATTTCCGGGAAACAAAAGACGAAAAATGGAAATGCAAAGTTTTGGATGGAAAATATCTCAATCAACAAAGTTTGAGATTGAAGATGCTTCAGCAGCAAATTATGACAATGACAACAACAACAACAACAACTAAAATCAGTGGATTCAAATGAAACCAGAAACTCTTCGCACCGAACCAACTTGAAAGAAAACGAAAAACAGCAATACCCATGGAAAGGACGGGATGATGGAAATCAAAACTTTTTCTTTAGGATTTTCCCTCTACAAAAACAAAATCTGGGAGGAAAACGAGACATTTCAACGCCTCCTTGGTTCACGCTTTAGAAAACTAACAAACGATCGGCACTACCCTCTTGGCTGTCATCGTCGTCTTCGGAATCTTCGGCGTCCTCGTCGTCTGTGTTGAGCGTGTTGGCATTGTTGATAATCTCGTCTGCAATGGAGTGAAAGGTATACAATAAATTTGAGATTAGTTTTTGGAGACATAACAACCGACGAAGTTTGACAGTTTATAATTTATTCTGTTTATTTTTTGTAACTGATAAGAAAAGAATACGAGCATAAGCAAGCGGAAGGCATTAAACCATTGTTGATGGTTTGTTAATTGTGTTTTGAGCGTTCTTCCCTTCAGAGGAATTTCTAGCTGCTTCTGCGTGGGTGGGTGTTTTTACTGAAACGATAGATCCGTTTCTATGGAAAGCAACCAGAATCTTAGGCAATTAGGAAACCATTCCCATATTGACATCTAGATTAGTATAATGGTGCAAGCCGATGTCGAACCAGAAAAATTTGGTTGTGTTGGTTTGGTAACGAATTCAGCATGCTCTATGTTGGAATTGTTTCGGTTGAAATTTCATGGAGACGCTTGGTTGTTTATACATTTTATATTTGGCTTATTCCAGCTCAAGTGTATGCATGCATACACCACCTGAGGTCGAAGTCATCGATTTCAACCAAATTGCTAAAGTTCCTATTTTGATATTCTAAGAAAACGCCTTTTTTGGGTTTGTCTTAAATCCTTGCTTCCCTCTGGGCTTCAACTCTGAAATTTTGAGATCTTTAGAAATTATAATAAAAGATAAATGTCAGTGACACATTTGATCGCGATCAGCTCGCGAGCTGATGAAAAGATCAGAACTTGCGTTCACGCTGAATGGGCTACAACATGGTGAGTTGACAACCTGGAAGGAGCGGAATACCTATCTCTGGTCCTTATCACGCCTCCCCGAGTCATATGATAACAAAAGACTACCAGCTGTTAGTGTTGTATCAGCACTGCATGTGCGTGCGTAGCAGCGAAGCTGCTTTCGGCTCGATAAGAGCAATCAATAAACGAAAGCTCAGTTTCAGTTTGAGCGTGCAATAGAGTACATCCTCGGTGTAATACCTCTGCCATCCGATACCTCTTATAACATAAGTTATTTCAGTGGCGAACGAGGTGAAAAAAGTTAAAGTTTAATTCGCGAGTTTCATTATTATTTTAGAGCCGTGGTTTAGTGTATCGAAAAAGTGGCTGCAGTTTGCCGCAGGTGCGATTAAAACACAACGGCCAACAGATCACCTCAAGTTTGGTTGGTCACCGTCGGTGGTTATTGGTTTAATTTGATTTCCGCTTTGCGTTGTAGTTTTGCACTATAGAAGTTTAAAAAATTATTGAAAACGGTTGCTTGAATAAGTGTTAAAAAACATAAACCACGTGAGAGTGATTCTAATGATCATCTGTTTGGTCATAGCGTGAAAGCCCCGGTGATAGCAACCACCATTGTCTGCTTTCTTATAGAAAGGCTTTGTGACCCGTGTGAACGACCGATAATAAAAAAAAACGGCCGGAGGTCAGTTCAGGTCAACAGTGTGCATTGTAAGATAGGCGATAGTGCGAAAGTTTTTTTTTTACTGCTGCTTCAACGCTGCTGAGAAGGATCTGCTGTACCGTGTGTGGTAAGGTTGGAAGAAATTGTTTTATCGCTGTCTGGTAATTCGTCGTTCTGCTATCAGCATCATGTCGTTGGTGAATAGTATTGAACCTTACATTCCCGGTACTATTCCATTTGCTCAGTACATGGAACAGCTGAATTGGATCCTAGTTCATCAGAAGATCCCAGCTGATGAGCATAAGGCAACATTCCTTGCTTCATGTGGAACGGAGATTTATTCTGAACTGAAACTGTTGTTTCCGGGTAGAGTCTCGCAGAGTCAGCATTAAAAGATCTGATGGATTCGCTTAAAAAGTGTTACGACAAAAGTGAGAGCGACCTGGTGCAACGAGTTAAGTTCTACGCTCGTTCTCAAAGGCCAACGAGAGATCGGTGGATTTCGTGCTGTCGGTTAAGCAACTCGCTGAGTTTTGCAACTTTGGGACCTTCAAGTAGTAAGTAAACAACTCCAGGAGCAGCTGCTGGACGAAGACGAGTTAACTTTAGCGAAGGCGGAGAAAATTATTTTAAACCGCGAACAGGCCGTGGAGCGAGTAACCTTTATCAACGAGGAGCCAGCCAGGATTAGTGTGGTGGAGCGTCTTGGGACCAAACAAGTTGGGTTTCAGCGCCAACCAACACCTACATTGTCGCACGGTCGTGTTAGAAGTCGTGAACGCCGTAGCTATCGAAACAGTGGGAGTCGCAGCCGTAGTAGGAGCCTTTCTACACCAAGGAAAGGAGGAAGGAAGGTTTATTTCTGCAACTACTGCCGCAGAAAGGGACATACGCACAAGTATTGTTTTGATTTAAAACACCAAAAGCCATCGATCAAGTCAGTCGCCGTTGTATCGAAAAAGCCAGATCTATCGGAGAGGTTGAGAAGAGCTGCAAAATCGGACTCAGAAGAAGAAATGGATGTCTTGGTGATTTCCACCACTCAACGCTCCAGCGCCCCATGCCTCATCGAGACCCGTGTCGATAATACATTTCTGCAGATGGAGATAGACAGTGGATCTGCTGTATCCGTGGTCAGCAAGCAAACATATAGTGAATGTTTTAAGTACAAGCCGTTGTCGAAGTGCAATTTGAAGCTGGCGGTCGTCGATGGTGCCCGTTTGACGGTTACAGGTCAGATAATGGTTACAGTGGAAATCAATGCACGGAGCGAGAAAGTATCGTTAGTGGTGTTGGAGAGCGGGATTCATTCCGAGGTCAATTGATGGTGAACTATACAAGCGTTTCGAAGGAGGACAGAGTTGTGGAAGACATCAAGAGCAAGTATCCTCTAGTCTTTGACAACGATTTTTCTGTTCCTATAACGGGGTTTGAAGCAGATTTGATACTCAAGGAAGATAAACCGATTTTTAGACGAGCTTATGAGGTTCCCTATCGGTTACGTGACCAGGTTGTCGAGCATATTGACTCACTGGAGCAAGATGGTGTTATCACTCCAATTGAAGCAAGTGAGTTGGCTTCACCTGTGATCATTGTTGTTAAGAAGGACAAGGGCATCATAATGGTAGTTGACTGTAAGGTTTCCATCAATAAGCTCATTGTACCTAATACGAATCCGTTGCCTGTTCCTCAAGACTTGTTTGCTTCATTGTCTGGTTCAAAGATCTTTTGTTCTCTTGATTTAGCAGGTACATATACCCAGTTGCGTCTTTCCAAAAGGTCTAGGAAGTTTATGATAATCAATACAATTAAGGGTCTTTATTCGTACAACCGTTTGCCTCAGGGAGCATCTAGCAGTGCCTCCATTTTTCAAAAAGTGATGGATCAAGTTTTGAAATGTTTGGACGGTGTTTTTTGCTATTTAGAAGACGTTCTGATAGCAGGAGAGGATTTTAAAGATTGTAAGAGGAAACTTTATTTGGTTTTGGAACGTTTGGCCAAGTTCAACATTAAAGTTCATTTAAAAAAATGCAAATTTTTTGTTTCCAGTTTGCCTTATTTGGGACATGTGTTAACAGAGAAAGGTTTGTTGCCTTGTCCTGGGAAAGTTGAGACGATTCGCAGAGCTAAAGCTCCGAATAACGTCACGCAGCTGAAGGCATTTTTAGGTTTAATCAACTACTATGGTCGATTCATTCCCAACTTATCCTCTCGCCTCAATCCACTATACAGTTTGTTGAGGAAAAACACAAAATTCGTTTGGTGTAATGAATGTGGCAAAGTATTTGATGACTGCAAAAAAGTGTTTCGCAAACCAAACTTTTTGGAATTTTATGATCCTGACAAACCCCGATTGTTGTTATATTGGATGCCTGTGGGTACGGTTTAGGAGGAGTCATAGCGCACGTTGTCGGTAAAGAAGAAAAGCCAATAAGCTTCACTTCATTTTCGCTTAATGATGCGCAGAAATCGTATCCAATTTTGCATTTAAAGGCACTTGCAGTGGTTAGTACAATAAAAAAGTTCCATAAGTTTTTGTATGGAAAGAGATTTACTATTTACACTAACCACAAGCCCCTAATTGGTATTTTTGGAAAAGATGGCAAGAATTCAATTTTTGTGACGCGTTTGCAAAGATACATTTTGGAGTTATCGATCTACGATTTTGATATCATCTATCGACCATCATCAAAAATGGGTAATGCTGATTACTGTTCTCGTTTTCCGTTACCACAAGAAGTTCCACGTGTTTTACAAAGGGAATATATCAAAACAATCAATATCTCTGGTGAAATACCATTGGACTATACAAGGATTGCGAAGGAAACACAAAACGACGGGTTTCTTCAACAAGTTTTGTCGTTTATGAGGAACGGTTGGCCCAATTAACTTCAAAGGAGTTTTAGGGATGTTTTCTCGCACCATCAAAATTTAGAAGAGCTTGATGGATGTTTGATATTCCAGGATCGTATAGTCATTCCTGCAAAGCTTCAGGATTTAGTTTTAAAACTGCTTCACAGAAATCATTCTGGCACCAGCAAATTCAAGCAGTTAGCCAGAAGTTCGGTATACTGGTTTGGAATAAACAGTGATATTGAAAATTTTGCTAAACATTGCAGAGTTTGTAGCCAAATGTCTGTTGTTCCCAAGAAATCAGTGCAAACTACGAGTTGGATACCAACCAGCCGCCCATTCAGTAGGATTCATGCAGATTTTTTCTATTTTCAGCAAAAGGTTTTTCTTGTCATAGTTGACAGTATTCGAGGTGGTTAGAAGTCGATTACATGAAATACGGTACGGATTCTATGAAGGTTAAAAGCAAGTTTATGGTTTTTTTTTGCAAGGTTTGGTCTTCCAGATGTCATTGTGACAGATGGGGGTCCTCCGTTTAACTCCAAAAATCTTGTTTTTTTTTTTTTTTTTTTTTTTTATTTTTATAGTCACTTTAACACTCTTGAGTCATTCGTGACTTGTCCGGGGGTGAGATTTGAACTCGTGACTTTGGCGTGAGAGGTATGGATGTTAACCACTACACCGGGGTCGCCCCCGAATAAATATCTTGTTGACTTTTTCAACCAACACGGTATTCAGGTCATGAAAAGTCCACCGTATCACCTCTCGAGTAATGGCCAAGCTGAACGAATGGTTCGTGTGGCCAAGGAAGTTTTGAAAAAGTTTTTGCTTGATCCTGATGTAAAAGATATGGGTATTGAAGATCAAATTTCTTATTTCTTGTTTAATTATCGCAATACTTGTACAGAGGACTCTAAGTTTCCTTCTGAAAAACTTTTCAATTTTCGACCGAAAGCGATACTAGATCTAGTCAACTCAAAGAGTAGTTTTAAGAAACATTTGACGACTCGCAGTCTACAAAAAGGTTGACAAGTTGGATTGCTGCAACTACCGCGCGATCACACTGCTGAGTGCTGCTTGCAAGGTACTCTCTCAAATTCTATGCCACGACCTGCAATACCAGGCGGGATTGATGCTGCCTTTTCGCGATTCGGCAGGTTGTGCAGAAATGCCGCGAATACAACGTGCCCACACATCGATTTCAAATGCGCATACGACACAGTCGATCGAGATCAGCTATGGCAGATTGGTCAAGGTGACGATGGATCGAGTGATGTGCGTTGTTCGAGTATCGGGGACACTCTCGAGTCCCTTTGAATCTCGAAGGGGGCTACGGCAAGGAGATGGACTTTCGTGTCTGCTATTCAGCATCGCGTTAGACAAGATTGGCACGATCTTCAGGAGCTCCAAGTCTTGGGTTCGCCGATGACATCGACATCATGGCACGGAACTTTGAGACGATGGCGGAAACGTACATCAGACTGAAGGCTGAAGCTAGGCGGATTGGACTTGCCATCAACGCTCGGAGACGAAATACCTGAGAGGAAGAGGTTCTAGGGAAGACAATGCTAGCCTCCCACCCCGAGTTCAGATGGACGGTGGCGAAATCGAGGTGGTCGACGAGTTCGTGTATTTGGGCTCACTGGTGACCGCCGAAAATGATACCAGCAGAGAAATTCAAGGACGCATTATGGCAAATAGTGCCTACTTTGGGCTCCGGAGAACGCTCCGGTCGAATAAAATTCGCCTCCGCACGAAGTTGACTATCTACAAGAAGCTGATTAGATCGGTGGTCCTTTATGGCGACGAGACCTGGACTATGCTCGTGGTGTTTTCGAACCGAAGGTGTTGCGTTCCATCTACGGTAGAGTGCAGATGGATGACGGAACGTGGAGGAGGCGAATGAACCACGAATTGTTCCAGCTGCTGGGAGAGCCATCCATCGTCTACATTGCAAAAATTGGATGACTACGGTGGGCTGGGCATGTCGTTAGAATTCCGGGCGATGAGCCAGTGAAAATGGTTCTCAAAGGTGACCCAACAGGAACAAGAAGAGGCACGCAGCGAGCAACGTGGATCGACTAAGTGGAAGGCGTCCTGCGGACCCTTCGCAAACTACGAGGCTGGCGGATCGAGTTTTTCTTGCACATCATCGTTTGCGTAGGGCTGCATTTGTAATATGCATTAAAACAAGCAATGATCACCATCTTAGCACCCCTCGATGGGATTTTGTATGGAAGCGAGCTGTCAATTTTTAGTTTAGTGTCAAACAGTGAAGTTATTACTATGCTCTAAATCTTGATTTAAAATCGAGATGAAAGTCTATGGGTTCGAAAAAAAAGTATCGTTGCACTCAGAAAACGAAGCTCTTTCAGACAAGGGGCAAGACAGCTCCTAATCATGAGCAATTTCAGAGTTGGTTTTGAGGCACCTCGAGTAACTCACATTGCTCTGTGAGCAAGATCGCTGTCATTTGCTTTCTCACTTTTCACATCACAGTAACATTTGAAGGTGCACCTTAATGCGATTGCTGCAACTACCGCGCGATCACACTGCTGAGTGCTGCTTACAAGATACTCTCCCAAATTATATGCCGCCACCTGCAATACCACGCGAGATTGATGGGTGCCCGCGCTACACCGGACCGAATTTTCGCGATTCAGGAGGTTATGCGGAAATGCCGCGAATATAACGTGACCGCACATTATTTGTTCATCGATTTCAAATCCGCATACGACACAGTCGATCGAGATCAGCTATGGAAGATTGGTTAAGGTGACGATGGATCGAGTGATGTGCGTTGTTCGAGTATCGGGGACACTCTCGAGTCCCTTTGAATCTCGAAGGGGGCTACGGCAAGGAGATGGACTTTCGTGCCTGCTATCCAACATCGAGTTCGAGTATCGGGGACACTCTCGAGTCCCTTTGAATCTCGAAGGGGGCTACGGCATGGAGATGGACTTTCGTGCCTGCTATTCAACATCGCGTTAGAGTTGGGATAGACACAATTGGTACGATCTTCAGGAAGTCCATCCAGCTTCTTGGCTTCGCCGATGACATTGACATCATGGCACGGAATTTTGAGACGATGGCGGAAACGTACATCAGACTGAAGGCTGAAGCTAGGCGGATTGGACTTGCCATCAACGCATCGAAGACGAAATACATGAGAGGAAGAGGTCATAGGGAAGACAATGCTAGCCTCCTAGTTCAGAAGGACGGTGGCGAAATCGAGGTGTGAGGTGGAGTGCAGATGGATGACGGAACGTGGAGGAGGCGAATGAACGAATTGTTCCAGCTGCCGGGAGAGCCATCCATCGTCTACATTGCAAAAATTGGACGACTACGGTGGGCTGGGCATGTCGTTAGAATTCCGGGCGATGAGCCAGTGAAAATGGTTCTCAAAAGCGACCCAACAGGAACAAGAATATGCACGCAGCGAGCAAGGTGGATCGACCAAGTGGAAGGCGACCTGCGGACCCTTCGCAAACTACGAGGCTGGCGAAGTGTGGCCATGGATCGAGTTTTTCCTGCATATCATCGTTTGGGTAGGGCTGCATTTGTAATATGCATTAAAACAAGCAATGATCACCATCTTAGCGCCCCTCGATGGGACTTTGTATGGGAGTGAGCTGTCAATTTTTAGTTTAATGTCAAACAGTGAAGTTATTACTATGCTCTAAATCTTCATTTAAAATCGAGATGAAAGTCTATGGGTTCGAAAAAAAAGTATCGTTGCACTCAGAAAACGAAGCTCTTTCAGACAAGGGGCAAGACAGCTCCTAATCATGAGCAATTTCAGAGTTGGTTTTGAGGCACCTCGAGTAACTCACATTGCTCTGTGAGCAAGATCGCTGTCATTTGCTTTCTCACTTTTCACATCACAGCAACATTTGAAGGTGCACCTTAATGCGAAGCCGAAAAGCTGCTGTCACATAAAACAACAATTAAAGCGGAACTCGGGACACTTAAATCACAAACGAAGTGACAGACGACTAACTGGCGAAGAAGTCAATTAAAGTAATGTGGTTCACTGTAATAGAATTTTCTTAGAAGCTTGTGCCATCATCCACCAGATGGGATACTATTTTTGTTTTGGTTTTGAACAAAGTAGATTTTGTGTACAATGATTCTTTGACAGTGTGCAAAGAGTGCGTATCATTTTGTCATTTTTTTTATGCATTTCAGTTTTGAGTAGAGTGAAAGAGATAGAACCAAAACATTCTAGTACATTTGGTGAAAATGCTAGTTCAATCCAGTAGTAGTGTTGCCATGTGGTACAATCCAGTAGTAGTGGTGTTGCCATGTGGTACACTGAAAAATTGCAATAGCAGTTTAGTCACCAAAGTTTTCGAGCCGCTCCGTCTGTCACTTCGTTTGTGCTTAAATCATCTAAGTTTAAAAACCTTCGTTCGACCCTTACCAACCGTGAACGTGAAAGGAACCTGTTGCAACCATACACTTACGACGGTCGAATGCTTATCTGCACACTTAGAAAAAATTATGTAAAATTAGGTGCTCTGAGACTGACATATGCGAGCGTCAATTTTGACATAAAATTGAGTAATAATAGACACGAAATTCAGCTCAAGCAAACATACTTTTCGTCGAGTACCGAACTTTTCAGTTTCGGAGCATTTAATTTTACATGACATGTTTGTTTACGTCTCTCCTTTATGTCAAAGATGGATTCCGTCACGTGTAAAATTAGGTATTTCTAAGTGTGTGGTTGATGTGGTAGAAAAACCCGATCTGCCTGACCAAATACTTAAAATCGATACTCGTCGAAGCAATCTCCTCCCATCGCTTGACAAACTGCCGTTGGATGGAACTGTGAATCGAGCTCTGAATTACAACGGCGGGGGACGTGATCCGGTCCCGTTTTTGCTATACACCACCGAGATATTGCTGCGGCCGTCGACCGAAATCTTCCGGAGCAAGTCGACAAAGAGGATTTGTGCTTCGTCTTCCTGACGGGTTTTCACTTTGGTTTCGTCCAGTAGATCGTTAATGGGTTTGAAATTCAAACGAGGATCGCACTCACTGGAAACAACAGCTACATCATCGTCATCCTCCTCTTCAGCTTAGGCAGTGGCAGCGGCTGCACTGATGCTTTGACTGAACATTCCATTGGGTAATGGTTTGTAGCGTTGCCTTCGGAGCTGGATTTGGGTGTTAATCGGTTGTTGCCCCACCGGGAGATATTTTCTATACCGGAAACTGTAGCGGCGGGTGCCGTTGGAGGGGCCATAGTTGAAATATTACTCACTATACTCTATGTTTGCCATGGTGCCAACGGGAATGTTATTCGAAAGGGGATCGGAGCTAGTTATTACCACATTGACTGGTGATGCCTTTTCCAATAGGACTGCTGTTACGCCTGGAGAAATCTAAGATGATGGATTCGCTGCATTATAGGTGGAATTTCAGATGTTTAGAAGAATATTGAAGTACTTTATTGATCAGAGATGATCCTTTCGGAGTGACGACTGAGACTGGTTGCTGAGGAGGAAGAACAACCCTTAAAGCTGGTTGGAAGTGTGGGTTGTTATTGGTAGCAAGCAGGCACCGACACAGGTTCTTCCATAATATTCCAGTTATTTGAAAGGATCAGAATACACTTGGGATTACTTTATGTTTATTTACTAACAAAACTGACGTCTAATATGAGACGTATATGCTTAAAAAGAGTAAACGAAGTAGGCAGAGAAAATATTGAGATCCTTTGAGTTACTCGCGAGTTACTCGCTGCAAAAAAGGAACTCAGAGTAAACCTGTCTCACCCCTTGCTTTCAGATGATGTATGCAAACCGATATTTTTTTCAAAATTGAATAACCTAATTAGTTCTGTTTCCGTATCGTACGTTAGTTTGATTTTATCCAGTGGCGTCACCTTAACCATAACCTACATGTACACTAACTCTCAAAACGTAAACAATCATCAACATATTGCTTGTAAAAGACAGCTATCGAGTAAACAAGTAGATTATATGCTACGCCAATGGGCATCATGCTGCTAAAAATCAATATCAATACCTACAAAATGCTGATTTTCACTAGCCACCTGATCAGCTCACATAGTTCCAATATCAATGTCATACAACTCAATGTCAGTGCGCTAATGACATTGACATCGTGATGGGACCTACTGATACTGATATTCAATGTTCTTAAGCAAATATTTCTGATTTACGCCAGCTAATCGAGTACTGATTTTTAGAAGGTAAGATTTTAAATTGTCCCATTAGTGATATTAATATTTGGGTTCCTTAGTCAAATCCGTACCATCCGATATCATGCTTGCTACGAATATCAGTTTCAGAAGTGACATTCAGTGCTGCAGCAATATCTAATGTCAATTGACATTGTTGACAGCACGCATCATGTTTGTTTCATAGCACAAATCAGCAAGCCGAGAAAAACGCGTTTTAGGTTTGCTTTGCACCATTGCTTCTTATGTGATGAGACAACTAGTTTGGATGTTTTCCAGACTTTCTTAGAACAAAGTTTCTGTGTTCATCCAGTATTATGAAAAGATAGAAGATCATTAGTTATTATTTCCACTAACAAACTCAGTTTCAACAAAAACGTAAATGGGACCGACTTGCGATGAGCGGAAGATTACTTACACAGAAACTTTCAAGAGAAGTAGGACGACCCCCCAAAAGACTCTTTGAAGTTCTCCAAGTTTCTTTTGGCTTCTTGTACCAAATTCCAAGGGAAGTTCTTTCAAAGTTCCCCTGAAAATTGCTTTCGACTTTTCTCGTAAGTTTCTTCCAGCATACTCCAATAGTTTCTACCTGCTCCTCTGCATAATTTCTTCAAACTTGCTCAAGCAGAGTCGTTTTTACTACGTGCAATCAATCGCGAGATAGAGCTTCTCTCTTACGTGCTGATTCTAACTGCCCGGATGGTACCTATACTAATTTTAGTAAATATAAAACTACTCACCGCAGTTGGGTTTTCCACGGGTGCGCGTATTGGCGAACTCAACGCCGTGTTCATCCACACACCAGCACACTCCTACGGCCTGGTGACACTGCGTAGGTTTGTAGAATCCTTGACTGTCGCAGTCCGGTGCATATCCTGAACCTGGAACGCCATTAAAAAAAAATATCACAATGCCTTCCTTCCAGGATCCGATCGAACCTACCATTCAAATCATTACCCAAGCGCCTTCGGACGGCAGCGCACGGCCGGTCGGTCTTCTCGAAGCAACGGCACCACTCGCGCGGATCGATCGTATTGTCCTGATCCAGATCGCACGTGTCGATGAACGGTTTGATGCAGCGTTCGTTCTGATCGTGTTCCAAATCGTACAACTCCTGCGACGACAGTTCACCGTCGTTGTTTAGATCCAGGTGGCCGAACATCCAGCGGGCTTCCAGTTTGCATGCGGCCGGGAAGTGAACCTTGTTCTTCTGCTGCTGATGCTGGCGGCGCTTCTTGCTGTCGGCCATGATGACCGAGAACCAATCCAGCAGCCGGTTACCGATGGCGGTCAGCTGTTGCGGTTTGCACTCGATGGATTTCATCGGGTAGCCTGTAGATAGATGGAGAAGCAGAAATGAGGTCACACAAGAGTGAGATTTATTATGCTGTGTAGTGTTTGGCAGACATTAATCAAGAAGGAAAGCCCGGTACCGTGTCCGTGTCCGGTATGGGAAGTTAGGAGAGCCAAATTAACACTTGTTGGTTTCTGTGATGCGGCAGCATACTAGACTATATCATATAGTCTATATGTGTGTTATTGTACTGCAGTGAGGAAGGCAATAAATGGTGAACCGCTGAGTGATTATACACTATGACGAGTGTGCATTATTCTACGAGCAGACTTAAAGCTAAACGTTGAATATACTGTTCGAAAATTCTGGATGTGGATGTGTTTATCTTCATAATCGGATCGAAGTGACGGACTTTGGACGCTTGGACAACTGTGATGAAAAAGAAAATTATGTATGCCTAGATAAATGTTTTGAGCCGCTTAACTCACCACAATCTACCTCCATAACAAAAAACCATAATTACGAGGAAAATCTCAATTAAGACACGCTGATTTATTCTTCTTAGTGACAACGCTGGCTTCTGCAGCCATTGGCTATGCTGCAGCAAAAACCTAGCTCCCAAAGACGAAAAATGGAGGAATATGTATAGTGTGCTCTCGCATTGACCACAGCTATGGTACCGGCCGGACTTTCGAGTGCAAGAATTTAATTATATTTATGAAGTGCCAAGCCGACCGACCACGCAAAGGTAAATCCCAATCCGGGCGATGAAGAAGCACAAATCCTCGGTTTTCGAATTTGTGCGCTCGCTGCAGGTAGAGGCCTATTAGAGCTACAAATCAACTCGTTGATAGGGAGAAGCCGCCACCCTTCTAGCTGACGTCTTTCCTTTTGCAGCGAAAGCATTTGGCATCGTACACAGAACACCCGGAAGAGAACAAACAGCAAATCTCGACACGAAACCCCCAAAAGCCAAGGTGGAATTGGAAGCGACTCTGGTAAACGGAGCACGACCGGACGGTTTGGCTTTTAATTAGAATTCAACCTCTCGCTGAACCATTTGGCCACTTTTGAAGTGACCTCATGCTCGGCTGTCGCTGTGCATCCGGTGAGATGATGCACCGGTGATTTTGACACACTTTCCCACCAACAGCAAAACCGTCTCACAGGTCCTGCTGCGGATGCTGGCCGTTGCACTGACAGCTGTAGCCAGTGAGTGGTTCTTTCTATTCTTTCCCATCCATCCGAAAGCGTAAAATGGATAGATGAGAGGAAGATGAAATTGGAATGCATTGTTTGAAGTGGATTTACGCTGAGCTTGGATTGAATTTAACAGCTTTACATTGTAAAACACAGAACGAATTACGTTGATTGCACCGACGGTAACGATTCCAGACAGAATGAGGTGGCGGGAAACGAAAGAAACAGCTTGTAATTTGCATTCAAACTACATTCAATTACTGAAACCTGATTGATGATTCTCCTGATGTGCATTTGATCTGAGTGTTTGATCAGCTTGATTGCAGCAGCTGTGTATCTTTGAATTCTTAGCAAAGTAGTTTGAGGTTCTTTTTTTTATTATTCAGATTGCAGGATGCTATGCAACATGCTTATGGGAGGCTAGTCAACAATCAGACAGCACGAACAATGAGTCTGTAGAATTTTCCAATCTGTTAAGGTCAGCTGGATTTCGTTGGTATATTTTTGGGTAATCGTGGTTCTGAAAATCCACAATTATGAAGAGTTGCTTTAATTGCTGAGAACTTTGTTCCTATCTTTTATCATAAAAGAAAAGAAAGAGGTATGATTTTTGATCAACTCCTTTTTTAAATAAAATTGTGAATAACATCTTCAAAAAAGAGACACAGAAATATTAATGTCAGCTTGTTAGCTTAATATATGACGGCTTTTAAGAAAATGCAAGAATTCTACTATTGTGGATCAAGGTATTCACCAAAACGACAAATGTCACAAAATCCAATATTGATGACATGCAATTGGTAGGGAAAATTTACCAGAGCTGCCCTTGCTTCTACATGTTGCTACAATTGGATTTCACAAAATATTTTGACGTGCCTTTCCGTTTTTTATATCAATATTATGTTGCCAAAACAGGAATGTTGACAAAATCGGGAATTTTGTACACACTTAAAATCAAAATCTGTCCTCGGTGAAATATATTGCCGTAACAGTTCAGTAAACTGAAAATTTGCCGAAGTTTTGCTAAACATATAATCACAGACAAACAGACATAACACTCGCAAGTTGTTCATCGAACAAGCATTTAACTGTCAATTTAAAAGTATCGTAGTTGGTAGTACCGCCACCTGTGGCGCGCATAGTCATTTCCCTTGAGTTTGACGTTTACACACTACCGCCATCTGTTCAGCGTACTACCCACCAAAGTGTACTCAACAGATGGCGGTAATGTTTTAGCGACGATGTTTTACAATGATAAATATTATATGTGTTATGTCTGTTTGTCTGTGATATAATAGTTCACATCAAATTTCGGTAAAAACAATCATTTACCAAGCTTCGTCAATTGTAATCACTGATATAACCGGAAAAATTTCAAACTGCCGAAATCAGCAAAATAATATAACGAACTATACGGCATTCACATTTTGCTTAGCCAAAAATACTTGAAATACCTGTCAACGAAGACTGACACATAAATAACTGCCAGGATAAAATTAGGTTAGGTGCGCATGAAAATTTAAAAGTAGTAGCGTCGTAGTTTAGAAAAATCAGTGAGGATGAATCCGGAGAACTTTGAGATTTGGGCGTAGCTGTTTTTGTAACATGTCAATCGCTGATTTCTCGCGAATAAAAGAACAATATCGTGAACATACTACATCAAAAGGTAGAGGAACCATTCATCTACCTGTTTGTGTTGTTAGTTTTTGAGATTGAGCTTTAATTCGCGAGAAATCGTCAAATGAAGTGTTTTTTTTACAAAAGCAATTACGCCCTAATCTCGAAGTTCTCCGGGATCAATCTTCCTCGACGGAAGAAGCAGCACCGACAATCGGAGATCAGATGTCCGATTACGAGTACTACAAAAAGGATGTAGAAGATGATCGAACGACCTTCTACGGACCGCTAGATCCGAAGCAATCAGTTTCAAAAATTCCTTGCAGTGGCTGTGGTGCATTACTGCAATTCGCCGAACCGTGCATTCCCGGGTACCTGCCCAGTAGTTGTTTATGAATAAATCCAAGCAGCAAGTAATGACCACAATCTGCGAGAGGTGCCAGAGATGCCAGATTACATCGAGGCAGGCATGGAAAATCATTTACATTCATTTCATACAATCATTTACATTCATTTGCCTCTAACTTTTTTCATCAACAGCATTCCGCAAAATGATGTGTAGAGCTTTTGTAGGTTTTGTTGTTAGCTACAACAATTGCTCATAACTCAAATCTGTATCTCTTATGCATCACGAACTAGAGCTGGCAGAACTTGTTACTGTTTTTCAGTGAATGTAAATTACATTCACTGAAAAACAGTAGTGCCTTCTGTTCGCTATGGTTCGTCATACATCAGAGATATGGATTTGACTTGTTAACAAAAGTTGTAGCTAATAACAAAACCTACAAAAACTATTTACATCATTTTGCGGAGTGCTGTTAATGAAAAAAGTTAGAGGCAAATGAATGTAAATGAATGCACGAAATGAATGCAAATGATTTTCCATGCCTGCATCGAGGATATGAAGTCACTCGTCCTGTTGCTGGTTGGTACCATTTTGCTAGACTTCTGTTTAATAAAAAAAATGTTATTAATTCCTCTTGTAATCCCTTTCAGGTGGATCTCCTCGATCTCCCGTGCTCCATCTGACCGGGTCTGTCGGAAATTATTGGACCCAAACGATCGATAATCTTCGTCGCGAACAAAGTCGACCTTCTTCTAAGGAACTGCCCAGGCTATCTGAACAACACTCGGAACAACTTTCCTGGATGTTGGCTTCACCAGAAATAACATCAAACACGTGTCGCTCATCTCGGTCACCACCGGTTACGGAGTAGAACAGCTGATCACTAAAATTCACAACTCTGGGGAACACGTGGTGAAATCTATCTGGTCGGATGCACCAACGTTGGCAAGAACTCCCTGTTCAACGGTCTTGTCCGGTCCGATCTGTGCAAAGTCAAAGCAACTGATCTGATCCAACGAGCCACCCACGGCTTGAGACATAACGGGGAACGGCACTCGTCGGCAATTTTGAAAATAAAGCCCAATTGTCGATTAGCTCTGGAGATGATGTCATTGTAGTGGATTCTGAAAGTGAGTCTGCAGTCCAAGGTAACGCCGAGATCCTTTATGTGCTCTACACGAGCAAGACAGCGTCCGTAGAGAACATAGTCAAGCATGATTGGTTCGATTTTTCGGTGATAGGAAATAACGTTACATTTTTCGATGCTTAGACTAATAAAATTTCTTGAGCATCAGTCAGCAAAAATACGTAACATATTCTGGAGATCCCAAGAGTCCGAAAGACTTTTAATAATTTTGTAGATTTTCGTATCGTCTGCATAGAAAACGCGGCATCCTGATGGTATCAGAAAGCAGTAGCGGTCCTAGGTTATACCAACAATCAATACGAAACTAACGATTTTAAATTGGCTCACCACTTTAGTAGCCTATTGGTCCCAAGCAAACGATTAACGTACCCTATTCTAGTTGAAATTCTATTACTACACTATGTTTGTTTTGATTCGCTATGAAAGTTTGACAGATAACATCAGGGGTGTGTGGATTCATGCAGAACATGCAGGGGTGAGTGAAATAGCTTGGGACTGCTTGGGACCGTTGTTCTGGTACTGAGTGAGCCAAAAATAATAATGATTTTCTTCGGGACCCAGTGGTCTTAGAGTTACCTCTATGGTTATACTGCCTTGCGGAACTCCCGAGTTGTTTGAGAAAACATCCGATTCCGACGAGCCAATCTTAACCCGTACATAGCGATTCACCAAGTAAGATCTGAACCAATCCACAGCCGTTGACGAGACGCCAAGTATCTCCAGCTTGGCAAGCAAGATATTATGGTCCACCGTGTTAAATGCAGCTTTTAGATCCATATACGCAGCATCGACTTGCCATCCTGAATCCATGCATCGCAAACAGTTAGAAGTAAACTGCACCAGGTTCGTAGACACGGAGCGCTTCGGGTAAAAGCCGTGCTGTTCTGTATCGATATAATTTTTGCAACACGCGAAAGTGCATCACAGTGCATCATTTATGATAACCTCGAACAGTTTTGAGCAGGCACACAGGGAGGTGATTCTACGGTAATTTGTGACATTCCGTTTATCTCCTTTTTTGTAGACTGGGAACAGATAAGAAAGTTTCCAGCGGCAGGGGAACTCACATTGCTGTGCCGAGAGATTGAATAGCCTCGCAAAAGAAAGGCAGAGATTGCTACACAACGTTTTAGAACAGATTACGGAATGCCGTCAGGTCCGGCGGTGAACGAGAGCTTCAGTTTGCGTGTTACGGCTATCACCATGACTTCCGAAATGCGCGAAATATCGAAACTAAACACATCACGTGGCATCCCAACAGTAACATCCAGCACTTGTGCCGGCGAAGCGGAGAAATCTTGGAGCACTTGCCTGAAATGACGAGCAAACAAGTCGCCTTTTTCTCTTTCGCTATTAGCCGAGTCATTCCCGAGAAACATGGAACAAGGCAACCCGGATTCCTTCCGTTTGGAGTTGACAAACGACCAAAAACTTTTCGGATTCGTGCGAAGGTTCGGTTCCGTGCGTCTCACGTGTCGATTATAGAGAAAACGATTGTAATTTCGATAACTACCTACGACTCGCAAAATTGAACAGTCGTTTGTAGTACGGCGAGCGAGAGTTACAATAGGGTAGAGAACTACTTCGGCCTAATCGCCCATTTTGGGCCTATCGAGCAGAAAACTTCAAATAAATCCATGATTGCACAGTTAACAAGTCAATTATGCGTTTGGTACGATACTTTAGTTAATAAGCTACGGAACGAAGTCAATAAGAACGCGTGATATGAAGGTTTGCACCCATTATTCGCAAAAACAAAAGAAGCGCTCCGACCGAATCAATTTTTATGTTTATCCGATAGGCCGATGTGAATTCATTGGCGTTTCAATGGCGTTTCAATGCGTTAGGCCGAGTTTAGAATCCGTAGGCCGAGTTTGGCGTCAAGAAGCAGTGTTAGACTTTTGACAATATCTCAACGATTGGTTTCTCTATATCAAATCTTACGATACATACGGAAAGGTAAATAAAATTGGAAGCCATCAGTAATAATAACATTCCGTTTGGTGCTAAACTGCGCTAGATTAGGCAAGACTAAGAGCGGGTTGTGCTTAATAGGCTGGAAATGGGGTAGTTAACCCTACTTTCGGAGGGCAGCAGAGCGTTGACGTTTTAGCACGCGTAAGCGTGGGTTGGACCATGGAGGCTTTTGCGGGGGTCGTCGTGCTGGGACAATGCGGAAAATACCATCTTCCAGTGCAGCACTGAAAAAATTCACGCCATCATTCAAGCTAGCGGCTGATTCGATAAATTGCCAATCAATTTCCGGAAGCGCATTGTTCAATGCAACATAATCGGCGAATGCAACTCGGCAAAAGTCCAAAAAGTAGCACTCAGATGACGGCTTAAAAACAATCGGCGAACGTAAACTAAATGACGCAACGAGAGCGGGATGATCGGCATCTAGATCATTCAGTGGCACGACCAGCAAGGAAACAGAAGTGCCCGGTAATTGCGGAATCATTTGCCAGGACAAGATCTAGCAAACGTCGATTTCGGTTCGGAAAAGTATTCGCTTGTGTGAACCCGTAAAAGTTAAAACCGTCCAAAAGAGCACAGCAAGCAACCGGCATATGCATATGCCACTGCAAACCAGCTTGATTGTAGTCGCCAAATACGCTATTACAGCTTATATCACGTAATATTGGCTATCTTGCAATGAGCACTATACTGATGCAAAATTTGAAATTTTCACTCCACACTGTCACACACTCAAACGGTTCCAAATTGGGCCCTGATTAGCCTCCCAAAACTTGAACTCATTTAGTGAGAAACTGACTTGGCACAAACCATTTGAAGTTTATATGGAAATTACTATGGGAAAGCAAAACTTTTTGTTCATTGTCTTTTAGCCTTTTTACATATTGTACTGTTAACAAATTCTATTGCTATTCACATGGGAATCTTTATCAGCTACAACTTTGCACAAAATCGTTTTTCAACCAAACGTCAAATGAAATAGTTATTAATTGTTTAAGAGATTGATAATCTTATGGCAAGAATTAGCAACTGTATTGTGGGCAACACTGTATTCTGCAGTGTGACATAGTAGCCATGATTTTTGTCCTCTATTCTACGCGCCATAAACACCAATGTTGCCTGCTGAACAGTTGATTGAGCATAATCATAAGACATTAGTGAGTTGAATCCTTAATAATTTTTGTTCCTTACATTTGATCGAAAAGTGGTCTTGAACAAAGTGGTAGCTGAGAAAATTTTCAACAAGCTCAGCTATATTCACAAGACGCGACGCGAGACAAGACACAACACTTATCGTTCTTACAACTTTAAAATAAATTAAAATTTACCTTACTGTCGACCGGTTTCGGGCGTGATGCTGCCCATCTACGGGACAATGTCCGACCCATGGGCAGCATCACGCCCGAAACCGGTCGATAGTAAGGTAAATTTTAATTTATTTTAAAGTTGTAAGAACGATAAGTGTTGTGTCTTGGCTCGCGTCGCGTCTTGTGAATGTCGTGTAGTTCTTACGTTAGCACAAAACATAAAAAATAAGTGAAGCTCAGCTATCATTTTCTAAAGTAGAGTGAACTGGTGAATTTTGAGATAGATATGAACCGAAATTATGGTTTCTCCATATTAATTTCCATGTAAACTTCAAATGGATTGTGCCAAGTCAGTTTCTCACTAAATTAGTTCAAATTTTGGGAGGCTAATTTGGAACCGTTTGAGCACTGTGAAGTGAAAATTTCAAATTTGGCATCAGTCTAATGAGCACTCATACATAGGATTTCCAGTGAGACGTGCAGACGTTTTTCTCGATTGCGCTTATCACTAGTGAAGCATTTACGTTTTGGATACCCTTCTATCCGCTGCGCCGCGTCGCCTGCAAAAGTGTTTCGCGATGAGGCGAGAAAACACTTTTAAGATTGACTATTCGCAGTTCTCCGTCAAGCCGTCGGTCGAAAAACTCTATGGTTTTTGTCGTTCGGTTCTCGGTCTAAATAGGGAAGACATTAAAAGTCTTCAGTGCCACAGAGGTGGAGCATGTGCCTTCGTCAAAGTCAGTGACTTGACGCTGGCACAAAAAGTCGTTGACGAACATGACGGGAAGCATGAAGTGGAGTGTGAGGGGAAGAAACACAAGCTTCGGATCACGTTGGAAGATGGTAGTGTTGAAGTGCGGGTTTACGACCTTCCTGAATATGTGTCTGAAGAGAAAGTCTTTAGTTTCCTAAGTGCGTTCGGGGAAGTGATCTCAGTTCACGAGGTATCGTGGGGTGAGAGTAATGAATGTGAAGGCATACCGCTCGGCATATGGTCTGCTCGTATGCTAGTGAAGCGGAACATTGACTCGTGGGTCACCGTCGATGGAGAGCAAGCATTCGTTGTTTACAAGGGACAGCTGCAATCCTGCCGCCACTGCAAAGAGCAAGCGCACACTGGCATATCATGTGTCCAGAACAAAAAGCTACTGTACCAGAAAAGCTACGTGAATGTCACGAAGCAAACTGGACAGGCCAATAGGTCAACAGCCGGTCAGCAACCCAAAAAAGCTGGTGCGAAACCACCAAACACGAAACTAGTCGGTCAAAAATCCACTACTCCGCCATCGTTAGAGTCAGACGTTTTCCCCGAACTGCCGAAGAGCCAGAGTGAATTCTCAGGCCCGAAAACACACACACGCAGCCAGCCTGCAGCAGGGTCTGCGCAAGAACGTTGAGCGCACAATGTGTCAAGTTCGTTCCTAACACCACCACAAGCTGTCGTGGCTTTGGATGACGTGTTCAAAAAGCCAGAAAATGCGCTGCGATCGCAGAGCAGAAGCGGCAACGGGAACGAAACCGATGAATCCTCCGCTTCCACGAGCAGTAGACGAAGCCGAGGAAAACCAGCCGGTAAAAAACCCCGCCGGGATGACGACGACGACGAGAGGGACGAGGACAATCGCTTATAAATGGCTCTCACGTCGTACAACATCTCGTCCATCAACATCGGCACCATCACGAACCCCACGAAACTGAACGCGCTCCGAAGCTTCATAAACAGCCATAGCCTCGATATCGTGTGTCTACAAGAAGTAGAGAACGAGCAGCTCTCCTTGCCTGGCTACGTCGTTTTCTTCAATGTGGACCATACGAGAAGGGGAACAGCTATTGCCCTGAAGGAACACATCCAGGCCACTCACATCGAGAGAAGCTTGGACGGCCGACTGCTTGCGCTGAGAGTGCAAGACACAACGATCTGTAATGTTTACGCTCCCTCCGGCTCTTCGCTACGTGCAGCTCGGGAGAACTTTTTCAATGGGACGCTTGCCTACTATCTCCGCCATCGTACCACGCATGTCATTCTGGCCGGCGATTTCAATTGCGTGCTTTGAACAAGTGATTCTAGCAGCCCAAACACTAGTCCCGCCCTCAAAACAGCCGTCCAGCAACTGCAGCTCCACGACGTATGGGAGAAACTGTGTCCGCGTGATCCAGGTTTCACGTACGTCTGCCGTAACGCACAGTCGCGACTCGATCGTATTTACGTCAGCAGTGATTTGCGCGATCACCTGCGAGCAGCACATGCACACGTCTGCTCATTTACCGACCACAAAGCGCAGGTACTCCGACTTTGTCTCCCCCATCTTGGTCAAGAGCATGGCCGTGGATTTTGGTCCCTTCGGCCCTATCTTCTGAGTGACGAGAACGTTGCCGAGTTCCAATACCAGTGGCAATATTGGACCCGGCAGCGCAGAAACTATGGCTCCTGGATCGAATGGTGGATTTTGTTCGCTAAGCCCAAGATCAAATGCTTTTTCAAGTGGAAATCTCGAGCCGTCTTCGATGAATTCCACAGAGAACATCAGTATCTCTACAGCGAGCTTCGGTTAGCTTACGACGGGTACTACCAGCACCCTGAAATGATAACCAACATAAACCGGTTGAAAGGTGAAATGCTAGCACTTCAACGGAGATTTTCCTACACGTTCATGCGAATGAATGAAACACATGTGGCGGGAGAACCCATGTCAATATTCCAATTGGGGGAGAGGCGAAGGAAGAGAACCGTCATCACGCAGCTGCAGACAGAGCAAGACGAAACGGTAGCAGAGCCACGAGCGATCGAGACGCATATGATGGACTACTTCTCGACGCTGTACTCGGAGGCCGATGACATAGTAACGCGCTTAGCGAAGCGTGCGCGTGCGCGTGTACGTGTGCGTCTGAGCTGCTTTGATGAGCGTCCATGCAAAATGCTTGGTAAAACGCTTACACCTGTCATAGTAAACGCGTTGCGCTGCGTCAGCAATAGCGTCAAAGCACTCCTTGAAGTGTTTTCACGCGCGTGCACGCAAAAGACTGTTGTAGCGCCATTGAAATTAAATGGTGATCGACTAGGTAGCTGCGATTTCGGTCGTATTTTATAAAATGAATATGAATAATTGCGTCATAAATAGCATCGGTAGATTAAGTACATTTTAATATAGCCGGCATTTTTGTTCTATTAAATGTTACATGTTAAATGTTAAACAAATTGTTAATAAAGAATTTTGAAATGTAAAATGTTAAATGTAATATGTTAATTGTTAAATGGTAATTGCCACATTTTACATGTAATGCTTCATGTTGAATGTTAAATTTTAATTGATAAAATGATAAATTTTAAGTGTTAAATCTTCAATTGGTTAATTTTAAATGCAAAATGTTAATTGTTTAACGTGAAATGCTTAATGTTAAATGTTAAATGCCAAATGCTAGATGGTAAATGTAAAAAAACTAGATGTTAATTGCTAAATGTAGAGTGTAAAATGTGCATGTTAAATGTTGATTGCTGATGTTAAATGTCAATTGTTAGATGTTAATGCTGAATGAGTATGTCAAATGCTAAATTCTTAATGAAACATGTTAAATGTAAATTGTCAATTGTTACATATTACATGTAATATGTTAAACTTTAAAGTTTAAATGTTAAATATTAAATGATAAAGGTTTAATGCTAAATTTAATGCTTAATATAAATGCAACATGTGAATTGTAAAATATAAAATGCTTAATGTTTAATGCTAAATGATTAATGCTAAATGTTATATGTTACATGTTACATACATGTTAATTGGTAAATTTTAAATCAGAATGCTTAATTTTAGATGTAAAAAGCTGAATGTGAATGTTAAATGCTAAATGCTCAGGATAAAATTTTAAATTTAACATATTATCCGTAAAATGTAACATGTGAGATGTAAAATGTTTATTGATCCAGGTTACATTTAATATGTGAAATTATAAACGTAAAATGTTCAAAGCTAAATGTTAAATGTTAAATTTTTAATGTTAAATTATAAATGTAAAATGTTCAATATTAAATGTAAGATGGTATATGTTAATTGCTAAATAGTAAATGCTAAATATAAAATGTAAATTATAGCAATTTAATTTGCGTTAAAACGTTAAATGTAAAAATTTTAATGTTAAATGATCCAAGTTAAATGTTCAATAATAAATTTCAGATGGAAAATGTAAAATGCTAAATGTTAAATGCTAAATGTTAAATGCTTAATAATAAATGCTGAATGTAAAATGTAATGTATAAAATGCTTAATGTTAATTGCTAAATGATTAATGCTAAATGTTACACGTTACATGTTGCACGTTTAGTGTTAGTTGTTAAATGTTTAATGATAAATGTTAAATGTTACATGTTTCATGTTTCATGTTCCATGTTCCATGTTAAATGTTACATGTTACATATAATATTTAACATTTATAATTTAACATTTTACATTGGAGCAAGTAACAAACAACATGTAACATTTAACATTGAACATGTTAACTTTAGTATTTAACATTTAACCACAGACAAACAGACATAACACATAGAATAATTTTCGCAGTAAAACATCGTCGCTAAAACTCTACCGCCATCTGTTGAGTACACTGTGATAGGCAGTAAGCTCAACAGATGGCAGTTGTGAATAAACTTCATACGACTCCCATTGCCCTTGGGCCTTTAGCAGTTTACATTTAACGATTTGCATTTAACATTTAAAATTTAGCGTTAAGCATTGAACATTTAACGTTTAACAATCAACATTCAGCATTATAAATTAAAACAATTTAACATTCTACAATTCACATTTAAAATTACGCATAAAGCATTTAACATTTAGTATGTTCTATTCAACATTTAAAATTAAACATGTTCAATCTATTTCTTGTGTTGAAAACAACGGCTCGTTTGCAACAAAAATGAAACAATTATTTTTGCGCGTTTTCCTGCTTTGCTGTCATACCGAATAGCAACCCATCTCGGTTTGCAACTTGGTCCACAAATTTGATGACACGCTGCTACCCGGTCGTGTGTTCACGGTTTTTTCGCTATTTTGTAGACCCATTTACGAGCCCACTTAGCTCCCATTTGGTCGTTGGGTTGCCGAAATAGAGATAAGGCCCCGTTTGGAGCCCGCGGTGGAGATGCTCTTAACGATAAATAAACCGATGGAACTTTTCATTAGCTACCGATTATGAAGAAAAAAAAATCCGACCCGCTAGAACATTCCTCAAAGTGCTTACGCAAGTGAACGGAGAGACTGCTGTTTAATTGGAATTAAAATGCATATCGACTCAGAAACACTAATTTCGCTAGTTTTCGCAAAAAAACCACTGTGGGATAAAACGGTGAAGCAATACCGGATCAGGACGTTGGTGCACAAGCTCTGGCGCCAGGTTTCAACCGAATTAGGAAACGATGTTACAAGTAAGTTAAAAGCAAATTGCAATATATGGGTGCGGAAATCTTATGTTTCATTTTTGTTCTTCAGCGGAAGCTTGCAAGAAAAAGTGGAAGTCATTACGGGATCATTTCGGGAAAGAGTTGAGAAAAGTTCCTGAATATAGATCAGGAGACCCAGGACCAGATAACTACGAGACGTACACCGCTTGGCCACATTTCAAATCCATGCTGTTTCTTAAGGGCCAAATGATACCACGAAAATCTGGAGGCAATCTGCAAGCTGATGCCTCCGAGACGATGGAATATTTGAACGATAATGACGTGCAGCAAACGACAACAGAGAACACTGCTGACGAATCAATTCAGTTGCTTGAAGTCCCGGATTCATCTGATGTTGATGAAACGATCCCACGTCCACAACCCAGACCTGGTAAAAGAGGTCTGCAACACCAATTGGTCGACATCGAAACACGCAAGTTGAAGCTTTTAGAAAAAAAAAAGTACGCAAAACCAACACTGATGATGACGAAGACGAGGCATTTTTTTAAAGTTTGCTGCCCCATGTTCGGAAGTTGAAGCCAGAGGCGAAGTTATTGTTTCGGATGGATATACAGAAAGTCGTACAGGAACATGTGTACCAGAAAAACCGTTTCCTGAACGATTCGAACCAGAACCTCGATGTACATGGAGCTGCAACTTCAGAAAATCCCATGCTGTTCCAGTATTCTACTCCAGTGCGAAGTCGAATGGAATTTACCGAAACGATTGGAAGAACTCCCCGCTCACATGATGGTTCTGGATATCATAGCTCTCCGCATTTTCAGAGCCAAGCTGGAATTGTTACTATTCTGAACCCGGACGAACAGATTGATGCTGCAGATCAATTCCCTACAGTCATTTCATCTGCAAGACAGTACTACACGGTAATCACTTCGCCAATTTCCAGTGCACTATCACAACAGTGAGTTTTATTTTCATTTACCTGTCAATTACATTTAATGCCTGTATTCAAATAAAACAAATTTCAGTTATTCAGATTTTGTTTTTGTTCACAAATTTCATCAAGTAGTTTCGTACGGCACTGCCTGTTTTCGTGGAAACCCTGTTGAAATTGGTTACGTTATTGTTGTTGGCCATGTTTGTAAATACGGCAGCTTCCTCCAACTGCGCTTCAACTCCTTCATGGTCAATTATGATATTGTGCAGGATGCAAACTGCTTTCACAATGCCATCAGAAAATTCCGGCATTGTTTCAATTGGCTTGCATAAAATTCTCCATTTAGTGGTCATGATGCCGAATGCGCATTCAACGCATTTCCTTGCCCAAGAAAATCTTGCGTTAAAATATTCATATTCCGGACACAGTTGCGATCTTGGATACGGACGGAGCAAGTTTCTCATCAGAGGGTACGCTTCATCTCCTATGAACACGTGCGGCATTTTAGAACGTAAATCTGGATCAGGTAATGGAGCATCTGGTGGAACGTTTAGCTTTCCTTCATGCAACAATTGATACATGTCGGATGCGTTAAACGTTCCTCCATCGCTCTGCTTTCCATATCCTCCGGTTTCGATCATCAAAAATCTGCTGTTTGCATCTGCGACTGCTTGTAGCACAGTTGAAAAAAAACCCTTGTAGTTGTAAAACAGCGATCCAGATCCCGGAGTGCACTTTATGCGGATATGCTTCCCATCAATGGAACCTATGCAATTTGGGAAGTTCCATTTTTTCCAGTACTCTTCAGCTACCATCCGTAACATTTGTTCTGTGGGTATTGGCATGTAAATGGGCTGAAACACTTCCCATAAAACTTGACATGTTTCACGCACTATTGCAGCAACAGTTGATCGACCCATTCGAAAAGAAAATCCTAGCGTGGTGAATGATGATCCGGTTGCTAGATACCTACAAAAAATAAGTTATGTATTTATAAATTATGTTATTTTCCATTTATTGAAAACACTTCCTTACCTCAGTGTAACAATGAACCGTTCGCAAGGCAAGATTGGTTCTTTATTAAAATTTGTCCAGTTTTTCATCAGTTTACATTTGATCATATCCATCATCAGGTCAAAAGTTGACATGTCCACCCGAGTGTAAGAACGGAATTTCTCCGGGTGTTTACGAAGATCGGGGTAGAGTCGGTTAAACTCTCCATCTCTGGTTCTATTTCTGTTGATTGGGTGAATCGCAAAATCTCTCTCCTTTTTCATCAACAAATGTATTGTGCTTGAAGAAGCAAAAAACTCTTCGTCGGAAGAATCCATTTTGACTGCACACAACACTATAATTATAAACTACCCAAATCTTAGCAGGATCTACTCAAATTCCGTTAGAGGTGGGGCTACTCAGGATTGAGTCATAAAAGTTTGGACTGACATGATGACAAATGGATTAGCAAATGGACAATATCGACCTTAATCTGACCGATGTTGTTCATTTTTCATCTTGCTAGTACCAACTTTTAGCACTCAATTTTGAGTAGCCCTAGTTTCTTGAATTTGGGTAGATCCTATTGAAAATTGGGTGGTTTAGAATTAGTGTGAAGACCAGTGATTTTGACTGACAATAATGCGAGCTGCGCTTTCAAAAACGCGTTGAGTATGTCATAGCACGCATCACTTGACGCTTTATTGAAATTCAGCAAACGCGAACAACACGCGTTGCTCGACGCTCCGCGTTACTATGTCATCGGCCGGAGGAGCAAACAGAAGAGAATGAGAACAGTTTCGTCTGCGAGAGTGTTATCCCACCCAACGACCCATCGAATGAAGCCTGCACGGACGACATTACGACGGCAGAAATCTGGTCTGCAATAAAAGCGAGCGCCCCACGAAAATCTCCCGGCTGCGATGGTATTCCGAGAGAGTTCTACCACCGCATGTTCGACGTCATTCACCGAGAGTTGAATCTGTTGCTGAATGAGGCACTCAGCGGTAATCTTCCTCCAGCGTTTGTCGATGGCATCATCGTGCTGGTTAAGAAGAGAGGCGGCGACGACACAGCCCGTTCATATCGTCCGATCTCGCTGCTCAACAGCGACTACAAGCTCTTCTCCCGCATTCTCAAAACCAGACTCGAGCAAGTGATGAGAGAGCACCACGTCTTGATCGACGGGCAGAAATGCTCCAACTCAGAGCACAACATATTTCAAGCCACTCTTGCTCTCAAGGACCGGATAGCACATCTCCGCCACCACCGCCGTGCCGGGAAGTTAATCAGCTTTGATCTCGATCACGCTTTCGATCGGGTCCGGCACTCTTTTCTATTCGAAACCATGCGCTCGCTTGGCTTCAACCAGGATCTCATCGCTCTACTCTCGCGAATCGCCAGCCGGTCCACCTCTCGGCTGTTGATCAATGGGCACCTTTCTCGTCCGTTCGAAATTCAACGCTCTGTACGGCAAGGGGATCCGCTATCAATGCATCTCTTCGTTCTTTACCTGCATACACTAGTGTGCAGACTCGAAAGAGTGTGCGGGAATGATCTGCTAGTGGCGTATGCGGACGACATCAGTGTGATCGTCACATCGACCAGGCAAATCGATGAGATAAATAGGCTGTTCACTCGTTTCGAGAGAGCTGCTGGCGCAAAATTAAATTTGCGGAAAACTGTTGCCGTCGATGTTGGCCTTTGCGAAGGCAACAGAATCAACACTCAGTGGCTACAAACAGTCAATGTAGTTAAAATTCTGGGTGTTGTTTTCGCAAATTCAATACGACTGATGACAACGATGAACTGGAATGCGCTAGTGGGGAAGTTCGCGCAACAAATGTGGCTGCATTCTCTGCGCACGCTGACGCTACACCAAAGGGTCATCATGCTCAACACGTTCGGAACGTCCAGGATATGGTACCTCGCGTCCATACTACCGCCGTTGGGAGTGCATACGGCAAAAATCACATCAGCAATGGGTACGTTCCTCTGGAGAGGGACTGTCGCCCGTGTCCCAATGATGCAGCTGGCACGCAGCAGAGAGAATGGAGGCCTGAAGCTGCAATTACCAGCTCTGAAATGTAAGTCACTCGCAATCAACCGACACCTACAAGAGATCGAATCCCTTCCTTTTTATAGATCCCTTCTTTTCCACGATAATCCCCGCCCAGCCATCTCAATAGATCTTCCCGACCTTAGACAAATCCTATCAAACTTATCCCAAATTCCCCACCAAATCCAACAGAACCCCTCCACCGATCAAATTCACCAGTACTTCGTCCAGCAAACTGAGCTACCAAGGGTGGAACGTAACAGTCCAGCAAGTGGCTGGTCACGCATATGGCGAAACATTGCATCGAGGCAACTTACTTCAGCGCAGAGGACGAAGCTTTACTTGTTGGTGAACGAGAAGATAG
Organism: Ochlerotatus camptorhynchus; assembly: GCF_037179485.1. Classification (NCBI taxonomy): domain Eukaryota; kingdom Metazoa; phylum Arthropoda; class Insecta; order Diptera; family Culicidae; genus Ochlerotatus; species Ochlerotatus camptorhynchus. Next base: position 922,748 of record NW_027040859.1, on the reverse strand, counting down.
AGCACCGCAAACTGCTATTCGTGATGCGGCGAGTAGATGACGAAAACTGTACGCATTGTGGCAACCGTACAGCAGAAACTCTCTCCCACAAATTTTGCGCTTGTACTCGCGCCGGCCCGGCTTGGACGGTTCTTCAGCAGAGAATAGCTGTCATCTTAGGTGGATGGAGGCGACTCGAGTTCGAAGATTTGTTAAGACCTGCCCTATTAGGAATAAACGGCAGACATAGAGTGGCAATTCTGAATATGTTTATTACATATATCTGCTTCGTTAACGATTGTAACGGTAGAATTGATTTAGCTGATTTGAACTTTCATCTTGATGTAGCAAATTGACGGTAAAACAAAAAAACTTTGTATGCTAAACTGACAAATAAAACTTCACTTTTACAAAAAAAAAAAAAAAAAAAAAAAAAAAAAAAAAAAAAAAAAAAAAAAAAAATTAGGTGTACGAGTACTTATTGCAAGATTTGACGTAGGACTACGTCTGTAATTTCTATATGGGGGTACACTTTGTGAAAACCGCAAATGGAACATGTAACGAAATTATGAAAGATTTTGAACAGCTGCCCCTGTACCAATTTAAATAATTTTATCACCAACCGATCAGAAATATTCCTATGGATCGATAGCAATCTTCAAGAAACTATTGAAAAAGTGATAAATATCAAGTATTGTCTAAAATCGTTGAAATAACTAACAAACCCACCAATTACGTACATGTATACCCGCATAAACGCGAACCATAAATTGACCTTACCTAAAATGGTTAAAAATTGTTTATAATCCCTGCTAAACTTTAACTGAAATGGTTATGGAACTTTACATGAACGTTTAATGATAAAGTTTCAACCTTATGCATTATGGTTTTTTGGAACTGGACTTTACAAATAATGGGTCGTTAAGAACCATTACCATTCCAAATTCTTGTTTTCTCCATACATTTTCAGAAAGAGAACTATATAAGAACGTTTTTACTTATGGTTTGAGAACTTTAATGGTAATGGTTATGGTAGTCAGTAAGGTCCACGAATGGTTTTGTAACATCGATCAACTTTATGTGGAATATATCGCGAATTGGTTGCCTGTAATTTACTGATTACCAATTCACGATATATTCCACGTAAAGTTGAGCGATAATACAAAACCATTAATGGACCTTACTGACTACCATAACCATTACCATTAATGTTCTCAAATCATAAGTAAAAACGTTCTTATATAGTTCTCTTTCTGAAAATGTATGGAGAAAACAAGAATTTGGAATGGTAATGGTTCTTAACGACCCATTATTTGTAAAGTCCAGTTCCAAAAAACCATAATGCATAAGGTTGAAACTTTATCATTAAACGTTCATGTAAAGTTCCATAACCATTTCAGTTAAAGTTTAGCAAGGATTATAAACAATTTTTAACCATTTTAGGTAAGGTCAATTTATGGTTCGCGTTTATGCGGGTATGCTGCTTCCCACCTACACGTACATCAGAGAGTCTTTAGTAGACGAAACAAGTCGAAGTGCCATTCGCCTCCGATCCAGAGTTGCGACCTATCACAATCACGATCGTCAAACAACTGATGATAGTAACGCTTTGTACATTCCTATCAATGTGTTCGTCGAAGCTCTCTCCATGGCCATCCATTAAGTTGATGAAAGAACTAAAAAGCAGCTAGTGAATGTCGTCTTCGGTTGTGATCCATCACCGATCTGGTCATTTCCGACAATCGCGACACTCATCTGTGCTCGTTTTGAAGCAGTTGTTGCTTTGCTTGCTTATGTGAGGGTGTTGGTGAGTGAGCCCAACAGCTTCCGTTTAATTTTGCCTGCTTTGTTTGGAACTCACACAGTCGTGCCTGCCGAGACGAACGTGGAATGCGTAGTCATTGTTTTCATTTTCTTCTGTCGTTTCGCTTTTTCTTCACTGTTTTCATTGTGCTTTTTATGATCAGCAGCGAGTGTAGTGTTTTGCTTGTGAGCAGCGACCATTACTGGTGATTGTTGTTTGCCATGGCTCTACCTCTCACTGCGTGACAAAACGTTCTGTCAGTGAAAATCGGTTGATGCGTAGACGAGTGTCACGTGAGTGTCATGATATTTTGCATCACTGCTCCGATCACATAAAATGCTCTCCAGAGTTGTAATCTTGTAACCAAACTTGGAAGCAGGGGTGCAAGTGATTTTGATCGATTCTCTTCATCGACTTTCTATTTCGTTAATAACTCGACGGCAAACACATTCATTGATACGTTTGTTGTTCTGGATGATAGAAGAGCACAGCAGAAATAGTGCAAAATAGGTTAGTGAAGCCATGCACGCAGAGAAATGATTTTTAAATTCAAATAGATATATTTTTGGTATTGATTCAAATATATTATTCGGTTGATTCAATGAAAAATATTTTTGAATCAACAAACCGATTGTAGAGTTGTTTTTTGATTCTAAACCCCATTTTGTTGATTCAAAGATATGTTTGAATCAATAACAAAATACATCTGGCCCTGAAACAAAAATCAATTTTTCTGCGTGTGGTCATCAAATGAAATCGATGAAGAGAATTGGCTTTCACCCCTCTGCTTCTAAACTCCATAATTCAGTCGTCGTCATAGCAATGAAAACTAGCATCGAACCGCTTTTGGTTTTTGGGTTACACTTGCTGGTTGCAATGATGCGAAGGACCACCAACACATAAAATTACACAATTATCTAGGGATGCCTAAAAGTTCAATTATTCGAGTAAAGATTTTTCCATTTATTCGATTAAATATTTATCGAATTTTCAGTTATTCGAGCGCGTAACCGACATCCCTTCTTATTTCTACCCGTTTGATTTAGCGTAGTAGAGAAAATAAACAAAAGTACTAATTTATCTGAACAGGCATAGAGAAGAACCATGACGTGAAACAGTGTGTTAAGCGTCTTTCTGCTAAAGGCTAAGATTTACCAACTTGTTGAGAGAAGGAGTCTAACGAGAAAAACTAAAAAGGGGAGTACCTTTAGCTGGGTGGACACTGATATTTTGCGGCCTTCCAACCTGTCACAGACCCCCGTTCAGCAGTAAACGGACCGAGACTCTCGCGAGTGTCCAATCATTGAACCGTAGATAGCGTTTCATTGATTAATCAATCTATTGAATTGGTCGATGAATCTGACGAAATAAAACAGCCAGTTAATAGTAGTTGTAGATTTGAAGTTTTTCACCCAATAACATTAGATGAACATAGAGTTATTTGTTTTTCATTAGGAAAATCGGCTGAAGTAGATAATGTTAATGCTAGAGTTATTCAAGATTGCTTTCATGTCATTGGCCACATCTTGCTGGACTTTATTAATGAATCATTACAAACTGGACATGTGCCACAAATTTGGAAGGAATTCTTAGTGGTTCCTATTCAAAAAGTTGCTGGAACGATTAAAGCCGAAGAGTTTCGTCCCATCAACATGTTGCACACATTAGAGAAAATTTTAGAACTTGTTGTTAAAGGCCAGCTGTTGGAGTATTTAAATAGTAATAGTTTGTTGATACCAGAACAATCGGGATATCGGGAAGGTCATTCTTGTGAAACCGCGTTGAATTTGGTATTAGCGAAGAGGAAAAATAACTTGGAGTGTAAAGATACGATTGTTGCTGTTTTTTTGGATCTTAAACGCGCTTTTGAAACAATTTCTAGGCCCTTACTGTTAAGATCAATCAAGCGCTTTGGAATTACGAGTACTGCATATAAATGGTTTGAAAGCTATTTGTCTGACAGAACTCAACGGACTGTTTTTAATGATTCTGTTTCCAGTCCCGTGGGGAATACCCTTGGAGTGCCCCAGGGAAGTGTATTAGGGCCCCTGTTATTTATTATGTATATTAATGACTTGCGACGTGTTTTACGATTTTGCGACATTAATCTTTTTGCAGATGATACTGTGTTATTCATTGCAGCTAAGGATTTAGATGATGCCGTTTTACACTTGAATGAAGATTTGCGTTCTCTAAGTAGATGGTTGAAGTATAAGCAGTTAAGAATGAATACAAGTAAAACTAAATTTATGGTTATTTCGCGGAATCGAGTAAATGAGAACGTCTCTGTTGTAATTGATGATGAGACTATTGATCGCGTTCGGGAGATTAAATATCTTGGCGTGATTATTGATGACACACTTAAGTTCAACTCTCACATTGACAATGTCATCAAGAAAATTGCCAAGAAGTATGGAATTCTATGTCGACTGAAAAACGATTTAACTATTACCAGTAAAATACAGCTATGCAAATCAATCATCTCTCCTCATCTAGACTTTTGCCCTTCCATTTTATTTCTGGCCAATGCAACACAAATATCGAGATTACAGCGCTTGCAGAATAAAATAATGCGTTTGATTTTGAGATGTAATAGATTCACTTCCTCAACTTTGATGTTAGACGCCTTACAATGGTTGTCGGTGAAGCAAAGAATTGTATATTTGACTATGGTGTTCATTTTTAAAGTAGTTAACGGTTTGCTGCCTCGATATTTGTGTGATCGAATTGAAAGAGGAAGTGACTTTCATAGATATAATACTAGAAACGCGGTTGAAATAAGAACACCACATTTCTTGACTTGTGCTTCACAAAATTCATTATATTATAAAGGAATAAATGTTTTCAATTCGATGCCTAGACATATCAAACGTTTAGCAACGCTTACGGAATTTAAAAGACACTGCATTTCACACGTTAAAACTGTCTTTTGAACAGTTATCCAGTGATTTTTTTATGAATTGACAAATTATGTATCTTGACGAAGTTATCTCTAACGGATTATTTTATATGGATAGCTGTCATAACGACTTTTTAATAATTATTGTAGCACTGCAAAAACTATTTCTGTTCGCCGCGAGGGTGATGATGGATTTTTAATATTTGATTTAATAGTAGATTAATTAAAAAAAAGTAGTCTACAAAGGTTTGAGCCTCGTGCGCGTATTACGGATATAGAGGACTGAATTTAACATTTGATAAAAAAAAAGCAATTTTGAAGCTTATTTGAAAGATACCTTGAGTTAGTAGTAAGTTTTCTGGCAAATGTTGGGGGTTCGTGAGCATTCCTGACATTGCTGAAAATTATGATAGCATCAGATTGCGGGGTTACTAGTGTAATAGGATGCTTTGTTGATTGTTCATTAACTCTTGATTGCTTGTAATACTTATGAATATTTTAGGTGGACAAAAAGGCGAACTAAGAGGTGGACGCCTGAGCTTTTCCACATTTATATCGCTGTGAAGCAACTGTAAACTCTAGAGGGAATTTATATCTGTAACTCAAACCAGTTCGATTTTGTTTGCCAACCTGGTTAAAATGTCATATTCAATTATCTTAAAGATCATTAAAAAAGAATATGGGATTGTCCGTTCCGATTTGCTGATCCAGCTGCCTACACGTCATCATCATCTTCCAAAGGCTTTAAGCTTGTATAGGGTCCCTAAGATTTTCCAGAGGAGTTAAATTTCTGAACTTGTCCCAACTAAAATTCATATCAGAAGGTTTTTTCAGGGCAATCATAGTCATACTAATAATATAAATAGTGAAAACCCCGCTAAATTTCCTATTCCTACACAAAACACAAGCTCCTGCTGCAGTTAACAAATACCGAGTAGTCCTACGTCACCATTGCGTACAACCCCATAGGGTTGTAGTTTTTAAACTTTAAATGCACCTTCCGTCGTAAGAGTAAGGTCTTCAAATTAATTGATATTCAAACATTAATTTTCCTATTTCTTAAGCTGATATGGTTGATGCAAATGCGACAAATTAGTAGATTTAATGATAATTAAAATAATATTTTTCCCAGCAGTACACAACTAAAGCAAAAGAAGGAAAACTCCAATCTTCATAAATATAAACCTGTTATTTGCCTCCTTTATAGGGTGCCCCAGAAAGTAAAGACACAGTTTATTATTGGAATAAAACAACGTTACACGGAACCGAAAAATTACCCAAAATTAAGTTCTTTTCACTCATCTCCCATGTTCCGCTCAGTAAGCTAATTTTCAGTAAATCGCTTATAGCACATTCAAAGTGTTTTTATGTTACTTCATACGCGAAGTTAGCGATTTTCAGAGTTGGTTGGAAATGCTAACATGAAGCTTTAGTGTGATAATTTATTAGCTAGAGAATGATCATTAGAATACAGAACTATCCACCTACCCTATTCTACTGATCATTCTCTACCTAATAAATTATCATTAATTAATTAATTTAGCTTTATTTAGGAGGCTTTCAGCCTTAGGCTGGTTCGCCTCCGAGTAATAAATTATCACACTAAAGCTTCATGTTAGCATTTCCAACCAACTCCGCTTATAGTAGTTTACATTCGACTACGGCAAAAATAATTACTTACTCGTGAGTATTTTCTTACCAAAACGAAGTTCAATTGACTCAAATTTGTGAATATATAATAAACTCACTGGAAGCTTATTGAACGATAGTGATGATAAAATCGAATCTCTCGTTCCGTTTTTAACAACAACAAAGGACCTTATTACCGTTGTCACTTCACGGTGAAGTGACAACTTATCACTCACGGTGAAGTGATTCCCATTTGATTTACACGGCAATCACTTCACCGTGAGTGACAACTGGTCGCTTCACTTCGTTTTCACCGTGAAGTGACACCCGTAATAAGGGTCAAAAAGTGAGACTGGGATGCAAAACTCAAAATTACCCAAAATCAAGTGAAAAGAACTTAAATTTAGGGTAATTTTTTCTCTCTGTGTATGTTAATGAACTCAAATTTTTATTTCGTATATATGTTCTCTATAGTATTCTCTTTCAATTGGATAAAAATATTCCGCAGTTCCTTTAATCGTATGCCAAGGAGCAAACTTTTGATCCGACGCTGCCCATGAGCTTCAGCACAGATTCCTTAGCGATGATTTTGGCCGCTTTTGTCCATTCTGTTTCAAATTCTTCGATTGAATTCGCTGCCTTGAAGGGTTTCCGTAGGTATTCCTTGGAAAGTGCCCAAAAAGTTTCGATTGACCGGGCCTCCGGGCAATTCGGAGGATTTATCTCTTCTGGCACGTATTGCACATTGTTTGCTTTGTATCAAGCTACCGTGTCTTTCGAGTAGTGCATTGACACCAAGTCGGACCAAAATAGTACTGGGCAATCATGTTGACGGACCATGGACCGCAGACGCCGATTCAAACACTCCCGAACGTAAATTTCAGTGTTCATCAAATGGTGACAGTTCTCAAACTGATTGTTGCCCGATAAAGGCAGGTAGTGCTGGCAGTTCTTGTACTGCACTGCCAATATTGTATGCAAGTTGATTAGCTAAAATGTTCCAACACAACGTAGGTTGAAATAGACAATGTAAGGGAATAAAAAGGAGTTAGTAAAGTTCCAACAGCCAAGAAATAAAGATCGTTTTTTCCAATTAAATAAAGTGTTGGTGATCTTGAGTGCCTACTCCGCCGATTTTGCCGTTCCGTTTTTTGGTGACTAGTGTCCGTATGTGATCCCGAAATATCCCGCCGGAAAACCACGATCCTGCCCTAACATATGGTTTTGACTTGTTCTTCATCAGCAGTTTTTTCGGTCGATGCGTCGTTGACTTTGGAAAGCAACCGTTAGTGATGAGTGTGTGAATGCTGACCACGTTTTGCGTCCATTGCTGCAATGGAAGTGCTCTGACCCCCGTTGGAAAAACTGCCATACAATGAAAAAAACTGGAAGCGGCTCTCGTTCTGATGATGGAGGAGGCTTTTTGGATAGGGGAAGATAAAGTGTTTATTGTGTTGTACCTTTTGACGATAGTTTTAAGATGTCTTGTATAATGACCAAGAACCCTCGGCTCTGTAAAGTTAATTCGATTGAGCCTTATCAAATAAATTAATAAACAACAAATGGTTTTGACAATTCGCCACACTCACATATCGCTGGCCAAATCATGGCCTTCTTGCTATTTTTTCGATAAAAATTGACTTATCGGTATCGTCAACTTCCTGACCATCACGGACTGTGTAGTATTGGTTTCCCGGAAGCATCTTCTGGTTAAATTTGACGTATTTTTTATCGTCCATGATAACACACGCCAATTTTCCACACAGCAGGTTATTATATAGCTTCCGAGTCCTATGCGGCGTGTTTCTGACTCCGTTTTGGCTTCGTCTGCTTCTTGAACGTTTCCAGTCCGTTTCTTGCCTTGTCACGTTGGACGTTACTCTTCGATGTTCTCAGTTTTTTGGCACTTTTCTTATTGACGCAAGCTTTGGTGGTACCCGGATGTGGCCAACGTGGTGCTAAGTACTTAATATGGCCACCAATGATCTTATTTTTGAAATCTGATGTAGTTTGATGAGTCGCATGAGGGTGTTGGTTCAAGAAGAAACTGACCGGGGGTACCCAGAACATGTCCGGATGCGGCCAACATTTTTCTGACTACTTACTTACTACCTTGGATGATTATTTGGTTCACGTCTTGAAGTTTCTGGTCAATTCAAAATTACAAAAAAAATACATCTGAAATCACTGAGCACTTCTCAGGTTGGCGCTCAACCGCACCGCGTTTTTCCAATGCTGCTTTTGCCGCAACGCGTTCATTGTGGGTTGTCAAACGGATTTCAGTGTATTGGAAAATATGCGCTTGCCGCTATGCCACTGGCAATGTGTTCAGCCCTTACCACGGTGAAGGTTGTTGACGAAGAAGAGATAAAGGTTATAGACCAGATGGTTACATGGTAAAGGGTGAGCTCCGGAACCTGAATTCCAGTTTCGAAAGGCGAGATCCGTTTCTTAAGGTCGATGGTCGAATCAGGCTTGCCGAGAGACCAAAAGCTATCTTAGTATTCCTCATACTACGCTTTACAATATATGCCCCGTAGAACCAGCGCACCATGAGATTCTGCTGGAGAGATGACCCACCGAGAGCAATTGCTTATTGGCTTGGGAAAATAACTTGCGAAGATTCAGCGACATTTACAAACCGTTTCACTGTGTCAAATGAGAATCCGAATATAGACAACTTTGGTACACACAAGCTGCTAAGAATACTAAACCCAAGAAGGGTAAACCTCATTTGAAATAAATTTTATTAACGATATTCTTGAACTGAGAAAAAAAAACTTGTAAACTTCCCATTTCTCTGCAGTATCCAAATTTAATAGTAATTTGAAAACCAACTATCAATCAAACTCACGCAGAAAATTGTTGTGCCTCTTATTAAATGTTGTTGATTGTGATTACACAATCAGCAACATTTAATAAGAGGCACAACCATTTTCTTCGTGGGTTTAATTGAGATAAATACATATTCGTTATCTGCATTAAAAATGGAACCGAAATCCAAAATTTCATCAATTTTGGTACACTGAAACTATTTTAAATAAGTATGATTACATTAGCAAAAATCACCATCTTAGCGCCCCTTGGTGGGAGTTTGTACTGGAGCGAGCTGTCAACGAATAGATTTAGTGTCAACGATCAAAAATTTAAATCTTGATTTAAAAATCGAGATGAACGCCTACGGGATCGATAAAAATATCGTTGTGCTCAGAAAACGAAGCTCTATCAGGTGATATATAAAAATCGGTATATTTTTCGATGTTGAACAACCCAATTGACGCAAACAATCATGTTCTATGTTAATATTAATGTTGTTGTCAAAATCGGGGAGAAATGGTTGCTAAAAACGGGGGTTTTTAAAATCTTGGGTTGGATAGAAAAGGATTATCCCGATTCAATAAATGCGAACTGGACAAAGTTCATATATATAGCTATAGCTTAACTTAAGATTCTCTGGTTTATTACCAGGGAATGGCAATAAATTGTGACAAGGTACCTGGAGGAAATTCAACTTTAATCACCTGAGGCTGCCGACTAATGATATATGTTTTAAGGATTAGTAGTAATCTTCCCTAAACAAATTATTTCCCGTCAATACCACTTACCGATGGCAATAATTTCTTTCAACATGCAAGCAGACTAGATGCAAACAGCATTTCTTTTGATCCCCATCATGTGCAATAAATCATCCATTCAAAACCTTGTCGATTTCAAATTACCCTCTCCTCTTCCAACCATTCCCATCCTCAATACGTTACACTCACATGACCTCGTTCCATAACGCCCTTCCCATGTAGGTATTCAGTTGTTGTACTCAGGCCAGTGTAGAGCAAAACCTGATTCGTTCCGTTTCCGTTCTAATTCTGTTTTCATACCATGTTCCCTGACATACCTACATCGAGATAATGGGAACGATTTTCATGTTCATATACTGGAAAACATCTTGTTCCAAGCGAATCCCATTCCCATCCATGCTCCTCCATGGCGACTCGTTGCTGGAAGTAAGAGGCACCTACACTCCTTTTCTTTTCTAGTAAAATTGCCAGGTAGCTAGGTACCTACCTACATATGGAACAACGGCTAACTGAAGGATTGCCTTTTGCTTTGGAGGGATGAGCTTTCAGCTTTCACTTCTGTGTTTGCTCCGTAGTTTATATGGCATCAGGAATCTTGGTCTCGGTAGTTGATCTATCGTTTATCTAATCGAGCTGGGTGCACGCGCGTATCGCATACTGATTGCTTTTCCTTCATCCGTCCGTCCATGGATGCCATGTCCGCATTCCTGGCGGGCGCACAAAGACGGAGGATCGAGATATGGAGACATGGAAACGGACATACATGGAACGCATCGTATATCCTCTGGAGCAGCACTCTAGGTACTTCTTTGTATGTAAGTTATCACACGCTGACTGGGATGATTGTTCTACTACGCTTGGGATTGAACGCCGGATCGGTCTATTTTTTTGTTTTTCGCAAGAAATGCGTTTCGCTTTGAGCTCATGGTAGGAAATGGAACGGAAATGGAGAAGGAAGGAAGTGATTTACGCAGATATGGATGAAGAAAGAAAAGTGTTGTGAGATTTATCAGATTATTTCGTTCGGACAGGGAATTATAAATTAGTAGGTTGGTGTTCTATGCGTTGAAATTAATTAAATAACATTGCATGTTGTATAGAGGTTTTAAAGCATCATTTAAGGTCAACTCATGATTCAGGAGATTATGATTGAACTATAATTGTTACTTGGGTAGGCATTAACTGCATCAATTTATTCCTGACATGTGATATTTTTCACATGATGAATTAAATGAAGTTCTAGATGAAGGCTTCAAAGAATTATTAAATTTATTTTTATTTTGGTAGTGATGCCACATGTTTTCCACTGTGAACTGATGAGTGAAAAATTCATACACAATTTGAAATACATTTATGCTGAAGGATGTTGGGCTGACTTCCGCTAGGTAAAAGATTGAGCTAAGAATTTATATAAGAAATCTAGAACTGGGAATAATAACTGATCACATCTATACGACATTGAGGAATTATTTAGAAAATTGCATGGTAGTTCCAACAAGAATTCTTACGGCATTTTCAGAATATGTCTTACAGGGCTGGTAGCGGTCACTGCTGTCAAATATAGTGATTTTAGTGACCATGTTGAAGCAATAAGTGACAAAATAGTGACTTATAGTTGTAAAAATAGTGACTAAAATGTGACCTAAGAGAAAATAAATGTTTGATACTAAAGAAATTATTCAATATGTATCTCATAAACACTTATGCACGATATGAACCTTCAAAGCGAAAGATTCAATAGAAAGTTTATGGCGCAAAAACATGGAAAACCAGGAATCCTCAGGATTTTTTTCTTCATTCATTTTTTATTTTTCTTTAAAATACCTGGAAATACAGAGAATTAAATAATTTTCTTACTAAGGATATTTTAAAGAAAATAATGAATTTTATAATACAAGCATTTAATTTTTCTCTTTATTTATCTTTATCTTTATCTTTCTTTATTAAAGAGACTTTCAGCCATCGCTGGCTCATCTCTGTTTCTCGTTGTTTTCATTCACTCTTTGAACTTTATAGATCCACAGTGGACTAATCTTCAGCCCTCTAAAAAATTTCGAGGAGCACAACTCTTTCAGAGCAAAATTCCAAAGGCCTTCTGAGGATAATTTTGTGTTTGTGGGAGAAAACGAACCTCCTTGAAATCTTGTTGAAAATACAAAAAGGAGGATTACAATTAAATCTGAGAATAACTCCAGAACATCTTCAGAGGAATTCGGAAAATAAATTCAGGAGGGTTCGCCAAACAAATTATGAGAAGAAATCTAAGGAATTTGTGCGAAGAAATGGCCATGAATTCTTAGTAGACTTTCAGTGTGAGTAGAATTCCAAGGGAAGAAATGTTGTCTCTAAACTTTTTTAAAATTTATGTGACTTCTCTATTGTTAACGGAGCTGCTTTAAGGTTCTTTGTTCTTTTCTGAAATTCTCAAAATTTCTCTAACGTTTTAACAGTTCTCATGAACCTTGTAGCACTGCGCTGAATTTAATTGAACCGCCCTAAAAATTTTTAAGCTTCAGAGAGCTTGTGAACGTATGCGAAGACCTCAATTAACATTTTAACGTCTCTGAAGTTATCTGAAAATCAGGGAAGTGCTTTAAACTTCCCACTAATTATCTGAAACTAAAGGAACTGGCCTCCCCAATGTTCATAAAAATTCCTGAAGTTCGCGGATCTCTCCTTACATTTCTATGAAGTTCTAGAAATGTGTGTGAAGACCACTGTTCTTCTGTGAAGTTTTCGAAGTTTTTCTAAATTTCTGGAACTTTTGTGCTACCGCAATTTTCATGCAATTAGACCGAAATAATTAATATAGTTCTATGATATTCATTGAAGTTCTCAAGATTTATTTGAAGCTCATGAAACTTCCCTTAGATTATCGAAACTAATTTAAAACTTCTTCAATAGTCTAGACTTTGAACAAACAAAAGTTGAACATAGTGACTGATTACAAGAAAAAGTGATTTTAGTGACTTGGCCTTAAAAAAGAGACTTTTTAGTGACTGGCTTGAAAAAAGCGACTAAGTCACTAAAAAGTAACTCGCTACCAGCCCTGGTCTTAGATTATGCTGAACCGAATTCCAAAGCAATTCTCAAGCCAAGAAATTTTAAAGAAATTAACTTAAGCAAATACTTGGGAGTATTATAAAAGACAAGAAGTGATTGGTGGAGTTTTCTATGGAGAATCCCAATAATGTTTTAGACGAATTCTGAAATGTGCTCTGAGTAAATTTGGAAAGATTTTATGGAAATTCGCGAGATTATTTTAAATTAAATTATCAATGTAATTTAGACACCGTTTTTTTCAATATTCCGCGCACAAAGAAGTAGTTAATGCTACAGAAATTAAGTTCGTTTGGACATTGTTTAGCTCCCAGTTTATTTAAAATCTGAACGGTTCCGACATATAAATTTATTTGAAATTCTGGATATAAAATAATATTATCATGAACATTGATTTATTTTTCACGTGTCCAGCCATTTGGCCGAATGCCGTTTGGTCGAATACTTGAAAAGAGATTTTTAATTTTTGAACACTACTTGAACCTAAATGGCAGCCCGGTGGAGTTTTTTTTTACTTTCCACAATTTTTTTTTGATATTATAAATATGGGATTTTTGGTTAAATTGTATATTGTGTAAAAATGAAATTTTATACTGTCGATGAATTCATTATTATATGAAGATGAGCTTTAAGTTATGTCATTAGTATTTATTAGCCACCCTTTTTAACATGAGCAGTTCTTTGGGGTTTTGATGGTCATATTATTTTTTGCACAGTAAACGCAGCTTGTTCTAAAATTTCATCAAAAATTACATTCATAGTGTTTTTATGTTACTTCATACGCGAAGTTTGCGATTTTCAGAGTGGTTGAAAATGCTATCTAACATAAAGCTTTTAGTGTGATAATTTATTAGCTAGAGAATGGTATTTAGAAGAGGCTGGGTAGATAGTTCCGTTAGATTACGGTAGAATAAAAATTGAATAGAAGTTGAAATGAGCGAAGGGCCATTAATGCAACAGTATAAAGTCAAACGCACACCTTTTGCCTAACTCGTACGATGTACGCGGAGATTTGAAGCCGGGTAAAGCAGGTGCATAAGAACGCCTTTCAATGGTTGTTGGGTTCTGCCCTGACCGGCGATTTGCGACCTCTGTGCACCTGAACTCCGATTCTTACCTCCACGCGGTGACCGGTGGGGTTGCTGGCGGTGATATTTGCCGTCAGTAATGCGAACAAGAACGGGGGATCATTGTTGTCACTGATGCACTATTGTTTATAAGTCGCTAGTGTCGGTGATGACGATGATAGAGCAAATAGGTTATAGCCAACTCTAAGTAGCCCGTGATTATCACTACCTGGGGATGCTAATCGGCTGGGTGCTGGTTGCGAATTAGCCGTCCTGAATGAACTTTTTCCACCTCTTTAAGGTGGTTCGTTTAAAAGGACGTTAATAAATGGAAGCAAGTGGAGATTTGAAGTATGTCTTCAATGGTTAGGCAAAAGGTGTGCGTTTGACTTTGTAGTGTCTCATTAATAACCCTTCGCTCAACTTCTATTCAATTTTAATACTGCTGTACTCTAACGGAACTATCTACCTACCCTCTTTTAAAGACCATTCTCTAGCTAATAAATTATCACACTAAAAGCTTCATGTTAGATAGCATTTCCAACCAACTCTGATTAAAAATTAATTTAACGATTTTAAGAGATTTTTCCATTTTTCAATCATGAGCAGTTCGTTGGAGTTTTGTTGTTCTAGTTATTTTTTGCACAGTAAAGGCAGCTTGTCATAAAATTAAGACAAATCAGAATTTTCCTTCTTTCAAACATGAGCAGTTCTTTTATGTTTTATTGTTCGGCATTCGGCCAAACGGCATTCGGCCAAATGACACGGAATCTAGAGCTTTAAATTTTTCTCGCGGATGTCACCCCTCCACAGTGACACCTGGAGCAGGGCACCCTTCTTCACCTCACCCCTTTACAAATGGATATTTTTGGTCGCTATTGAAAATTTAGTCGATTGCTGAATTTATTTATGGGCCCAAATTAGGGGAATTTAGGCCGACATTACATCCTTTTCCCCTATATGGACGGTTCGTTAATCCGGAGAAATTGTTTTTTCAATACAATCTACATATACTTTGCAACACAGTACTTTCCCGTTTTTGTCAGCCCCAACTGAAATTTTAGACTGACAAAAACAGGAAGCTGACAAAATCGGGAAATTTTCTTTTTCGATATTTTAACCATCAAAATGATTTTGAAATCAAGTTTAACCATTATTTATCCACTATTAATGGAATTACTGATAAATGTTTACTATTCAAGCTGAACATTACATTAGGTCCTAAGTAACATTGAAAGATTATCTTCGTCGACTTTCTCTTTCGTTAATAACTTGATCACAGAACCGTTTCTTGATGTGTTTGTCGTATTAGATGCTAGATAAAAGCTTTATATAGCCGTGGGGATGCAAAGAGAAAGTCGACGAAGAGAATCTGTCAATGTTACTCAGGACCTAATGTAATGTTCAGCTTGTATTCTTACAAAAAAGGGTACACCAAACGTCTCGAAAAGTTTGCGTACGGTTTGTTGAGCCGGTACGTACTTTTCGGTTTCCCTAAATTTCGGTTGGTTTTCAGCGCTGCAACCAAGTCTGAACCTCCATATCTCAGTATTAACGTAAATACATTAGCCAGAAGCCGTCTCTTGCTACTGCTTGGTCTCGAGATTTTCGGTATGATTCTGGCTACCGCGTTGATGGCCTTCGCTGCCTTCTCTTAGGCGTATTCTACGTGGCTATTGAAGCCAAACGGTCGTCGACCATCTCTCCCAGGTATTTCAATACGCACTTCTAGTTTATTGCGTGCTCCCCAACGCTGCATCGTTTTAAAGTTACTGATCAATACCACCTCGCTTTTGTTGTGGGCTATCTGCAGCTTCGCTCTATGCATTAGGTGTCCAATTATGTCGACCGCCTCGTTCCCCAACATTTCCATCTATTCCAGCGTCTTGCCTGTTACCGTAAGACAACGACGTCCGAAAAGCTAACGATATCAACTCGTTTGGGTAGCTTCAGTGTTAGACCGCCGTTTTAAATCACGTTCCAGAGCGTTGGACCAAGGATGGAGCCTTGTGGAATTCCCACCGTAATCGATCTCTGTCCCATATTTGGGTCGTAGATCAGAATCCGGTTCTGGAAGTAGCGTCGGCCTCCCATCTGGAGCTGTTGAACGCATTCTTGACGTCGATCGTTATCAAGGCGCAATATTGATCTCCCCTCCACTTCTGTTTCGACGCCTTCTCGGCTCTGTCGACAACTGTCCGAATTGCATCCACTTTAGCTCTTCCTTTTTGAAATCCGAACTGCCTCTCCGACAATCCTTGCTTACTCTCTGTGCATTTCGTCAGCCTGTTTAGAATGATCCTCTGTAAAGCTGGGTTTAGACAGGGCAAGTCAATTGATCAAGTCAGTTGAATTCAACTGACTTGAACGCGAATTGAACGTGTAAACCATGCCATTCAACTGACTTGATCAACTCACTTGAATTGAAAAAAGTTGAACCAGGCTCAACTTTTCAAGTCAATTGAATTCAACTGAGTTGATCATTTGACTTGCCTAGTCTAAACCCAGCATAAGAGTTTTCCGAGTGTATCCAGCAGGCACTGCTACGAGTTGCTCGTTGGTGACTTCGTCGTTATCTCCCTCTCCGTCTCCGTACGATGTAAACTCAAAAAATATTGAAATCTAAATAGTATAAAAGTTACGCTAAGTCTCAACTCTCCGTACCGACGCAAAGGTCGGTATAAAGGGAGAGAATGCAAACTTAGTATAAAAATGGTTTATCCCTGCCATAGTATAAAATCGAAATATACTTTCAATGCATACATATGGTTTATTCTAGGGAATATATTTTCTGCTTCTTTTTTGTTTAATGTTTAATATTATTGTTTTCAAATCAAAATTAATGTTGTCTTAGGAAGGTTCCTAAATTATTATTTTTTAAATATTTATTATTATGAAAAACACGTACAGTTTTGAAATGTTCTTTTGGCGAACTCGTACTAACGCAGTCTTACTAAAGAAGAACTAACTGTCTTTCGTTAGTCAAAGCTCTCCACCAGATCCCGACACGTTCTTACCAAATGCGAGCCCAATAAGTCCAACCCGTTGTCCTCATATTTGGTGGTATTATCGACATAGCGCCACCAATATGATAAAGCTTGCGGTGTTTCAATGCATTGAGTACATAGTACTTGAGCAGCTTCTGTTAGCAGACTCTGACCTTGACCGAATGATTCGTCAAAAATGCTGTGTGAACCACATTTTGGCCAGTGGGATATCCATCGCTGGGAGGCAACGTCCCGAGCGAAGGTTGAACGCGCCCACAGAAGCAATATTCCATTCGCAGTGCTGTCCTTATACAGAAGTGTATCCTGAAGGAACGGTAGGGTAAATTCTTCGTCAACATTCGGATAGACCTCAATTGATTTGACGACATGACGATATGCGATCAGATTGATCACCAAATCGGATTACTCGATTTTCACGATGTTTTCTCGGGAACTAGAGATTACATCCATTG
Source organism: Ochlerotatus camptorhynchus (assembly GCF_037179485.1). Classification (NCBI taxonomy): domain Eukaryota; kingdom Metazoa; phylum Arthropoda; class Insecta; order Diptera; family Culicidae; genus Ochlerotatus; species Ochlerotatus camptorhynchus. Next base: position 905,275 of record NW_027040859.1, on the reverse strand, counting down.
AGCAAATTACGGTCTACCGCCGGGAATATAGAATGATCTGGATATCTGGATCTTTAATAATAATTTAAAAAATCCTGGCACACAAGTCGAGCTATCCAAACCAGCAGGATTGGAAATAGTCAAACAATTATAATTTGAATTGCATTTATATAAAACACCAACCGCGCGACACCAACGCGAGATAATAGCAACAAGAAAATGATAACGAACGACTACGAGCGCCATCGCGTTTGATTTTATAATTGTTTATCATTTTAGGATACACTGATCGAATTCCACTACGATAATCGGATTTAGTTTAATTTTGACGAAAGTTTTAATCGGACCAATGTATACATTTTGATTAACCATAAAATGCATAAAATTTAATCTTTATTCGTTTTGTAATATTTTTGAGTGTAGGTGGCCAGGCAGTGATGTCACATTTTATTGATTGTCAATCTGTATTTTCATCGCAAAAAATCTTTTTAAACTGTATCTGGCTGACAAAATTCCGTATTGTGGTAACAAGCTTGAAAATCAGCCCAGTGGCAGGCGCATAGGCAACATGTTATACGGTGACAGCGGGCCCAGCATAGCAAAATAAATGATTTGAGCCCGGGACATGCTGCCTACTGTCAAACGCTGCTGTTGGTATAGGCCTTGTCACTGGCCTGTTGAAAATTTAGTGTTGCCAAAATCTAATAGTTATATTTTTAAATTTAATTTATCATTTCGATGATTATGAACCACCGTGAGTCATCTGTATTACATAGACGCTATAAATAATTAATCTTTCATTAAAAATTGTAATCACATGTAACAAAAGTACATTATTTTCAAAATCCATTCGATTTTGAAATGATGCTAAAATCACAGACAAACAGACGTAACTCTTCATTGTGTATCTTCGTTCATGCATTTAACGGTTGATTTGAATATTATCAGTTCCGCGAACTACTCGCCGAAGCGCTGGCATCGGATCACTTTGACGTTTCTATACATTCTATAGAACTTTTATGCAATATTGTTTACGAGTTAGCGAGCAAGCTTGTTTTCCGCGAGAAGCCAGAGAGATTGCGTTACTGAGGTTATATGTTTTGAGATAGGGTAATTGATTCTGGTTGGACCTATCCAAAAACTGATGATGGTTGGACCTTTTTTTTCAATCGCTAGTTTAGTCAATCTTCGCTAAATTTTTATTTTCAAAGATCACTTTACTATCATAAAAAACTCTTTTTCTTCAATTTGCATGGGTGTTTTATTGAAAAAACTTCAAAACAATTGAGTTTCAATGTGTTTTCAAAACTGTTCACTTTCCACGCATTTGCTCGTCATCATGCCTTGCTTTCAAACATACAAAAAAGGAATATTTTTTACATTTATTTATATTTTTATGCAGTAAAATACTACTTTAAGGCGTAAACATCACGTTAAACCGCCATTTATCCATTGGTTTCACTAAAATGTTTGAATAATTGACGAAATTCGAATAGATAAATATGATCATGGTTGGACCTACGCATGATAATGGTTGGACCTATGTGTTTCCTAGGTGCGCTTCGATTTGTCTACATCCTTCATGCGCAGCTGATTTGAAATTCGATTTCGTGGCCGAGTGATCAGTTTCTTCGATTGAAAAAATGTCTAAAGAAAAGAGTTATACGGTCGAAAATCTTCAAAAGGCTTTTAGACTTTTAGTAAGAAATAAATCACTTACCGCGTATCAGACAAAAAAAAGGTACAATTTTCCGAAAACGACAATTCACGCAAAAATTAAGGGAAGCCACGGCAAGAAAAATAGAAGGGAAATAGTGTTGAGTGTTGATTTGGAGAACCAGCTAGGGGATTGGGTTTGTATGTGCGCTGCTTCTGGCAGTCCCAAGACGACCAAAACGATCTTGGAAGCTGCTAAAGACCTTGCGTCAATAGTTGGGCGTAAATTACAAGGAGGAATTCCATCGTCAGGTTGGCTGAAAGGGCAATCACCGATTTCCGAACTACCACGAAAGCGCCAAAAGAATCTGTTAATATGAATTTACATTAAGCACTTCTCATACACCTTCTGTGTGTGAATTAACTTGAAATAAAATGTTAACAAACTAAAAATTGCTAACTGAAACTTATTTCCGATAAAAAAACTATAAAACCGGAAATTAAGTTCTGATATTCTGTCATTTTAAGCCCCTAAATTCCCCGGGTACACCCAGAACATGCCCAGAAGTGGCCAATGTGGTCCTAGGCACTCAATTTTGTTATTGATCTTGTTATCGAATTTGCAAGTAATGTGAAGTGTCGCATGATAGGTTTTATTCCTGACATGTCAAAATTTGGTTCCTGTTCCATATACCCTGGAACTTGTTCCGGCCATATCTTCGGAATCAGTTGACCGATATCAACAATATTCGATAGCTTTCAATGGGACCACAATACCTATAGTTTGACGTTATAAATTTTCCAAATCGGGTCAATGATTTCCGAGAAAATGAGCCATGATGAATAGCTAATGCGTGGAAAGTGAACTTTTTTAAAAACGAAGTAAAACTCAAATTTCTTGATTTTTTTAAAATAGCAAATTCACAAAAACTGTATAAAAAGGGTTTTTCATGATACCAATAAGCTCTAAACAAAGTTTTTGAACAAATATGGGCTAAACTAGCATTTGCAAAAATAGGTCCAACCATCATCATTTTTTAGGCCCAACCAAGATCAGTATAGGTCCAACCAATATCATAATTCTTTGCTGAATAAATACGTTTTATAAAATCAATTGTTCATAATATTTAACTTTTTATGTTATTATTAGAAACAATAAAGGAAGATCTTTCCACTAATCACGCATTTATCATAATTATATGTTGAATTCATACAAAAAATACGACATGAATGTTGACGTCGTGTGAAACCGGCCTAAATAGGTCCAACCATCATCAGTTACCCTACTATGTTTTCAAGAACAAGTTTTTCAAAGAGTTACGTCTGTTTGTCTGTGCTAAAATTGAACCCCGTGCCAAAAACGAACGGTTTTATGGTTTTGTTACCAAAATCGAACCGAGCTCAAATCGAAAGGGTACTGATATTTATTTATTATGGTCTCAGTGTGGATTTACCTAAATTTTCATTGAGCTCATTGATGATTGAAAAATGACTAAAGTTTTCTTTCTAAAGAATTTGCCTTTTGTTTTAAATCACGTAATCCTATAATCTTGATTTTTTAAGTGATTTATATCTTTTCTATAATTCAGAAAATACAAGACATTCAATTCCAGTTGTAGTGAGAGATAAATCTGCTTCCAACGGAAAATTTTCTGGGTTTACTAAAATGACTTGATTTGACATATAAATATAGTTAATTAAACATTGAATATGTAACCATATGACATAGTTAATAAATCATTGAATATGTAACCATATGACACAGTTAATTAATCATTGAATATGTAACCATATGACATAGTTAATTAAACAAAAAGAAAGGGAAACTAATATCCCTTCCAACGAGAAATTAGAACATCTGAACATCAGAAGTCCATTCAAGAGATTCCAAGCCCATTCGAAAATAATACAATCTGTAAATTTTCCAAAAATCATTAATCTGTATATACAGATATCTGTATCAAAATATTGAAAACAATCTGTATGGTTACAGATAAATCTGTATATGTGGCATCACTGTGGCCAGGTCGTTGGATCGTGCTTCGAGAAAAGTCCTTTCACGACGACTTTTAGGTTCTGTAAGCACATTTCAGCGGGCATGACTTGACGTCTGATCTTCGTCATCACGACACGATGTGTGTGTATAGTTGCTATATTCATAGTCTGACGAATAGAATCTCGGGAGCCAATTGAGCTATCAAATTGCGGAACCAATCGAGCAAATCACGACAGAAAAGAGCACATCAGCTATTGCGAACAAAACTTTGGAGAACCCCTTTTCTCGTGACTCGAGACTCGCCTACGCAAATTAAAACCATCTTTGGGTAATGGGAAGTTTCCCCTATCCGATGATGCTGGTAATTTGCGTTCGATTGGCGAGGAAAGAATAATCAACGTTTTTTTTTTGATAAATCGAAATTCTTTTCGCCAAACTATGAATATAGCGACTATAGGTGTGCGTCGTTGGCAGCGGCGTCTCGACCCAGCTCCAGTTGACAGTTTGATTTGCTCTGCTTCATCTCTCGTTTACGTGCTGCGAACATTCCTCTACTTTCCTCTCTGTCTGCTCCTGTTCTTGCTCTCTGAACACGTCTTCTGGCTCTGAGACAACTAGCGCGAAGGGTGCTATTTGCCTCGTTGCAGCAGTAAACTGGAGGCCGTCTGTTATTTAGCTTCAGTTTCCTCGGCATGGTCATGTAACATGCTCTCCCTAACGATTCTGTCAACTTGTCTTCCACTTCAGGTTCTCGTCATCTGTACTGCCACAGGATTCCGTTGGCCGATGCCATATCGGATTGCCTGATGGTCACTATGGGTATATCCTTCACACACTCTCCAATTCATGTTTTCCAACAGCGACGGACTGCAGCCCGCATAAAGTGACGTCGATAATGGATGCCCGACCATCTCTGCGAAAAGTGCTGGAGGTGCCTTTATTGAACAGCCTAATTTCTAGCTTCGCCAGAGCTTCCAACAGAATGTGCCCCCTTGCGTTGGTACATCATGCCCCCTTGCGTTGGTACATCAGTTTCCCCACTCCACTGCCTAAGCATTGAAGTCTCCTCCGATGACTACCGGTCTTCGGTCCGATCTTCGGTAAGTCCAACCAGCGTCTCGTGGAACAGCTCCATCGTTCATCGGGTGCGTAGCAACTGCATATGAATATTCCGTTAATTTTGGCGATCACTAAACCTTCTTCTTGAATGGTGTATCTGCCCAAAACTTGTATTGCAGCCATCCCAGCTCTATCCGCCACCTAGTTACCTTTATCGGGAGGGACTCGATACAGCTGTGCAGTGTCGCAATAATTGAGGTTTATTTGAGATAAAACAATTAAGTTTCATTTGGAGTGAAATGCTTCAGAATTCATGCCAATGTTTTTTCATTATAGTTTCCAAAAAGTTCAGCAAAATCTTCAGGCTGGCAAAATCGTGGGTAGAAAAAATCGGGAAAGCACTGTATAATAAATACCGTATGCGTGATAATGTTTGCACCATTGAGCAACGTCAAAATAAAAAAAATCTAAAAGATTTCGTTTTCGAGTTTTTTTATTCATTCAAAGGGGCGGTGTTTCTCAAAGTCTTAAACTATGTTAATCATCGATCGAGTTTCCACTTGCTACAATTACGGCCTCCACACGCTTCCGGAATGCACGGCAGGTTCTAATAATGTAGTCTGGATCCATTTCTCTCCAGGTACGGGTCAATGTTTGTCTGAGGCTTGCTGTACTCGGGTGGCGTTTAGAACAGGCCTTGGCCTTCATGACGCGCCATATTGAGTAATCCAGCGGATTAAGATCGGGGCTGGATGGCGGCCACATATCCTTCGCTCAGAACGGAACATGTTCCTGCAACCACTTCTGAGTGCGGTTCGAAGTGTGGCACGGAGCCCCATCTTGTTGAAATTCAACATTTAGCTTTGAACCGTACTGTTCTTTGATCCACGGAAGAACATACTTACTTAAAATCCCGATGTAGACCTCCGTGTTGACCTTGTCGCCTTCTGGAATGAACACCGGGTCCATTTTTTTGCCATCGGAAGCCACCAGTCCAAACATCATAACGCTAGCAGGATGCTTGGTCAGATACACGTTCTTGTGCTCGTCGGCCACGTCTTTTACCGGAAGAGAACTAATATACCGGTCGGTTCTGGAATTTGATACGGAATCGACGGTAAACATGCTCTCGTCGGTAAACAGGATTACCGGATTTTTTCGCTTAAGGAACTTCAAGATTTTCTTGCATCGTTCGACTCGTAGCTCCTGGATGCGGTTGGTAATCATGTGAGTTTTTTTTTCCGTGCCCTCGACTTCGCCCCGCAATCTTACTTTAAGATCTTCCGTGCCGTAAAGTCACTGATCCCGTGTTCCTTTGCCATTTTCCTAAATTGAACGCACTGGATTCATCCGAATCTTCCTTTTGATAGCAGCGATAACCCTCGGAACCCGACGACCTGTGGCCACCTTCGCGGATAGTTATCCTTTCTTTTCTCGGTCTAAAACCCTTTTGAAGGTCCACCGGGACACTCCCATGGCGATTTAAATGTCTTTTTGCGATATTTGCGCGTGAGACAAATCACGAATACGCTGCCACTTCGTCGTGGTGCAACTGTCAAACTAAGTAAATCATTTTCTTTTATACACAGCCTACTACGGTATGAGCTATAGGTTACGTTCATGCAAAGAAATTCAAGGCATTATATGCACAGGTAAAACGGGAACCTTATTTGTACGATGGTGCAAACATTATCACGCATACGGTATGTGTATTGGCTCTGAACGATACTACTAGACCATGATAAAATTTACGAGTTATTTTGAGAATGATTATTGATAATCAACTTTTAAAAGTGTAAAAATTTGGAATTCGATGCTATGCGGTACACACTTTGAATTTAATTTTAAATAAATTAGAGGAGATATTCCAGTGAAAGTGGTGTACCTATAGTTGCAGTTTGGGGGTTGTGCCGGAATTATCAGGGAAATCTGGGTAAAGTTATTTTTCATCGACAGTTGCCTTTATATAAGGCAATTCTGCATATTTAGAACTTAAAATTAGTCCATAAATGACGGACAACAATTCATTTTCCTTGAGATTTTGACTCCGTTGCACCTATAGTTGCGGTACTGTTCTTATAATAGTGGAACCCAGAAGAAAATAATGCCTTTCACTATTATAGGAACCAAACTTAGCAACTACCACAACCACTGGAACAGTGTTCCTATTAATGGAGGATGAATTTTATAACACTGTATACACTTTAATAACAATGTAATATTGTTCTAGTAAAATAGAGGTTGAAAGCTATAGATTGACGCATAAAAATTGTATGCACATCGTTCATTTAATTTTTAATAAATAATTTGTCTTAATTCCCCCACTGCTGGCCCACTCACCCTAATCACAAAAAATAATAATACGTTTTCAATCAATTTTCTATCCCGGTCATATAGCCATGGCTCCAGCATACCCGGTATTAATAGCTATGAGGTGTCAATAGTTCCGCACTGTGAGATGGTGATTGGTAACCCTACGCAATAAGCGTTATACATCAAGCACACCTACCCCTCGGCACGTTCCTGACATTCCCGAGCATGGCGGCGGGTATCCGCTCGTTATTTCCCTTGCAGCTTTGCCTCACGATCCCTCTTGTTTAGGAGTTCATCATCCAGCTTGACCTATGCTCTATCTAACAATGGTAGGCCCCTCATAACTTTCCGTCCCAACATAACTTCCTCTGGTGCGATTCCTGTAACTGAGTTCGCGGCAACGTTGTGAGCACGCACTGCTGCCTGGAGCTCATCTTCGTATCTGGTTCCCTCCGTTGATGCAATGTCCATCGCTTTATTAATCAATTTCTTGTAATTTTCAACAAGCCCGTTTTGTTCCGGGTAGAGGGGCGTTGAGAATATAGTAGTAATTCCTCTCTCGGAACAATACCGTTTGTACTCTTCTCCTTTAAAAGGAGGACCATTATCACTCTTAATGCTTTTTGGGAAACCCTCTCCGTCGAAAATTTCTTCTAGCACCTTTTTCGTGTGATTAAAACTTGTTGATTTTACTGATTTTGCAATTAAATATCGCGATCTGTAGTCGACTACTACCAGAATGTAAATGCCACCATATCTCGCGTATGGTCCATTAAAGTCAAGCGCAATTGAATCCCATACAGTTTCTGGAGCAAAAATTCGCTTAATCGGTGTAGGTTTCTCAGGTCTACCATTCACGGTGTATATTTTACAACTGTTGACCCAATTCTCCGCATCTTTTTGCAGTTCTGGCCACCAAACACGTTCTCTCAATATACTTTTAAATTTGGCAGTTAGTGGGTGTCCTTCATGAGCGACCTCCATGGCCTTTTCTCGGAAGTCGCTGGGAATTACGGCACGTCCATTTTTAACCAGAATCCCATTTTTCTCGTATAAATCCCTTGCCACTAAATGAAATCTACGGAGTTGTTTGGACCAGTTTCCCGTCTCCAATGCTTGAAGAACTTGTTGTAGGGTTTCATCTCGTGTAGTCGCTTCACGCACCTCCCTCTCGGTCAGAAAATTAATCGTGTTTGCTTCAAGTCTAGCGATTTCCCAGGGACTGGAATTCTCATCAAAAGGATCGTCGAAACCCCCGTACAAGCGTGACGATGGATCAGCTATATTTTCCCTGCCTCTTACGTACTCTACGGTGTAACTGTAAGGACTTAACCTTAGTGCCCATCCATCTGCTCTTGTAAGGGCCCTCCTAGAACTCTCTCGCGATCTGTCCAAGATGAACGTAACACCCTTCGCATCCGTTCGTAAAGTGAAGTGTCTTCCAAGAAGAAAATACGAGAAGTGTTCAACGGCCCATACAGTACTGAGAGCCTCCCTCTGATTTTGGGCATACTTCCTCTCCGTTGGAGTCAATGCCTTAGACGCAAAACTTATTATACGGTGTTTTTGGTCAACTGATTCTTGCACAAGATTCTTGCGCCAAGTGCATTAGGAGACGCGTCGGTATAGAGGTAAGTTTTATCGGAATCTGAAAAGTATCCCAATGAAACGATACTATTGGCTATCCTTTCCTTGATCAAATCGAACGCAGTCTTTTGTTGTTAACCCCAATTCTATGTTTTTGCTGTAACCACGCTCCAGAGAGGATTTGTAAGCTTTGCAAAATCTTTTATGTAGGGACTAACAAATGAGGCGAGACCAAGAAAGCTTCGTAATTCGGAAACAGTTTGTTTCATCGATATGGAAACCGTTCTCATCTAGTTCATGACCTAGGAACTTAATACGAGTTTTTTTTCTAGTTCGCACTTTTCTTCATTCAAGGTCAGATTGTTGGCCCTCAAAACCTGCATAACGCGAGCAACAGTCGTTCGTAGCTTTTCCAGCGTTGCAGCGAATATCATAATGTCATCGATATAAATGATAACGTTATCAAAATCATTCAATATGCGAGTCATTTCCCTTGGAAAAATTTCTGGAGCGCAATTGACTCCAAACATCAGCCTCGTAAACCGGTACATTCCATTTTCCGTTAGGAAAGTTGTTAGATCCCGAGACTCTTTGCAAAGTTCGAGATGGTACTAAGCGCTGGTGAGATCTAGCTTCGAAAAGGCATTGATATTAAAGTATCCCTTTCGTGTCCATGACATTCCTGGATGCTTCCGAAAACTGTCTCGAGCGAAACAAGCACAGTAGCCCTGAATAATTCAAATGATTCCCACAACCGTGAGAATTTTAATCAGTGGCTCTGAGACATTCGCCGGACTACACCAGCAAACATCTTTCAGGAAACAAACACAGTTGCCTTGGATGTCCGAGAAAAAATCATGTCACCAGGCCCCATGACATTCCTTGATGCTTCCGGAAACTGTACCATGCCTTGAAACAACATGAGTTACCTCAATTGGGTTCTTTAATTTTGAAAAATTAATTGGTTTTTATATATCATCTGAAAGAACTTCGTTTTCTGAACACAGCGATATTTTTTTCGAACCCACACACTTTCATCTCGATTTTTAAATCAAGATTTAAAGCAAAATAATAACTTCACTGTTTGACACCAAACTGACAAACTGACAGCTCGCTCCCATACAAAGTGACACCGAGGGGCGTTAAAAAGGTGATTTTTGCAAATGTAATCGTACTTATTTAAAATAGTTCCAGTGTATCAAAATTGATGAAATTTTGGGTTTGGGTTTCATTTAAATGCAGATTACGAATATGCATTTACCTCAATACCCTTAAAGAACCCAATTTGGTCAGCTTATAGAGAACCGATGGGTGAAAAAAACACAAATAATCGCAGAGGCAAGAGAGCGATAAAAAGTTGCACAAGAGGTTGAGAGGGTGAGGGGGACAGTAACATAACGGCGGTAAAAGCACAATGGCGGCTAGCATTCCAGCCTAACAAAATGTTCACTGCACGATGCCACCTGCGAGATGACTCCCCCTCCCCCCTATTCCCCGAAATGGATCATTTGATGATCGTCACAAGGAAAAAAACCAATAGTTAGAACCCTCACTCACCTTTTAACTTTAAAAAAAAAATACCTCCGGTTCCTTCGTCCACTCGGTTCTTGGAGTTTTCACTTCACTTTTCTTTATTTTCCTATTCATGGTGATTGGTAACCCTACGCAATAAGCGTTATACATTAAGCACACCTACCCCTCGGCACGTTATGAATCAATCTGTCACACGCACGTTTACTTGTCATCATGTTGAGTGTTTTGTTTATTTTTAAAACATTTCTGAAATCTCACATTTGAAAATATGGCGTGAAATTTCACCCCTCAAATGACTTTCAAGTAAATTTTAGGTAACTACTTTTAATAAATTTGGATCCCTTGATAAAATACTATCTAATTTCTCTTGATATCTATAACTGAAAATTGTCTACGTGGCAACTAAAAACACAACCCGTAATGATCAATTTCACCCCGGTGATCAATTTACCTCCGGATTACGGTACCTACGTCGAGAAGAGGAAATTGGTTGGGATCGAGATCAACTTCACCATAATGATCATCTTTCTTTATTTTTAACGATACATTTGTTCTGAAATTTTATTGGAAATTAAGTTTGGCAACTCTGCTCGGTTACAGCTTGATCGTAGAAGTATTAAGTAGGGGAATGTGGGCAGTTTGACCATCTTAAGAAAATCATCACTAACGATACCAAATTCAGATGAAAATTTGAATGGGTCTTAACCTAATTGGTAGTTTCAAGTCCTATATACATCAAATTGAATATTAAAAGTACACTTTTAATTCTCATGAATTGTTCGTTTTGTAATCGAAATAAAACCGTTTTCCTTAATTGGGAGGTATGAGTGCCCTTGTATACAACCGGTAAGAATATTCTGTTCTCTTGAGGCTTTATGAAGGGTCAACAATGACCAGGTTTGGCATAAAAAGGTTTAGAAGAAACAATTATTTTCTGTAGAATAAATTAAATTTAAAAAGTACTACCTACTTACCAAAGCAGTTGCTTAAAAACGTGATTTCATATGATGCAGTCATATTTATAAAAGTAATAATGCAAAATTGAAGAACTTAAGTAGAAGATGTTTGAAATATCACTGGTGCTTATATTACTCCGAATGGACTTAAGTAATAATTACTTCAGAAAAGCTTGAAAGTTTTTTGAAATCTAGAAAAACATCGTGTCATATAAGAAACCAATGTCCATTTATATAGCTGCTCAAGGAATATTAACGAAAAGTTATAATAAACTACTGATGGAACTTATTTTCTGATTCAGAAATTTTATACCATTTTTGACATTTTGAGCTAGTCTAACATTTTTCGAATAGTCGTACTAGAGAAAAGTAATGTTTTAAACTAAAACTAAATTCAGGCATTAAGCCTGCTACAGATATATTTGTAAAATATGTTCAATAAGTTGATTTTCATGTGGGTCCACATTGTCCCATTGGCAAAATGAACCCACTTTTCTCTACTCAGTTTTTTTTTCTAGTCATTCTCAAAAGGAAAAAGAAACCAATTGAATAATCGTTTTACCGAACGTTCCATATGGTACGGCATACCTACTCGATGAAACTGAAAAAAAGCATCGCAATTGAATCCAACCGATTGGTTTCGATTCGTAAATGGATGCATCAAAAGGATGGCATGTGTGCGCTCAGAGGAAATGTGTGCTTGTGCAGATCAGAAGCAATAGGATTGGGTAATTGAAAAAGGTATTCCGTCGATTTGCTGCTTGAATGGAAAGTAGCTCCTGGTTCGGAAACAATTCAGTTGACAGTGGAAATAGTGTTGTATTTTGAGTTTTGTGGAAATACAAAAAAAGGTAGCTACTCACGTGCAGCATTGTTGGATGATTTCGGCGATTTGCTGACTGGTTTATCCAGGACTTCGTTGTAGCCACGAATTTTGTGCTTGTCCTCATTAGCTCGAGAGGACGATGATGACGATGAAGATCCTGATGCCGGAGACAGTCCAAACGAATCGTACTGAGGTTGCTGTTGGCGGGCCTATTGAGTGAAGAAAGGATACACATTAGCCATGACCGCAGTGATGAGCTTCCCATGGTTTAATCGGTCTCACCTTGCTTTTGTACGAAGTGTACTTGATGTACTTGTAGTGCTTGTTGTCGTACTTGATGTCCTCCGGGGTGAAAGTGTACTGTGAATTAATATGATTGAAGTGACGGTTCTTGTCCTCCTTTAGCTGTAATGAGAAAAGGGAAGTCTCATTTATAATATATTCAAATCAGTAGCATTTTTTGCTGTTGTTTCATCAAAGTTACGACCTTCGTCAGCAAAAGGGGAGCAAAATATCAACGGTCACAAATGAACTAATTACCGGGTATTGAAGGATGAGAGAAAACGCCAAAGGAAGTAAATCAAAGTTGGATGACTGCAAAAAGTAAGCTGGAGCTTGTTTTCAATCCCAAGTGTATCTTTTCGTTTCTTGTTGGGTATCTTTTTATAGTCCCCCCGAGGCAACCGAAGAAGGACTCTGATTGCTGCAAATGGTTTTGTCCAGAAAAAAAAGAAGACATTTTTATTGCTCACTTTTTGTGTAGTTAAAAAGGACTACGGTTAGAGAACTTTCAGCGAATAATGAATATTTGTTTTAAGAAAGACGTCTTCTTCTTCTTGCTGGATTTTCACTTCTCAACTGGAATTCGTGATCTTTGAGCATTTCTACAGTTATTAGACCATTATAATTTTGACGTAGGACTACGTCTGTGATTTCTATATGGGTGTACACTTTGTGAAAACCGAAAATGGAACATGTAACAAAATTATGAAAGATTTTGAACGTTAATAACTCAGCTGCCCCGGAACTAATTTCAATAATTTTATCACCAATGGATCGGAAATATTTTTACGCATTTAATCAAAAACTTCAAAAAATGTATCACCAATTGCCTACGAAAAGCGATTTCCCTAACACAGATTTCAAAGTTAAACTTCATCCGGTCTCACCAAACGGCGTTCATTCAATCACCGCGTGGTGAGTGGTGGTGTTCTCCAGTACACAACGAAAGGCTTCCCGCAAGCAGCTAGCTATCAAGGTTGCCCTCAACCACTGATCGGATTCAGTCCAATCACCGTGCGTCTAGATATGTTTAAATCTAACATACCATATTCTTCAAGGCAACATTGGGGGTGCAATTTCAAAAACCAAAGTCGGTCGTGGCATGAAAGTGGTCTTGTTTTGTTCCAGAGATGATGGGTTTTAATTCTTAATACGCCAATCGATAGGATTTTTTTTCTACGATTCGGTTAAAATTAAGGCTTCATCATTTTTAAAAATGTCACTATTGAAAATTGCACGAATGTGTAACTGTTGCAAATTAAAATTATCACCGATTGCCTGCGAAAAGCGATTCTGATCGGGCTTATCCGAGATCCAACAATGGGAACTGGACTTCAGGATTATCAAAAGTCGCAACACGGACAGCTTGCTTCATCGCGGCTATCGGTACTGGAAGATACGAGACCGTATGGACAGTTCAAAGGCTTCGTAAACTGCAGGATACAACTACGAGCAAACTGATCGTAACGCGGTTTTATATACACGATTCCCTGGAAACAAATTAATTTTCTTTGCAGATCTTACTATCGACGAAATTCCGGAAGGATTATGGCTACTTGTACAGTAAGAGCAAGACGTTACTGCAGTGTGGTGAAGTTCTATGGTTGGGCATATTTACATGGCTGGTGTGATAATCTGTGCCGATGAAACCCCGGAGGAAAATTATTTCATGCAAAACCCGAAACCGTTGGTCGACCACCATCACTAGCAGTGCAGCCGATGCAACCCATCAGTGCGGTCCTAGCAAACGGAAGCGTCACCAAGCGTCAAGCCAATTCATTGTGTGGGATGATTTCTAGTATTGGAAGGGTAATCCGAATGTATGTACAATTTGAATTTGCCACGTATACCAGCTGATTATGCTTCGATTAAACTTTCAGCACCGGCGATTTGTCCTACATCGGCAAAGGTTGTAAACTACAGTAATGACCAGATTTTATCGCGCATCAGACTTTTATCTTTCAATAATTAAATATAACCATAATTCCAAATCAACATAACCGTAATTTTCAAAAGCAGGGCTGACAGAATCGGGTCATTACTGTATTGGTTATGTATATACTGGAGTGAGAACCGTTTTCAAATCGGTCAATTCAAATCCGAAATCGACCCAAATGATGTTGTTCCATTACTAAGTGGGCCATGCTTTACAGCAGCAGATGTGGCTTGTTCCTCGGCAACTTTTGTCAACGAGGTTGTGATTTGACTCGTAATATTTCATCGAATACCTACAACATTATTAGTGAGGAGCGACCCTGTATTGATGACCCCCGGAAATATTGTTTACAATATTTACATGACAATATTGATGGAATTATTGATGAAACTTCTGTCGTGTGGGGTGCACTTATCCGATGATGTCGAAATGCAAGCTCGGTAGCAGTGATGCCAGATTGATTTGAGCTCAATCCCGTAGATGTCACAATTTTTTGAAGTGATGAATGGGAGGTAGACATTTGCAATAATACGATGCAGAATTATGATGACGACATGTAAATAAGAAGCGTCAGTGTTTCCGAAAATGCGGTGAGACCTTTCTTGGTTTACTTTTGTGGACTTGTTAAATGTTTAATGTAATTGTAACGGAACCACAGGGCAGTTTCGTTGGGTAGCTGGGTAAGTTCCGTATTACCCAAGACCTGTCAGCGAAAACGTCAGGGAGAGTACAACGGGTGACGTGGCTCTCAAACGTCACAGGCAGCATAAAAATCGTTTAACAAAGAAGAAACACAAACGTGGAAAAACGAATAAACACAAGGAAAATTTAAGTTAAATTCTTAAAAGTAACGCTCAATTATATTCTAATCAGGCTAATCAGATAAATTTACGATCCAGTTAAAGCAAAGTGATTAGCTGGCAATAACTTCAGCTTTGCACTGGGTGACGTTTTGCCTAAAATTAGAAACTTAATACTTGTTACTAGTACGAAATTAAATAATTTCCAAATTCGGAAGATAGTTTCGGGTTAGATTACAGGAGAACACGAAACAAACTTCAAAGGATTTCTTTTTGGATCAAGTCGATCGAACGAAAGATGGACGGCAAACATTGCGTCAAATGCGATCGACCGGATACGGCGGACAATCTCGTCGGTTGTGATACCTGTACGATATGGATGCATTTTGGATGCGCGGGAGTGACAGACTCCAGAGTCGAAGTTGATCGCAGTTGGACATGCAATCAGTGCCGTGAGGAGGATTCTGTGTTGCAGTCCCAAGTGTCAACTGGTCGTTCGATGTCAAGCAAACGCTCATCGCCAACCTAGTAGATCTCAATCTGAGAATGCTAGAAGAGCAGACAAGCTCAGGCAGCTGCGAGGATGAGAATCGCTGAGGAAGAGGAAAACTTTCTGAAGCAAAAGTATGCTTTGCTCCTGGCAGAAGCGGACAATGCAGAGGATGGTGCCAGTAGGAGATCCAAGCTCAGCAGTCCAGATATCGAGAGAGCTTCCAAACTTTACGGGCGACCCCCAGGATTGGCCGCTCTTCTACAGTTCGTTCTGTAACTCTACAGAGACATGTGGGTTTAGTGATTCGGAGAATCTGGCGCGACTACAACGCTGTTTGAAGGGAAATGCTATAGAAGCAGTGAGAAGCAGGTTGCTGATGCCACAGTCGGTGCCCTTCGTTATCGATATATTGCTGAGGTTGTACGGCCGTCCTGAAATCTTGATTCACTCTCTTCTCCAAAAGTTACGCGCAGTTCCTCCGCCGAAGTCCGACAACCTGTAGTCCCAAATCACGTTCGGTCTAGCAGTACAGAATGTTATGGATCACATGTCCATCGCCAACCTAGTAGATCATCTGTGGAATCCGACATTGCTTCATGAGCTTATCGAGAAACTTCCACCTCAGCTCAAAATGCAGTGGTCTTACTTCAAAAGTGGAGTACCTACTTTCGTCAACCTGGCGACGTTCAGCGCTTTCATGTCTGAGTTAGTAGTGATGGCCTCGGATGTTACACTACCACTCGACACTCTCACCTTGAGCTCAAAATCCAACAAATCACCAAAGGAGAAGCCAAAACTGTATGAACATTCGGAGGATCAACCGGAAAGCGCTGAGAAGAACGGATTGGAGTTGTCTAAAGGGCGAACACGAAATTATTGCGACACATTCAACAGGGCATAACTTTTTTACCATTGGGTAAAAATCAACCAAATTTTGTACACTTTCTCATTGATGTGTATTGTGTACATGCTGTCAAACTCGAAGTCGTGTTTTTCGATTCAACGAAAATGGAGGTGAACCAACGCGAGTTGAGAGAACAAATTCTTTCCAAACACCTGGAATTTCCTGACCTGTCGCACCGGCAGTTGGGAAAAATGTTGAACATTCACCATTCAACCGTCTCCAGAGCCTTGAAGCGGTTCCAGGAGCGGTTGACGTTGGACCACGGCAAAGGAGCTGGAAGAAAACCGGGACCGGAGAACAAAAAGACGGAGGGAAAGGTGAAGCGGATGATTAAAGCAAATCCCAACGTCTCAAGCCGTGATTTGGCTAAAAAGATCGGCATGTCGCAGAGCTACGTCCAGAATGCAAAGAAGAGAGCTGGACTACATACATACAAGGTACAGAACTTCCCAAACCGCGATGAGCGGCAACAATCGACGGCTAAAACTCGGGCACGGAAGCTCTACGAGAAGATGCTGACAAAATATGGCTGCTGTGTGATGGACGACGAAACGTATATAAAAGCCGATTTTAAGCAAATTCCGGGGTTGGAGTTTTTCACCGGCAAGAGCAAGTTCGATGTGGACGACAAATTTAAGAAGAAGAAAATGTCGAAGTTCGCCTCCAAATATCTCATTTGGCAGGCCATCTGCTCTTGCGGACTGAGGAGTGAGCCTTTCGTGACAAAGGGCACAGTAAATGGCGAGATCTACAAATCTGAGTGCCTCGAGAAGCGCTTTTTGCCGTTCTTGCAGCAGCACGACGAAGCTCCGCTATTTTGGCCAGATTTGGCATCATGCCAATATTCTAAAAGTGTCCTGGAGTGGTATGAGGCCAATTCTGTCCATTTTGTTCCAAAGGACATGAATCCGCCAAACTGTCCGGAGCTGCGCTGGGCAATAATGAAGCGGGAACTTCGGAAGAGCAAGAAGACAGTCAAAGACGAGAAGGATATGTTAAGAAAATGAAAAAAAAGTGAGAAACTGGTACCGGATAACACTGTAAAGACTTTGATGGAGGGCATCAAGCGAAAATGCGTTCAATTTTACACTCAAGGCTCCATCGATTAACTTTTCTTTTGATTTTTGAAGTAAATATATGTATAAAACTACCCTAAAATTTTGGTTTGATTCTAAACATTATAAGAAAATTGGCATGACATTTTCGGTGTCGCAATAATTTCGTGTTCGATTAAGAAAACAAAGTCAACCATGAGATTGCGGATTGCATGCAGTTCAAGGCACTTGACATCGATGGTAAGTGGAAGGCAGTTAAGCAGAAGAACCTGTGTAGGAGTTGCCTTGTGCCTCATCGGAAATGGCCATGTCGGACTAAGAAGGAATGTGGCGTAGACAATTGCCAAATGCACCATCATAAACTTCTGCACACCGCTAGGAGTCCACCAGTTGGTAAAAAGAAAACAGCCATCGCATCAGGGTCCGCCGAGAAACCAAAGCCTATAGTACACCAGATTCTACACACTTCGGTGGCATATTCCCTGTTTCGCTACTTACCGGTGAAAATTCACGGTAACGGGCAGCAGATCAACACATACGCATTCTTAGACGACGGGTCTTCTTCTACACTGCTTGAGTCCAGCATTGCGTCAGCGTTAGATATCAAAGGGATGACAGACGATGTGCTACGAAGATCTGCAGAGCGCCTATCAACACCTGAAGGGTCTGCCGATTCGCTGCTATAAGGATGCTACTCCGGGAATTATCATATGGATAGAGCACGTCCGACTTCTAACTTCGTTGCGAGTACGTGAGGGTAAGGAAAACGAACCCATGGGAACAAAGACGCCCCTTGGCTGGTGCATTTTTGGAAAGAACTCCGATAATGGTACCGTGCTGGAACAGCTGAACCTACACCTTGTTGGCGATCCGAGAAATCGGGAGCTACACGCATGGATGAAACAATATTTTGCTGTCGAGGAATCAAGTGTGACAGTCAAGCCAGAAGCCGAAGAAGACAAACGTGACCGTGAAATCATGGAAGCAACAACAAGACGAGTGAAGGGGTCGTTTGAAACAGGATTGTTATGGAAGTATGACCATTTTTCCTTTCCGGACAGCTACCCCATGGCAGTACGACGAATGAGGGCGTTAAATACGCGGTTAAGCAGAGATCCAGTACTCGAAGCTAAAGTGAAGCTTGCCACTGGGCGTGGTGCAGAATCCGAAGAAACCGGACAAAATTCGACTAATATGGGATGCAAAAGCACGAGTAGGAGGAGTGTCATTCAACGACATGTGATGAAAAGGCCAGATCTATTAGTTGCACTGTTGTCAGTACTACTAAGCTTCAGGCAAAGGAATACTTCGGTGGTTGGTGATATAAGGGAGATGTTCCATCAGATTCTTATACGCTACTTGGATAAACAATTGCAGAGGTTCATTTTACAACTATTTCCAGAATCTTCCCCTCAAATCTACGTGATGGACGTGGCCACATTCGGCGCAACCTGTTCGCCAAGTATGGCGCAGTTAATTAAGAACAAAAACGTAGCCGAGTTCGCCGAAAGCTTTCCCAGGGCGGGGCAACAATAGAAAATCACTACGTGGATGATTTCCTGGACAACGTAGATTCAAAAGCAGAGGCTGGGCAGCTCGTCAACGAGGTTAAGTAGCGGGATTCGAAACTTTTGCTCTAGTTCCGCTGATGTTCTGGCTGAGATCGGAGAACAAAAAGCGCCAGTGATGGTATCCATGAATCTGGAAAAGTCCTTGGAAACGGAGCGAGTGTTGGGGATGGTATGGAAGCCGACGGAAGACATCTTCACGTTTGATCTGAGCACCATGAAGGACGAGGTCAGAGAGCTGATTGAAAGATCAGATACACCAACCAAACGACAAGTCCTGAAGACCATAATGTCGTTATTCGATCATGCAGTTGATCTGGAGATCCGGAACGGACTGGGATGAATTCATATCAGAAGAACTTCGAGAAAAGTGGGATTGTTGATGTCGATACATGCAGCGTCTGGATGAGGTGGCTGTACCTCGTTGTTTGTTCAAAGGGGTACCTAGCTCTGCTCTTGGCGATATTGAGGCTCATCTGTTCGTGGATGCAAGCGAACTGGCATGTGCAGCAGTACTATACTTCCGATTTGTTGACAATGCCGAAACCCGATGCACGCTGGTAGCGGCGAAAACGAAAGTCGCACCGTTAAAGCCTCATCCGTACCTCGTCTTGAGCTACAAGCTGCAATGATTGGAATGAGATTGTTGGATGATCTTGACTTTTTTTTACCTAGGGGATGAGTACTTAAGGGGGTTAGATTTTGATAAGTTCTTTATTGGGAATGACACTGATGAAGACTGCACATTGTAGTCGAAATACGTATCTGTCATGGATACCAAAATTAATTAAGTGGAATTAAATGGAAGATAACCTTTTTTGCTGTTTTATTTAGCATTCCGCTAACAACCCAATTTCATTACTTTATGAGATTCTTACATCTACCAGCGTGGATGAGTGACGCCACGTGCCTTCCAAACTGAACGTTGCCGACGTTGCCATGAAATGGAAAGACGGACCAAGCTTCGATCCGAAGAACACTTGGTATAATGCACCGGAATTCAATACCTTTGTATAAGTCAAAGGAGCAGTGGCCAAAGGAACCGTCGAAGAAGCACGTGGAGACGGATATCGAATTACGAGCTGTATTCTTGTTTCATGGAGTAACGCCTCAACCGTTGATCGCCTTATCCAGATTTTCA
Organism: Ochlerotatus camptorhynchus; assembly: GCF_037179485.1. NCBI lineage: Eukaryota > Metazoa > Arthropoda > Insecta > Diptera > Culicidae > Ochlerotatus > Ochlerotatus camptorhynchus. The sequence continues at coordinate 885,191 of NW_027040859.1, read as the reverse complement.
AACTGGAATCGACTCCAGATGACAGCAGCTTACGTTCTAGGGGCTGTTCGTAGGTGGAAGGGAGAAAAGGGGTCCAAACCGGATCTCTTGACGCAGAAGGAGCTGTGTGATGCAGAAAATCTGCTATGGTGGCAGGTACAAGCTGAAGTGTATCCAGACGAGTACGCAATTCTGCAGCGTAACCAGGCGAATCCAAGCAATCCAGTATCAATTCCGAAGTTAAGTCCACTATACCGGCTGTCACCCTTTGTGGATGAGGCCGGCGTCATTCGAATGAACAGTAGGCTCACCGCAGCACGAACCGTATCGACATTATAATTTACGTATTTAATATATTACAGCTTTGAAGCTGCGTACAACCTGCTATCGGGACGCGTTTCTCTCCCAATCCGAAACAGTAATGTAATGTTCATATAAGGGCTGTATCCACATAAATCAGGGCACCTTCAAATCACTGCAACTTTTGAAATATTGCAACGTGGGAGTGAAAAATTTCGCTGTGACTATGATTGGTGTTTACATTCCATGTTTAGTGTTCCAGATGGCAACGAATGAAAAAAACACGTCCCCGAGCTGATTTTGTACGGACTTAATGCAAATCCTGACTTGTCAATACGGGAACTTGCAAAAAATTGGATTCACCTAAAACCACTGTTCACGGTATGCTCAAATCATTTTCGGAACGTTTGATAGGCGAGAGGAAACCGAGAAGTGATGAAATCATTGGATGTGCTGATCCTGTTTATTTATTTATTCATGACTAAACATCAACAGGCGTCATTGGTCCCGATGATGTAACCTAAACTAAACATGAAAAGTACTAAAACTAAACATCAATAAGTCAATAGTCATCTCGTAAAAAAGGGACATTGCTAGACAAACTAAACTGATCTAAGGCCTGTACTCGAAAAAAATCCACCAGACAAAAGTGTTCGCCAAAAATTTATTTTAAGTCGGATTTTCTTGAAACTTCCAGATAATGAACTAATACGTATGGATAATGTTTCGGCATAATTACTTTATTCAATTTCCTTTCCATCTCTGAAAGCCCGCACCTTTCCCTTAAGACCCCTCATTACATTTTGCGCAATGGTGGAGCCAACCTTTTTGGTCACTTTCATCCATTCTTTCTTCAACTCCAGCTCGTTCTTAAACACCTTGAACGATTTTCGAACTTTGGCCTTCATTATGGCCCAAAATCTTTCCACCGGACGAATCTCTGGTGAATTTGGGGGGTTGGCGGTTTTTGGTACAAAAACAACGTTATTGTCTCTGTACCAATCCAACGTCGATCGCGCGTAATGGCATGATGCCAAGTCCGGCCAAAATAATGTCTCGCCTCCGTGGGACCGCAGGAAGGGCAACAGACGCTTCTGGAGACACTCGGTGATAAATGGCACTCGGTAAATTTCGCTGTTGATGGTACCCATTGTGATGTACGGTTTACTCAGTTTACCGCATTGGCATATGGCCTGCCAGAGCAAGTATTTTTTGGCGAATTTGTCCACTTTCTTCTTCCTTATGTCTTCCGGAACATCAAACCGTGATTTGGCAACGTAGAACTACAGCCCCGGTATCTGCTTTGCGTCTGCCTTGATGTAGGTTCCATCATCCATAACCACACACATCGGTTTCGTTAACCACTTTCGATACAGCTTCCTTGCGCGGGATTTGGCCGCCGTGTTTTGTTGACCACGCCGGTTCGGTGCCTTCCGGACCTTGAATACACGAAACCCAGCTCGTTTCATGGTTTGCTAAACGAACCAGGCGGAACACTTTGCCTTCAGAGCCGCGTCGCGAATCGAAAGGTTCGGATTACGCTTGAAATAATCCAACACCTTCCGGGCCTTCACAGGGACAGCTGTCTTCGATTTTCTTCCACTTCCAGCCCGCCGCTCGCTCGTCTGGGACTCCTTAAACGATTTTACCACCCGAGACACAGTTGTATGGGTGATTCCCAGTTGTCATCCGATCCATCTCATGGTCGCAGTCGGATTTTCCATGACGGCGCGCAAAATTCTCCGGCGATTTTCTTCTTGTTTCGATGACATCTCAATAACCACTGAACCGATTGTTATGAAATTTTGCACATGTAAACAATTCACTAGTTATACCCAGATTTTCATCAATTTTTACCAACGGATAAAAAAGTTACACAAGGATAAAAATTGTGCATTTTTTTTCGAGTACAAGTCTTAGAAAAAACGAACTAAACCTCCGGCGAAGCAGCTAGCGAGTCAGGTCAAAGTCAAATAGTGCGGAGACCTTATTGAAGAGTCTCTTTAAACCTCCGATTACGCTGAACACGCTATAATTAGTTCGCTGTATGGGCAGGCGCAGCATTGAATTATTCCGTAAGGGTCTGGATTGAACTTTGATGTCAATTTGCTCAAGGAGAACAGGGAAATCGGTGCGTCCTTGCAAAATATCTGCAATTAGTAATGCCCTGGCTGTATCTCTTCGGACCGACAGGGGCTCCAGATGGATCAGTTGCAAACGACTTTCGTAGCACGGCAATCGGAAGGGATCCGTCCACGGCAGTTTGCGTAGCGCATATCTCAGGAACCGTCGCTGAACAGACTCAACTCTTTCGACACCTTTGTTGTAGTGAGGAGTCCAGACAATCGAGTAGTATTCTAATATGGAGCGAGACAAGGAGCAGTACAACGATTTAAGGCAGTAGATATCCGTGAAGTCTTTGGCAATCCTGAAGATTAAACCTAGAATTCTGGAGGCTTTGTCGACGGCATACGAGATATGCTGCTTGAAAGAGAGTTGTGTATCCAAAATCACACCTAGGTCCTTAATTTGGCTGACGCGCTCTTTCATGGACGAAAAGGTGAAGAGGATATATAAGGAAAACCTGAATCTCTCTGTTCGAACCGTGCCCGTAAAATAGGAATGTCACCTGGTTTTGTCCAAAAATCCAAACAGCGTTTGGGGCTGAAGTCGTATAAAGTAAAAACAGTTCGCAACGACAAACAGAATTTGACGGCAAAATCATGGGCTCGGCGTTTGTACTGCGAATATTTGATGAAGTTTTCATGCGTTGTTATGGACGATGAAACTTATGTGCTGGAGGATTTCAAGCAGCTTCCAGGACTGAATTTCCATTCTGCTATGGCCAAAAATGCTTCAACTGAGTATTTCAGGACGAAAAAGCCATCGAATTTCCCAAAAAAAAAATAACTTATTAAATTATGGCAAGTAATTTGTACGTGTGGCCGAAAGAGTAAATCTTTCGTCACTACAGGCACAATCAACAAGGAGATTTACAAGAAAGAGTGCCTGCAGAAGCGATTGCTACCCTTCATCAAAAGCCACAAAGAAAACCCTTTGTTTTGGCCCGGTTTGGCATGATGCCATTATGCTAAAACGGTGATGGAGTTACGTCCAATCGCGAGATATTGGGCTCTGATGAAGTGGAAGGTTGCTGGAAAGAAGCAAGGAATCAGAGATATCAAACAATTCCAACAAATGTGGACAAAGACGGCCACCACGATATCTGAGGAGTCTGTACAAACCCTAATGGATGGAGTGAAGCGCAAAGTTCAAAAATTTTATGCAAATACCGAATAACTCTGTTTTGACTTCGTGAATTTTTAGTTCATATCCCATAAATCTGAAATAAACAACTACAATTAAAATATAATGCGAAATTTTATGTTTTACTTAAGTTTTGAAGTGTCTGGACTATTGTCAATACAGACCTTAACTACAGATTCAGAACAAATATAAATTGCTGGTGCGTATTTAAGAGCGCTTGTAAGTCTTACAAGCGCTCTTAAATACGCACCAGCAATAGTCCATCCCTTATTTCCAAAGATACGACCAATTTGTAAATTCAACCTCTTAAAATGTTCGTTTTGGTTTGAAAACAGCATATTAAAATTTGAAGTTCGTACGTTAGCGTTTAGAGGTCACTCATCGACTCTAAATGAATGGTAGTATAGGAGACCACCCATGCCTCGGCGACCACGCTACCTTCGTGTACACTGCATAGGTATCACCATGAAGCCATGGTATAAACCATGAAAAGATACTCGCACACGTATGCTGAACGTCAACATAAAACAGTATGTTACATAGTCACTCTTCTTCCAAGAAAATGTAAGAGTGTAAATGAAAGCTCTATCTCTCTCTCTCTCTTCAAAAATAGGACAACGCTGTCATGCGTAAAATGTGAAAAAGAAAATGAAAGAAGACGTTGCGGAAGTAGGCATTGGATCCGAAATCTTCTTGGTTTGTTAGGGGAAATTCCATGGCAACTAACAGTGCTTTGGAAACAATTGAAAATTTAGCTACATATAAATAGAGCTTACCTATGCCTAATGAAGTCATTATTGTAACGAACTTTGAAGCAGACGTACTAGCAGCAGTAACAGCAGTAGCAGTAACAGTAGCAGCGGCAACAATTCAGGTAGCGAGAAACCAATTGCTTTCGTGTAACCGTGACAAAGGCTGGAAACCTCTGCCCGGTTACGACAGTATCCAGTTTGTGTCTTAACAGTGGCAACCATTATTTTAGTGCGTTTAAATGCGTCGTTTCAAGCAGTGAAAAGCATCCTCAAAACGGCTCATAAACTTAGAAGTGAAACTCTCGTTAAATTTGTGGGACCTGAATGTGAAGTTATCACTGGAGCTCGTCTTCCGACAATACGGCAAGTGCTAGCTACCTTTTACTTCCAGCATCGATCCGCAAGGCTTCCGGTCAGATTGAGTGCTAGAAATACCGCTAAACAGGTGTTGTGCTTCTGGCAGAAATTAAAAATACCGGTAGTTCAGGAAATTCACTGTATTAAGAAAATTGAAACACTGCATACCGAGTTGTTTGCAGTTTGCAAAAATATGAAACGGGCAAATAGCAAAGCACAAATAAAACGCGAATCCCATTTTAAAACCAAGCTTAACGACTTGTTTGACATTGCAAAGAGCATGGCAATACTGGAAATGGAACGAAGCGCCCAGCAAGAAACGGATCCTGGTGTAAGACAGGCGATTCTCGAAGAAATAGTATTTCTGAAGGACCAGAAAGATGGCCAACGACGCGTAGATTCCATTACTGGCATCGATGGGGTTCTTGCTACCAAAATGCAGAAGAAGGTGGCAACAGTGAAGCGTAAAGAAGAGAGGAAAATGCTCTTGGCAGAACGTCGAAGAAAATGTGAAAATAAGTTGACTACTGGGAATATTCAGTTTCTTTGCTTGATTACAGTGCAGTAAATTTATTTCATTATAGCCGACTTCGTAGAACTCGACCTATCCGATGATGAGCCTGACGATGCAGACAAGCGTGTGGAGCATCGCTCACAACGAGGAACTCATAATGTTGTAACCCCAGAATTATCCCAGGCTCTTGATGCAGCAAAAGTCAGCACAGATTCTGCCACAGTTATTCTGGTAGCAGCTGCAAAATCGTTTGGGGTTGATCTAGGGAATTCTAACATCAACCGTTCCACTATGCATCGATTGCGTGAGAAATACTGGTCTGAATCGTCCTTGAAATTGATGGAGAATTTCAGTGTGCATACTGCGCGTTGGATGGCACGGGCTATCTACAGTCTAAAGATGTATCTCTTCAAGGCGCAGTTTCATCTCCACAAAGACCCGGCCGGATTGCTTGCGCTTTCATAGTTGGAGTGTATGTGGAAGCGTGGTTTTCCGCACCCTTCGCTGCATCTGTTCCTCGCAGTGATCTTAAGGAGTTCGAAAGTTTCAATCCAGATGCTGCTGGTGCTGCGCAAAGAAAATTTTCAGGCCATTTCTGGTATCTAAGTGAAGAACTAATTGGTCTCTCTGTGTTTGATACTGGCTTATCTCCCGAAGAACGAGAGAAGCTTGTCCAATCCATTCGAACAAGGCAAGGCAATGATGATCCGACAAAGAAACGGAATATTCTTCTCACTGAGTTGAGTACAATTTCGCTGGACCAGCTGGCAACTACCAATACTTTGGAATTTTTTAGAGTATTGGGGATTGATATCAGCTTCTTCGATGAACCAGTAAGTGAATGGAGTACTAATAAGGAATACCAAAAAGGAGAAGAAATCGTTACTCGGCTTCAAGTGGTAAACGACCACGCAGAGAGAGCAATCAAATTGATGCAGGATTATAACAGAAATGTGACAAAAAAAAAAGACTTCCAGAATCTGCTGTTAAATGTGGAAGATTTGCGAAAGAAACTTCCAAATAAACAAAAAACAACACTACAAAACTTTATAAATTTTTATAAGTAAAACAAATTAATTGGATTGCCTTCATTACTTTGCTTTAATCCACTTTTGAAATAACGACTATATTGAACCAAAACACATTAAATGGAAAACATATCGCTTAAAAACTACACAAAAATAATTATTACAACAATGAATGAATGAATGAATGAATGAATGAATGAATGAATGAATGAATGAATGAATGAATGAATGAATGAATGAATGAATGAATGAATGAATGAATGAATGAATGAATGAATGAATGAATGAATGAATGAATGAATGAATGAATGAATGAATGAATGAATGAATGAATGAATGAATGAATGAATGAATGAATGAATGAATGAATGAATGAATGAATGAATGAATGAATGAATGAATGAATGAATGAATGAATGAATGAATGAATGAATGAATGAATGAATGAATGAATGAATGAATGAATGAATGAATGAATGAATGAATGAATGAATGAATGAATGAATGAATGAATGAATGAATGAATGAATGAATGAATGAATGAATGAATGAATGAATGAATGAATGAATGAATGAATGAATGAATGAATGAATGAATGAATGAATGAATGAATGAATGAATGAATGAATGAATGAATGAATGAATGAATGAATGAATGAATGAATGAATGAATGAATGAATGAATGAATGAATGAATGAATGAATGAATGAATGAATGAATGAATGAATGAATGAATGAATGAATGAATGAATGAATGAATGAATGAATGAATGAATGAATGAATGAATGAATGAATGAATGAATGAATGAATGAATGAATGAATGAATGAATGAATGAATGAATGAATGAATGAATGAATGAATGAATGAATGAATGAATGAATGAATGAATGAATGAATGAATGAATGAATGAATGAATGAATGAATGAATGAATGAATGAATGAATGAATGAATGAATGAATGAATGAATGAATGAATGAATGAATGAATGAATGAATGAATGAATGAATGAATGAATGAATGAATGAGTCGGAATTTTCCTATAAATTGAAATTGTCTATGAATCAGTGCATGATTATATTACACATTACATGCTGGGTTAGGGAGTGTCAATCAGGGCATCCAATTGAATTGAAATGGATGAGGAGAGTGGCAATGCCAACTCTTTGTCTTTAACATTTCGTGAATAGAGGGGAATAGATTGGGGTATCATCCTGTTGGATGGCTTCCTTTTCGACTAGATGTATGATTCTGTTATTGGAAGGAGATTTTCAACTATGGTTGCACGTGGGTGATCTGCCCCGTTCTTGGCCCTTCAAACAATGGCAGGTTGAGTACAATTAGAGGTTATTAAGCTAATCAAACCGCACAGCTAGTACAGTCCACAGCTACTGACAGGTGTCTTGCTGCAGTGAGTGGTAGTTCAATATCATATCATATCATATCATATCATATGATCAAAAAAAAAAACGAGAAGGGGTGGTAATGGTTCAAATCAACCAATATCACAGCCAACTCATCATCACAAAATCAAAGCTATTTAAATATGCTCGGATACTTTTCACTGGTAGGTGGATAGGTAAGGATAAAGTCAGGAGCAAAATTGATTGTTTGAAAAAGAAGTATTCGAGATTTTACTAAATATTGTTCGCTCAAAATTACCCAAAAATACCCATTCTTATGTTTACATTCATTAAAGAAATGGCCTAGCAGCACACAAAAGCTATTTAGAAAAAAAAGAAATTCATTCTACTTAAATTTAACAATTTCTTCTGCCTATATTACGGCCACCCACTTCGAAGGGCCACCGTTGAAAAATCAACCAATCATTAAAATGTAAATTAATCTAATTTCTTCCTTGATGCTACCACCCACTTGGCCCTCCTTAGCCTGCGCCATCATCGTTGAGAGAGAGCCAATTAATTTGATGACCCTGCACCGCCCGTTCCATGGGAGTGTGGGAGTACAATTAAGGTGATTATCTCCTTTCAATTCAATTATCTTGCAACCATTAAAATTGACCGGTAACACTCTGTTTCTCCTTCTGATGATTCGAATCCCAGAGAGAAAGAATTCAATCATCAGCCGTACTGGGAGATTGCTGGGACATTCCTCCTATTTTGAAAAGAATTAACGTTTGAAACGTCGTCATCGTCATTCGATACGATCCGCAACTGTGCAGTGAAAAGTTTCTTAATCTGGTTAAAGTACATTACTATACATATGCTGTGATATGGGTTCATGGTGCGAGATAGAAAAGCACATATTGTTGTTGCTGTTGTTGTTGCTGCTGAGTGGGTAGGTACCTACCAGGTGGCTCCGGTTGCTCAGGTTATGGAGACGTGACGTGAAAAACTTCCCTCGTTCGTTACTGAGATTCTTGTCGAGCTTAATTAGAGTTGAATCACTTTCTGCTTGGGAGGGAGTGGCTCGGATCAGTGAAAAACGAAGAAAACACAATACGATACACCCGAGTCTGGGTCTGGCACGTGTGTTTACTGTGTGGAAAGGTGGCATATTCGCATAGTGATAAAACGAGCAGTATTAAAGTTTTGCAAAACACTTGAAGTTTTTCACTAAGCTGCGATTGATTTCGTATTTTTTAATTGCAAACTTAATTCTCGGCTAATAAAATAAATCTGAGCAGGGGCTCCAATGCCAGTAATCGAAACATAAAAGTCACATGTCCGAGCAATCTTGTTAACTTACTGACATCCGACGATACGCCCGATTTTCACATAAAAGCAAAGTAATTAAAGTATAAATTTCCATAATTGCATTTTACGATCTCTTCGCCGGAATCAGATCATTTTGGCTGGCTCCGGCTTGGCTACGGAGTGGCGAATATCAGACTGCGAAACCGAAAGAGACATTTTCCCCTTCCTCGATTCCGACGTCACCCGTCACCCGAGCGTGGAATGCAGATACAGTCCCATCGCGATAATGAAGAAACTAATCAAAATTAACGCTCACCGAAAAAGAGAACGAAAAAAAAAATGAGCTCGCCGGTTGTGTAGAGTAGAGGGGTTTTCAACCTTTTCAAGCCACGAAGCACTTTTATTTGAGTTGAATATTCTTCGTGAAGCACCGATTCTTAAGTATTTCAGTAAACATATTTCAAGCTTCTAATTATGAATTACTTTAGATTTCAATTTCGACGATGAAATGCACATGTTATCCAAAATTTTAGTTTAATATTATGTCTAAATATAGCCCTAACAAATGAAATTAATCCTAATTTGTTATCTTTAATTTTGAAAATATATTGATTTTTATTCATAATCTGAAAGAGCACAATCATATTTTTTCGAATCCAATTTTTAAATCAAGATTAACATAACTCTTAGAAGAAAATTCTTCGAAAAATATCGTCAAGCGTATTGCATTGTTTTGCAACCGGAGCATCCCTCGTTCATGCAATTTTTTTCACTAGTTGCTTTTCCCTCGTTCTGTCAATGCGTCAGTTGTGTTGAATAAAAACAAAACAGATTAAAGTCAATGATGTCGGTTCTACGAAATTTTCCGTAGATCTATAGAATTGATTGAATTTTGCAGAAATACGTAGGCGAAATTCACAGAAGCTCAGTATTTTTAAATGATTTGTTTTGATTGTAAAGTGTGATTTTTTTTGCTGAAAACAAGTTTTTAAACGTGGTAATGCATCACTAATAAGTGCTCTTTCAACCACCATTCATCAATTTCATAATCAATTTGTTCATAAGTTCTGTGTACATCGTACATCGTAATATTACACAACAAGCGGAATGACCAATCGACTGATTGGGTGTAATATTCAACAAGTTTATTTTTCTGTGTTCGTCAGATTAGTATGTGGCACAGTAATGACCCGATTTTGTCAACCCCTCCACGCGCATTGGACTTTTATCATTACATAATTTCATAAAATCGTAATTCCAAATCATTCTCTTGCATCTTCAAGATGGGTGTTTAAGGTATACTTAGGTCCAATAATACCACTGAAAAAGCCCATGGGTGTCGTAGAACATTAGAAAAGATTTTCTTAAAAGGTGCTGGCAAAATCGGGTCTGCAGTTTGATGCAGTTTGATGCACGCAAAACAAAAATTTATTACAATGAATGTTAATTCCATTTCCTATCATCCTCTGTTCATGGACATTGCAGCGAATGTTAGAAGTTGACCTTGCAAACGATGTAATGATTTTTTTTATCTTTTTTTATTCCGTGTTCTGTATATGCTTTCACCTACACAAGCAAGCATTTACCTTGATTGTTATGTATAAACACGGTAGAACGACGCACACACTTGCCTCGATTCTCTTCAGCCGAAAAACAAACCAAGTCGAGTATGCGAGGAAATGAGCCTTCTTGTCTGCTTTTAACCTCTCCATATCCCAAAGCATTAAGAGAGCAGTGGAAAAAGTACAGGTCTGATAATCGCAACGTTCGTGTTTCGAGTTCCCCAGTCGGCAATTTTTTTTTTCACGCGATTAAATTTCACTCACTAATACTCATACATTTTTCTTTCTCCATTTTCTTGCATTGGACTTCAGCTCGGTATATCGCATCCTCCACTAACATCCTCTGATGATGAATCCCACATAATTGTAAGCGAATCTCACATCCCCCGGTTGGGTGTGCCTTGGTCCCCTTATCGTTTTCAAGAGCTGATATATACTAAATTGACTGGAAAAAGAACTGGCATCACTGATAAGTTCGAAATGTAGAGGATTGCTTAACACTTCAGTGGCGCCACCATGACAAATGCAAGTACATTCCCAACTAAAACCTTATTTGCGAAGAATGTGATAGTGAATGTTATGTCTGTTTGTCTGTGATTAAACTAACAAATTGACAGCTTGCTTCCATACAATGTAATTGCACTTATTTAAAACAATTTCAGTGTATGAAAATTGATGAAATTTTGGATTTCGGTTCCATTTTCAATGCAGATAACGAATATGCATTTACCGCAATACCCTTAAGGTGTTTCCTTATAGAGTCCTTTTTCTTATCACACTTCGCAATTTCAACAGCACACAACTCGAGATCTACGAGGTTTGTAAATCTGTAAATTTCAGTCGTTGTTTGCTTCTCTGCAGCAAACAACAAGTAGGGGAATTTACGTATTCTCGGCAACCTAAGCAGCGACCTTCTTTCTATAGCCTTTTTCTCTAAGGAACGCACACATATGCAGTATTGGTTTGTTTACAATCTTTTGCTGCCAGCTGCTCTAACAATTTCAGTCGAAAGAATTGTCAAAAACTGTTTTGAAACGTTTTACAAAGCTCCAATCTTCTCTAGTGAGAGCGAGTATTGTCGGCAACCAGTTTTTCTTCGGCAACCGTTCCATTTGAACTGCATGTAAATCTGCTGTTCTATTATCGGCAACTCGAAATCAGCTACAATTTGTAGTGCGTGTGTTTCATTTCAAGAAAACCCTGCTAGATTGCTTTTTCTCAGTGGTAAAAATATAGTCAAATTGAAGCTGAAAGCATAAAGAATCGTTTGCATGCATTCAGTGAAGTGTTTTAGTAAGAAAATCCAGTGAAAATAGTGTTTCAATTTGGGTTGCCGAAAATAGTCTGTCATGCCGAAGCCGTCATTTCCCCTAGTAGTTTCAGCTACGTGCATTCACAAAAACCTAAATATTTTGGCTTGTGAAATTGCGAAGCGTAATGCGAAAAAGAACGCTACAAGTAATCACCTTAAAGAACGCAATTGGGTTTTGCGGTGACCTGTCATTTTGTTATATCTTGTTCTGGAAATCAGCAATTTTTTTCTTCTGATTTTGGACTTGACCAGCAAACCGTCTAGCAAAATAATGTTGCTGAAACTTCCAGCAAGTTGAACTTCTGTCAACGTTTTACTGAATATTCAGTAAATCTGTTATTTATTGCTGAAGCTGCAGCACAAGCATATATGACTGCGTTTAACTGATTTTCCAGCAAATTTCAACGAAATATTACTGAAACAACAATTAATTATTGTATATCCGTTTCTACTGATTCTTCAGTAAGTTTCTGCTTCCTAGTTCGGAACCCGCTGCCAAATTATTGTATTTCCTTGATTACAATCACAATCACACAAAAGCACGTTTAAAAGTTAAAATAACGCAAATCATAATTTTAGTGATAGGTCATTAGACCATTTCAGTGTACTTCTTTTATTCTTGGGGCCCGTGGATACAATGCCACATGTGCAAGAGAATCAACTTTCCTCCTATCCTCCTATTATTTGCTTGCAAAAAACCACTGATGGAGCACCTGCAAAAACATAAGTTTTTAGCTATAAATCAATAATACCAATCAATTTCTCGGCAACCCAGTTGTCCATCGTTTTGTTATTTATAAAACAAATTCGCTTCGTGCCAAGAATCACGGCAACGAAAGAACGACAATGAAAAATTAAATTTGAAGTCAGATCGTGTAGACAGGTTTTGCCCGACCTGTTATTTAACTAGACAGGACTGGTTTACTGATTATCAGCAAATACTCTGACATTTGTTACTAATACTGACGCTGGGAAACATTTTCCGCGTTAAATTTAATTCGTTGTTAAAAGTGACACTTTGAAAGTTATTTTCTATGTTCGAAAATCCCTGTGAAGAACTTAGGCTATGTTCTACCGTATGCGTGATAATGTTTGCACCATCGTACAAATAAGGTTCCCGTTTCACCTGTGCATACAATGCCTTGGTTTTCTTTGCATGCACGTAACCTATAGCTCATACCCTAGTAGGCTGTGTATAAAAGAAAATGATTTACTTAGTTTGACAGTTGCACCATGATGAAGTGGCAGCGTATTCGTGATTTGTCCCACGCGCAAATGTCGCAAAAAGACATTTCAATCGCCGTGGGAGTGTCCCGGTGGACCGTCAAAAGAATTTTAGACCGAGAAAAGAAAGGACAACTATCCGCGAAGGTAGCCACTGGTCGCTGCTATCAAAAGGAAGATTCAGGTGAATCCAGTGCATTTAATAAGGACAATGGCAAAGGAACACCGGATCAGTGACTTTACGGCACGGAAGATCGTAAAGGAAGATTGCGGGGCGAAGTCGAGGGCACCGAAAAAAACTCACATGATTACCAACCGCATTCGGGAGCTACGAGTCGAACGATGCAAGAAAATCTTGAACTTCCTTAAGCGAAAAAATCCGGTAATCCTGTTCACCGACGAGAGCATGTTTACCGTCGATCCCGTATCAAATTCCAGAACCGACCGGTAAATTAGCACCCGAGTACGGCAAGCCTCAGACAAACATTGACCCGTACCTGGAGAGAAATGGATCCAGACTACATTATTAGAACCTGCCGTGCATTCCGGAAGCGTGTGGAGGCCTTAATTGCAGCAAGTGGAAACTCGATCGATGATTAACATAGTTTAAGCATAGAGGTAACTCTAAGACTAGAAGCTCCCGAAATAACGTGCTCAACTTTTTGGCTCAGCTCTGGTACTCTCTTCGGTCCCAAGCTAATCGAATCACCCCTCGAAACATATGAAAAACCAATAACCCCTCATTTTATCTGTCAAACTTTCATAGCGAATCAAAACAAACATAGTGTAGTACTAGAATTTCGACTAGAATGGGATACGTTAATCGTTTGCTTGGGACCAATAGGCTAGTCAAGTAGTGAGCCAATTTAAAATCGTTAGTTTCGTATTGATTGTTGGTTTAAGACTGTGAGAAACATTCCTCTCTTTGAATAAATAAAAAACTCGAAGACAAAAATTGGCGCAAACATTATCACGCATACGGTATTTGGTGAATTTTCACTTAAATTTGACAGATGAAATATTTTCAAATAAACCTGCTATTGTACCAGACTTATTTCTGACAGGCCAGAAATCAATTTTGACAAACACCTTCTCGAAAATCGGATGATCAACAACAGATGGATTTCCGAACATTATAATTTATTTTCGAAGTGTCAAATGTAAGTGAAAATTCACCAAATGGTGCCTTAGCCTTAGCCAAGGTTGCGTGAAATTTAACTTCTTGTCTGTCAGAAGTAACCACGCTCGGATAGCAGGGTTAATCGATAACTTTTCATCTGTCAAATTTTAACCAAAAGTTAAAATAATCCACCAAATGGTTCAGACCCTGAATTCAAGTAATGTATGATTTTGCTGAACCCATTTCAGCAAATTGTTTTGTCGCGAAAGTCAAAGCTAGCCTCAACTTTTTACTTCCTCTTCGTAATTTCTTCGTGGTGATAGTAAATGTGCTAGAACTGTCAAAGTTCGTCAAATTGATCCAGGATTCGTGAACTTTACTACTTGAGTTAATATTTTCCGCTTTGAACCAACCATCGATCTTCCAAAGTATCAAGGGCCACCCACATTAGATGCGTTTGCTATGCGTTGACATAAATTTGACAGTTAGACAAAAGATTTAGCTGTCACTTTGCCACAACGTGTCAGATCCGGATCTAATCATTGAATAAAATTATTATTCAGCATTAAACGATTTCATTTGATTCAAATTGTCATAACTTTTGGCATTTAATTTTCGATCGTGTGACTAGTTGTTGTCGTTCGCCCGTTCTGTTCTTTGGTAAAATGATGAAATTTCAAGCTGAGTGTATTGTGTCTTAAGTGACATTGACGGATTCTCGTCGTCGACTTTCTCATGGTGAGTATAGCATGGTGATACCATAGAGGCATCTCCAAGACCAGAAGGTCCCGAAGAAACGTGCTCCACTTTTTGGCTCAGCTCTGGTACTATCCTCGGTCCCAAGCCAATCGATGCACCCCTCGAAACATAGGAAAATCCACAAACCCCTCATTTTATCTGTCGACCTTTCATAGCGAATCAAAACAAACATAGTGTAGTACTAGAATTTCAACTAGAACGGGGTACGTTAATGGATTTGCTTGGAACCAATAGGCTAGTCAAATAGTGAGGCAATTTAAAATCGTTAGTTTCCACCGGTTGGTGATGCAGCTTTGACACTATATCAAGAGCCGCAGGTGAAAGGGGCATAAAAGCTTTTTGTAGAGAAACCTTTGTAGGCCCTTTTCTCGCCAACCGAGGGTCGCCCACGCAAACCAACAACATCATCGGGAAGGGGAAAGTTTCCCCTACCCGGTGATGTTGATGGTTTGCGTTGGTGTCATATGGGTGGCGAGAAAACGGCATGAGAAGTTTTGTTTGCAAAAGGCTTGTATGCCTTTTTAACACGGTGTTCTTGATATGGGCGAGGAGATCGCGGGAGGAAAAGTGCGGTTTTAGAACAAATTGTAAACAAACTCATATAAAAATCCAATATGGCAGAATCATGAATTTGAAACATTAGAACATTTATATGTAGTCACCTTGGACTTTCTCTTATAGCGAATTTATTTATTATCGGGGTTGGAACCAGTTCCAACCAACCCAGTGTAAAACCGAACATTTTTTTAAGTGCCTCGGTCAGGTCGCCGCCAGAATCGAAATCAATTAACAGCTAGTTGATCGTAATTGTTTTGTGACATAAGTGGCCATGTGGCGACCCGTTTTGCTTACTGAGCAGAAAATCATGGATTTAATCTCAATCTCCGTCACATGATAGAGTTATAGTGTAAATCGGGTTTCCTTAAAATGAGATAAAGCGTATTGAAATTCGGTTGGAGGAACGAGTACGTAAAAGAATTAATAATCGAGTTTTAGAAAAGACGTGTTCATTGGAAATATATAAAAAAAAATCATCAGTAGTTGTTATTGTCGTCGGTGATTGAAATTTAGTAACAACTAGTTGAACGGAAACTTGATCGTAATTGTTTTGTGATATAAGGAGCTTGGTGGCCTATTGACGACCAATTTTGCTAGCTGAGAAGAAGACCGTGGGTTCAAACCAGAGATGCCAGATTTACAGACATGTCTGTGAATTTACAGACTTTTATTTTTTTCACAGACATTTTTTTCGTTACAGACATTTACAGACTTTTTATTTTTTCACAGATACTTACAGACTTTTGTAATCAAGAGAAAATTTTAAAATTTATTTTTGCTACACTGTTTTACATCTTTAATCAAATTACACGTGCGGTGCATTTTGCAACACGCATTAGAAATTCACGCGTTTTCAAATCCATAACACGAATGAGCTGTCACTGTTATAGACACTCATAGTTGTAGACCTGTCAAAGTGCTGCCATGTTGTATTCAAAGCGAACATTTTTCATATGATTTGTCGGTTTGTTTGGATACGTCAACTCACGTTGGCCGGTCTATAACTTGAATGTCTGTAAACACTGTCACTGAAAAAGTGAATAAAATCGAGGGGGACTAAAGTTTGATTTATTGATATATATCCTATATAATCGTGCTTAAATCTCTAAAAACAAATAATGTTGTAGTTGAAGATGCTAATTTAAAAAAACAGACTAGAGTGGTATTTTTTATACGATAGATGAGGAGATGAAAGCATAGAGTTGATAGTTCCGTTAAAGGCCACCCACATTGGATCCGTTTGCGTTGCGTTGACGTAAATTTGACAGTTAGACAATAGATTTAGCTGTCACTTTGCCGCAACGCGTCAGATCCGGATCTAATGTGCGTGGGCTTTTAGAGTATATAGAGAGTAGAAAGCGAGCTAGGACAACTTTTATGAAGGTACAAATCGGTTTGATTATCTCTCTTTACCAAATTTCCCAGTTGGAGAGGTATGGTGAGGGGTATTCCCCTCCCCCACCACCACCGAAAAAAAAGATGATCGCCGACTCACTCGTGTACCGACGATGTGTTTGAAACAGTTCTATCGATTTTACGGCATTCAAGTTGTTATCTGAAGGAAGGCATCCAGTCGTAGGTTTGGAAATTGCAGCTATTGTTAGCGGTATGTGCTCCTGTCATCGTCGACTTGACGATCTCGAAGGGATACAGGTAGGGTAGGTGCTACTGTACCTTTCGTCTATGTAAATCGTTGACTTCACGCAGAAGTAATATAAAACAAATAGTTAAAGTAAATATTATCGGTCAGGGTCACATCTCTATAAGTAACATGACAGGTAACGATGAAACCCGTTTGTTTATAAGAAAGGAACGTCGTGAAATCTCAACCAACAATTCAAAAAGGCGGATCAGCTTTTGTAATAAAATCTTGTAATGATCTTTTCTCGCAAATCAAAGCTCACCTTGCCAAATCAACAACACCGTCGGCTAAGGGAAATTCTCTCCTATTCGATGGGGGAATTGATTTGCGTAGGTGTGCTTCAGTTTGCAAGATAAGGTCATTACATGTTTGCTGATCCACCTTTTAGTATTTTTTGTTGATAAATCTGTTCGAAAATCATATGTTAAAAAATCATTTATGGTGATTCCTAGAAGAGTCCACATATTGCCTGATGATGGCTGAGATGCCCTATCACTTCAAGTGTTCTAGAGCACACATTTCGGACACAGTTGTGACATCACTCATGAAGTTGCATCAAATGTGAAGTTCCAGTTTCATTGTTGTATGTTTTGTGGCAGCTATGCTCTTGAAATTTTGAGGTGATAATTTAAGCGCATTACAAACATTATAGGAAGTACGGAAACGCATATGTCACGAATGGGAATTCTCCGATATCTCCAAGGTCATTACTGATTTCCATCACTACCTTAATAGAATTCCCCAATCTCAGGCATCCGGTGAAGATCAGCATCGATGGCACCTATCGTTTAGTCTTGGGTTTTGTCACGTTTGGCCATCAATTATGTTGCCAAATATCCGGACAAATATCGTTGCTTCCAGAGTTTGAACATGCAACAATCACAAAAGCAGGGGCTGTCATTATTTTGCAAAATGTGATGAATAGGTTGCGTTTCAGTAACCCTGATCCTGATTCATCAACACTTTTCGAGCACGAAGTGTTTAGAATCGTATTAATAAACTTATAAATTGCTCTTCAAATTGCCGATTTCTCTACATTTAGGTGGTGAAAAGTTGAATCTCTCACTAAGATGTGCTCGTTCCCCCGCTGCTGGCGTTCAAAAGGACCAGTACTAAGTAACTAACGGATTTCCTCACTACATGGCTCAAATACATAAACTACTCAAACTCTAGAAAACGTAGTTTACTTGTAGAATGAGTAAAATTTCCCGAGTCTCATAAATCTATTTCGAATATGACAAAAATCGACGAAAAATTTACACGTGAAAGAATAAATCACATATCCAATGGAAAATATTCATTAGAATTTCACATAACTTTCATGTGATATCATAATTGGGAATTGTACCACAAAATCACATGAACCTTATGTGTCAAATGAAGTTTAATTGAATTAATTGATTTGATTCATGTGAAATTCAGATAGACATAATTGGGTTTGTTAATGGAAAAAAATATTATGTGCATTCCCAATGGAAACTACACGAAAACTTTTTCCGTGTACTAATTTCATATATATATATCGAGATGTTGCTCATATTAGAAAACAAATTCCTGTAAAATCTAAAAGTTTTACTAAGTCTATGAGTTACCTACGTTTTCAACAATATGAGTGAACCAATCTCAACTTTCAGTTGACCTCATTTGTCGTGTAATTGTAATTTATCTTTTTATTAATTGCTTTTAACGTATACGGCGTAAATGGATGCATTCCCAATTCCAATTAGGTTCAATTCGTTAAAAACAAGTCATTTTTGCTCGAACATGACTTTTGCAGACATTTCAAATTTCGCATCTTTTTCATGACCACCCCCCTCCCTCCTCTCCCCTTCGTCACACGCAAAACTTGTGATAATTTTATGCAGGCCAATTACAGGCATTTCTGAAATTCACAGACATTTTTCGCAGACTTTTGAAAAAAAAATCTGGCATCTCTGGTTCAAACCCAAGCTTTTTCGCGCTATTGAATCTTTAGGACATCAATTCAGCATATCGTTTACCAAAACGAATCCTGCTGCAAACCCAGCCCTTATATCCACACAGATAAAAATTCTGAATTTCAATAGTGATGTTAACATTCATTCACGTACACTTGTATTTCATTTCATGCAACCGAGCAACTTGTAAGCAATGTTGTTTACAACAATCGGCTTTTGTATACAATATTTGCTACATGGCATGAAATGTCTCAGAACTTTACATGATATATAATGTAAACTTATATGGTATGTGACGCTCCATTTATGTGCATCATACTGAACAGAAATTTACACTACTTTTTCGTGCACAGTTTACGAAAGAGGAGCGAGAAGCATATTTAACTATTGTTTGATGAAAAAGTTTAGCGAAATGATTTTGATGCTTTGAAGTAAAATTTGCCATATATTTTCACTCTATCCCTTCATAAATAGAATGATACCTGGTGAACTTGAATATTTTTTATATCGATGGACTGCCATACTTGTATTTGTTTATTCGTACCGGTAGAGTAAAACATTCGGTTCGATTTGACAGCTCAAACATGGTTCCAATTTGAGGTCCCATCACCCAGGTTAAAAAGATACTCAAGTCAAGTTGAACAATATTGACGAAAACCTTCGTTTTACCTAACCAAATGACATGCTTCATTAAAGCTCCACAGCACTAAGTGCTTCGCGGAGCACGATCTGAAGACCCTTGGTGTATAGAAAATTGGATTCTTATCAGAGTAAGCAATTTCGTTGCTCCTCTGCAGCAGCACTGCTTGTTCATGGCTCTGCATATAAAGGGTGATACGGTCAAAATTTGGTCAAGGGAAAACGCGTGTAAATCGGTGAAATCGTTTATTTAAAAAATCAAATTAAATTTCTTTTTCAAGTTCAATTAGTATAAAATTCAGGAAAAATATTCAGTTAGGCTTCCGCTTTTCCAAATCCGAATTGCCGGGCCTTACGCTTGACCCCTGCCATCAGATTTTGTACAGCCACCTTCTTCGCCGCAGAAAGCCAGTTTGCCTTGAACTGCTGCTCGCCCTTAGCAGTTTTTTTGGTCTTCTTTAGGTTCCGCTTGACAATAGCCCAGTATTTCTCAATTGGGCGGAGCTCTGGCGTGTTGGGAGGGTTCTTGTCCTTGGGAACTACCTGCACGTTGTTGGCGGCGTACCACTCCATGGCCTTTTTACCGTAATGGCAAGATGCCAAATCCGGCCAAAACAGTACGGAACAACCGTGTTTCTTCAGGAAAGGCAGCAGACGTTTATTCAAATACTCTTTCACGTAAATTTCTTGGTTGAAAGTCCCGGAAGCTATGAAAATGCTGCTTTTCAAGCCACAGGTACAGATGGCTTGCCAAACCAGATATTTCTTTGCGAACTTTGACAGTTTCATGTGCTTGAAAACATCTGCTACCTTTCCCATTCCTTTTGCCGTATAAAACTATAAGCGTATAAGCTGTTTGTAGTCGGCTTTGATGTAGGTTTCGTCGTCCATTACCACGCAGTCAAACTTCGTCAGCATCGTCGTGTACAGCCTCCGGGATCGCGCTTTGGCCGTCGTATTTTGTTTATCATCGCGATTTGGAGTCACTACCTTCTTGTAAGTCGATAGTCCGGCTCGTTTTTTGGCTCGATGCACGGTTGTAGACGATACACCCAGCTTATTTGCGGCATCTCGGAGAGAGAGGTTAGGGTTTCGCTTGAAACTACCGGCAACTATCTTTGTCGTCTCAGCGGCTTCCGGTTTTCGATTTCCCCCCGATCCAGACTTCCTGGCTGTCGACAAACGTTCCCCAAACACTTTAATTACATTTGTAACGGTTGATTTGGCAACTTTTAGCGATTTTGCCAACTTTGCGTGCGAGTAGCTCGGATTTTCGCGATGCGCGAGCAAAATTTTGATACGCTGCTCTTCTTGCTTGGACGGCATTTTGACAACTGAAGAGTGAATTCCAAAATCAAAATAGGAGCAACATTCTACACACACACACCTTCAAAATGAGGGGTGTTCAGGTTTTTTAAATGCAAAATTGAAAGAAATACGTCAAGTTGATATTGACCAAATTTTGACCGTATCACCCTTTAGCTATCGAACGAAGAACTTTAAACAGAAAAAAGAGTGCACGGGAGAGAGTGGGGAGATTGAAGCGATGGAATTGGAGATCAATCGAAATAGTCGAGTAAGAAAGTGAAATGGTACCGTAGTTCGCGGGGAAAATTGATCACATACTAATGTAAATATAGAAGTAAGTATCTACATTAAACGAAATTTGCAATCTATTGGTAATAGAAGCAGTAGCTATTATGTGTCTATCATTCTGCATGATAACTTATCATATTAAGTTGAATTAATTGATAAATTGAATCAAATAAACAGTTCGAAAAAATAGTGTAAATTTCTGTTCAATATGATGCACATAAAAGGAGCATCACATCTCATCTAAGTTTACACTATTTATCGTGTTAAGTTCTGAGAAATTTCATGAAATGTAGCAAATATTGTATACAAAAGTCCATATGTGTAAACAACATTGCTTACAAGTTCCTCAATTGCGTGAAATTAAATACAAGTTTACGTGAATTAATGTTTACATCACAATTATCATTATGATTTTTTTGCTGTGTAGGCATATGGTGTACACTTAGAAAAATTCATGTAAGTTTAGGTGCTCTGAGACTGACATACACGAGCATCAATTTCAACATAAAATGGACTCATAATGGAGGCGAAATATAGCTCAATCAATCGTACTTTTCGTCGAGCAACGATCTTTTCAGTCTCGCAGCACTTAATATTACATGACATGTTTGTTTACGTCTCATCTTCTATGTCAATGGCGGATTCCGTCACGTGTAAAATTAGTTATTTATTAGTGTGTATATAAAACATTAAAGATAAGAAATAAGCTTTGCGATGAAGATTGCCTTAGCCAACCCTATCAATCGACAACGACTCTCAAACGGCGGCAAGTTTTGGGGGACATTCCATGGCAAGTTTCTTAAGTGGGTCCATTTGTCATAATTTTCCCAGAATTGCTGACTCCCGCACTTCTATTTACAGAAAGACACCAGTAATCACCCGAAAATAGTCTTATTTATCCAATTTTTCACGGAAAATTCCCTCGTAATTACTCATTCTTGACTGAAGAGCACATTTAATGGCATTTTGGCCCCATCCCTCACACCGCGGCAAGCTCATTAGCCGGCTAAAGCTCTCTCCCTCTTTACTTTCACCATACCACGTGCCCCTCAGGCCCTCGTTTAGCAGGGCCCAAATAGAAAAATCAATACCGCCCTACTCCCGGTGCGACCCAATCGCGCCATCCGCCTTTTGCAGAAGAAGCCAATAAAGAAGGAACAGTAAAAATGAACTTGTACAAAATGGGCTTACCTTGCCGCCATTGCTGCCGCTGCTACCACTCGATGAGGAACTGCTTCCGTCCATGCCGCCCCCGTTGGCGTTGATGTCGTTGCTTTCGATCGTCCGCTGATACTTGGCGTTGAATGCGTTCATTCGATCGGCCATCCGTTGCTGCTTCTTCAGATCTGACGAGGCCTGGCTCATGTCTGCTCGAAGGAAGAAAAAAGAAACATACGAACGAGGGGTGAGTAAATAGTAATTAGATTAAAGTGCTTCAGCTTTTGGCTTCCGTTCGTGTACTATATATATGACGGTACGGAGTGGTATACTGCACTAGGGAAAGTTTCGCTTGAAATGGTTGTCAGCCGGGTCAGTACGGGACGAACTCAACTTTCCACATTATACATATAGTGCTGGTAGGCCAACGCATCGTAATCCCAATCTAGGAAGAGCGCTTCGAAGCCCAAGAGTACATTTTCTCAGAATGAATGGACGGACAAAACAAGCAAAGCGGACGGCCGTCAGGAAGAATTGCTCATCAATCAGATTATCAAAAAGAAATTTGTGCAATCAGCTGGAAGTTTATGGGCAATTAGTTTTTCGGTTGCTGGTGGCGGTGGATTTGAGCGAACGATGCGCAAGATGGAACAGCCAACCACTACGGATGCTAATTAGTTTGTACTGAGATAGATAGATAGGTGGAAGAAGAAGCAAGAATTTTCCACCTCGCTGCTGGTTGGATTTTTCCACGTCGTTGCTACCAACGAAACGAAATAATCCTGCCTAATCCACTTGGATGCGTAGAAGGACATTGTGGATGTACGTATATGACACGACATCTGGTCTAATGAGGATGACACTCAAGGATCATTGTTTTCGTGGTGCCGTTTCCGAGTATATTCGGGTGGATTTTTGTGGATTGCGAGAACGATGAATTGGAGTTGATGAGAAGGAAGGAATCTCGCTGCTCGTTGGATCTTAAGATAAGCATGTGTTTCAATGAAATGTTTAAAATATTTCATCTAAAATTTTCAAAGAATTTATGGTTATCGATGGCTTACTTTAAAATTTATTTTACCAGTTGCTTAAGGTGATACGGCACGTCATGTAACAATGGCTGTCCCCACAATCATTAAATAAACGTGTTTTGGTATGCGTACGAAAGACATCTTCCTACAAAATAGTAAATTACTAATTACATACCTTAAAAAATTGGCCAAAACTGTATGAATAAGATCTGGATACATATTTGTGCACTTTCTCACCAAAATATTACCAGTTCATTCACGCATTCGCAATATTTGCATGAAAAAGTACGATCAGTCGATTTTGTTCTACTCAGGGCATGTTATTTAACTAACTGTTTTCACTAGCTTCCACTTTTCAGAACCACACTAAAAACAATTACGACACGTGCTTCTACAAGCACTTTCAATTTAATTCACTTTTAAAGATGATATTTACATAAATGATATCATTTGCATCGTTAAAAACGCGAGCCGCGAATAATTTTGTAAGCTGAAAATGTTTTGTTTACCTTTTTTCTACACACCACATTACGAAGGTGTGTGTACAAATCATCTATCATCGTTTCCAGTGTTGTCAATTAAATTGAAACAAAGTGTTTAAAAACAATGTTTTTATTGCTTTTGAAGGTTCTTCAACTGTGTTCAATTTAGAAACCATCACTAATAAATATTAAAACAATATCTTATTTCGTTTTTTTTTTCAGAAAATAAATGGAAGTAAATAAACCTACAAATCTTCTATAGAGAACCTATTTGTCATTCTGGTTGCACTGGTCGAAGCCATCAGCTGATATTAAAAAGGCGGGAAAAGAATGATGCAAAAACATAAACATACCCGATAAGAAAAAACGTACTTAGCGGCCAGTTCACATTTACCTTATTTTTTCTTTGAGTATAATCACGATCATATT
This sequence comes from Ochlerotatus camptorhynchus, assembly GCF_037179485.1. Taxonomy (NCBI): domain Eukaryota; kingdom Metazoa; phylum Arthropoda; class Insecta; order Diptera; family Culicidae; genus Ochlerotatus; species Ochlerotatus camptorhynchus. The sequence continues at coordinate 860,884 of NW_027040859.1, read as the reverse complement.
CACCTACTCTTGGCATAACTGACTTACTTTTGGGTAGAAAGCAAATTTTCAATTCCATAAGATTTGAACACAAGTGAATGAAAACTACTTTGATTCACTTTACCTACTTTTGGCTTCCTGTAATAAAGTGGCGAGATGTGTGAAAATAACTTTCTTTTGGGTACTTTTTCCTTACCATGCAGCTGGAGGTTTGAGTGCTGGAATCATTTTTGGACCGATCGTGTGTAACCAAAGTGTACAAAGTGTGGCTTTGAATTAATCATAGTAGTATGATTACTTGACTTGGTTGGCCTTAGTGGCTAGGCGTATGATATTTTTCTGTATAGAAAGGGATGTCCTTGGGAGGTGGTAGATCGTTAATTTTGGCAGATTTAATAGAAATGTAGTAATGGTGTCAATAATGGATGATAAATAGACATTCGACCTATTAATAACGAACTCTAGCAGCTATGTTTACGGTAGTTGCGACAGTGCATGATGTACACCCACACCCCTACAGCATCAATGATAATCATTTCACTGACACATAGAAACGAGAGAAAAAAAAAAGCAAAAAAGCGTGACGTATCGTATCACCTTAAACTAGCTCAATATTTGTAGTTTTCAATATAGGGGAAATCGCTCTAATGTTGGCCTTTGGATCAAAGATTGGGCCCATCGCTAAACATTTGCTATTTATAAATTTTATCTAGATGAAGGCATCATTGGGACGGTACTAATGGATACTTTGGTCGCTATTGAAAATTTAGTCGATTGCTGAATTTATGTATGGGCTCAAATTAGGCACATTTAGGCGGACATTACATCCATTTCAAACATTAGCGACACCGGTGGTATAGTGGTAAGCGTCACTGCCTCTGACTCCGAAAGGCCTGGTTTCAATTCCAGTCGGTGCCGTCGGGATTTTCTGCGGCATCAAAACTCTGATCACGCCTTCCTTCGGAAGGGAAGTAAAGCCTTAGGTCCCCGGCCCATGAGATGGATGGATCGATAGGTAGGTTCCAGGTGCCTTCCTGTCGTCGGTAGCATTGGTACTCGGTACGGAAAACAAGATCGACGGAAAACAAATCGAGGAGCTTTCCGGCACTGCACAGCTTATCATCCTTGGATTTATCCTGACTTCTCTCGAAATTCTTGCATCTTCCCGTGGTGTTGTTGCTCGTTTTCGTCCACGGCCAACACTGTCAACAACGGAACCAAACTGCTTGATTTGTATACAGATCTTTTGCACTGCCGGAACCGGAAAAAATAATCCAGTTTAAAGCTTACACTGAACTTTTCTGTTATATTATGATACGGAATACCTTTTTGGTATCGTCGTTAACTATCAAATTACTCACTTGCAGTGATATTTTCATGTTTTCTTCACAGTTTAACAACTAAAACAGCAAAACACCAAAACACCAGTACCACAAAATTGATGACAAGTATTCAGTCATAATTATGTCAACAATGATGCGGATAAAAGCGCAGCTCTGGTGTTTAATAGTGGAATTATAATACAGTATTCGCTTTTTTTGCCGCTTCAAAAAGTGGGTTTTAAGAAACAATAATGTTACTGTCATCAACGATTGGCTCACTTCTTGACTAGCCTATTGGTCCCAAGTACAACTATAAGCGTACCCCATTCTATCTTAAATTCTAGTACTACACTATGTTTGTTTTGATTCGCTATGCAATGTTTGATAGATATAATGAGGGGTTAGTGAATTTTCGTATGTTTCGAGGGGTGCATCGATTAGCTTGGGACCAAAGAGTTGAGCACGTTTCTTCGGGACCTTCGCAAGTAACAATTTTAGTTTTATCATAGTCTTGTAGGTCATAATTTGGTCTTAAAGAATGATTTAAATCTTCATGAATCTTGAAATTTTACTTGAAATCAATCAATTTTATACCACATACACCATTATATTCTCTTTTTACAACTTTCATATTATGTCTTCACTGTAGAGAAATACTGACTGACTTGCAATCTGTCCACGTACGGGGCAAACGGTGATTTTACAATTGTTTCTACCACGATAGCTTACATATAAAATTTTTAGAATTTCTTTTGGTGTCATTGGAAGAAAAGTGTTTGAATTCTTTTGCTGCAGTTTTCCGAGTGAAGTAGTTCTAGTATAAAGCCTGAACGAGACATATCCTGTTTCGAAGCTACTTGAAGATAGAGAAGCAGGCTCATGTCAATAAACAATTGTCCGATCTCCAATTCCTTGCATGTCCGATCATTGTTCAACACCTGACACAATCAACGAACTGTAAAATCGTAAGATTATTGATACATTTTCAACTGTAAATAAAATTAATATGAAGAAATTGGGTAAGATCGAAGAGTGCTGTGCTTGAAGAAAGAAGCGAAAAATTTTCCTCCCGTCTTATTTTTAACCGAATTAACTTTACAGAGCCGAAGATTCTTGTTCACTATACAATACATCTTAAAACTATAGTCAAATGGTACAACATAATAAACATTTTATCTTTCGCTATCCAATAAGCCTCCTCCACCAGAACGGGAGCCGCTTCCAGTGGTTTCATTGTATGGCAGATACGCCAACGGGGAGCAGAGCGCTTCCATTGCAGCAATGGACGCAAAACGTGGTCAGCACTCACACATTCATCACGAAACGGTTGCTTTGCAAAGTCGACTGAAAGAACTGCTGATGAAGAACAATGAGGAGGAAAACTCAATGGTTGCTGCCGAGTAAACAGACGATCGCGTGACACACATTGAAAGTGGTCTGCTTCTGTTTACAGCCGAGTGAAAACAGAGACTTGAATTTTCTTAATAGAATTCCACAGTATCGAGACTACATTCGGGATATTCTATGCAAGCTCTACCACAAACTGGATTGGTTCATATCGGTTCCCGTGAAGTGAATCGTCTACAATTGGTACATCTTCTCCAACAAACACATAAAGGCAGCTTGTTAGGTTCACTTGGCCAGATTTGGTGAGTTCGTTTCATTTTGTTCTTTTAATACTTAACTTCCGAGTACTAGTGATATCGGCGGCGGTGACATAGAACGTGTTCGCGATCTCGGTCGGAATCGAAAATTATGATGAATTCCTCCGAGGAGGTCATTTCAAGTGAATGCCCCTAATTTGGGCCCATACATAAATTCAGCAATCCACTAAATTTTCAATAGCGACCAAAAATGTTTATGAGTACCGTCCCAATGACGCGTTCATCTAGATAAAATTGATAAATAGCATATTTTTAGCGGTGGGCCCAATCTTAGATCCATAGGCCAACATTAGAGCCATTTCCTTTACTACCGTTTTTCTACTGATTCTTCGTTTTGCGTGACAAGTTAATACTTTCAGCCCATCGATAGTGGAATAGCGTAGGATCCACATTGTAAAGATTCCCTATTTTCAGTTTTTTTTACAGGCTGGAGTTGTTGTTTGAACCATTTAGTTTATCAATTTAATTTATTTTTCAGTAACTCCACATAATTGTGATTTCATATCTTCCTCCTACAAGATGGATGTTTAAGACACACATACTTTGCTAGCTGACAAAATGGGGTCATTGCTGTATAATTATTCTCTTTTTTCAGCCTTAATTCAGACTGGATCTATTGATTTTAGTTATTTGTAATGATTCACTCTTACAGCTTTCACCCTGTTTTTGTTTGTTGATTTGATTTGTTTGAATTGGTTTCCAACTCTTTGGTGTTGGCAGTCGCGGGCAGTCAATTTTGCTCATGCTCATGCTCTAAGTTTATTTTCAGCTTTTCGATGATGGAACGACTTCAGATTTATATTATAATGATCTACCATTTTGTTTAGGCTTCAGGCAAATCCAAGTATAATGCATGATAACACTAATTCATTTAAAACCATGGTCGCATCACTTATCAAAGTGAATCCTGATCCAACTTACTATCAACATCTCCTTTCCTGTGTCTTTTGTTGGGGTGCAGAGGTAAACACGGCCCACAAACAACAAAGGTGACTCTAATATTCCTTCCCCGTTATTGATCTACAAAATATGGAGTCAATGAAACTTGTACAATGATAATGGACGGTCACTCCCAGCCCCATTCAGTGGATTCATTGTACAATTTCACTGACTCTGATCAATGACGGAGTAGTAACCATTGATATGCGCAGTCAGTCTAAGCTAAGCACCTTTTTGAAAACCGGACGATCAACAAGAGAGGGATTTTCGAAGAGTATAATTTATTTTCGAAGTGTCAAATTTAAGTGAAAATTCACCAAATGGAACACAGCCTTAAACTTGAATCATTTCACAGCATAATATTTGCGGTAAATGCAACGTAGTAGGCCTGGCCGTTTTGATGTTTGTGTCATATCCAGGCATGGAAAATCATTTGCATTCATTTAATAATTCATTTACATTCGTTTGCCTCTAACTTTTTTCATCAACAGCACTCGGCAAAATGATGTATAAAGCTTTTGTAGTTTTTGATATTAGGTACAAGTTTTGCTCAAAACTCAAATCTGTATCTCTTATGCATCACGAACTAGAGCGGGCAGAACTTGTCACTGTTTTTCAGTGAATGTAAAATACATTTTCTGAAAAACAGTAGTGGTTTCTGTTCGCTCTGCTTCATCATGCATAAAAGATGCGGATTTGACTTGTTAACAAAAGTTGTAGCTAATAATAAAACCAACAATAGCTCCATACATTATTTTGCGGAATGCTGTTGAACAAAAAAGTAAGAGGCAAATGAATGTAAGTGAATGCACGAAATGAATGCAAATGATTTTCCATGCCTGGTCATATCTCAGATATGCTGCTAACATCAGTGTTGACAAGGCGTTATCTAACCTAATCATTTTCCAGGATGCTTTCTCGTACGGGCTGCGTTTGTATTAGATCAGATTAGGTTAGATTAAATCTAGATAGAGCTGGAATTAGGGCGTAACAGCTTTTGTAAACATTGACTTCTTGGGATTATTTCTTAAAAGTCAAGGCTTGTCAACGCAAATCAACGTGATGTTGCTTTGCGTGGGATTGCCTTGAATTCCTAGAAATCATCGAGAGAAGTCATTGCTTACAAAAGCTGTTACGCCCTAATTCCAGCTCTATCTAGAAATATGAAGACATTTGGTAACTAAATTGCTGAGATATTCCCATTTGTAGTTAGTGGTTTAAAAAAAAAACGGGTCCCACGATATCTTATCACTGTTTTGACCAAATCGGCTTTGCGCGTGGAACAAAATCCGGTCAGCGAACATCAGTTACGAATACGTGGTTACTAATACCAATACTAACACATGTTTACTATAACGAATCGAATTCGACCATTTTTGAAAAATTGATTTTTTGGTCGATTTTACATATATGTTACCGCTTAAGGTGAATCGCTGTGACATCTTTATTCTCGGAACCACTTCAAAACCTTAAGTGAAAAATATCAGCTTCTACGACACGTGCAACATTCAAATTGTTACTCCACGTTTGCTGCACTGCAGCATACATGAAGTAGCAATTTCAGGTGAAATTGGCCACCGATTTTCGAGATTTGTGTAATGTTACTTGTTTCATAAATATCAAGTGGAATGGTGAGGAAAATCTTACCATCTCTGTAATCCCTTCACTTATCAACACAACAGCATAGTGCATAAGAATGTCGTAGTAAAAAAAATCACATTGCCAGACCACGATGTACCGTGCCGATTCAAATTTCGGACACTTAAACTCGAATTTCGGACACTTTTAAAAGTTGATTATCTCGGTCGAATATGATCCACATGTCTTGTAAATTTTAAATTTTTTTGACTAGTGCCCTCCACGATCATCTAACATTATTACTTTGTTTCTAACTGGATGTAATATTTAATTAAAAATGAAAGTGTCCGACATTTGAATCGTCCGAAATTTGAATCGGAACGGTATGACATTTTAATTCAATATTGGGTAACCTTTTTAGTCGGAACGCTAATGTGCAAAAAAAGGTCCTTTTAGCTTTTTTAGTTTTTTTAAAATTAATTTCATGTATTCGATTGCGTGAAATTGTGAAACGTTACGAAGACCACAAGTAAGTAAATACAGTATTATAAAGTGTTTTAATCGGCAAATTATTGCTGTAAACTCAGGAAATTCTCGCTTCAAATGTTCGAATGACTAGTGTGTGAATGTATGTGTATACTAGAGTGGGTCATCGTTATGCATGATGCATGATGATGCATGATAGTGGTTTACCACTCATTGTAGCACGGAAATTAAGTCCGATTGGGTAGATCGATAGGCAAAGTCGCCTATACGCATCTACGGAACAATAAAGAATCTCCTTCCAGCAACTTGATCAGCCAATTGGTCAAAAAGACAAGCCTCCAAAGTGGGGAGAAGAGCCCACCCTTTATCCACGAAATGTTATCAACAGGGAGTTGGCATTCCCACTCTCCCCGTCCAAATCGCTTCAATCGGGTGCCCTGTTGGACCGTCCCTTCCCTTTTATTTATGTATTTTAATGTATATACGAGTTGATTGTTATGATTATTGTCAATAATATTTACATTTCGATGAAGATTGTGATACTTATCATTACAGAAACCAATCTTGAATCGTAGACCATCTCGTTTAACAATACACTCGTTCCGAGACGGGGCTCTGTGATAAAGCCATCTTCTTCATCATGTTCGCTCGTCACCCGGAATGCATGGAAATGAAAAAGAGATACAACCAGGATTAGTTTTTTTTTGCTATAGCCATTGTTACACATTCTCTATCTTATCCTTTTTTATTCCAGTGTTTATAACTTCCTTTTCCTTGATCTTCTTCCTCTGTCGATACACCATCTGAAATTTCGCTATCTTCATTCTTATAAATTTCTTCCACTTTCTTTTTTAATTTTTCTTTGTCCTTAACTAGTTCTTCCCATTCTTCTATATCAAGTTCTTCATATCTATCAAAGTCCTGATTTAATGATTTCCTCCAAGTAAGGCTTGGTCTACACTCTGTTTTTCTTGTTGAATTTGAATCCATACGCTAATAACAGTGGATGATTCATCTCTCTTCTTCTGATATGTCCAAAAAAACTTATTCTGCCTACCCTAACTCGTCTATTTATTGTTTTTCCTGCTAAAATTTTTCTTGCATTAAATTTCATATTACTTCGTTTTTTACAGCTATTAAAAATGTTCCTTAGAATAATTTTTTCGTAGTTTGCTAGTGCCACCCTGTTTTTCTTTATTAATACCGCTACCTTAGTTCCGTATAATAACGCTGGCGCCAAAACTGTATTATATATAAGCTTTCCTAATTCCCAACTAGGATGAAATCTTGTACAAAAATCTACTACTAATCTTGAAGTTTTTAAAGCGTTTATAGATCTATGCCTATTGGTTAATTTCCTGTTTAGGGTTGCTGTCAGACAAACTCCTAAATACTTAATATATTCACTAGTTTTAAAAGCAGTTCCATTAAGCATTAATTCGTTTGGCTGTACTGCTGTGTCATTTGGGTATCTAACTAAAATTTGACTTTTCTCCCTATTGATTTTAAGACCTACTTTGGATAGCTCCTCTTCTAGGACTGTAAGAATATTCTCTAAGTCATTTATTCTTCTTGCTATTATTAATATGTCATCGGCAAATACTAAAATTATCGACAGTTTTAAGCAATCTACATCTATCAATTCTAATTCAGGAATATCTCTTGCCATGTTTTTAAGAACATTGTAACAAGTACGCTTTCCATGTATATAGTTATTTATTTAGTTAGTTAATATTTGTACAGAATTCATATTTATACAATATACTCTGGTAATCAAATTGCAATTTGAACAATATTTTCATTGCCACAAGTTCCAAGTAAACCTTATACATAATTATTGAACGGCCCCTCAACAGGCGCCTGAATTCCATCACCATGCAATGAATTCGAGAGTGAATTAGTAGCCTACCACTTGGCATAATAAACAATAAATGAGTCTAGTTCAGTAGTGAGTGCCTGGGTGGTATCCATCCCCGTTTTGCTGCAAATAGGCGGTAGGTTGCTCGATCGTCGCGTTAGCGTGTACGTACATCGACCCGGTACAAATCCTTTGAAGATTTGTTGACCTTTTTCCGATTTTCTTTCCTATCCTTAAATGCTTGGGCCGAACAGTCAGTTGCATGATTAAAGCTGTTCGTTAGAATGAGATGCCGATAGCGAGAGATGCAGTTGACGAGAGAGTGAGGATAATTTTCGGAATATCACGAGAATCTAACTTCGTTAGATTTACTTGATTTCCGGTGCCGAAGATTACGATAATGCGGCTATTCTGAGGATTTGCAAGACTGTCTCGTTCACTTTGGTCAGATCAGTGGAAGAGGCAGGAGTGGTCCACCCGTAGTTTCGCGCCGTGGTGTGTTTTTTCCTAGGTACAAGTGACATGAGATTTTCTAATTAGTGCAGCATTTTAAAAATCCTTTCCCGTTAGTTTCGTTAGGCAATAGTGAATCTTTCCCGAGCGGTGTGTAAGCGTGTGAAGGGATTTGGAGAAGCAGGTAAAGACGGTGTTAAATTCTAGTGTGTGCGATAGTAGGGTAACGCGTGCCTGTGCAACGGTTTCTTTCGGTACAGATTCTTGGCAAAGGCTGTACATGCCCGACACACCATCCAAACCAGTAGTGACCATTTCTGACCCCACGGTCAGTTTCCAAGGAGACCCGGGGTACGCCGGACGAGGGCCGCGAGCGTTACAAACGCGCCCTAAGCAGAGCGATACGGCCACGATAGCGATAATCAACAATCAACATTTTGGTGACGACCAAAACGCGATCGACGATCGTACCGCGTCACGCAAGCCACGTGTCGACACTACAATCATCAGCTCGTTCAGCAAGTTCATCGGTAGCATTTTCCGCCTGTTTCCGCCGAGGACAGGCAACCGGATGGATCACCGCCACCCCGTTCTGTTCATCCACCACATCATCGTCATCCGAACAGCAGCATAAAAGGTCGTGAGTAAAAATGAATCACTGTTAGTAATTTGTCCATGCGCATGTTGACTTGAGAGCCCGCTGCCGTAGCACTTTCCCGGTTTTGCGAGGCGTACAGAATCGTTCGAACCGTTTGCACGGAAACCCATTGCAGCACGCACAATGAAGACGAACTACACCAGAACATAACCACACACGCTCGATAGACAGGTAGATAGGAGGGGAAAGGTAAAAGGCAATGAAGAAGTAGGTAGATGAAGCTAGCACGAACATGAACTGTTGCGCCTGTAGGTAGACTAGACAATAAACCAATATGGAATAAAGGCTTTTCTTTTGAATTCCAAAGGCCATGTTTGAATAAAACCGTATAATAGTTTACACAAATGATTGTTTAGATTTGCCTTGATGAGTAGAAAGTGAATCTGGTTGGGGAATTTCATGTCACCCGGTTTTCCGTTTTAGCTTTCTTTTGTGGATGTTTTACTGGGGAGGTTGGCCCCGAAACCAACTGGAAAACTTCCGAATCAGTCACGGGTCGGTTCGAGGTGAATGGAACGTCTTGGCCAGTGATGATAACCGTTCGCGTTGGTTAATCTTGGTACTGGCCGTCAATTAGGTTCATTCTCTCCGCATTTACATCTCTTTCGCTATTTTGTTGCATGCTTTTTGTAATTGGATAGCTCTAGTCAGCCAACTTGATTCCCGCCCAAACATTTGGGAAAAAAATAGGAATTTCAAACCTGGAAGGTCTCATACGGTCGGGCAACCTCAACCCTGGTAAATGGTCTCCCTCGGGAGTGGCGCTTAAGCCATTTTACTTGCAACGGGAAACTCGTGAGGCTGGCGGGTTACATTTGGCGCCCAACAAAACAAGGCTTTTTCGAATTTGTGTAGCTTAAAGTTTGTATAGTAGTTTTAATTCATTTTCTGTATTTTTGCACGTCAATGCGTATTTATTTATAATAATTTAGGAAATTTGTTTGTAAGGGAACTCTATTGTGTAATTTTCGATACAAGAATATTGAGGCATTGGTTTTTAGACATAATTTTGATAATTTTCATTTTTTCTATAGACATATTTGCTAGGTTGATTATACATAGGTTTATTATTTATTTGTTATTTATTGCTAATTGTTTTTTATTATTTTGTATTATTTTTGAACCTCATATTAACAAATGTTTGCTCGAATATTTATCGTATATCTATAAAAGTACTTTGGGCTATATCTAACTCCTGGCGGTTGAATTGAGCGTGCAATCTTCCTTCTGGTAGGTTCTTGATATCTGAAACAAACATAATTTGAAACAAAATGAATAGGTTATTTCCAAGAGCTGAGGATCTCACTCACGAAGAGATCGATTATGAGCTCATTATTCGACAGCAACCAGAAGATGTTTTTAAGCTCGAATTGTCAGGAAAGCAAAGACACTTAAGAAGTCTTTTTAAGGAAGATCAAAAGGAGGGACGTAACTATCGTTCGCAGTTCTCTATTCTGGAGGAAGCTCCTCATATAGAAGGTAGAATTGGGAATCTGGCTAAGGCATTGGAAAAAAGGGTCGAACCAAAATTTGAGTCTCGGGTAATCCACTACTGGTATCGGGTTAAAAGAACTGTTGCCACGAATGATGAGGAGAAGAAGATTCGGAGGGAATTAGTTCGGAAAATCGAAAACATAATGCGAGAATTTCAGTTTGGGCCACCCGTATCACCATACAAGGTTCAAATTAACAGCATTATCCAAGAAGGCGAAGGTGCAGTAGGTGGAGTAGGTCCTGATTCAAACAAAAACCAGCCGGATGTGTTGGAGGATCACGAGCGGACTGCTGAAGATTCGAACGGCAGTCAGAAAAGTCAAGTTTCTGAACATGACTGGACAGAAAGTTTAAGGAAAATATTCAACCAAAACCAAATGTCTAAGGGGGCAATTCCGAAGGAAACGATACAGAGTAAAGGACTGCAACAACAACCAGAGTTTGTGGTTTCGCGTCAAGAATGGGATGAGATGAAGGTGATGATGAGCAAATTGATGAGTAGGCTAACCGACAGTAACCAAGGAAATGGGACCAGTACACCTGGCATCGAAGAGCGCACAGAGGATAGGTCAGGAAGAGATTCTCGACATCGTTCTAGAGGAGCACAACCAGCTGGTAATCAACAGGAAGGAGGTGGGACTAGAATTCGCGATTCCACTGAGTCAGATGAAGACGAACGCGATCGGAGACCATGGTGGCCAAGAGTTCCAGGAAGGCAAAACCCTAGTGATGAGGACGTATACGACAGCAGAGATGAAGTTCCTCGACGCGGCATTCGGGGGTATCGGGAAAGGCATGCAGGCTTCAATCGAGTGGAGAAGTGGAAGTTGCGGTTCACTGGTGAGCCAAGATCTATGCCCATCGAGAACTTCCTTTACAAGGCCAAAAAATTAGCCGAGAGAGAAGGGGTTTCCAAGGCTATCTTGCTTCGTGACATCCACATGCTACTCGAGGGTGCAGCCTCAGATTGGTTTTTCACCTTTGTAGACGATTTCTTCACATGGGAGATCTTCGAAACAAATATTGTGTACAGATTTGGAAACCCAAACAAAGATCAGGGGATCAGGACAAAAATACAGGAACGGAAGCAACAAAGGGGTGAGTCCTTCATAGCGTTTATGACCGAGATCGAAAAGTTGAATAAAATGTTGTCCAGACCACTCTCGCATCGCAGAAAATTTGAGGTGATCTGGGATAACATGCGGCAACATTATCGGTCCAAGATTTCGATCGTGGAAGTGAAGGATCTCCAGCATCTAACCCGTTTGAATTACAGAATTGATGCTGCAGACCCACAGTTGCAACAACAGACAGCTGAGTATCCTGCACGACGTCATATCAACCAGGTTGATGTGGAAGCAAGCGATTACGACAGTGACCAGTCGGTACCAGTGAACGCAATCAGAGGTCGGTTCAACAGGGACTCCCAGCAAAACGGAGATCAGGGAAATCAGAACCAACGACGAAGCAACCAAACTCAACAAGGTGTAAGTGGGGATCAGCCAGCAGCTCCCATGAGTTGTTGGAATTGCCAAGCTCAAGGTCACGGTTGGAGACAATGCACCAGACCAAAGGTCGTGTTTTGTTACGGCTGTGGTAATCTGGGCAGGACGACCCGGAATTGTGAACGCTGTTCCAGACCAAATGGAACCGTATTATCTGGACGACAGGGAAACGAGTAGAGGGATGCAAGTCAGGGAATGCAAACATCCAAAGTTCAGGAAAAGTTCCCAAATCATCAACATACGATCCACTACTACAAGTTTATCACATAAAAATTCGCGTTAGCAAATGTCCCCACATTAGGGTAAAAATTTTCGATTCGGAGTGGGATGCGTTGCTAGATTCAGGGGCGGGGATAAGCGTACTGAATTCGATGGAAATAGTAGAAAAATACGGTTTGAAAATTCAACCAGCAGCTATTAGGGTATCCACTGCAGATGGTTCTGATTATGGGTGTCTTGGGTACGTAAATGTCCCATTCACTTTCAAAAATGTAACTAGAGTGGTACCAACCATTGTTGTACCAGAAATCTCACGACAATTGATTTTAGGAGCGGATTTTTGGGAAGCATTTGGGATAAAGCCAATGATCGATGTAGGACAAGGACCTGAAGCGCTGGAAACGATCTTGCCAATCGATAACAAGGTCATTTGCTTTACCATCGAGCCAGCAACTGAACTACCAACAATACCACAGGAGGAGAACGACGAAACTTTGGATATTCCCGTCTACGAAGGCCCAACGGAGTCGGAGGCAAATCCAGAAAACATCGAGACGGAGCATCAACTAACACAGGAACAGAGAGATCAACTATTGGAGGTTATTAAACGGTTTGAGCTAACCTCAGAAGGAAAGCTAGGCAGGACCACTCTCATAGAACACGAGATTGTTTTAAAGGACGGAGTCAAACCGCGGAACCCTCCAATGTACAAATGCTCACCGTACATCCAGGAAGCAATCAACGCTGAAGTGGAACGATTTAAAAAACTCGATGCCATTGAGGAGTGTTATAGCGAGTGGACGAATCCCCTCGTTCCAGTACCGAAGAAGAACGGCAAAGTACGGGTATGCCTGGATTCAAGAAAGATCAATAAACTCACAGTGAAAGACTCGTACCCAATGCGCAATATGCAGGACATATTCCGACGGTTGGGTAGAGCCAAATACTTTTCAGTAATTGATCTGAAAGACGCCTACTTTCAGATACCCCTGAAAGAGGAATGTCGAAACTACACAGCATTCCGTACAGCGAAAGGGGTATTCCGATTCAAGGTCCTTCCGTTCGGGGTCATGAATGCACCCTTTACGATGTCGCGGCTCATGGACAAGGCTATTGGGTTTGACCTGGAACCTTACGTCTTTGTCTATTTGGATGACATTGTCATCGCCGCAGAGACCTTTGAAGAACACATACGACTTCTAAGAATCGTGGGAGAAAGACTAAGCAGAGCAGGGTTAACCATTTCCATAGAGAAATCGCGTTTTTGTCGTACACAGGTGATGTACCTTGGTTACCTACTAAACGAAAACGGCGTAGCAATCGACACGTCTCGTATCCAGCCCATACTGGATTACGCCAGGCCGCGGAATCAAGAGGACATCCGACGCCTCTTGGGGTTGGCTGGCTTCTATCAGCGGTTCATAAAGGACTACAGCCGAATAACTGCACCAATTACGGACCTACTAACGAAGGAGAACAAAAAGGTGGTTTGGACCAAGGAGGCAGAGAACGCATTCAACGAACTGAAGTCGGTGCTTACTTCAGCACCAATTTTAGGAAATCCTGATTTCACCAAAACCTTCACCATCGAGTCAGATGCATCAGACCGAGCAGTGGGGGCGGCTTTGGTTCAGCAACAGGACGGAGAGACACGGGTAATCAGCTATTTCAGCAAGAAACTAAATCGGACGCAGCGACGTTACGCAGCGGTGGAGAAAGAATGCTTGGGAGTGTTGTCTGCCATCCAGCACTTCAGACACTACATTGAGGGAACGAAATTTCGCGTCGTGACCGACGCTCGTAGCCTACTTTGGTTATTTAACATAGGAGCCGAAACCGGAAATGCGAAGTTGTTGAGATGGGCGCTCAGGATTCAAGCATATGACTTCGACCTTGAATATCGGAAAGGGAAGGCTAACATCACGGCGGACTGCTTATCGAGATCCATCGAAGTCGATGTGATTACTGCGTCGCAGCCGGAAGCGGAATATGAGGAGTTGATGGAAGAGATCCAGGCAAATCCGACGAAGCACAGGAACTTTCGGGTTGCAGATGGGAAAGTGTTCCGTTACGTTAAGGTGGGAAACCGTTTGAGCGACCCGAGGTTCGAGTGGAAACATTATCCAACCGAATCGCAGAGAAAGGAAATCGTCAAGCAGGAGCATGACAAGGCACATTTTGGCTTTGAAAAGACCTTGGCCTCCGTGAAGCAACGGTACTTCTGGCCTAAAATGAATGGGGAGGTGAAGAAGTTCTGCAGAGAATGCCTAAAGTGTCAAGTTAGTAAGTCTGGAAACATAAACGTTACTCCACCCATGGGTTCGCAAAAGCCAGTCGAATATCCGTGGCAGTTTGTTACGTTGGATTACGTAGGCCCGCTTCCACCTTCGGGAAAGAATAGGAGTACCTGTCTCTTGGTAGCCACGGACGTCTTCAGCAAGTTCGTTCTCGTCCAACCGTTTCGAGAAGCAAAAGCTTGCTCGCTTTCTGACTTCGTGGAAAACATGATTTTCCGTCTCTTCGGAGTTCCGGAAATAATCTTGACGGATAATGGATCCCAATTCATCTCAAAAAGGTTTCGGGAATTGCTCGAAGCCTATCACGTAAGTCACTGGTTGACGCCAGCCTACCATCCTCAGGTCAACAACACGGAACGTGTAAACAGGGTGATCACCACAGCCATTCGAGCGACGCTCAAGAAAGACCACAAACACTGGGCAGACGACATTCAGTCAATCGCGAATGCCATCAGAAATGCAGTACACGACTCAACGAAGTACAACCCGTATTTCGTGGTTTTCGGGCGAAATCAAGTCTCAGATGGAAGAGAATATGGATCGATAAGAGACAACTACAAACCAAACGACGACGATGAAGAGGAGAATGCTGTTTCCAGCAGACGGAAGAAACTGTTCCAGGAGGTCAAAACCAACCTAACAGCAGCGTACCAAAGACATGCCAAGACGTACAACCTTCGTTCAAATGCTCAATGTCCTTCGTATATGGTGGGGGAGAAAGTACTCAAGCAGACATTTGACCTTTCAGACAAGGGAAAAGGGTTTTGTAAAAAGTTAGCCCCTAAGTATGAACCTGCGGTGGTACGGAAAGTCCTAGGTACTAACACATACGAACTCGAAGACAATTTGGGCAAACGAATCGGAGTCTACTTCGCTAATCGTCTTAAAAAGTTGCATTCTTCTCATCTAAGCCAATAGGTGATAAGGTTTGCTAGCTATGTACCTCTTACTACTATAAAGAGCAACAACCATTTATGATGATCAAAACACCTACGGGGTCAAAACATCTATGGACAGATCGAAGGACTCAGGTAAGAATGTTCTCGAACAGACTGCCACTGAGGGTACCGATTCTGATCCTAACACACTATCACGACTACTTTTGCTAGCTATGTACCTCTTACTACTATAAAGAGCAACAACCATTAATGATGATCAAAACACCTACGGGGTTAAAACATCTACGGACAGATCGACGGACTCGTGTGACGGAAGTTCTTGAACCGACTAGCACTGAGGGTACCGATTCTGATCCTAACACACTATCACGACGACCGTTCTCAAGCTATGAATAACTTTTAGAAAGTGACTACAAACAACAGAGTTGTCATTGAAACACCGTTACTCGGGCGGAACCTAACGATTGAAATCACGAACGAGACCATTTAGACACGAAAACCCGATCTAGTCAACATCACTATCGAGTGATTTGTAAAAATGTAAATATTAGTCGGTTAGTTAGTCTAATTCCCTATCATTTAATCGTAGTGTTAGTACTTATTCTATATTAATCAATATTGGAGTCACTCACGGTTTCCTAACGGGCCTTGGGTGAATCTTTTCCTTCCGTCAGAGGGGAGAGATACATCATGTAAATAGTCCAGGTTACTTCGTTGCGAAAGAGCCAAATTGTTGTTGTAAATATCCTAAAAATAGAAAAAATTAGTTTTTGTTATTTATTTACTTACTTTATTTAATATTCTCTGTTTTTTGTAGTCAACTTCGTAGATTAGCGATGAATCCGTTTCGTTTCTCAATATTGCTCGTCCTAATCCCTTTTCCGTTCCAATGTAGTTGTCCAGTGACGTAGACTACTGCGTCTATCCAATTAGACCCATCGTAGTTTTCCAATTAGAAATCCCAGTCGGTGCATTATTTTTTTTTTTTGTTGAAGAGTTGTTCCGTCCCGAGAATGCACTGATGTTATCCAAGTCCTTGATCCGTCATACCTCGAGTTGTTAGTAATCCGTCCACCAATAGCAGGTTCATCTTCCGGTTTATTTCCCGGTCGGAATCCTCCCGGCCAATCCGTTTACTTCCTCCTCTCGTTATGGCATTTTCCCGATGCTTCAAGCAGTATTTCCTAGAAGTAAACCAAATCAAAACAACACAACTTACATTCGATAGATTTAGAACGACTTAAGGTTCACTTTCCTGGCTTTTCCTCGCGTCCGGATGGACGTTTTTCTGCCGTCAAAGCCGAATTTACCGGGAGTTTTTCTCCCTTCAGGAGGAAAGCTGTTTCCACACGCGAACTTGATTGAGGTTGCGTCCACTTCTCCACCTGGTTTCCGTTTGACAGTTCCTTTTGTGATGATATTGAATGTTTAATAGACCGGTCAAATGTGTGCGAACGTGTCGGAATCCAATGGGAGTTGGATTCTGGTGCAAGTATGTATGCGAGGGGTGTATGAATGATTGTTTATTTTGTGGTTTTTCGTTTTCTTTGAGAATTTTTGTTGTCGGTATATTCCTGGCGTTGAGAAAATTCTCTTAAGAAGAAATTTAAGTTTCAAGGTTACAGTAAGTGTTTATCGCGGAGTAATTACTCCGTGGCAGCAAACTGTAAATAGAAACGGATCCTTTTGGTAAGGAAGCTGGTGTCTCGCGTTGCTCGCTATGTGCTGGGTGAGAGACTACTGAGCTGACTTACTAGTTTTGTCCACTTGTTGGTGGAGTTTTGGTTTGAATATTATTTTCGCTTATCGGTAATATCCTGGTGTATGGAAATAATATCCGTTTATTTTGTGAGCTTGCTCGGAGTTTGTCGACAACTCTCGAGTTGAAGCCAGTTTACGTTGTATTTGGTGATTTATGTGTATGAATGAGTGAGTGTATGAGGTCATCTACAATAAGGAAGTCAAACATGATTTCCATAGACCCAGTTTTTCTTTCGTTGTTGACGTTCGAGCAAATTTTGGCCTACCCCAATAATTTTTCCTGAGGTGAGCGTTTGGGTAAGATTATGATTAGATTTTCGCTGGAGACTGGAGACTAAGGTCGTTGATGGTCAGTGGCAGGCAGGTTCTGTGATGGGCCCTGTGCTGTAAACAGAGAAGGAGTTGACTTCGGTCAATGATGAACTTATATGACCCCGGAAATCGAAAGTGATTTTGCTTAGACGACTTGTTATTTGGCCTACGAAAATTTGATTGGCTATTGACATCTTCATTTTCAATTCCAATCAAATTTTCGTACTTTTAGTGGGGAATGATGTAACAAGTACGCTTTCCATGTATATAGTTATTTATTTAGTTAGTTAATATTTGTACAGAATTCATATTTATACAATATACTCTGGTAATCAAATTGCAATTTGAACAATATTTTCATTGCCACAAGTTCCAAGTAAACCTTATACATAATTATTGAACGGCCCCTCAACAGGCGCCTGAATTCCATCACCATGCAATGAATTCGAGAGTGAATTAGTAGCCTACCACTTGGCATAATAAACAATAAATGAGTCTAGTTCAGTAGTGAGTGCCTGGGTGGTATCCATCCCCGTTTTGCTGCAAATAGGCGGTAGGTTGCTCGATCGTCGCGTTAGCGTGTACGTACATCGACCCGGTACAAATCCTTTGAAGATTTGTTGACCTTTTTCCGATTTTCTTTCCTATCCTTAAATGCTTGGGCCGAACAGTCAGTTGCATGATTAAAGCTGTTCGTTAGAATGAGATGCCGATAGCGAGAGATGCAGTTGACGAGAGAGTGAGGATAATTTTCGGAATATCACGAGAATCTAACTTCGTTAGATTTACTTGATTTCCGGTGCCGAAGATTACGATAATGCGGCTATTCTGAGGATTTGCAAGACTGTCTCGTTCACTTTGGTCAGATCAGTGGAAGAGGCAGGAGTGGTCCACCCGTAGTTTCGCGCCGTGGTGTGTTTTTTCCTAGGTACAAGTGACATGAGATTTTCTAATTAGTGCAGCATTTTAAAAATCCTTTCCCGTTAGTTTCGTTAGGCAATAGTGAATCTTTCCCGAGCGGTGTGTAAGCGTGTGAAGGGATTTGGAGAAGCAGGTAAAGACGGTGTTAAATTCTAGTGTGTGCGATAGTAGGGTAACGCGTGCCTGTGCAACGGTTTCTTTCGGTACAGATTCTTGGCAAAGGCTGTACATGCCCGACACACCATCCAAACCAGTAGTGACCATTTCTGACCCCACGGTCAGTTTCCAAGGAGACCCGGGGTACGCCGGACGAGGGCCGCGAGCGTTACAAACGCGCCCTAAGCAGAGCGATACGGCCACGATAGCGATAATCAACAATCAACATTTTGGTGACGACCAAAACGCGATCGACGATCGTACCGCGTCACGCAAGCCACGTGTCGACACTACAATCATCAGCTCGTTCAGCAAGTTCATCGGTAGCATTTTCCGCCTGTTTCCGCCGAGGACAGGCAACCGGATGGATCACCGCCACCCCGTTCTGTTCATCCACCACATCATCGTCATCCGAACAGCAGCATAAAAGGTCGTGAGTAAAAATGAATCACTGTTAGTAATTTGTCCATGCGCATGTTGACTTGAGAGCCCGCTGCCGTAGCACTTTCCCGGTTTTGCGAGGCGTACAGAATCGTTCGAACCGTTTGCACGGAAACCCATTGCAGCACGCACAATGAAGACGAACTACACCAGAACATAACCACACACGCTCGATAGACAGGTAGATAGGAGGGGAAAGGTAAAAGGCAATGAAGAAGTAGGTAGATGAAGCTAGCACGAACATGAACTGTTGCGCCTGTAGGTAGACTAGACAATAAACCAATATGGAATAAAGGCTTTTCTTTTGAATTCCAAAGGCCATGTTTGAATAAAACCGTATAATAGTTTACACAAATGATTGTTTAGATTTGCCTTGATGAGTAGAAAGTGAATCTGGTTGGGGAATTTCATGTCACCCGGTTTTCCGTTTTAGCTTTCTTTTGTGGATGTTTTACTGGGGAGGTTGGCCCCGAAACCAACTGGAAAACTTCCGAATCAGTCACGGGTCGGTTCGAGGTGAATGGAACGTCTTGGCCAGTGATGATAACCGTTCGCGTTGGTTAATCTTGGTACTGGCCGTCAATTAGGTTCATTCTCTCCGCATTTACATCTCTTTCGCTATTTTGTTGCATGCTTTTTGTAATTGGATAGCTCTAGTCAGCCAACTTGATTCCCGCCCAAACATTTGGGAAAAAAATAGGAATTTCAAACCTGGAAGGTCTCATACGGTCGGGCAACCTCAACCCTGGTAAATGGTCTCCCTCGGGAGTGGCGCTTAAGCCATTTTACTTGCAACGGGAAACTCGTGAGGCTGGCGGGTTACAACATCTTTTATTGAATAATTTAAAAGTTGAGGTGACAGGGGACATCCTTGTTAAATTCCCTTACCTCTTTTGAACTCATTAGAAAATAGGGTTTGCCATAAACTCTAGTGAGTTCATCCTTAACACATAATAACACCCTGTCAACTAATCTAGATGGAACATTTAAATTAAGTATAACTTCTCTTAAACTCTTCACATTTACTGATATCCAACGGTAAAACAATTAGATCTTTTCCTGCATTCCAATATTCTTCCATGACTCACCTAGCAATGAATATATGATCATATGTTGATCTACTTCTTGTAAATGCTGCTTGATGGAACCCTGGATCTCCTGTGAATTTTCGAAGCTGGTTACCTATCCATTTAGCATATACTTTATAAGCCACATTACAAAGAGATGATCGGCTTCTGAAGCTCCTGCCTTTTTTGGAATGGGAATTTGCGTCGATTTGTTCCAGTCTTTGGGCATTATGTTTTCTACATATACCAACTTCATAATTTCAACTAGCTCTTCTATCGTGTTCTGATCTGCATTTTTAAGATATTCTAAATAAACTCGGTCTGGCCCTGGCGTTTTTCCATTACAAGAAGTATTGATTATAAATCTAATTTCATCTAAGGTAGGAGGGTTTGGTAACGGAACGTAATCGTGTTCATTACAAAAATCTATTTCTGGCCCTTGACAATCCTTCAAAATATGATCCCATACTCGTGTACTAATTTTTGACGCTTTGTTGTTCTTCTGTTTTTTTTTTTAGATAACTGTACGTCTTTCTTATTCGCATTCCTACGTCAAAATCGTTTAGTTGTCTAAAGAATAACATAATTTATTTTTCCTTATGGTCTTTTATAGCTTGAGCTAACTCTTGTTTGCGATTACCTCATTTGTATTTATAGTTCTGCATGTCAGGATGTTTCTTGGAAAATCTCAAAGCATCTCTTAAATTATTAAAAGCTTTTCTCCGCTTTGGTGTACTTGGGATTTTCCTTACTCTTAATATGCTAGAAGCGGCTATTTTCATCTTTTTAACTAGGTTTGAGTATCTTTGATCTACCGAATATTTGTTTGTATGTTTTACTTAAATTGATTTTATTTTTTCCTGATATTTCTAGAGTGGGTCATCGTTATATGGAAAAACGCAAACTTTACCGCACCAATCCAGAACAACCTTTTTTTTGGTTCCATTTGGAGTCCCAAACAACTGTGCAAAATTTGGGGATGTTTGGTTGTAACTCGGCTTTCCGCATTGCGTTTGAAATTTGTATGGAAATTAATATGGGAAAACCAACTTTTTTTTTATTTTTATCTCTAGAGACCACAATTTTGCATGAACCGTTCAACTAAGTATGTACACATATAGTCCAGGAAGTGCCTAACAACTTTGCCAAAGGAAGTACGGTGGTAGAATGTATCTTAAAAAAGTTATAGCTATTCAAATATTTATGGGTTGAATTAAACTCCAAAAATCCCTTTTTCTGCCAACACTGCCGGTGTACCAATGGAAGTCAGATTCCAAACTGAAATTATACCGGAGTTTCTTATCTTATCGATTTGGTATGTTCAGATGAATTATTAAAAAACAATTGCTCTATCTCATATGTGTAGTTGGAGAGGAGGGGGGGGGGGGGTTAATAATATACACCATCCCCCTCACTCATATCAATAGTTTCAGTTTGAAATAACTTCGGAGTTTCATATTTTATCGATGTGGTATGTTCAGGATGAATTATTCAAAAACATTTGCTCAATCTCATAAGCGTTGTTAGACAGCGGGGTGGGGGAGAGGGGAAGGGCTTACTGTATGCAGTTTTTAAAACGAAAATTGTTGTAGTGTAAATATTTAATATCCACTTGTCGGTTCATTTGTTAGTGAGGAGATGTTGTTTGAATTATTAGAAGCTGGGAAATTTTAAATTTCTATACAAAGCTTTTATTTGAAATATTAAACTGCCATTCGGGCCACCCGCATATAGAAAATAAAGAAGTAGTCGTACGTCAAGAACCAAAAATAAGAGAAAACGAAAACTGTCTTAACCAGTTTCGTCTCAGACACAGGTTAAGTCGGATCTCGCTTGTTGGGCTAATTTTAAGAGGGCTAAGTTTCAGTTGGGCTCCCAAGCCAAACGTCACTTCTAACAGTGCTGATTCCTTTTCGAAATTTCGACCGACTTCATGCAAAATCCTGCAAACGAGTGGAGTAATGATACAGATTATTTCAATGCGATACAACGAGTTGCTTCATTGATGGTTGTCAACGATATGGCTGAATGAGGGGTGAAGCTCATTTCTGACTTATCAAGAAATCCACCCGAGACCTAGTTCAACAGCAATATTTGCTTATAGAACAGCATCGAAAAGAGTACCCTGAGAAATCGTAGAATATATTAAAATGAAATATAATCATAATAATCCAATGACATTTATGTGAATATATCTGACGTTGTACATTGCACTAAAAGAGTAGGGAAGGGACTGGGGTACTCGTTTTACAACTACTCTTATGAGATTGAGCAAATGTTTTTGAATAACCCATCCGAACAACTCGAGAAATGGGAAACTCCGAAGTTATTTTAGTCTTTATCTTTACTTTCATTGATATAAGTGAGGGCCGTAAGCTCCACCCCCCCCCTAAATATCTAACTACGCCTATTAAATGGAGCCCATGTTTTTGAATACATGTGAACATTCCAACTTGACAAGATCAGAAACACCGAAGTTATTGCAGTTTGAAGCCTTACCTCCATTTATATGGGTTATAGTTAGCCCCCCCCCCCCCTCATATCTTAATATGCCTATGAAATTGAAAAACTGTTTTTGAATAATTCATCTGAACATACCAAATCGATAAAATAATTAACTTCGAATTTGGAGTCTGACTTTTCATTGGTACACCGGCAGTGTTGGCAGAAAAAGGGATTTTTGGCATTTAATTCGAAACATTGATCTTTGAACAGCTATAACTTTTTTTAGGGGCATTCTAGCACAATACATTTCTGAGAAAAGTTGTTAGGCACTTTCTGGGCTATACGTTAACGTATTTATATTTTGTGCAAAATTGTGGTCCCTAGTAATAAAGATGCAAAAAAGTAGGTTTTCCCATACTAATTTCCATACAAATAACAAATGCAATGCGGAAAGCCGGGTTACAACCAATCGTCCCCAAATTTTGCACAGTTGTTTGGGACCCCAAATGGAACCAGAAAAACATTGTTCTGAAAAAATGATCATGATGATCCATCCTAGTGTATACACACTACTAAAAAGTCATGTAAATTTCGGTTCCCTGAGACCGACACATGTAAGCGGGTCTTTTGACATAAGAACCAGTTGAAAGAAACGTGAAAATCAATTCAATCAAACGTTTTCTTTGTCGACTAGCTGATGTTTTGGTTGGAGAACACTTAATTTTACATGAAATGTTTGTTTACGTTCTATGATTTACGTCCAATATGGATTACGTCTCGTGTAAAAGTAGTTATTTCTAAGTGTGTACTAATGATGATGATTGAAGTATATTTCAATAAGAAGAAGAATACAAACTGAGTGACGGTGTCTTGAGCCTTAAGCAAATGCAATACCAAAACAATACCAGTTAGGTATTCTTTTGGTATCCATATATAAATTTTGTTATTTGCATGCATTTTTTGGTATTATTCTTTGGTGTTTTACCTCTTATGTCAGGCTGGGCAACACCAAACAAAATTAGGTATTCATAAGCTATTTTCTCCTGCTCGGGTAATCACCCAACTAATTAACTAACCGATAACCAATACCCGAGCAGGAACGAATATCTCGATACCTTAAATTGGTATGGATAAGCCTGACATAAGAGGTAAAATACAAAAAAAAAAATGATCCCTCAATACTATTCCAATACCAAATTATGATAATGCAATCCCAAAACAGGCATTCTTTTGGTATTCAAATATCCTTTTTTTGGAAATTACAATGTATTTCGCATGCAATTTTTGGTATTATTCTTTGGCATTCTACCTCTTATGACATGCTGGTCAACACCAAATGTTGGTATCAGGTCAGAACTAAGTATTCATTAGTTATTTTCTCCTGCTCGGGTAACAATTCATGAGGTATGGTACCATATTTTGTTATGCTTGTGGTATAAAACCTTATTTTGATACTATTCAGTTATCGAAACATTTAGTTAAATAAAAAATAACCTCATTGATCGCATCCGGATATGTCCTAGGTTCCCCGAGGAAGTAGCGAGTTCCTAACTAGGGCAAAAACCCACCATGGAACACATCAAATTATATCAGAATTCGAAAACAACATTCTGGTCGAAATGGAACATGGGTTTCCCATACTACATTTCCACCTGCCCATACGCTAGAAGGCGGTTCGTCCTCCGGTGGTGAGTGTTGTCAGAAACTGTGCTAAGCACGTAATTGTTTTGGTTATAACGCGTGTTTCGTAAGAGCATCCTGAAAACTACCAAAACCTGATAGATTGATTGGACCGTGGATAAAAGTCTTACACCGCTGAGCTTTGCAGCCGCAATTAGTCAGTTAGTTAGTTTAGCTTTATTATAGAGGCTTATGCAACCGCAATTGGGATGCAACCCGTGTGGGCTTCATTGAATATTAAACTTAATCCGTTAATCGAAGTTTATTAAAAACAAACATGGCAAACGTTATTTACTATCGTGCCGACCGAGGTATTGTTTGCGCTTTCAATAAATAATGAAATCATGAACGCAGAATTTATAAAATCTGAGAAAAAAACAATCCTCTCACAGACCAGCTGCGGATGCGGATGAAGGGAGTAAAACGCGGAAATCCTGGAGGTCAGCAAAGGATCTGCCTCGTTTTTGCCACTTTCCTACTGTTTCCGGACTCAACGGACGGAAAGTAATCCAAATTCGCCCTATGCCGTGGGGGGTTGGCTTGCTTCTACTGTGTACATGAATTTATAATTCCGGTCCTTAGGGGCTGTCCATAAACTACGTAGACAGTTTAGGGGGGGGGGGGGTTGACAATTATCCACGGCCCATACAAATTTTAAATTTTTTGTATGGACAATTGTCTACGCAGGGGGAGGGGGGGGTCAAGAATCCCAAAAAGCTGTCTACGTAGTTTATGAACAGACCCTTATTTGCATATCCTGCTTTGGAATACCTGCTGTGTACTCTAGCTACCTTGTTTTTTTTTTCGTCGGCCGTATGTTCGTGAGCTGTTTGGGTATAGAACTCGTGCTCTACTTACTTTTCGTTCGGCGTGGCTAAAATCCGTGGTGGGCACGTAGGCGTCGTCGTCGTAGGTCAGGTAAACGGAATGTAGCGAAATGATGACTTTTTGCCTCGAATGTTGGGATTGTGGATGGAGGGGGAATGTACACCCATCCGGGAAATGTAAGATTCTATTACAGAATTGCATGAAAAGTATGCAGACTTTGCAATGTTTCGTGACATGAACAGAGTCTGTAATGTGGTCGCCGGAAGGTTTTGACTGGGGCTGCCATCACAATTGTTGAATGACACATATACAGATGATGTAATAAATCCGACCTTACATTGGATGTAAGAGAAATTTGTTTTGCGTGTATGGAGAGACGCTCAGGATTGCACGCCAGCGGATGAAAAATTGTGGATTTAAAGTTTTAAATCTCGGTAAACGAATCCTGTTTATGTACGAGGTGCAACTCACATGGACGAAAAAATACACCCGCATAGGGACTTTTTTCTCATGGTGGGCAAACAGATGTAATTGCTGTTGCTATTTGTAGGAAGGTTTATATACTGTGCTTATTCACATGATTGTCCCTGGAATATAAGTAAAGATAGGAACCGCTCTGCCATAGGCGAATGTTATGCGGGTGAACTTAAGGCAAGAAGGCGTGGGCAAGCTATCAGTTTCGATAAATTACCGTTTGAAGCCATTGTTTACTAAATTACTTAAGTTGATTTGACTAATTACTTAAAAATTGATTTTTCATGCTTAAACAGATATATTTATTATGTAACGCTCTAAGGTGTAAGCATCGAAAAACCGACATTAACTGACAAAACCCCAAGACTGCAAAATGCGTGTCGATGCATGTTGACATGGCTGGTTCTCAGCAATGCAATGACCAATCGTTGTGATTCAGCCATCATTCAAAAGGTATGGCTATCTACTTTTGTTTGGAATAGGTAGACATTCAATTGGACCTTTTGTTGGCCAGCCGGAACGGAAAAACCCGGAAAAGTCCCGACCAAAATGTTTTTCGATTTATGTTGACATGACTGGTTCTCGGCAATTTTGTCACCACATCTTAAGATTGAGCCACTACTTGAAAGGTATGGCTATCTATTTTCAACCGGAACAGACAAGGAACTGATTGGAGTTGTGGTTGGCCAATCGGAACGATAAAACCCGTGAAAGGTGGCTCTGTGGAAATTCGGATTCACCGGGAAAATGGTCAATTCCTGAAAGTAGACCTAAAGATCCGCGTTTTTTTCCTAAATTGCATACAATCATGAGCATAGAGGAAATATACCATCACCATATCGATTTGGCAACACAGCGATCCTCTGAATATCCGGAATCACCGGGAAAATAGTCAAATCCAGAAAGTAGACCTAGACGGCAACACGGTAACACGGTTTGCTTTTTGTTTACCGCTTCTAGTTTTGTGCTCCAGATTTATTTCCAAATCTACCCAAATACGCGTTTTTAAACACCCGTTTTTATTCGTCTGCATACCCAAAGTGCTTTGTCGTGTCACCAACATAAAGTTTTGGTCTATTGCCTGTTCAGTCGCGATTTTTCTTGGTTCTGTGTTGACCGCTCTTGCATCAAAAAGTGTTGATCCGTAGCTGTTTGTTTTCATTACCGTCATCATTCATCGCCTATTGTCCGCTACATACAGCGATTCACCGTGAACTGCATCATTCGGACTGTTTCACGGAAAAAAATTTGACTCGTTTCTGTTCGTGTTATTGTGCTGCCTACGAGAAGGCGTTCAACAGCAAGTTTGCGAGTGGGAAGCCAAGTGAAACCGAAATGGCAAAACAACAATGTGGCGAGTGCAAACAAGAGATCCATGATCTCGAGCCAATTTGCTGTGGTTTTTGTGAGGCTTCTTATCACATTAACCAACAGTGTTGTGGTTTGAATTCTCGCACGATGAAAGAAGCACTCTCAGCCGGGAAGGCAATGTTTATTTGTCCTCCCTGTAGAACTGTGCTGAACGGCCGGTCCATTCGCACTTATCTTGCCGAAAACCTAAGGTGCCAACACATTGATACGCCACCGCTTGCTGATTTGCCTAAGCAAGTACAGGAGCTGTCCATCGTGGTGGAAAAACTGAGCCAGAAAATTGAAAGATTTGCTGCTCAGACAAATCCCGTTCCCACTCCCTTACCTTGGCCAAAACCCGTAGACCGCCGTGAAGACCGTAGACCGGAGATATCTGTACCTGCCGTTAACGGAACGAAGGCGATTGATTTTGGCGAGATTCATCTTTCTGTGCCGTCTATCGCGCAAGCTGCGGCACCAGAAAAGTTTTGGCTGTACATGACTGGCTTAAATCCGCTAATCAGTAACAGTTACGTGCAGAAAATCGTTGCGCGTTGTTTGTGTACTTCGGATGCTGCTGATGTGGTGCGCCTTGTTCCGAAGGGCAAAGATACCACCAACTTGACGTTTGTATCGTACAAAATCGGATTGGACCCTAACCTCAAGGAACTGGCGTTGGAACCCTCGTCCTGGCCCGTTGGTATCCGTTTGCGGGAATTTGTCAATTTTTCAAAAAACTGATGCTTTCTGTTGGTTCTACTGGATCAACGATTGACCACCGCAAATTTCCGGAAAAATCAACTGACAACGAAACACGACGATTGACTAACGGAGTAATCCATGGTGGACTAAGGACCCCGCGACGCATGTTAGATAGCATTTTGGAGGCCTCTTCTCAGCCCGACACAGTCCCGTCTCTTGCTGCCAGCGATCATCTTAGTCGTCGCGGTCCTGTTGTCGAGTCTGCAGTTGAGGTCCTCCAGCCTGCTCTTCCAGGCAAGTACGTTCAATATCATATGCTTTCACTACCTGATCGACATTCCGTTTCCAGCGTGTGTCTCTTCGAGGACACTATTGGCTACAATACACCGACACTTAGTCCTCCACGACTTTTCTACGCTTCCTCTTCACACCATTCTCCAACGCAACCAAGATCACCGCCATCGAACCCGGGACGCCTGACACAAAGCAGTACGGAAGCCCCTGACCCGCCTAGCTCAGTCGCACCTCCAGCCATCATCGAAAAACTGTCGCAGTTCTCTCGTTCCTGCCATCCAAGTCGTCCCGGCCCTGAGTCTAGCGCTGGCGATGGGGTCTTCCAAGCTGCCTATCATGGCAAGTATCCTATTAGTAACGGCAATCCCCGCTCTGACGAATCTTCAATCCCTAGGACTGCGCCTCTAGCAAGTAATGCTGCACCTGCTTCTTCGAATGTCCTGATGTACTACCAAAATGTTGGTGGGATCAACAGCTCTCTTGCCGAGTACCAATTGGCCTTCAGCGACGGTTCCTATGATGTTTACGCACTTTCCGAAACTTGGCTCAATGGACATACCTCAACGAATCAGCTGTTTGGCGAATCATATTCCGTTTATCGACAAGACCGGTCGCCTTCGAATAGCAACAAAACCACTGGAGGTGGTGTTTTGCTGGCTGTTCGCTCGAGTTTTAAATCCCGTACGCTCGACCCTCCTGATGGCTCGGCGGTTGAGCAAATATGGATCGCAATTGCCACTGTCGATGCAACACTCTACCTATGCGTTGTGTATATTCCCCCTGATCGAGTAAAAGATGAATGTTTGATCGAAAAGCATATCGATTCGCTTAACTGGGTGGTTTCGCAGTTAGGACCAAGAGACAACGTTATCATCCTAGGCGATTTCAACTTGAGCTCGATCTCTTGGCAGCGTAGTCCACATGGTTCCCTGTACCCGATTACATCACGATCCTCGATTAGCCTGGCATCACGGAAGCTGCTTGATGCGTATAGCACCGCTGGACTCAGACAAATGAGTGGAATTGCAAATGAAAACAATCGTACGCTTGATCTATGCTTCGTTAGTGAGGAACTTTGCGAGCACAGCACAGTTATGCAAGCTCCATCACCGCTCGTTAAAATCTGCAGGCATCATCCTCCTGTACTGATGGAATTCAAGATAAGTCCACAGCAACGCTTCCAAGATACCTCTGAAAGCATCGCCTATGATTTCAGAAAGGCTGACTTCAACAGCATGAACGAGTTCCTCGCACATGTCGATTGGGACGAGGTGCTTCAAAATTGTGATGCCAACCTCGCTGCGTCGACCATATCTGGTATCCTGTGGTATGCCATCGATCAGTTCGTTCCCGTGAAGTCTAGACACGAACCGGCTAAGCCAGCCTGGTCAAATGCTGACCTCAAGCATCTTAGGACTGTGAAGCGGGCAGCTCTCAGACGACATAGCAAGTATCGCACGGACTCCACGAGAATGAGATATATGGCGGCGAGCACTTAATACAACCAACTTAATAATCGTTTGTACAACGCATATCAGGACCATTTGCAAAGGCACATCAAGACAAATCCCAGAAGTTTTTGGCATTACGTCCATGACCAACGGATGGAATCCGGACTGCCCTCTACGATGACCAACGGATTGTTCGAAGCTGATTCCACCACTGACATCGCCGACCTGTTCCGTTCTCAATTCAGCAATGTTTTCACTAATGAACACATCGACCCGCAGGATGTAGTCGGCGCCACCAGAAATGTTCCTCAACTTTCGGCCTCTGGGCTACAGTTCGTGATCACGAACGATATGGTTATATCAGCCGGAAAGGATTTAAAATCCTCCACGGGATGTGGTTCGGATGGGATTCCATCGCTTGTCCTCAAATGCTGCGCGGATACACTTGCAACACCACTAGCAAGAGTATTCAACCTATCTTTGGCTACTGGTGTATTCCCAAACTGCTGGAAGCAGTCGTATGTTTTCCCAGTTTTCAAGAAAGGCTGCAAGCGGATTGTTTCGAACTATCGAACTACATTTCAATTGATCAGCACGGATTTATGCCTAACCGTTCGACGACAACTAATTTGACTTGTTTCACTTCGTTCGTGATCCGCCAAATAGAAAATGGTCAACAAGTAGACGCTATTTACACAAACTTATCTGCGGCGTTTGATAAAATTAATCATCAAATCGCAGTTGCTAAATTCGACAAGCTGGGAATGAACATGCTTTCCTGGCTTCGATCCTACCTAACCGGTCGAAGTATGTCCGTCAAAATTGGAGACCACGTTTCGCCCTCCTTTCCGGTTTGGTCCGGTGTTCCCCAAGGAAGTCACTTGGGGCCGTTTCTATTCTTGCTGTATATGAACGATGTCAATTTCATCTTGAAATGCCTAAAACTCTCGTATGCCGATGACCTGAAGCTTTACTACACGATTAAGCAACCACAAGACGCGTTTTTTCTGCAACAACAACTGGAAGCCTTCGCTGAATGGTGTCATATTAATCGAATGTCGCTGAACGTGTCCAAATGTTCGGTTATTTCATTTGGCCGCAAGCAATCACTCTTCCATTTTAGCTATGCTTTGGGAGGCGTGAATCTACAACGTGATTCGACAGTCAAGGACCTGGGGATTCTGGTTGATACAAAATTAACCTTCAAGGATCACGTCGCGTACGTTGTGTCTAAAGCCTCATCGCAACTAGGATTTTTATTTCGCTTTGCAAAAAAGTTCAAGGACGTTTACTGCCTAAAAGCTTTATACTGCTCAATTGTGCGCCCTATCTTGGAGTATTCGTCTATCGTCTGGTCTCCTTATTACCAGAATGAAACTCAACGCATCGAAGATGTTCAGCGAAAATTCGTCCGGTTCGCTCTACGTCATCTTAGGTGGAGAGATCCATTCAACCTGCCCAGTTATGAAAGCCGTTGTCTACTTATAAATCTGGAATTACTAGAAGCAAGACGCAACGTGGCAAAAGCGTGCTTTGTTGGGGATCTTCTGCAAGGCAACATTGACAGTCCTACGCTTCTTATAGCGAATTCGTTTATTATCGGGGTTGGAACCAGTTCCAACCCAGTGCGAAACCGAACTTTTTGCCAGTGCGAACCTCAACCTGAGCTAGGTTTTAAAAACAAACGAGCAAACTGACGTTTGTCAGAAAACAAGCAGACCCAATCCTGATACCCGATCCAGGTTGGAACTGAATAATAAACGAATTCGCTAATAGTTTCTTGGACATCAACGCACGTCGTCGCAATCTTCGGTCGCACTCGTTTATCACCATCCCTCCGGCAAGAACTAATTATGGCTTTCACGAACCTTTGCGAAGCATGTCGTAGTTTTATACAAGTTTTATGTTAATTTATGTTATTCGTTAGTTTTGTATTTAGTTGTAGAACAGGTGTCATTGGGGTAAACATTTTACCTGTTGACTGATAAACAATAAACACCAAGAATAGAGATCCGCGATTTTTTCTAACTTACATATAATCATTAGCAAAGAGGAAATATGACATCAACATATCGATTCTGCTACCGGGTGGTCAGAATACGGTCCTCTGGATATCCGGAATTAGCGGGAAAAAAGAAGACATAGAGATCCGTGACTTTAAAAAAAATGTGAAGAACCCTTAGTTGAGAAGATATATTCCAGTGCCATATTGATTTGGTCCCCCGGTGGCCATTAAACGCCCTTCTGGATATCCAGATTCTCCAATTCTTAAAAGTCGTCCTAGAGATTCGCGATTTTTTTCTAAATTACATACAATCATGAGCATTGATGAAATATGTTATCATCATATCGATTCTGTCACCGAGGAGTCTCTGGATATCCGGAATATCCGAGAAAACGGTCAAAGTGAAAGTGACCGAGAGATGCGCGAATTTTTTTTCTTAATTGCATACAATCATGAGCATAGAGAAAATATGCTATGACCATATCGATTTTGCTAATGGATAGCTAGAAGGTGGTCCTGCGAATATCCGGATTTACGGATTTCAAGTAGTGGCTCAATCTTAAGATGTGGTGACGAAATTGCCGAGAACCAGTCATGTCAACATAAATCGACACGCATTTTACTCGGGACTTTCCAAGGTTTTTACGTTCTGGCTGGCCAACCTCAGGTCCAATTGGGTTTCTAGAGGAAATGGATGTAATGTCAGCCTAAATGCACCTTATTTGGGCCCATACATAAATTCAGCAATCGACTAAATTTTCAATAGCGACCAAAAATATCCATTAGTACCGTCCCAATGTCGCGTCCATTTAGATAAAATTAATAAATTGCAAATGTTTAGCGATGGGCTCAATCTTAGATCCATAGGCCAACATTAGAGCCTGTTTACGAGTAGAATCATTCTCACCCCATCGAACTACAATCATGGCATCAGCTGTGAGCCCGCAACCGCAACAATAGGCTGCAGATAGATATTAATCACCATTGTCCCACGCGCTCAGCAACAACAGCAGTTTGACCAACAGAACTACCGAGAGGACAAACTAAAGCAGGGTCTTGCTTCGGTGGTAATGACGTCACCCGTATGATACTCATTTGGACCCGAGAGAAGACATCGCAAAGGTAGCGATCGCGGTCAGACGATGACCTGTTTTATTGTATACGGTAGAAACCTATCGACCACCGACCGTGTGTGGAGTCTACGCGCGGTAAATTTTAATCTGTTTTTGTGTGTTAGAATTTAAGCCAATGTTTTAGTTTTAAGGAATAAAAATCATTGTTGTTGTTAAAATAAATATAGTGATGTAGCTGTGGTTTCCGTAATTCGCCGCGTGTGTAATTTATGTGAAGAAAAAGGCGCTGTATGCAGCTATAGGATAGCTGCTATATTCTTTACATCTCCATCCACCGGCGAGTGTTGGGGAGCTTTTCAACAACCCACATCGAAGGCAGAGGTAACTCGGTTCCTCAACATATTGGTCCTTCGACCCGGATAGTCTGGACCGGCAGGATCTATTGGATGCGAATGGGACTCGTTAGACTGGTTAGGCTTGGATTAGCGCCATTACAAACGGCACAGCGCTGACAGAGGATTCGCCATTTCAACCACGCGAACAATTGGAGGTACGGCCATCAAACTCGCGAACAATTAGCGACACGGCCATCATACGCGCGAATAATTGAAATACCGCGCCATCGCTGCACTACATCAAAGAGGATAAAGGATTCCATTCTCCAACAACCCTTTTTCAAGTGGACAACGGCTTTCGCTTGGACATCCATCGGTTGGATTTTTTGGAATAATCACTATATGTCCATTCGAAGCTAGGAGAATTGCATTATTCTAACGCCTGCCCCTTTAATCAATATCCTCTGGAACGATCGTACTACCTGTGACGGAGTTTGGACGGACGGAAATTGCATGCGCATGCCTGAACGACGTGGACGTCGAAGTACGGTATCGTCGAGAAGAATTCCTAATTCAACTCATTCGTATCATCGATTGGCTTGCTGGTTTGGACCTGCCGTGGCTAGCGTTTACTTGAAAGTAACGCACACATTTTGACGTGTTTTTCTATGGATTTCGTTTGACGAGACGGAAAGGTCTGTCCATCATCAACTAGTCAGACTGAAGCTACGGTACGACACGTGGCAGAGGAGGCAGCATCAAATATCTTCTGTGCGGGTGGGTGCTTATGAATGTATATGTCACCGAAGTAGGACCTCAGAAAATACAAATTTTAATACAATTTGAAATTCTCTTCAACTGTTCGTTATCAGAACAAACTGACTCACTCTGCTGAAATTTTGGTCGATTTTGGTCGTCTTTGGTACTGGATTGGAACTGCTGTTAGTGTGCCGGGTTTGTCTGACAGTATATGCCCAGTCGAGGCTTCATTCAGTGGAAACTACATGCATATATTCCTCTTCTTTGGCTTCTCAATCAACAAACCGATTTGATTGACATTGACTGTTACTGACGAGTGGATTTACGGACTTTCGACTGCGTGAAGTTTTACCCTTGGATGTTGAGCTTTTGGATTTGAGATAGCTGCTACTGTCAGTTCTCGTAGGTGAGCTCTACAGTTAAGGTCTTTGGGTACTACAGTCAATTTTCCTCCTCTTCTCCCATCAATCAAACTGGTGATTATGAGCTGTATTGGTACGATCCGTATGACGTCACAACAATCCCAACAAACAATTGAGAGCTCTTATAAAACACCTGAGTTGATCAAACGTTGAATAATAGCTTCCAGAGTTGAACAAGAATGTAGTTGTATTGCCATTTGATTAAAAGTTTTGAAAGCTATTGGAGCACTCCTAAATGATTATTTACGTTCGGTTTAACTATATGCTTTATAAGACCTACGATAACTTTTATAGCACCTTAGTTAAACTGATTCACAAAAGCTATACAGAACGTGGAATAAACGCATCACAACAAACCATTGGGAGCTCTTATACAACACCTGAGTTGATCAAACGTTGAATAATAGCTTCCAGAGTTGAACAAGAATGTAGTTGTATTGCCTTTTTGGTTAAACGCTTCAAAAGCTGCTTGGAGCACTCTTAAATGATTGTTTACGTTCGGTTAAACTGTTTGACAGGAGCTTCTATAGGATGTGGAATAAACGCATCAAAACAAACCATTGGGAGCTCTTATACAACACCTGAGTTGATCAAACGTTGAATAATAGCTTCCAGAGTTGTACAAGAATGTAGTTGTATTGCCATTTGGTTAAAAGCTTCAAAAACTGCTTGGAGCACTCTTAAATGATTGTTTACGTTCGGTTAAACTGTTTGACAGGAGCCATAAAGGATGTGGAATAAACGCATCAAAACAAACCATTGGGAGCTCTTATACAACACCTGAGTTGATCAAACGTTGAATAATAGCTTCCAGAGTTGTACAAGAATGTAGTTGTATTGCCATTTGGTTAAAAGCTTCAAAAACTGCTTGGAGCACTCTTAAATGATTGTTTACGTTCGGTTAAACTGTTTGACAGGAGCTTCTATAGGATGTGGAATAAACGCATCAAAACAAACCATTGGGAGCTCTTATACAACACCTGAGTTGATCAAACGTTGAATAATAGCTTCCAGAGTTGAACAAGAATGTAGTTGTATTGCCTTTTTGGTTAAACGCTTCAAAAGCTGCTTGGAGCACTCTTAAATGATTGTTTACGTTCGGTTAAACTGTTTGACAGGAGCTTCTATAGGATGTGGAATAAACGCATCAAAACAAACCATTGGGAGCTCTTATACAACACCTGAGTTGATCAAACGTTGAATAATAGCTTCCAGAGTTGTACAAGAATGTAGTTGTATTGCCATTTGGTTAAAAGCTTCAAAAACTGCTTGGAGCACTCTTAAATGATTGTTTACGTTCGGTTAAACTGTTTGACAGGAGCTTCTATAGGATGTGGAATAAACGCATCAAAACAAACCATTGGGAGCTCTTATACAACACCTGAGTTGATCAAACGTTGAATAATAGCTTCCAGAGTTGTACAAGAATGTAGTTGTATTGCCATTTGGTTAAAAGCTTCAAAAACTGCTTGGAGCACTCTTAAATGATTGTTTACGTTCGGTTAAACTGTTTGACAGGAGCCATAAAGGATGTGGAATAAACGCATCAAAACAAACCATTGGGAGCTCTTATACAACACCTGAGTTGATCAAACGTTGAATAATAGCTTCCAGAGTTGAACAAGAATGTAGTTGTATTGCCATTTGCTTAAAAGCTTCAAAAGCTGCTTGGAGCACTCTTAAATGATTGTTTACGTTCGACCAACCACCAACCACAATTTTGTTGCTAAAAATAGCACAAGTGATAGGCACGTTTATATGACCATAAGGCAATGATTATTCGACTGCAAGAGAAGTCACTCAAGATGAGCTTCATATACTTCTCTCATATGATCAAAATATGTATTCAAGAATAGAGCAGATGGAAACAGAAGCGGCTAGCAATCCGGGATCATGAGTTCGAATCTTGCTTCGAGAAACCCTCGGTGGAGTAGAGGTAAATTATATATATAGGTGTTTATTAATAAATGCAAACATTAATTTAAGACATATATCATATAATCAACGATAACATTTCTAGATAAATTCTCTCAATTAATTATTAGGGAGATTAATCGAAAGAATATCAATCAAAGATTAAACCGATGCTAGTTACTACTTCCTCCATGATCACAGAATGTGTATTATGGCATTATTACATATTTTTTCAATGTGCACAAATAAATTAAATTAATAAAAACTGTACAAGCAATTATTTTGGCGTACCACAACAATTGTTAAATTAATTTTAATCTGTGAATATTGTGAGTACTTACACAACGGTTATTAAGGAGTCATTAAAAAGTGCTATAAACGCTTTTCACCCCTTGCTGTACAATGATTATTTAGGAGTCATAAAAGAGTGCAACAAATGCCTCTCAGGTTCACTCTCTACTAAATTTCAAAGCAGCTGTCAAGAAGTGTCTACAAACGTTGTATAAGAGCTTTCACCAAAATAATAAAGCTTGAGTTTAAATATGTATCTATAAACGTTGTATAAAAGTTGCTTCTACTCCTATACCGCGTAGACATATAATGCTGTAGTTGAACAGGTTCTCCAAACCAGTGTAAACAAGAGTTTTACAGAAGTTGTAATAAACAAATTGTACAGTTATTATTCAGCATGCAGTTGAATAAAATCACAATGGAAGCGTTTCTTCAACAAGAAATTGATTTTGGGCAAACGTTTTACTGAATACGTTAGACAACACCTTTGTGTTGCAGTTGTATAGGTTCTCCAAACGAGTGTAAACAAGGGTTTTATAAAAGTTGTGGTGAACACATTGTGCAATTATTATTCAACATGCAGCTGAACAAAATCAAAACGAAAGCGTTTCTTCAACTGAAAATTGTTACTTGGGAACGACCTCGTGAGACGATACGCTTGGATGAGGTGTAGTTTATCGTGGTACTGGATTCTGTTCTCTCAGGTAGGCTTCTACAGTATATGCCAGTCGAAGCCTTGGACCTTTGGATCACTACACCATCCCTAATTTTATTTACCGGATCGAGTGACGTATACCAGCCATGTCATCCGGTGGCAAGAAGATGCTACCCCTGAAGTTGCTTACGATACAGCTGAAGAGCATCCAGACATCCTTTGACTACATTTGGCGATT
Source organism: Ochlerotatus camptorhynchus (assembly GCF_037179485.1). Taxonomy (NCBI): domain Eukaryota; kingdom Metazoa; phylum Arthropoda; class Insecta; order Diptera; family Culicidae; genus Ochlerotatus; species Ochlerotatus camptorhynchus. The sequence goes on along the minus strand of NW_027040859.1, from coordinate 823,959 downwards.
TATACTGAAGATGAGGAGGAAACATTCGAAAAGGCTAGGTTAGTTTATAGCGATAGGTATTACCAATGTAAGTCTTTTCTTATGGATAAGTCCAGATGCAGCGGAACAGTCAATGCGAGCAAACGAGACGTCGATGTACGGCGCACTTGATCATGTACGTTTGCCCCAAATCAAGCTGCAGTCCTTCAACGGAGACATCGACGAATGGATCAGTTTTCGAGACTTGTACACTTCACTCATCCATTGGAAGGCGGACTTACCGGAGGTGGAGAAGTTCCATTACTTGAAAGGTTGTCTTCGAGGAGAACCAAAGAGCCGGATTGATTCGTTGAAGATAACAAAGGCTAACTATCGAATAGCGTGAAACATGCTGCTAAAGTGCTATAATGACAGCCAGCAGTTGAAGAAACGTCAGGTCCAGACCATATTTAACTTACCATCGCTTTCCAAGGAATCCACTACCGACCTGCACACTCTGATAGAAGGTTTCGAGATAGTTGTGCAAAACCTAGATCAGGTGATCAAACCAGAGGATTATAAGAATTTATTGCTCGTCAATCTATTGACTATCCGGTTGGATCCAATTACTCGCAGAGGCTGGGAGGAATTTTCGTCACTGAAGGAACAGGAATACCACCGAAAGCTTTGGACTCTAAGGGATCACATCAATACTTACAACCATCGAAACAGAACTCCTCATCTGTAAAGACCAGCTACAGTTCAACACACTCGCCTGGGGTTCGATGTGTGGTGTGTAAGGAAAACTATTTTCTCTACCAGTGTTCTTCCTTTCAACGGTTGTCAGTGCGAGAGAGAGAGATACGGTATTGAAGTCACATTCATTGTGCAGGAACTGCTTCAGATCGGGACATCAAGCCAAGGACTGTCCCTCGAAGTACTCATGTCGTAGTTGTAAAGGTCGTCACCATACCTTGGTATGCTTCAGGTCAGAGAAGGATGGATCGACAAAGGTCGCTGCTGTTGCTGGAAGCAACAATCCTGGTTGCACCAGTTTCTGGTGCAGCTCAGTTCTCCTCCCAGGTATTGCTGGCTACTGCGGTCGTTATCGTGGAAGATGATGAGGGAAGTCAGTTCCTAACTCGCGCATTACTGGATTCCGGTTCAGAGAGCAATTTTATTGCTGATCGGTTGAGCCAACGTCTCAGAACACATCGAGAAAGGGTGGATATCTCGGTGCTCGGAATCGGTCATGCAGCTACGAAGGTAAAACACAAGGTTCAAGCAATAATTCGCTCGTGAGTTTCTCAATTCTCGCAGAATATGTGCTTCCTGGTAAGGCAACCGTGAACCTACCAACGGCAAGGATAATTACGGATGGATGGACGATGCCTGAAGGGATCAAACTGGCAGATCCCGCTTTCTTCGACCCAAGTGCTGTGGACATGGTTTTGGGCATCGAGTCTTTTTTCGAATTCTTCGAAACTGGACAAAGAATTTCACTCGGGAATCAAATGTCGTCACTAAACGAATCGGAGTTTGGATGGGTGGTATGTGGTGGTCTATCAAACCCAACTCAAGGCCTACGTATCAATTGTAGCACGGTAGCTACTAAAGGTTTGGAAGCGCTAGTTGAACGGTTCTGGGCAAGTGAAGAGGTCGATAGTTCCAAGGTCCTTTCGCCTGAGGAGAAAAGGTGTGAGGAGATTTTCCAAGGGTCAGTGTACAGGGATTCCCAAGGTCGAAGGACGAAGACGCAGTTTCCAGGTTGGGTGAGTCATGGGACATCGCATTCCGGCGTCTTCAAGGTACGGAACGAAGATTAGCTAGGGATGCTAGTCTACGCGAACAATACCACCAGTTCATGGCGGAATACATCCAATTGGAACACATGAGAAAGGTTGAGGATACATCTGGTTCCAAAATGCGTTGCAATTTACCGCATCATCCCGTCATCAAGGAGTCGAGTACTACGACTAAGGTTCATGTAGGCTTTGACGCATCGTGCAAAACGTCGTTCGGCGAATCAGCTGGCAGTGGACGAGGCAACCAAATACCCGTTGGCTGCAAGGACAACCACCGAGGATACCTATATGGATGACGTCATCACGGGAGCAGATAACATAGAAAAGGCGTGGAAGCAGCTCGATGAAATGATGTCAAGGGGAGGATTTCGGCTACGGAAATGGGCATCCAACCATCCGGAGGTTTTGGAGGGAGTCCCAGAGAAAAATCTGGCGACCCCAAGCTCAGATGGGATACACCTGGATTCAGACTCAATAGTCAAAATGCTAGGTTTTATCTGGATACCGAACACCGACCAACTGAAGTTCCATTTCGATATTCTACCTTGGTCATCAGAACAATATCCATCCAAACCACAAGTCCTTTCAGTGATTGCCAGACTCTTTGATGCTTTAGGACTTCTCGGTGGTGCTATCACCACAGCCAAGGTCATAATGCAACTTCTGTGGAAGATAAGGAACGAGCAAGATCAGACATTGGATTGGGACCAGCCATTGCCTTCAACGGTGGGTGAGATGTGGAGAAAATACTACGACCAACTTCCTCTTCTAAACGAGGTTCGAATCGATCGTTGTGTGGTCATTCCAGATGAAGAATTGATCGAGATTCATTGCTTTTCTGATTCTTCGAACAAGGCATTTGGTGCCTGTGATTACGTACGGAGTCAAGATACAGAAGGGAGGATTAAGGTTCAGCTGTTATCCTCAAAATCCAAGGTGGCACCATTGAAGACGCAGTCCATACCAAGGTTGGAGCTGTATGGTGCGCTTCTGTTGGCGCAGTTGTATGAAAAGGTTCGTGACGCAATCAGGATTCCCGCTCGGACGTTCTTCTGGGTCGATTCAACCTGTGTTCTGCGATGGATTCAAGCGTCTCCAAGCGTCTGGAGTACTTACGTCGGTAATAGGGTAGCAAAAATCCGAACCATCCCAATGGCAACACGTTCCTGTCAAAGAGAATCCGGCGGATTTGATCTCCAGAGGAATTTCATCAACGGACATCGTCGAAATTATCTTCTGGTGGGAGGGACCAGGTTGGTAGAAAAGGAATCCGGAGGAATGGCCTCATCCACCGAGTGAACTTTCTATAGAGGAAGTAGAGCAGGAAAGACGACGAACAACGATCGCTTGTGCAGTTACGGGGTATGCGTGGTTTAACGAATGGTTTTTGGGGAAGTATGAATCCTATACGAACCTCATTCGCCGAACTGCATACTGGCTGCGGCTAATGCGGCTACCGCAGAAAGAACCGAGAAACAGAGTTCGTTCTACTTCGTCGCGTTCAGAAAGAAGTTTTCGCCGATGAATGGAAGGCACTTTCCACGGGAGAAGCTATACCCAGGAAGTCTCCACTTAGATGGTTTAATCCGTATGTTTCCGAGGATCAAGTCATCAGAGTTGGGGGACGGCTTGGGCACTCTGCTGAACGAAATGATAAATAGTTCTTCCTGCACGGCATAAACTTACATCGCATAGGTAGCGATCGCGGTCAGACGATGACCTGTTTTATTGTATACGGTAGAAACCTATCGACCACCGACCGTGTGTGGAGTTTGCACGCGGGCAATTTTGATCTGTTTTTGTGTGTTAGAATTTAAGCCAATGTTTAGTTTTAAGGAATAAAAATCGTTGTTGTTGTTAAAATAAATGTAGTGATGTAACTGTGGTTTCCGTAATTCGTCACGTGTGTAATTTACGTGAAGAAAAAGGCCCTGTATGCAACTATAGGATAGCTGCTATATTCTTTATATCTCCATCCACCGCCGAGTGTTGGGGAGCTTTCCAACAACCCACATCGAAGGCAGAGGTAATTCGATTCCCCAACAGAGCCATTTACCCTATCGATTCAAAATAAAATAAGATAGGCATATCTTTCGATTGGTGGCTGAATCATAACGATGGGTCATCGCATTGCTGAGAACCAGCCATGTCAACTATGAATCGAAACGCATGTTGCAGCCTTGGTACTTTGAGGAAGTTTCGATGGCTTGGGATTATGTCAGTTAATAAAGAAATCTAGTCTAATCTGATCAGATTTTCCTTTGAATTTTCCAAAATTTTTTCACTTTACGGAAAACGAACTAAATTAAAGAACACCTTGACAAGCACCCGACAATTATAAATATTAAAATAATAAATATCCCAATATTATAAATTAATTCCATGTTTAGACTACAGCCTTATAACATGTTATAATCACTAGTAAGTACAAGGCCTACACGTAAAACATCATCACGAAAGCCTTTTAGCTGTCAAAACTCCTCAGTCTGTCTAGTGTTTAACACTTCGAACACGATGCCTCCGGTAAAATGTGTAACGTCAAACTTGCAATGTTTGAAAAATCATAGCTCAGCCATTTATTGGCGAATTTTAAATCTATTGAAGCAATTTGAAACTACATACTGTTACGAACGGCAATCGGTCAGCGATCGAGCAACGGGAGTGAACAGGTTAATCGACCTATCTACGAGTCCCTCTCACATCCAATCCGGTAAACAGTGCAGCATAGCTGTCCAGCTAAGTGTCATTGAAAATGCCAGATAGGACTGTCAGCGTGACTCGACTGTCATATCAACCGGCGAAAACTAACGATTTTAAATTGGCTCACTTCTAGATAAAATGAGGGGTTCGTGGATTTTCCTATGTTTCGAGGGGTGCATCGATTAGGTTGGGACCGAAGATAGTACCAGAGCTGAGCCAAAAAGTTGAGCACGTTTCTTCGGGACCTTCTAGTCCTAGAGTTACCTCTATGGTCATACTGTATTGAAAATTACCATTATCTTAAAAGTACACATTCTTCAAACGCGTTGTCCAATTTATTATCCTAGAATTTAGTTCTAATTTGTCGTAAGTAAACCTGATTTCTCTTATAAATAAAACAAATACTAATTGTAAAAGTAGTTCATAGCGACTCGATTTGTACAAACAAAAGCACACTTGTTACAAGCAGACGGACAGTGAACGTAAAAGACTAGAAAAGTAAGTAACCTTAAAACTACGTCATGCAACATGAATTTATATCTAATAAAACTAATTTCAGCTTAAAGCTTACTCTAACAGCAAAACCGAGTTTGCTTTTAAGGGTCGGAAACGTAACCGTCGCCGTAACAAAATCTTTAAGATTTCTAAGGTGAAATCTAACCGATATCGCCAAAATGCCACAGCCAATTCCACTGGGCTCATCCGCTACTGTTTTCCCATGTGGGCGTCCGGATGAAGCTGACACCAATATGGTACAGTGTGAAAAGTGTTTGCGATTTTATCACTTTGGATGTGCAAGTGTCAGTGAGAGCGTCTCAGATGAAGATCGTCATTTCATTTGCCTGACATGTGTCGATCGTGCGCCGACGGTCGTAAGCTCTAGAGCAGCAAGGGTGACTCTCGATCTTCAGCGTCTTGAGGAAGAGAGACAGATGGAGAGAAATTATATTGCGAAGAAGTACGCCATCCTGCAAAACCAGCTTGACAAACCGATGGAGGAAGGTAGCGTCAGAAGTCGTCGATCACGTCGCAGTACACAGAGGACCCAGGAGTGGGTGAAGAGCCAGGAAGTCCCGACATCGAGCACCATCGGGTAGTCACAAATTCCCGGTGGTATCCCGTCTCAGACTGGCACAATCCCAATGGAAACTCCTCTAGTACCAGAATCACGTAGAGCACCGACCTTCACTATCGTCGGATCACCAATTCGTCAGACACCTGCTGAACAAGCTGCTACTAGGCCATCAAGCATACCAGCTAGAAACGAGGGTACGTGCTTCACGATGAGGAATCCAGAAGCGGATAGCCGAGTTTCGGGTAGGCCTGCTATGGAAATGACGACTGTTGCACAGTTGATCGACAAAGCAGCAGGTAGTTCAAGTGCTATTTTGACCGGTAATCGCAATCCGCCAGCTATGGTTGATTTCAACATTTCTCCAACGCCGATGTCAGACGAGCTGACAAAGCAAATGTTCGATCTACAGATGCAAATGAACAGCATTCAGCGGTAATTGGCGGCCAAACCGTCCGCTCAATCGTGTCAACCATCGTCACAAGTGGATCAGCAAGGCGAACAGCCAGCCCAGTGGCAGGCGCGTAGGCAACATGTTATGCAATGACAGCGGGCCCAGCACAGCAAAATAAATGATTTGAACCCGGGACATGCTGCCTACTGTCAAACGCTGCTGTTGGTATAGGCCTTGTCACTGGCCTACGAACAGCCGATACCATTAGCAATGCCGGAAAGAATACTTGCATACGAGTTCCCCATAAGAAGTTCGGTAAGTCAGACGTGCTCTAGATCTACCAATGCTGTGACTACTAGTGCAGTTCCGATATTTTCGACGAGCCGATCTATTTTTGACTCAACGCCTTCTAATATACGACCAAATGACTCGATCATTCAATATACTCACCCTAAATCGACCGAAATATGTAGCCCCCCCTGAACTGGTCTCTCTTCAAGCGAAACTGTCCTTTCGTCGATCTCTCTACGTTTGGTGGGTTCATGGACCAGATTGTGGTCGCAGCCAGTGACGTCACCTTCACGTACGAAACAGATGGTCAAAGCGCGGGAAAGCAAGACAAACAAAAGCCGAAGAAGAAAATGTTTGTTAACACCCATGCTTCCGAAGAATCCAGAAGCAAGCACACCGGCAGCTCTATCAATGTGGATCATAAGGAGTATCAACCTAAGCCCTGTATAGCCTGTCAGAAGGAAGGTCACAAGGTCAAGGACTGCATCACCTTTAGAAATATGACCCTCGGTAACCGCTGGAAATTTGTTCAAGAACGGAGGTTCCCTAGTAACAATTTAGGTTTTATGAAGGTTCTGTAGACCACAATCTAGACTTGAAGCTTGCTATAAAACCTATATAAAGTTTGCAATGTTACTTGGGTTGTGTCGTCGTTGCCTGATTGGGCATGGGAAATTCCCATGTAAAGCAGGACTGTATGGAGCCAGGGAACTTCTAAGCGGTACGTTCTGAAGAAGGTACACACTGTGAAGAACCTAAATCTTCCAATTCAATCTTTAGACTATCCAGAACTAAGCAAGGAGCTTCCACATCTTCGTGGGTTACCAGTACATAGCTACGAATCCGTATCTCCTGCAATTCTGATCGGTCTAGACAACTCTTTCTTGAAGGCGACATTGAAAATTCTGGAAGGTTCCAGAAGTGATCCGATAGCGGCTAAAACCAGTTTGGGATGGGCGATATATGGGACCGTAAACGCAGATGCTGCACTGGCAGTTCATCACTAGTTTCACATTTGCGTTCGTTCACCGGATGAAGATATCCACGACTTGGTGAAGGAGTTCTTCTCGATAGAAAGTGTAGGATTGACTGAAAAATCCGTCTTGGAGTGTGACGATGACCGGCGTGCACGCGAGATACTGGAGAGCACCACCATTCGGACCGCTTCTGGTAGGCTCCAAACTGGCTTGCTGTGGAAATATGACCACATTGAGTTCCCAGACAGCAAACCTATGGCAGAAAAGCGGATACGATGCTTAGAACGTCATCTAGCGTCCAATCCCGAGTTATACGACAATGTGCGGGATCAGATACAGCAGTATTAGCCTAAGGGGTACAGAAGGCTAGTCCGCAAGAGCTCAGTGAATTTGATCCTAATCGAACCTGGTTCCTGCCCTTGAACGTGGTTACTAATCCGAGGAAGCCAAATAAAGTGAGATTAGTTTGGGATGCTGCAGCGAAAGTCCAAGGCCAGTAATTAAATTCTCTCTGATCTTCTTTCTCCACTACCGTCGGTGTTGTGTCCTTTTCGGCAGTTCAAGGTGGCTATCAGTGCTGATATTCGTGAGATGTTCCATCAGCTCCTTATTAGATGGGAAGACAAATCAGCGTTATTGTTCTTGTGGCGGGACGATCCATCAAAGCTCTATGACGTGTTTGTCATGGGCGTTGCTATATTTGGTGCTACCTGTTCACAATCAGTAGCTCAGTTTGCCAAAAATCTGAACGCTTAAGAGTTTGCTGAACAGTATCCGCTTGCCCTCAAAGCAATAATTAAAAATCATTACGTTGATGACTTCCTATACAGCATGCACACTGAGGAGGAAGTGGTCGAGCTGGCACAGCAGGTCAAGATGGTACATTCCAAGGCCGGATTTACTATACGAAACTGGTTGTCGAATTCAGCCGAGGTACTCTCACGGGTCGGGGACCAGAAAGCGGAGTCATCCAAGTATTTTGAGTAGCCCAAAACGGCCACTTACGAACGAGCTCTTGGAATGATTTGGATACCGGAATCTGACGTCTTCGTGTTCCAAGGAGTATTCAAGGAGGGAATTGGACCACTGCTTCACGACTCTATCATTCCGACGAAAAGGCAAGTCTTACGAGTCGTTATGAGTATATTGGACCATTTGGAATTGGTAGCCGTATTCGTGGTTCACGGGAAAGTGCTAATACAAAACATCTGGCGGTGCAAGACGGACTGGGATCATTCTATCCCAAATGAGCTACTCGATGCATGGAGGCGATGGACTAAGTTATTGGAGCAGCTCGAGCACATTCAATTCCCACGCTGTTACTTTCCTGGATATACTCCTGAATGTTACCGTTCGTTGGAGCTGCACATATTTGTAGACGCTAGCGAGGAATCCTACGCTGCCGTGGCGTACTTTCGAATCGAAGAGGAGTCAGGAGTTCGCTGTTCACTTGTCTCGGCAAAGACGAAAGTGGCTCCTTTGAAACCACTGTCAATACCTAGATTAGAATTGCAGGCAGCTATACTCGGTGCAAGATTGTCCAAATCAGTAGACGAAAAACATACGTTACCGATAGTTCGCAGGGTGTTCTGGAGCGACTCTAGCACCCTGCGCTCGAGGCTACGGTCGCAGCAAAGAAAGAACAGGCAGTTCGTCGCTTTTCGGGTAACGGAAATTCTCGAGTTGACGCAGATCGACGAGTGGCATTGGGTCCCTTCTCGCTGGAATGTGGCTGACGAAGCTACCAAATGGGGTAAGGGCCCAAATATCAGCAGCAGCAGTAGATGGTTCCAAGCTCCAGCATACCTGTATCAAAATCTGGATGCCTGGCCGCAGCAAGACCCATGTGTGAATGGAGTGACAGAGGATCTTCGCGTGACACACCTTCATTGTCATCTCGATATGCAACAGATAGTGGAATTTGGCAGATACTCGAAGTGGGAGCGCTTGGTACGTGCAGTAGCGTATGTACACAGGTTCATCGATAACAGCTGTCGTAAAATGCAGCGGAAGTCTACGGAAACATCTGTGTGGTTAAACCGGGAAGAACTACGGAAGGCGGAATGGACTATCTGTAAGTTTCCTTTCATTCTTCCCAAAGACCACTACGGGACGCAGCTATTAGTGAACTGGTACCATCGTCAAAACAAGCACTACAACATGGAAACGGCTGTGAATGAGATGCGGCAGAAGTTCTATGTGTCAAAGCTGCGAGTTGCGTTTAAGAAGGTTAAAAAGCTCTGCCAATGGTGGAAGATCTCCCATGGTTCCTAGAATGGCTCCACTTCCTTTAGCACGAACAACTACTCACACCCGTCCTTTCAGCTACGTTGGGATAAACTACTTCGGATTATTGCACGGAGGGGTGCTCCAGCTGTAATATATAGCGATCGAGGTACAAATTTTGTGGGGGCCAATCGTGAGCTGAAACAAGAGCTGCGCCAAATCGATCAGAAGTTAGCGGTTACATTCACCAACGCGGAAACTCAGTGGTATTTTAATCCACCATCTGCACCCCACATGGGGGGGGGGGGGGTCTTGGGAACGCATGGTTCGGTCCGTTAAGTCTGCGCTGGCTTCACTCTCCACCATTCGGAAGCCAAACGAAGAAACCCTAAGTACGCTGCTGATCGAGGCGGAGTCAATGGTTAACTCAAGACCACTTACGTACATGTCAATCGATTCAGAAGCTCATGAAGCATTGACACCGAACTGCTTCTTGATGCTGAGCACCAGTGGGGTAAACCAACCGACCAGGGAACCACTATACGAAAAGGTGGTATCGTACACCAACTGGAACATATACCAGCACCTGCTGGACCAGTTTTGGAGTCGTTGGGTTCATTAATACCTCCCAACGATCACGAAACGAACAAAGTGGTTTACCGATTGCAAACCAATCCAGCCTGGTGACCTGGTAGTTGTGACGGAGGATGGTCTACGCAATGGATGGCTAAGGGGTCGAGTGCTACGGGTATTCCCGGGTCGTGATGGGCGAATACGAAGCGCAGAGATAAAGACCGTTACAGAAGTGCTGAAAAGACTGGTGACGAAGCTGGTGGTTCTGGAAGTTGGTGGTACAGCAGGAAAGGACTCAGAGCAATACGGGTAGGGGAAAATTACGAACGGCAATCGGTCAGCGATCGAGCAACGGGAGTGAACAGGTTAATCGACCTATCTACGAGTCCCTCTCACATCCAATCCGGTAAACAGTGCAGCATAGCTGTCCAGCTAAGTGTCATTGAAAATGCCAGATAGGACTGTCAGCGTGACTCGACTGTCATATCAACCGGCGAAAACTAACGATTTTAAATTGGCTCATTACTAGATAAAATGAGGGGTTCGTGGATTTTCCTATGTTTCGAGGGGTGCATCGATTAGGTTGGGACCGAAGATAGTACCAGAGCTGAGCCAAAAAGTTGAGCACGTTTATTCGGGACCTTCTAGTCCTAGAGTTACCTCTATGGTCATACTGTATTGAAAATTACCATTATCTTAAAAGTACACATTCTTCAAACGCGTTGTCCAATTTATTATCCTAGAATTTAGTTCTAATTTGTCGTAAGTAAACCTAATTTCTCTTATAATTAAAACGAATACTAATTGTAAAACACAGCGAGTAGTTCACAGCGACACGATTTGTACAAACAAAAACACACTTGTTACAAGCAGACGGACAGTGAACGTAAAAGACTAGAAAAGTAAGTAACCTAAAAACTACATCATGCAACATGAATTTATATCTAATAAAACTAATTTCAGCTTAAAGCTTACTCTAACAGCAAAACCGAGTTTGCTTTTAAGGGTCGGAAACGGAACCGTCGCCGTAACACATACTTTAAAGATTTATTCGATATCAATATATTACAAATCAATTGATAAATTGTTGAGCAATAGTTCTTCAAACACTGCCAATTTGCCGTTACACATTTTACCGGAGGTATCGTGTTCAGAGTATTAAACAGAAGTTCAATCATATCACAGACTGCTGATAGACCTTGTCATTCTGCAAATCCCACTTCAGATGTGAAGCATTTCATTAAGGGATTCTGAAAATATTGCATATCAATCGGAATCCTTATTATTCCAATATAATTAAAATGATTTATTCCTTGGGAGGTTAATCAAAAGACTTTCCTTCATCTTGCTCCGTTTGCCTTTCGAGCGTTATATTTGAAATTCATTGCAATTATACTTTCTTGGAAAACCCAACCGATTCGTTTCGCAAGTACACCCAACCCTTTTTATACGCGGTCTTATTTTCCTTTTTTTCCGATGTTCAAATAAAACGAAGCTTGATGTAACTGGTGTTCAAAAAATCAGAATAAAAATCCAAGAAAAATATTGTACCTACAGAAAAAGAAAATTGGACAAATGTACCCGCGTAAAAAAAGAGTTGGGTGTTTAAGTAGGTGGACTACTCAAGAAGCCATATCTTCCAAAGCTAAGCTGTTTCTGCAATCTCACACGAGCGTACAGTCTGGTTGAGTACGAGGAGAAAAAAGAAAGACTGCACACAGCAATATAAATTACGTTTATTCACAAAGCCCAGCCATGTTCACATGTTTATGTCGCGTCGTCGTCGTCGTCGTCGGTCGCAGTCCTTGTGGAGACCCCTTTTTCAGCTTTCCCAGAAAACACGGAAAGATGACAACGATGACGAAGGCGCATCCGTGAGAAACAAAGAGCGATAAAAAAGCTTAAGTAATGTAGTAGGTACTAGTAAGTAATTCCGCCGTGGGCTTCCGACCGGCAGCTTTAAATTTCGACTTCCACCGTAGCTCTCAAGAGTCGGCCGATGTGCCTTGAAGTGGAAGCAAAATGAGTTGGGAACAATTTTAATTTCCGCTACCGCAGCAGACTGAAAGATGACGAGGGGTAGGAAGTGGATGCGAACCGGAAAAAGTGCTTCAGTATGTATGAATGCGCATTTTTCCACTTTAGTTTCAGTTCTAGTGTTTACTATTGTTGTTGTTGGGGGTAAGCAACCGTGGAGACTGTTCGTTCTTTCGTTACGCGTAGGTAAGCACGTTTTGTTCAGCTAGGTGTAAAGTATTAACAGAGTTTTATCTTCCAAGGGAAGTTGTTTTACAAGGGATGTGTTTTGTGCACAGGGAAATATGTTGCTTTACTTCGGAATGTGCCTGCGACGGGAGACAAACTTTCGGGAGAGCACATTTTCTTCAATTTTCCGGAAAAGCTGTGTAATAGCGATATTATGAGTTGTAATTGCACGGCTTAACAATATTTGGAGCTGCATGTTCGAAGGAAGCCAAAATTTTCTAATTGTGAAATAACCGAGAAACACTCACCTTTGCACGGACAGAATCCCTTGCAGTTCATCTTGATCAAGCTACCGTGAATACAGTTATGGTACTCCATTCGGCACAGCGAAGAATACGTCCGATTATCGCTTCCGCAGAGGAACGTCGGTTTCACCACTGGGCAGGGCTTGCAATTCTCCTCCTCTTTCTCGCCACCATCGCTGTCGTAGAAGACGTCATCATCTTGAGCGGAACTATCGTCATCCGGATCTTCCTGATCCTGCTGAAGCAACTCATCGCCATCTCCGTTGTTGTTGTTGTTGTTGTTATTGTTGTTGTTATTGCTGCCGCTGTTGCTACTGGTGATGCTTCCACTGCCGCCATTGTTGCTGTCACCGGAACTGGAATCGAGGCTGCTGCTGCTGCTGCTGCCGCTATTACTGTTTCCACCGATCAGACCGGACTGTTCAGCTTCAACTTCGGCTTTTCGCTTGGCTTCTTCCTCCTCCAGGTACTTGCTCTTGGTGATGATTTCATCTCTGAAAACGATGATCGCGTTGAGACTATGTTCGATTCAATAAATGTGATTCTAATGACTAATGTGGAATCATGAAAATTTATAAGGAAATAAATAATTGGACGAAACAAACAACAATGCAGTCAACATGAGTATAAAGTTAAAAAAGTGCACCTGTTAGAGAGCGTATTATAGCTGTTGATGAATCTGGAAAAAATAAGAAAAGGAATTCGATCAATTAACATGAAAGAGTTGCATGCAAGTTTGCTTTAAGTTTTGTTTGTCGCTATGGAGTGTATTCAAACGGAAAAAAATAATTTGAATTGTTATGGGGCAACTATGTGCAATCCTTTTTTGCATTATGAAATGTATTTAAAATAACTGTTTGAAGGAGACCAATTTCGCACTTATTAACTAAAATGCCAACCCCAACCGGGAAAGGTAAGATTCTATTACAGATTTGTATTGAAAGTATGCATAATTTGCAATGTTTCGTGACATGAACAGATTTTGTACTGTGGTCGTCAGAAGGTTTTTAAACTATTTTTTTAATTTATATGTAGCTTATTTTTCGAACAAAGTTTGTTTACGAAAATATGCATTCTGGAAAAAAATAGGTTGTACGCTGCAGGCCATTGTAAAGGGCCACCCACATTAGATCCGTTTGCGTTGCGTTGTCGTAAATTTGACAGTTAAAGGGTGATACGGTCAAAATTTGGTCAATATCAACTTGACGTATTTCTTTCAATTTTGCATTTAAAAAACCTGAACACCCCTCATTTTGAAGGTGTGTGTGTGTAGAATGTTGCTCCTATTTTGATTTTGGAATTCACTCTTCAGTTGTCAAAATGCCGTCCAAGCAAGAAGAGCAGCGTATCAAAATTTTGCTCGCGCATCGCGAAAATCCGAGCTACTCGCACGTAAAGTTGGCAAAATCGCTAAAAGTTGCCAAATCAACCGTTACAAATGTAATTAAAGTGTTTGGGGAACGTTTGTCGACAGCCAGGAAGTCTGGATCGGGGGGAAATCGAAAACCGGAAGCCGCTGAGACGACAAAGAGAGTTGCCGGTAGTTTCAAGCGAAACCCTAACCTCTCTCTCCGAGATGCCGCAAATAAGCTGGGTGTATCGTCTACAACCGTGCATCGAGCCAAAAAACGAGCCGGACTATCGACTTACAAGAAGGTAGTGACTCCAAATCGCGATGATAAACAAAATACGACGGCCAAAGCGCGATCCCGGAGGCTGTACACGACGATGCTGACGAAGTTTGACTGCGTGGTAATGGACGTCGAAACCTACGTCAAAGCCGACTACAAGCAGCTTCCGGGACAGGAGTTTTATACGGCAAAAGGAAGGGGAAAGGTAGCAGATGTTTTCAAGCACATGAAACTGTCAAAGTTCGCAAAGAAATATCTGGTTTGGCAAGCCATCTGTACCTGTGGCTTGAAAAGCAGCATTTTCATAGCTTCCGGGACTGTCAACCAAGAAATTTACGTGAAAGAGTGTTTGAATAAACGTCTGCTGCCTTTCCTGAAGAAACACGGTTGTTCCGTACTGTTTTGGCCGGATTTGGCATCTTGCCATTACGGTAAAAAGGCCATGGAGTGGTACGCCGCCAACAACGTGCAGGTGGTTCCCAAGGACAAGAACCCTCCCAACACGCCAGAGCTCCGCCCAATTGAAAAATACTGGGCTATTGTCAAGCGGAACCTAAAGAAGACCAAAAAACTGCTAAGGGCGAGCAGCAGTTCAAGGCAAACTGGCTTTCTGCGGCGAAGAAGGTGGACAAGGTGGCTGTACAAAATCTGATGGCAGGGGTCAAGCGTAAGGCCCGGCAATTCGGATTTGGAAAAGCGGAAGCCTAACTGAATATTTTTCCTGAATTTTATACTAATTGAACTTTAATTTGATTTTTTAAATAAAAGATTTCACCGATTTACACGCGTTTTCCCTTGACCAAATTTTGACCGTATCACCCTTTAGACAAAAGATTTAGCTGTCACTTTGCCGCAACGCGTCCGATCCGAGTTGCCATTAAATTTTTTGTATGAAACAAATGCAGAGTGATTTTTTTTGTATACAGCTTTCTAAACGTACCGAACTATCAAGTAGCGATGAGTTATCGAACTGCAATGAACAAGATATCAACATGAATGTTCCAAATCAAGAATCCTTAGCAACTGTACCATCAATAACATCGGCAGAAACAATTGACTTTAACATTGAACTTTTCAACAAATCTATATCTAGTATTTTGACTTCACCAATTGATTTAAAAAAAATGTGTTCGAACGTACCATCGGCACCGGGCTCTACTACATTCAAATCTAGAATGTTGTAATAGTAAATGCCTCCCAGTGACATGGTAACGACCAGTTCAATGCGAATTTCAGTATGGTGCAGCCATCGCTATTCGCACTAGAGCCATGGATGTTTTTGTTTTGGTTATTTTTTGTTATTGTTCTAATTGTAATTAGTTTTGGATGTGATTGATATTATGTATTGTGATGACTTTGTATTTAAACCAAAGAATATTAAATAAAAGATAGCTAGTTCGTTTTGAGTCCCCGAGCAGGCAAGTTGCCTCTCGGGGCATAGGAAAACAGTGTTTTCATTTAACCGGTGTGTCAATCCGAGCCGCAAGAAGAACACAACGTAGGGTCATACTTATCCTGGACGAAACAAAATGAGTTCTGTAAATTATGCTGTGCATAAATATCATGAAATTAATCAAATAATTAGAAAGCACATCTTTCCAATTAATGCAAAAGCTAACTTAGATGATAACAAAACAATTTTAATGAAATTGAACAGCTTACAGAAAAGTTTTAAAAAGAAGGCACAACGAAAACTGAGACATTTCAGCTCTTGACGGTTTTACCTACACTGAAAAAAGTTTTCACTTAGTTACTATTAGGAACGCACATAATATTTTTCCAATAAAAAAAATAATGATTGTTATCTGAATATCACATAGCATAAGAAATTCTACATGAGAAATCATATAGATTTCATTGGACACATAACGTTCATGTGATTTAGTGGTGCAATTTCCAATCATGGGATCACACGAAAGTTATGTGAAATTCACATCGATGTTTATGTTACGATGGTTCAGAAAATTATGGACACATTCAATACAACCATATGTATGGCTATACAATCAAAACAACTGTTAAATGATAAAGGCATACACTTCACTATTACTTCGGAGTTACACTGTACCAAACCACCGTCCTCTGTTCGAATAAAACCTCAGACCATTAAAATCGAAACATGATGACGGATGACAGTTGTTTTGAAATCAGATGATTTTCCTCTACATGGATACTAGACTGATGCAAAATTTGAAATTTTTGCTCCACAGTGCTTCAACAGTTCCAAATTGGGTCCTGCTTAGCCTCCCAAAATTTTAACTACTTTAGTAAGAAACTGACTTGGCACAAACCATTTCAAGTTTATATGGGAATTACTATGGGAAAACTTATATTTTTGTTCATATCGATATAACAATTCACCACATTGCTATGCTTTTAAAAATGATAGCAATGATAGTAGCAAATTTTCTCAGCTACAACTTTGTTGAAAACCACTTTTTAATCAAATGTAAGGAACATAAGTTATGTCTTATGATTATGCTCATTTAACTGTTCAGCAGGCAACATTGGTGTTTCTGATGCGAAGAATAGAGCACAAATATCATGGCTACTATGGCACACTACAGAATACAGTCAACAATCAATACGAAACTAACGATTTTAAATTGGCTCACCACTTTAGTAGCCTATTGCTCCCAAGCAAACGATTAACGTACCCTATTCTAGTCAAAATTCTAGTACTACGCAATGTTTGTTTTGATTCGCTATGAAAGTTTGACAGATAAAATGAGGGGTTATTGGTTTTTCCTATGTTTCGAGGGGTGATTCGACAAGCTTGGGACCGAAGATAGTACCAGAGGTGAGCCAAAAAGTTGAGCACGTTTCTTCGGGACCTACTTGTCTTAGAGTTACCTCTATGATACAGTGTTGCCCACAGAACAGCTGCTTGATCATGCCATAAGATTATCAATCTCTTAAACAATTAATAACAATTTAATTAAACATTTGGCTGAAAAACGCTTTTGTGCAAAGTTGTAGCTTAGAAAATTTTCCGTAAGAATAGTTAAAGAAATTTTCGAAAAAGCAATATCGAAAATGGTTAGAAGACAATGAGCAAAAGGTTTGGTTTTCCCATAGTAATTTCCATATAAACTTCGAATAGTTTGTGCCAAGTCAGTTTCTGACCAAATAAGTTTAAATTTTGGGAGGTGAGTTTAAATTTCAAATTTTGCATCAGTCTAATGGATACAGGATGAACATTGTTATAAAAAGGGATAGGGCCTTCAGGTGGAATGCGCCATCTTAAATTAAAATGTATTTGGTATTGGTTCAGCCCCTTAACGCAAATCATTCAAATCGATGATGTAAATAATTCTATCGAACGCTATTTGCTGCTCTCAGTAGTCAAACGAGGTGGAAGCATAGCCATCGCTATCAGAGCTGGTACGATTATTGGTGAAGCGTGGAAACCGTAAATTGTCTATTTCGTGGTGGAGGAAGTTTCCTCTACCAACACCAACGAGTGATTTTTGTATTCATGCTGAATGGTTGTTAATGGCTATTCAATATGGAAATGTGAAAAATCGAATTAATAATCTAATCTAAAGCATTTGCAAGTCATCCTATCCTTAAATTGTTGTCCACTGAGCCCTGTATGTTAAACAGCCAATTTTCAAATAAATATCATCCTTTATTTGGAGGACAGTCATATGGATGTTCATTAGTTGATGACGAATTCAACCATAAGGAAATCGAGCGACGAAGAGAGTAGGCTGTGCGTGTGTTCGAACCTGACGTTTGTTTTTTTTCGTAGAGTTTTTTATCTTTAATCGGTTGCTGATCTGGCCATAACCAGGCCCAGGAGACAATTTCTAGTTCCTCATCTTAGATCCCTATTATTTGCCGCTGAGAAGCTGTTCCGAAGCCCAGTAGAACCTCCACGAGGCGTCCCATCATTCGTCATATCATTAGTTACATCATTCGTTGAGTCGCAGCGTTGAACCTGACTATTGGCCACGAAAAGGCTTGCCAATGCACATAAAAAATCGACTACATACATCCGAACATTTGTTTATCTCAAATCGACGGAAGACATTCCGCGCAACTACCATAAACCGGACTAGTTCATTTTGAACTTCGTCAAGCTTGGTCTACAATTTGGACTTCTACATCAACACATGTCAGGCAGCCTTCAGGTTCAATTGGCTAAACTTGATGAGTTCGTTCCATTTTGTAAATTTTTTATTTTTTCAAACCAGTAACGTTGGGAGATCACCTTTTTGTGGTGCGTTACTGGTATAAGATCTACCACCGAACCCTAGTCGTGACAACTTCAAACTAGGGAATCAGGATTTTCCAGTAATCAAAGGATCACATTTTAGTCCTTGTTACTTTTTATGACTTGATAATAGTGACAAGACTCGGGTAGTGACCACCGAACACATTTCTATATTGTATATTTCAAATCAAAAATATTATTTATGTTCATAGATTTCACATCATCTTTTTCCCTTTGTCCTTCTCCTTTTCCTTTCCCTCTTATCTTTTCAGAAAGCGAGTAATGGCGCTATAGCCATAAGTCATAAAATACTACACCCAACCGGGGGATGTAAGATTCTCTTACAATTATGTGGGATTCATCATCAGAGGATGTTAGTGGAGACCGCATGAACCGAGGATGCGATATACCTAGCTGCGGTCCAATACAAGAAAATTGGAGACCGAAAAATGTAGAGTGTATTAGTGAGGTAAATTAGTTATATCGAAAAAAAAAATGAAAACAGACTGCCGGCTGGACTCGAACCACGAACGTTGCGATTATCAGACCTGTGCTTTCTCCACTGCTCTCTACATGCTTCTGAATATGGAGAGCCTAAAAGCAAACATGAAGCGCTTATTTTCTCGCATACTCGACTTCGTATGCTTTTTCTGCTGGAGAGATTCGAGGCAAGTGTGTGCGTCGTTCTACAATGTTCTACAATGTGCGTCGTTCTACAAGCTTACTGGTATAGTCGAAAGCGTAGATAGAACACGAAATAAAAAAGACAAAAAACCATTACATCGCCTGTAAGGTCGACTTCTAACATTCGCTGGGATGTTCATGAACAGAGGATGATAGGAAGTGGAACTAACATTCATTGTAATAAATTTTTGGTTTGCGTGTAGGACAAGAGTTAGTGCTCATGCCCTAACCGTCAGAAGAAAATGGCGCATCACTTAACCTTTCTAGCTTTGATGCTTCCAACGACCAACCAATCATATCTAGATAGAGCTGGAATTAGGGCCTATTAGCTTTTGTAAACAATGACTTCCCTCGTTAATTTCTCGAAAGCCATGGCTCTCACTGGAAAATCGACATCACCATCGAGTAGGGGAAGACTTCCCCTACCCGATGGATATGTTGGTTTGTGTAGGCGTGCCTTAAATTCCTAGAAATCAACGAGAGAAGTCATTGTTTACAAAAGCTGTTAGGCCCTAATTCCAGCTCTATCTAGATATAATTTCCAAAATCGGAACGTACGGTACGAGATGTCCACGTTTCATCCATTTATTTGATTCTGAAGCATCGTGTTTAAATCTTCGATTTAAACAAACCCGATGTTTTCTGAACCATCTTGTCCCTTAAATGCTGCACAGTAGGCCTGGCCGTGAAACATACGATGTGAAACATATATCAAATAGACAGGAAAAATGATGGATTGATTTTCCAGGATGCTTTCAAGAACTGGCTGTGTTGGTGTTAGATTAGATTAGATTAGAATTCAACCATAAGGAAATCAAGCAATACAATTATCAGTTGAAGTATAGCGGATGTTTTCGTTCAGTGTAGGCAATGGATTAAGTTCTGATTTCGGCATTGGCCGCAAGTTGATTCAGCCGGTGAGCTACGTCTTCCAGACAGTGTACTGGTGAACTCTAGACTAACATTTGAAAGTGGCGGAAGAGCCAAAATGTAAACAAACCATATTTTGCCATATATAGAGAGAACAGTTCACAAACTACTCGATAAACACGAAAAAGTAGAAGAAAATATCATTTCAAATCATCGAAATCGTTTCCTTTTACATGACGTATTTCCAATGTTCAACACCATGATGCAGCTGGTTGTTACGTCTTGCACCAGAACGACGAATTATATTGTTTTAATCAAGGTTGCAAATACTCATTTCAGCTAAAATAATGTTTTTCGGAATAATAAAACCAAAAGATGGTATGATGGCATGTTTTAATAACTTACAAGAAGAGGTTACAAAGTATGCGTTGAAAACATAAAACCTGTAAATGTTGCTTTCTATGAGCCCCAAACAGCGATTTTCTGATCGCTGAGTGAGTGAGTGAGTGAGTTTGTGAAAAATCGCTGATTGTGACTCTCATGAAGTGAAATAAACAGGTTTAATATGTCAAACACATACTTTGCAACCTCTTCTTGTATCCTACCAATTCAAAATTTGATCATGGCATCTAATTATTTCATAATTTAGCGATGATGGTTTAAAAATTTTGAACGGTGTGGTATACGAGTGCAATCTTAAAATGCATTTATTTTACAAACAAATTATTTTAATAAAATCAGTTTAATGTTACGTTAATAGAAAATTTTGTGATCATCATAACTTTCATATTCTCCACGTAAGGCAACTTTGATTTGCCAATTCCACTCTTACAAAATTTCCGCCCTTTTCAAATGTTAGTCTAGAACTGATGCCGTTGTTTCACGAGCTATTCTGCCCATAAAAGCATAACTGTCCCATATGAATAGGAAATCATGCAAAGATGGGACAATTATGCTTCTATGGGCACACACCTAGAAATACCTAATCTTATACGTGACGGAATCCATCTTTGACATAAAGGATGAGACGTAAACAAACTTGTCATGTAAAATTAAGTGCTCCGAGACTGAAAAGTTCGAAAGTACGAGCTGAATTTCGCGTCTATTATGACTCAATTTTATGTCAAAATCGAAGCTCGTATATGTCAGTCTCTGGGGCCTCCCTTAGCTCAGTCGATAAAGTCGCAGCTACAAAGCAAGACCATGCTGGAGGTGGCTG
The DNA here is from genome assembly GCF_037179485.1 of Ochlerotatus camptorhynchus. NCBI lineage: Eukaryota > Metazoa > Arthropoda > Insecta > Diptera > Culicidae > Ochlerotatus > Ochlerotatus camptorhynchus. Next base: position 802,830 of record NW_027040859.1, on the reverse strand, counting down.
GGTTCGATTCCCGGTTTGGTCTAGGAATTTTTCGGGTTGGAAAATTTCTCGACTTCCCTGGGCATAGAAGTATGATTGGACTTGCCACACAATTATATCAATGCAAAAATGGTACAGGCATCGAAAGCTCTCAATTAATAACTGTGGAAGTGCATCTAGAACCAAGGTTGCAAAGACTCATTTCAGCTAAAATAATGTTTTTCGGAATAATAAAACCAAAAGATGGTATGATGGCATGTTTTACTTGTAACTTACAAGAAGAGGTTACAAAGTATGCGTTGGAAACATAAAACCTGTAAATTTTGCTTTATATGAGTCACAATCAGCGATTTGCTGATCGCTGAGTGAGTGAGTGAGTGAGTGAGTGAGTTTATGAAAAATCGCTGATTGTGACTCTCATGAAGTGAAATAAACAGGTTTAATATGTCAAACACATTCTTTGCAACCTCTTCTTGTATCCTACCAATTCAAAATTTGATCATGGCATCTAATTATTTCATAATTTAGAAAAACATTGTTTTAGCTGAAATGAGTCTTTGCAACCTTGTCTAGAACACTAAGTTGAGAGCACGCAATAAGCTAATATGCGATATGCAATAAGCTTGAAATGCGGAGAAGAAGAAGAAGATATGTCAGTCTCAGAGCACCTAAATTTACATTAACTTTTTCTAAGTGTGCAGTATTGGTGATGGAAAATGGACGCATTCCTTTTATTCGCTGCTGAGATCCCTCTAGTTGGCGCAGCTACACTGTAACAAATTGACATATACCGTTTATTGGATCCATCTTATAACATAGCAATGTCAGCAGATTTATTCATTCTATGTTATGATTGATAGATTCAATTGGATTATCTCTTAAAAACTATGACTGCGATATGGAATGATTTCTATCGTAATTTCACATACTTAGTACTTGATAATACTTTGCTTCGAGCGTGGTTAGCGATAGATAAAATGTATATAAAAATATTGTCTGATATATTTCATGGTGAAGAACTGGTGATATGTAATAGGTGGAAACAGACATCTAGAAACTAATGGAAAATCATATAAGTTTGCACTATGAGAAAATTCAGTAAAATATAGGGTTAACTACCCCATTCCCGGCCTATTAAGCACAACCCGCACTTAGTCTTTCTTAATCTAGCGCAGTTTAACACCAAACGGAATGTTATTATTACTGATGGCTTCCAAATTTATTTACCTTTCCGTAAGATTTGATAAAGAAAAAACAATCGTTGAGATATTGTCAAAAGTATAACACTGTTTCTTGACGTAAAAACTCGGCCTAACGCATTGAAACACCATTGAAACTCCAATGAATTCACTTCGGCCTATCGGATGAAGATAAAAATTGATTCGGTCGGAGCGCTTCTTTTGTTTTTGGGAATAATGGCTGCAAACCTTCATATCAAGCGTTCTCGTTGACTTCGTTCCGTAGCTTATTAACTAAAGGGTCGTACCAAACGCATAATTGACTTATTAACTCAGAAATCATAGATTTATTTGAAGTTTTCTGTTCGATAGGCCCAAAATGGGCGATTGGGCCGAAGTAGATAAAGATATATCTTATAAGTAAATTAGGTTTATTTTATTGGAGTTGCTTTTAACGATTTTTGACGTTTGTTGATATGTCGCGTGTAAACAGACATTTAGAAACTATTGGAAAGTCATTTACTTTGCAGTATAGGAAAACATGTATATCTCATTGTAATAGCTTCCTTTGATTTTTGACGTTTAAAGATTGTAAACAGATCTATCCCAATCATTATATAGTCATATAGATTTACCTTTTAAGAAATCCAACAGCAAACATTTGTTTTGGCATGGTTTTCTGGGATTAATATCGCTCTCAATAAAATACATCTTACATGATTGTTCTTCATAAATTATGGAAACAATTTTCAACGATGTTATAAAATGATTAGTCGAACTAAATATAACTAACAACAATGATACTGTATTGAATAATCCTTGTTTGTTATTGTTCCATAAGATAAGGGGTTCCCGAAAAAGAATGTATTGAGATTGAAAAAAAATGATTCTACTTTGCTAAGATTCTAATTGTAAGCCTTCTACACACAATTAGAAATTATCGCCAACTTCGGTAATTTTTACCGGAATCTGAACAGCTGAACTGTTCGGTAAAAGCTACTTTGAAACTAAATCTCTACTAAAATGACAATATTTGGTCATTTAAACGAGGTTGAACATGTTTTGAAACTATTTTCAAATTCAATTGCCTTTAAAATGAAGGTCAAAGTTCGCCCCATAACGTGGGTAGATCACCTTTTCGTGGTACGTTACGGGATGTAAGATCTACCACCGATTCCTAGTCCTGACTACTTCAAACTAGGGGAACAGGATTTTTTAGTAATCCAAGGAACACATCTTAGTCCTTGTTACTTTTTATGCCTTGTTTGATAGTGACAAGACTCGGCTTTGTCTACCGAGGATGATCTTGACACAAGGAAAAATATGAGTTAGTTGTCTTCATCTATGTGATTCCTAATCTTCTATTCGTTGTTCCCTAGTTTGAAGTGGTTAAGACTAGGGTTCTGATGCATGGTCATTATCGGTGTCATACCTTAATTTTGTTGCTAAGGAATCCAATTTTGACTGACAAAGGGGCGCGCCTTTGGAGGGTGTTTCAACACTCCGAAGGGTATAAATAGCGGGACCTTTCAATTAGAGTCGGATCCTTGCGATAAATGCAAGAGTGGCAACTGTACAAAAATCGAATACTTCATCATTTCTCAATAGTGATGGAGTAATACGACATGCACTAAACTAAGGACACGGGATATACTACAATAGATCAATTTACTGGTCGCAGTAGTGTTAGGTCCCGAACAAAGGAAAAAAAAAAGGTCAAAGTTTTACCGAGTGTTCAGTTGTTCTGATTTCGGTCAAATTTACCGAACACGAAAACAAAATCTTAGTGTGCACGGCTAATTCAGATTCCAGCACTAGTATTCGAACTTCATGAACCAGTTCCATGAACTCATATAATGTAGTCGTTGTTTTATTGCACACAGGAGCATTAAGAAATATTTGAATACACGACACCACCGAAACGGAGCATAAATTTGTCAGTGCTAGTTTTCTTCACTCTAGCAAAACGAGCATAACGTTGCACTACATTCCATGTCGGGAGAGCTGTTCTTACTTCATGCTAATTGAACGAGTTCAATATTGAAGTCAGCATTGGCCCAGTGGAATCAAGCGCAGTTACCAAATTATCAGCATTGTAAATGTATCAGATATTCATATAGAATTTACCTGACACATTTTCAATCATATCATTTTCATTGGATTATCTTATAGCGCAAATTATTAGACTTCAAAATAACAGGAATATGTCATATTGGTTCAGTGTAGAGTTGTTAGGAGAAGGCTTTTCTTCAGTGGCATGTTTCGGTTGAAAATAAATTTTACAGCCATTCCGTTTGAATGGGTAATGACCAATCTTAACTTTATTTCAGTTTTGGTTTTATATCAGTTACATCGAATAACTTAAAACTATGTATTGAGGAACGTGGATTAGCGTTCGGTAAAATAATAACCAATCAGGAGTTAGCATTCTGATTGGTACATAAATGGTTCTAGTATGTAGGTGACTTTTGCATAGAAGGGATGACAAAAGATAGAGAATGAAAATAGAGAGAGAGTGAGTGCCCTAGCACGAGTGACTTACTCAAGTCGCTTGCGCTATGCATTTCTCGAGTACGGAACTGGGTTAGCGGTGTGGTAATAGGATACCTTTTTGCATGTTCTTCAGTTCTGGCTTCAAGCGGTGTTGTACCACTTGAGGTTTATTGCTTTGTATGGATGATTGGAATTGTCCGTGGGCGAGACGGCTAATACATAGGTGTAACAGTCGGAAGAAGTGTTAGTTTGTTTACTTAAATGAACCATGCCCATTTTGTTATGGCATGTTTGCTATACGAAATGCGCCTCGTGTTTATTAGCGAATTTCACATCAAAGATTGATTAATTGAGTAGGAAATCAGTTTGGCACGGCATTTGTGACCAGCATACACCTTCCGGTAGTATGAAACAGGTCAAAAACTGTTCAAATCCGCAGCTAAAATTTTTGTTTTGAATTTCTGTATAGCAAAATAGTGAACTTTTCGTGAACATTAACGGCAAAGAACTCACCAACACTGGGAGACTGTGAGTTCCTGCCCACCTGTTCATTTTCCATCGTGGTCCGTGGGTACGGGCTAATATGTTGCAACGATTTCAAGTGTTGCTGTGATTTCTCACTTCACACTTGATGACGAATCTAGGATGGGAAACTTGGACTTGATGCCTTGATGGGAAATGTTTGGGTTTAAGGAATGTGTTAGGAAATTTATGATGTGTTGTGAAATGTGGATTTTATGAGAATGGTCATACTGTGGGAAAGTTTGCTTACAGAGTGTGCTTCGTAGTTTACGCTGCTGTGTGAGGAAGGAAAGGCGAGAGAGCTGTTTTTAACACCGGTTGAAGAAGTAGCGGCAGCATATCTATGGGAGTTCTTCGAATTAATGGTGATGTCATGGATTCCTTTGCAACATATCGGATGAGATCTTTCCTTTATTTGTCCCTTAACTTTCATTCCATTATTATATGAAACATTATATGCTGGGTACGGGAGGTTTCACCAGGGCACTCGATTGAAGTGAATTGGATGGGAAGAGTGGAAATGCACATTTCATGAAAAGAGGGGGGCTCGTCTCCCCACTAATTGGCACATTCGCCGAAGGAAGGCGTGATCAAAGATCTGCACGTTGTTGGCGGCGTACCACTCCATGGCCTTTTTACCGTAATGTCAAGATGCCAAATCCGGCCAAAACAGTACGGAACAACCGTGTTTCTTCAGGAAAGGCAGCAGACGTTTATTCAAACACTCTTTCACGTAAATTTCTTGGTTGACAGTCCCGGAAGCTATGAAAATGCTGCTTTTCAAGCCACAGGTACAGATGGCTTGCCAAACCAGATATTTCTTTGCGAACTTTGACAGTTTCATGTGCTTGAAAACATCTGCTACCTTTCCCCTTCCTTTTGCCGTATAAAACTCCTGTCCCGGAAGCTGCTTGTAGTCGGCTTTGACGTAGGTTTCGTCGTCCATTACCACGCAGTCAAACTTCGTCAGCATCGTCGTGTACAGCCTCCGGGATCGCGCTTTGGCCGTCGTATTTTGTTTATCATCGCGATTTGGAGTCACTACCTTCTTGTAAGTCGATAGTCCGGCTCGTTTTTTGGCTCGATGCACGGTTGTAGACGATACACCCAGCTTATTTGCGGCATCTCGGAGAGAGAGGTTAGGGTTTCGCTTGAAACTACCGGCAACTCTCTTTGTCGTCTCAGCGGCTTCCGGTTTTCGATTTCCCCCCGATCCAGACTTCCTGGCTGTCGACAAACGTTCCCCAAACACTTTAATTACATTTGTAACGGTTGATTTGGCAACTTTTAGCGATTTTGCCAACTTTGCGTGCGAGTAGCTCGGATTTTCGCGATGCGCGAGCAAAATTTTGATACGCTGCTCTTCTTGCTTGGACGGCATTTTGACAACTGAAGAGTGAATTCCAAAATCAAAATAGGAGCAACATTCTACACACACACACCTTCAAAATGAGGGGTTTTCAGGTTTCTTAAATGCAAAATTGAAAGAAATACGTCAAGTTGATATTGACCAAATTTTGACCGTATCACCCTTTAGTAAGAAGTTTAATAGGCGACGCAAGAGTATAAAGTTCATCAAGTGGTAACTCAGGATTTAGACCATATATAAAGATCTTATCTTCAGCAAAGTTGTTCAAACGTTCATTTCGTTGCAGAAAATAACGAATAAATTCGTAGAACAAACGAGCGATTTCGTTGTATAAACGAAATTTTATTTTCAGTTGAAGGAAGGTGTGATCAGAGATGTTATGCCTCAGAACATCCCGGTGACGCCAACTGGGATTCAACCCAGGCCTGCTGTGGTGAGAGGTGATCACGCCTACCGCTACACCACCGGCGCCGCTAATTGTTCTTTAATTGTTAGTTTTTATTTTTGACGTAGAACTACGTCTTTGTCGACTATACTGGGGTGCAAATCAAAAAATATGTGTGTTGAAGGAGTGTTAGGTTTTGAACGCTTGTAACTTTGTCATTTATTGATGAAATTTAAATCCAAATACGCCAATCGATAGGATATTACATTACGAACTTGCTGAAATAAATATTTTTTTTTTTCCAATTTTTCTGTAATTACACTTTTGAAAATGAACAAATGATAATTTTATCACTGCTTTCATGAAATAAGCCTTTTTCCCAAGCCCAGTCATCATAAACGCTTTGTTGCACATCATTCTGCTTGAACCTGAAAAGATATAAATCAGCGCTGCTCTCCTGCCTCTGCTCATTACCACTTCGGACGGCGTGGTACTAGGTCCTGCAGCAAGCAGTATCAAGTCAGCTGCCAAAGGTGGATCACGGCGTGACCACCATGAGGAATGCGATACAATGAGGAATGAGGAAAAGCAATGTATGTTTACCTCCTCCCCCTTCACAAAAACCTCTCCCTTCAACAACCTCTCCCCCCCCCTCAACATTAACCCGAAAAAGACATGGACTTTGACGATCACTTTTTTCCGGGAAATAAATTTTAAACAAACAACAATTATTAGTAAAAACAGAAGTTTTTCCCTTAATTTCTTCCCACACCAAAACTTTCAAATTTGAGAAAAAATTGCTTGAAAGACATATTCGATGATATTAAGTTGGTGAATTACACACAACTGACGGTAAAACATATCTGGTACTCCTATATATGCAATTATATTAACATCCAAAGTCCATCCTATTTTTCATATTTTGCACAAAAAAAACTTTCTGCTCCGCCCCCATTCATAATAAAATGGCGGGAAATCCTGTCAGTTGCGGGGCTTAGAATGTATGTTTTGTGCAGAATATGTAAAAAAGTAGGGACTTCGGATGTATTTTTTCAGCAAATATGTAAAAAAAGGAGGGACGTCGGATGTTAATCTAAATGCATATATCATGCATCATAGATAGAGATAGATAGATAGGTTCTACGTCATACTGCGCTCGTGTCTAGTACACAACCCTTTTTTTTCTTTGATTTGTTTTCCGTCGATCTTGTTTTCCGGGTACCAATGCTACCGACACCAGGGAGGCAGATCCCATACCTGGATCCTGCCTATCGACCTAAAAACTCATAGACCGGGGACCAATGGCTTCCTTTCCGAAGGAAGGCGTGATCAGAGATTTTATAACTCAGAAAATCGCGGCGTTTAATTTATGTATTGTTTAATTTATTGTTAGTGTTTAGTAACAATGAATACAAGTTAATAACGAACATAGCATTGGCTGAGCCCAAGTAACAAATCTAGAGCTGCTAGGCTATATTCAAAATTTATAAAGGTTTTATTGCAGCTGCAACCATTACCTACAGCTTTATGACGGTCATATACAATGCAAGTTCTGGAACATTCTTATAGCTATCTACAAAGCCCCTATAAAACTTATTAAAAAAACCAACTGATAAGCATCACTATTTTCACTTATGGAAGGTTTTATGATTGCCTTGAAGCATAAAAAAAACAATATGAATTGCCCTTATAAAACCCAAAAATAAATCCTTATATTGCTATATAAGTAAGCGCAATAAAACTAGTTGGCCACGAAACAGTTTTTTAAAACAATTATAAGCATTCAGTTGTAACTTGTCAGAAGTGTAAATGGGCGGTTTATTTTTACAACATAGAAAAGAATCAAAACTTTTCCGGTACTACCAAGCGGAGCGCAAAGAAAATCAACGAAATTGTTAGCATGAGCCCCTTTATTTGCTACAGTCAGTCGTAAATCTTCGTGAATAACTCCAACCAAGAATTAAAAATGCCGCTGCATTTTCTGCGGATGTCACAAAGGAAGCTGTAAAGAGTGTACCTCCTAACCATTCTGAACCATCTTCATTCCGAATGGACACATTGCTACACCAAAAATGACTCATGCAGAGGAAATAAAGGGTGTCCACGATGAAATTGCCACACACAAAATTGATTCGCAAAATTCGAGTTTTCATCCGATTACCATCAAATTTTCAGGGATTGAGAAATAACTATTAAACTTCATTTTACCATTTTACTCGTATTTTATTTACAGTCCATACGCAAATGCCCGCACCTTGGCCTTAACCCCGGCCATAAGATTCTGCACAACCTGTGAATCAACCGTTTTTTGCATGTAAACCCATACTTTCTTCAGTTCCTCGACTGTCTTCACTACCTTAGGTCGTTTAAGAAGGTGCTGCTTCATAATCGCCCAGTACTTCTCGATGGGGCGGAGCTCCGGAGTGTTGGGAGGGTTGAACATTTTCGGCACGAAATTGACCTTATTGTCCGCATACCACTTCAGCACGTCCTTGGAGTAGTGGCATGAGGCCAAATCCGGCCAGAAGATTGTTGGGACGTTGTGGGCCTTCAGGAGAGGAAGCAGCCGCTTCTGGAGGCACTCTTTTATGTACACCTGTCCGTTCATCGTGTCCTGGGTCACGAAAGGTGCACTCCGCTTCCCGCACGTGCAGATGGCTTGCCAAACCAGGAATTTCTTCGCAAATTTGGACATCTTCTGAGTGCGGACATGCTCCGGAACGCTGAACTTATCCTTGGCCGTGAAAAACAGGTTGCCGGGGATCTGTTTGAAGTCGGCCTTCACATATGTTTCGTCGTCCATGATGCAGCATTCAACTTTCGTCAGCATGTTGAGGTACAACTTCCTGGCACGGGTTTTGGCGGACTTGTTCTGCTTCTCGTCGCGATTAGGGGCCTTTTGTACCTTGAACGTTCGAAGCCCAGCCTTAGTTTTGGCCTTCTGGACAAAACTTCGGCTTAGGTGCAGCTTCTTAGCCACATCCCTAACGGAGGCGTTCGGATTTCGGTTGAAGGCCCCAACTACGCGGTTGTGATTTTTGGTGTTGTACGGAATACTTTTTCCTTCACTTCTGGGCTTCCGATCGGCGGTCAACCGTTCCTCGAACCGCTTAATCACTCGCGACACCGTGGAATTCGCGATTCCCAACGTTTTAGCGATGGAACGATGCGAGAGATCCTTGTTCTCGTGATGAATGCGCAAGATTTTATCACGCACGAGCTGTTCTTTCGACTCCATTTCCGCGAGTTTTGATCACAGGACTTTAAAACTTGCAGGATGTAAATAATGCACTATGAACTAAATCCACCCAAATTTTCATTAAATTCTACCCAACGGTTAAAAAGTTAGAGCAATTTCATAGTGTGGCAATTTCATCGTGGACACCCTTTATATAATTATCTGGAGTCGGCGGATGATACCTACGCCAACTTGCGTCTCTTATCAGATTTACAGTCGTGGATGGTCACAACAATTCAACAGTCAGCATTGAAGACTTTCTTAGACTCGCTTATCCGACATTCTGTTACGCGATCCTAGACCATTGATTAAAACTACCCTAGCAGTGGACCTTATAGAACTTGTGAATGGACAATACTGGCACCAAAGTGGCAAAACATTCCTCCTCCACCCCCTCTAGTTTTACGAGCCCAAAAATGTTAATTCATCGCTTTGTAAATAAATACATGGTGCAGAGGAATCTGGTTTATCGCCGAAAATGAAATTTCTTTTCATAAATCCTCTGTCGCCATATTGGCATTATGAAAATGCCATTAGCCTTGGAATAAAATCTCGAGTGCAATCAGTCATATTCACATTTTGACACTATTGTTGGGTGCTTCTGCAAACGGATCGCGGTTGATGAGTTTTTGCAGTGCTTGCATCTTCTCTTATCACGAGCGTATACCTCTGCTTCAACGTTTAGATAATTTCACGTTGCAGGGTTGTGATTTTCGATCGTACCTGGAGGTGTTCCTTCATCAGACCCAACGCTAGATGTTTTAAGAAAATCCTGAGTGTAATGCATTCTGTCTTGAAAGATTCCATATAAATAACTTGAGCATTAATTCCAGCGACATTCATTAGTACATAGCAAAAAGCTTGAGTCCAAAGTCGAGTTTTCCTTGACACAGAGTCAATTCCCCAAGCAACACACATGTTATATAACAGTTTTTATAACCTTTGTATGACTGATTTTGGTTGAATTTGTGTTACTTGGGCCCCAACTATATTAGATACTACATACGTGTATCTGTATTTGCTTAAAACATGAAAATTCTATCCGATCTTGATCTTGAGTTAGATAGAAGAAGGTTGGCGCCAACTAGTGAATTACTTCTGAACCAAACTAGCCAGTGCCACATGCAAACTGCATCTTTCTATTTGGTATAGTTAAAGAGCTATAACTGGAATTATTTGCCGTGTACTCACCGCTACTTTTTTTTAAACGCCCGCTAAAAGGTTAAGAGTCCATATTAATTCCTGTGAAAGTTTCTTTTTTCCCAGAAATTGCTTTCGACTCATCCCGGAACTATCGTTCTAACTTCCCCAAGTTATTTAAAAAGTTAATTTCCCGGGAGTCATCGTCTATGTTTAGCAAGACATCTGAACAAAAAAAAAAACTTTTCCCCGGGTAGTCGCACCAGTTTGAGGAAACAGGAAATGTGAATTTTGGTAATTTCCCGGAAAGTTACGGGTAGGAAACATCCGTCCGACCGAGTTGGTGATTTTTGCTAAAGTAATCGTACTGAGTTTAAATAGATCCAGTTCACCAAAATTGATGATTTTTTGAATTTCGGTTCCATTTTTAATGCAGATTACGAATATGTATTTAACTCAATACCACTAAACAACCCAATTGTGGCAGTATTGCATGAAACTGAGCCTAAGGAGCCTTCGGAGACAGCGTGGCTGTCGACGTGCAGCCTGGGATCGAGTACACAGCAAAAAAATAATTTTGATATCACATCAAAGTGGATGCACTTCAATCGTGTCGAAAATATGGTGTAATATTACTTGCCAAAAAGGTCAAAATTATCATTAGTACAGTGCATGAACTCACATAACGCTGCTTTTACTGCATTTGTTTATTTTTGTGGCCATAAAAATTACATGAGATTTTCGACATAATTGAAGTGCATCCTCTTTTATATAATATTAAAATACATTTTTTGCTGTGTAGAATGGAGACGACTACTATGTACAGCAAAGGACACTCAGGCTCAGTGTTCGAAAAATCATTCTCAAAGTTATTTCATTGAGCACTCCCGAGTGGATAAACTCACGTGCGAATTTGCAAACTTATTTCACGCTTGAGATTTTCATTCATTTTCACGCACTCACACTCACAACGCCAAAAATTAATTTCATCTCAAAACCGGTCAAACGTTAAATTAGGTTATGGTCATGAATGTTTTGTAGGTTCTCCAAAAGATAGTGCAGGGTGTCCCAGAAAGTATAAGCACAGTTTATTGTCGGAATAAAACAACGTTATGTTAATGAACTCATTTTTTTCATATATGTGTTCTCTATAGTATGCTTCAATTGGATGAAAATTATCCGCAGTCAATTGGATGAAAATTATCCGCAGTTCGTATGCTAAGGAGCGAACTTTTGATCTGACGCTGCCCATAAGCTTCAGCACAGATTCCTTGGCGATAATTTTGGCCACTTTTGTCCAGTCTTTTTCAAATTCTTCGATTGAATTTGCTGCCTTAAAGTGTTTCCGTAGATATTCCTTGGAAAGGGGCCAAAAAGTTTCGATTGACCGGGCCTCCGGACAATTCGGAGAATTCATCTCTTCCGGCACGTTTGGTTTTGGTTTGCTTTGTACCAAGCTACCGTGTCTTTCGAGTAGTGCATTGAATACCAAATCGGGCCAAAATAGTACTGGGCTATCATGTTGACGGATCGTGGACCGCAGACGCCGATCCAAACCCTCCCGAACGTAAATTTCAGTGTTCATCGTCTCCTTCGTCACTAATGGCTTTGACATCTTGCCACATTCACATATCGCTTTCCGATAAACCATGGCCTTCTTACCAAATTTTTCGGTAAACATTTACTTATCGGCATCGTCAACTTCCTGACCTTCACGGACTGTGTAGTATTGGTCTCCCGAAAGAGTCTTGTAGTAAAGTTTGACTTATTTTTCATCGGAGTCACGCGACTTGTTTCTGACTCCGTTTGGGCTTCTTCTGCTTCTTGAACGTTTTTTGGACGTTACTCTTCAATGGTCTCAGTTTTTTGGCCAAATCTCGAACAGAGAAACTTTTCTTATTAAAGAAAGCTTGGGTGATCTTTACTATTTCAATGTGTCCTCGAAGGTAACTTCTCACTGAAAATTCACCTGAATTTTACGCTAGAATTCTATAATAAAAAGAAATGGGAAAACCCCAAAAGAGCGATTCGTCACTGGTAAGTGGCCAAGGCTATCAGAAGGTCCTCTGAATCAAATATAAGTGGGTCTAAAAGCACCGTGCCGCTGATGATGATATCTTAGAACTATATACCATGACATTATCAGCAACGCATTGAACCGAGGAACACCGCGTACAGTAGAACAAAGTAGATTATATTGGCCTATTATGCACCCCTAGGAGTTTAATAAGCCATTCGTAGCCTTTGATTAATAGTTTTTGAAATGAGTGGACATAAAATAATTTTATCTGCATTACGAGTGGTAGTCTTTGGTCTATAGTAGGATTGCTCGCATCCTACTAAATGCATTCGATTTGATTGCACGTATGAAAGGTATTAGATTTGAACAGCGATAAATTCACTTATTCAGTAAATACTGCATCTAAAACAAATGTTGCTCGCCAAAATTTTGAGCCTTCAGTTTATTTGGCAGGTTTCATTACTTTTTTTTCTAGAATCTGATGCAGACGATGATATCCCGAACCAAGAAAATCACTTCAATTTTAAAATAAACTTCCTTTAAAAGTAAGTGGTAAAGGGGCCATAATAGAACGGTTTACCCTTTCTAAACTTAGCGAAACCAATTCGCACCGTTTTTCCTTCGTTTTCGCCATCAAAGTTTATAGCCTTGTTTTTTTCGGAACCGTTGAAATCTCGGTGAGTGGTGTGAATGGCCTATTGTTCACTAGTTGGCAGCCAGTTTTCTTCCCATTTGGCATCCACGCTCGATGGGCACCAAACAATTGGCACTGGCGCAAAAGGAGAAAAAAAAAGTGAATGAAATCGGCCAACACTACCATTTTATTGTGCCGAATGCCGCGTACTTTTCTTACAGTAAAATTCTTCAACCCAACAAGTCAGATCGATGGAAAGCGTTTTTTGCATTTTTCTTTTGTCTTCGGCGAAATAAGCTAGTTTGTTGGTGGGTGGGTTGGAGGGGTGTTTTTCTCGCCCGGATGGTGTTGTTGTTGCGGTAAAACTACGGAACCGGAAATAGAGATGTCTGAATGGTTTTTCCTCCTGTTTCGTGCTGTGCGGTTGGGATTGAGGGGAGACACGAGTTGGAGCAAAAGCTGGTAAATATGAACATACCGCAATGGGATGCTGTGGATTATGTTTTTGCGGTCAATGGGTTGAGCTGTTGGCTTTCAGCTCACGACGACCGTCCTGTGATCCGGTAAACGGATTTTGGGGACCAGACGATTGATCGTGTTGTGGGTTGATTGTTGATGGTGGTTAATGTTTTCATAGCTAATTATGGTAACCGTGTTTGTGGGTTAGGATGATGAACAACATCGATTAAAGGTGTACCTACTTTTGAACACTGTTTCCAAGAAGCAAAAAGCTTACATATCAAGATTTCCACAATCATCAACGCAGTAAGTAGCAAAAAGATTTCAACAAGCATGTAATTTAATTTTCCAGCAAAGCTCATCAAGCAAAACTTTTAATCCTCAGGAGTGCTCTTTAAACTCCTACCAAAAGTCTGCTTCTCATTACCGAACAGAACTTCCGAAACTGGAACGCGTCTCACCCGGAGATCTTCGTCGTCGTCGTCGTCGTCGCCGTCAGTGCAAGAGTCCCATTGAAACCGGGTGGTTGAAGGTGAGTGGAAGGAGTCTGACAGCCGGAGCTTGTAATGCGAACAATTAAGATGATGTTATCCTTGAATGCCATTCTCATGCAATGATTTTGCCATTGAAGCCGTCCGGAGCAGCACCAAAGAGAATTGAAACTTTTTAAACCGAAACGACGCTGCCCCGATGGCGACGACGAGGAGCGAGGACGACGTCAACCCATCAACCTTAATAGTTTTACCTCCAGGGTGCGAGGGTGAAAGTTTTCCATCAAGTTCAGCTAGGTGAACTGTGATTGTTCGTATGGTTGAGCTCTTTTCTGTTATGAATCAACCTGCCTTATGGGGCAAAAAGGGGGATGTTAGTGTTTGTAAGCGAAAGCGGAGTGTACTTCATAAAATAATTCCACAGATTTATGAGAGCGTGAAACGTGATTACGTTTCAGTTCAAGTTGATTTGCGTTTGTGGGGAAGTCAAGAACTTTGCTTGATGGTTGCATGTTATTGCTAGAAGAATTACAGTCGAGCTTTTGAGTTCTGATGTTTACATATGGAATATACTAAAATGGGTATTTGGTTTTCAATTTCCACCATATTGATATGAGGAATTCTATTCTACCAGTTCGATTTTGTTTGCTAACCTGGTTAAAATGTCATATTTGATTATCTTAAAGATAAATCGTCCAGTTCAAACCTTTGTTGGGGTAAGAGGATGGTCCCCATCATGCTTGGCATACACAGTTGTACACACCAACTGCTCATTTGTTAATTACTTTTCACTCAATTGTTGAAATTTGTTTTTATTTAAAGTAATTGATAAATTATTATCATAGTTTACTATAGATATGCTTCTTGGTTAACGAAAATAAAAAGCATGCATCGTGTTCCCAACCTAACCTCAACCAACATACACCTATTCAGTCGCGGGTCAATCTGCCTAATGTGAAACTGCCAAGTTTTGATGGCACCATTTCGGAATGGATCACTTTTCGCGATTCATTCGAATCGCCTATCGACTCCAATGCTGATTTGTCGCAATTCGATAAATTGTCCTACCTTATGGCGTCCCTGACGAAAGACGCGAGGAAGGTGATCGAAGCTATAGAGCTTACAGCTGCCAATTATCCTGTCGCCTGGCAGCTGCTTGAAAATAGGTTTGAGAATAAGAAGCTTATCTTCAAGACATACATGGACGCTCTGTTTTCGATCGAGCCCATGAAACGGGAATCGTATGAATCGTTGACGCGGTTGGTCGATGAGTTCGAGCGAAACCTGAAGATGATTGACAAAATGGGATTCTTAACGGAGAACTGGAGTGTACTTCTGGCTCACATGGTCTGCTGTCGTCTAGATCCGTCAACCCTCGAACAGTGGGAGTCATTCTACCGTTCAACAGAAGTTCCAGAATACCACGATCTTATGATCTTTTTGCGTGGTCACTTATACGTTCTCCAAATCGTATTCGTCACAAACCGGAGCAGCATCGCCCGCTGAAATCGAACGCCGTCTACACCATCACCAGTCCAGAGACCAGCTCGTGTCCGTTTTGCTCGAAGTCCGCCCAGTCTCCATTCAAATGCGAATTCTTCCAAGGGTTGTCAGTTAAGCAACGCTTCGATCTTGTGAAGAAAAAGAACTTGTGCATTAATTGTTTATCGCCGGTGCACATGGTTCGCAAATGTTCATCTGGTACATGCCGAGTAGACAAGTGTCACCAAAGGCATCACACTATGCTCCATCAACCATCGATTGATCATCCATCTACTCCTACTAACCCAAACGCTCCACGTTCATTTCCGGTCCACCCGGAAAATCCTCCGAATCAGTCTTTCTCGCAAACTCACTCGCCATCGTCGTCGTCATCGTCTGGATCCCAACAGCCCTCTGCCACTAGCCTTGTGTCCACCAACGTCGTCGGAACTCCTTCTGTTCCTGCTACTGTGCTGCTGCAGACGGCAATCATCAAAGTGTTCGCTTCGACTGAAGTTGCGCCGCTACCACTGTCATCAGGAGATTGGCAACTCTGTAATGGTTTCGTCTTACGCTGTTCACGTTCAGATGGGGTTTCACTGTATGGACTTCAAGGCTGTTCAATCGTTTCACATCTTGAAAAATATCACCCAAGATCTTTCCACTAGAACTCTTGATACCTCTACATTGCAACTTCCACCAAACTTTGTCCTAGCAGACCCGAAGTTCTTTGTGCCGAGCTCTATCGATATACTCCTCGGCATGGAACTATACTACGACTTGCTGCTAGATGGATTCGCGAAGCTGGGTCCTGAAAAGCCGATCCTCCAAAACACCGTCTTCGGTTGGGTAGCGTCAGGCAAAATAGGTTCCGGACAGTGCGACTTAACTCCGAAGGTAACCCACGAATGCAGTGACCAGTCTCTCGATTCACTAATCACTCGTTTCTGGGAAGTCGAGTCACGTTGGTCAGCAAGTACCCAGTCTGCGGAGGAAGTCGCATGTGAAGAACATTTTGTCGCAAACACATACCGGGATGATTCGGGGCGGTTCGTAGTCCCCCTTCCCAAGCATACATCTATTCTGTCCCAACTCGGAGATTCGAAGCAGATTGCCACTAGAAGATTTGTCACCTAAGAACGTCGTCTCGATGCAAATCTCCCGCTGAAGCAAGCCTACACCAACTTTATCGATGAGTATCTTCAGCTGAGTCACATGCGAGATGTCAACGATTCCACATGTTCACCTGCTGTACCGTCCTACTACCTACCACATCACGGAGTTGAGAAAGCGGACAGCACAACCACAAAACTACGCGTCGTATTCGACATCAAATCAGTGGAGTTTCGCTGAACCAGGCACTGATGGTTGGACCAGTTGTCCAGGATGACATCTTAACCATACACCTTCGCTTTCGTATGAATCGTATTGCCCTAATTGCAGATATCGAAAAGATGTACCGTCAGCTTCTCATGCATCTTTTGGACTACCCACTCCAGCGTATCCTCTGGCGCAGATCGTTATCAGAAGTGATACGCACCTACGAACTCATGACAGTCACCTATGGTACTGCGTCAGCCCCGTTTTTGGCTACTCGATGCCTGAAAGAGCTGTATAAACAAGCTGCTGAAGATTTTCCACTGACGTCGCTTACGTTGGCTAAAGATTTTTATGTGGAAGATATGCTGACAGGTGTCTACGACGAAGAAGAAGGAGAAGAACTCTGCAAGCAATTACTGGCGCTTCTGAAGTCCGCCGGTTTCAACCTTCGCAAGTGGGCATCAAATTCAACTGAAGTCCTCTCGAAAATGCCCATTGAACTGCGTGACGAACGATCAGTGTTAGCCCTGGATTCACCCTCTACTTCGATCAAAACTCTCGGAATCCAATGGCAGCCCTCCACGGACACGTACAGCTACGCAGTTCCCGAATGGTCAACTCAAACTGTAATTACTCGCCGTGTCGTAGCCTCTGATCTTGCCAAACTGTTTCTTCCTCTTGGATTGCTCGGTCCTGTCGTAGTTCTGGCCAAAATCTTCGTACAATCACTTTGGCAGACTACTACTTCGTGGGACGAACAACTGACACCCAAGCAACAGCAATATTGGCGGGAATGGCGCGACAGCTTAATCGACTTGCCACTGATATTCATTCCACGATGGGCCGCGTTCGTACGAGATCCTCGTCGAGATACACGGATTCTGCGACAGATCTGAACGCGCATACGGTGCCTGCGTCTAAATACTTGCGGACCGTATCTATCGACGGAAGTATCTCCGTCAGACTACTGTGTGCCAAATCGAGAGTGGCACCTAGCGGAAAGTCGAAGAACTCGGTTCTGCTCACCCTGCCGTTGTTAGAGCTCTTTTGGCTCATCTGTACGACAAGGTCAGCTTGAGCATAAGCCTGAAGACAAAGCCCTTCTTCTGGACAGACTCCATGATAGTGCTTTGCCAGATTCGTTCCAAACCTGCTCGATGGAAGAAGCTCATCGCCAATCGTGTGTCGGAGATCCAGCGTCTAGTGTTGGTACTAGTGTTGCCATGTTGCAAATTGCTATTTAGCAGGTTCGTCACCAAAGATTTCGAGCCAAATTTTTCTTAAACAAGAAACCGCCAACTTGGGTGTCAAGATAACATCGTCACCCCGATTGCAAAGTACTCATATTGATGGGTATTTGATAGCATTTCACATTTTTTTCTGAAACCAAAGCCGCCATGTTGAATTTTAAAATGGCGTCGGACAACGGTTTCTGTACATCACTGGGTTGGAAATACCCTTAATAATGGATATTTCACAGTATTTTCCACGTTTCTGAAAACGGAAGTCACCATCTCGGGTTGAAAGATGGAATTGGACATCGGATTTTGACATCTACGTGGCGTCCTTGTTCCGAAAATTCCCATATTGTTCTTTGTATGAAAGCGGAAGCCACAATCATGCACAGAAAAAAATATATCTGAATTTTAATTGTGATGTAGATATTCATTCACGTAAACTTGTATTTCATTTCACGCAAAAGAGCAACTTGTAAGCAATGTTGTTTACAATAATGGGCTTTTGTATGCAATATTTACAACATTGCATGAAATGTCGCAGAACTTAACATGATTTATAATGTAAACTTATACGATATGTGACGCTCCACGTCGGTAGCATGTGCATCGAATTGAACAGAAATTTACACTACTTTTTCGAACTTTGTGGGTTTCAAAATGGCGTCGGACATCGATTTCCGATCTGTGGACGTCACCCGTTTTCAAAAATTTCCATATTGACGGGTCTTTGACAGTATTTCCCACTTTTCTGAAACTGGAAGAAGCCATCTTGGTTTTCGAAATGGCGTAGCATATCGATCGCAAGACGTGACTTCGATTCCAAAAATTCGCATATTGATTTTTTTTCCATGATTTGTTTTCCGTCAATCATGTTTTCCGTACTGAGTACTATAATGGGTTTGACGGTTCGGCTTGAAAAATAAGTCATGCCTTGATGACGGTTTGTTACCATCTCTATATTTGCTTTTTCGTTTACAATAATGAAACCTATCGGTTGGTTTTCCTTTAAGCTGGGTTTAGACAGGGCAAGTCAATTGATCAAGTCGACTTGAACGCGAACTGAACGTGTAAACCATGCCATTCAACTGAGTCCTTTCGGGGGGAGAGGCAATCACGCTAACCACTACACCACCGGCGCCGCTATATCGCTTACTGAAGGGTATTTGACAGTATTGCTCACTTTTTCTGAAACCAGAAGCCGCCATCTTTGATTTCAAAATGGTGTAGCATATCGATCTCTAGACTTCTTTGGCGTAGCTAATGGGGGAGCCAGGGGGGCCAGGCCCCCTCCAGATAAATTGTCTAGCTACGCCAATGCTAGATTTCACCCCGATTCCAACACTAACCATATTTGATGGGTATTTGACAGTAGAGGTAAGCATTTGTGTAGAGGTAAGCGTGATTACCTCTCACCCCAGCAGCCCTGGGTTCAATCCCAGTTGGCGCCGCCGGGATGTTCTGAGGCATAACATCTCTAATCACGCCTGCTTTCCGAAGGCAAGTAAAGCCGTAGGTCCCCGGTACATGAGTTGATGGGTCGATAGGTGGGGTTCAGCGGTGGGAGCTGCCTCCCTGGCGTCGGTAGCATTGGTGCTCAGCACGGAAAGCAAGATCGACGGAAAACAAATCAAGGAAAAAAAGATGGCATCGGACATCGATTTCCGTCTTCAAGACGTCACTCCGATTCCGAAAAACACCCTACAAATGGGTACATATGTTAGTTCAAAAATCTCAATATTTTTAAGACCGTGGATATCGTAGAACGAAGGCGTGATCAGAGATTTTATGCCTCAGAATATCCCGGCGGCGCCGCAAAAAAATTGAGCTTTGTGGCGCCCGTACAACGGTGTGCATGCCTGGGTTACCCGGAATTTAGCATCTCCGCAACGATGTCTGAGCGCCACTGGGTTGTCTGCTGCCATAAACTGGTCCTTAATCCGGCTTTCGATTTTTAATGGTCTCGATTGCCAACTTTTTCCTCCCAGCCAGTGGCTCTTGGCTATTTGGGGGAGGTCGGTGTTGGCTGCTGTACGGAGGACTCTCTTCCCCTCCTCGAGGAGATAGATCCGGTCGTTATCCGATGTTTTTGCCAAGTAGGCAGCCGCTTTGATGGTGACTGCAGTGTTGATCCGACACCGGAAGGGAAGTACCACAACTTCAACGCAGGGCAGGAGACCGGAAACTACCCAATTGTAGCCGTTGTAAACCGGTCCAAGGGCTTGCAATAGTTTGTCTTAGGCAATTGCGATTAGCTCTAGTCTAGACGGCTGTCGATAATTGCCTTGGCAACATGCAGCTGGATAGACGCTGCATGTTGCCAAGGTGGACGCCCGGAAACTTTACACGAAGTTGCTCACCAAATCGTGTTGCATCGTGATGGATGACGAAGTTTACGTCAAGGCCGACTTCTGTCAACTTCCTGGGCAAGAATATTTCCTTGCCAAATCAAAGTTCGATGTTCCGAAGGATGTTGCAAAGAAGTTCCTGATCTGGCAGGGGATTTGCGGATGTGGTGAAATAAACGCTTCCTTCATCACTTCCGGAACAATCAACGGTGCGATTTACACGGAAGTGTGCCTTAAGAAGCGTCTCTTGCCATTCATAAGGAAGCACAAATGATCAACTCTGTTTTGGCCTGGTCTAGCCACTACGCTCGAAACGTGTTGGAGTGGTACCGAGCCAACGGGGTCAATTTTGTGCCAAAAGATATGAACCCACCAAATTCACCAAAACATCGCCTAGTTGAAAAATTCTGGGCAATTATGAAGACGGAACTTCGCAAACATCCAAACACTTTTAAAACAGAGCTGGAGTTGAAGAAAATTTGAGTAAAAACAACAAAAACACTGGGGAAATCGGTTTAAAATTATGATGGGTGGAGTGATGGGGGATGAGAGACGAAATTGGATACAACAAATTTTGTAAATCATAACTCATTAGTAAGTTTTCATTCGCTGAAAATTTCAAGAAAATCCGATAATCGGTTTAATTTTGGTAAGCACATATCTGTGTGCAATTTTTATCAAATTAAATTAATTAATTAAATAACATGATAAACTATATAAATGAGCATTCAGGTTCAATAGTATCAATAGTATCGTAATAGCTTCCCAGTCTGAACATGGCATAAGTTACTACCTAAATACAGTATTTAAATTTCAACCAAATTTCAATTGTTGAAAATTGAAAAGCAAATACCTTATCCTTACCATCTTTGCTTTTTCATCGCCGTCGTCACCGTCGTCGTCGCCATTTGTGTCATATTAAAATGTAAACAACGGTTTCGTAATTTGCGAAATAATTTCCGCTACTGTGCACAAGGCAAACTACTGGTGCTCGCGAATTTTCACTTCTCGCGCAAAGCAGGAAACAGGTTTGATACGTATGTAGGTGTATAGGAAGCAGGAAGATACCGGGAACACACGGGAGCAACCAATAAAATAAGCACAATTTTCCCTAACCTGGTTTGTTGGCTGCAGCAGTTGTGGAAATTCGGAGAACAGCTAAATTAATTTTCATGCCCGCTCTGTCTTGTTCCAAGCACCATTTTCTTCACTTTTACCAACAGTGGTCCAGAATGGAAATTTAGCCGGAATAATTGTCCTGCATCTTTTGCTGTAATATTAAGACGTTTGGTATCTTTGGTGAAGTGTTTATGCTTGGAAAATCTCTTCTTTTGGTGGTTGTAAACATTAAGGGTGGCCCTTAAATTCATCGATTTTGAAAAATTATCAGTTGCTTATTTTTTTTAAAATAAAGGCATACGTTGTTCAGCAAAGCTGCTAAGTTAATTTAAAGTAACTTTGCTGAGCAAACATTAGTTTGTTGACGTAGGACTACGTCTTTAATGTCTATATGGGGGTACACTTAGTGAAAACCAAAAATGGAACATGTAACAAAATTATGAAAGATTTTGAACGTTAATAACTCAGCTTCCCCTGGACCACTTTCAATCATTTTACCACCAATCGATCAGAAATATTCCTACGCATCTGCAAAATTTAAGAATTCATCATTTTTTTTTCAAAATGTTACTATTGAAAATTGCACGAATGTGCAACTGTTGCTATAATAATTAAAATTATCACCGATTACCTGCGAAATGCGATTTCCCTAACACAGATTTCAAAGTTGAATTCCATCTGGTCAACACCAAACGGTGTTAATTCAATCACCGCGTGGTGAGTGGTGGTGTTCTCCGGTATACAACGAAAGGCTCCCTGCAAGCAGCTAGGTTGGATTCAGTTCCAATCACCGTGTGTGGTGGTGTCCGGTCGTCGACATCATCATCAGCAGCAGCAGTGCTTTTTAAGCGTGGCGCTGAACATTGTTCTCCAGAACACAACGATAGGCTGCCTGCTAGCAGCAAGATGCAGCCCACATGAGCGAGCATCCATAAAAGGAGGAAGAAGGCGCACCGCTATTGATCGGAATCAGTAGCTCTTCGTGAGTCGCTGTGGGTCATCTACGTCAAGCGCGTCATACTAAAGATTATAAACAGAGATAATCCCGCTGAAATTCCTATTCCTACGCAAAAAACAAGCGCCTGCTGCAGTTGAAAAATAAGATTTATTATATAAGACCACGCAGTCTTACGTCACCATTGCGTACAATCCCATAGGGCTGTCCCTTGAAGTTTTTTTTTATTAGTTTCTAAACGTTCCCTTTTTAGAGAAGTTTTTCGATTTTGAATAAGTATATAGTTTTTAGCTCTTAATCTTTTGTTTAAAATTCATCCCGAAAGCCATTTTTAAAAAACTTTTACGAAATACATTTTTTTGCAGAATAAAGTAAAGAACACGTGATTTCATCCATTATCAAATACACACTCATTTTTAAGCCTGCATTTGAAAGGGAATAGCATATATGATACAAAGTTTATTAGACATTTGTTAGTTTTTAAACATATATTAAATCAATTTTACTTAATTCATCTTTTTAAATATGTATAATTGAGAATAATTGCTGTATAAAATACAGACAATTTTTTTTTGCAAAGCATGCGTCGTAAGAAGCCTCAAAAGTTTCAAAATATGGTTTTCAGAGGGCCATCCTAACGAAAAATTTAATTAAAATGTGCTAGTACAAAGTTGCTTGAAATTATCTCAGCTAGAACTTTGCTGAAGATTGTATGCTTTATATTCAAAAATAAAAAATATTTTGACGCCCTAATGTTTACAACCACCAAAAGAAGGTACTTTTCAAGCACAAATATATCACCAAAGTCACCAAACGCAAAAGCTCTGGCATCACTATTCCTGCTAAATTCCCATTCTGGACCACTGTGCAACGTCGCAACATTGGTTGGCAGAAGCTTTGATCGCGAATGGGAAGGTAAAGTCATTCGGGGATGAGATAGGTATTTCTGGAAATTGGATTCGAGTGGTTGTTGAGTGGGATCGTCTTAACAAGGAGCATGACTTAAATTTCGTTTATTTATTTTAATTTAAGAGCTTTCCAACGCATAAAATTAGACTTTCGGATTCGATAAACACGGCTGACAGTGATAAACAGCAGCGGCGAATGTACCTTGAAGAACACCAAGTTTATTAGCTCACTATTTTTCAATTATAGCCGTGACCAAAAGTACGCAATCTGTACTCTAACCGATCGAAACTTTTATCATTCATAAAGCAAAGCACCTCCATGAAACCATCCAATTTCACTTTGGCCAACCTTTTTCCCCTTCCTCCAACCGAAAAAAAAAAATATCAAAGTTTGATTAGTTGATTAAACATTTCCACACCACTGCGTGTGCACCGTTTTCTTTCCTTACTGTGGAAAGGGTTCGATATTTTTCATCGCGATTCTAACTGCGTTGTTTTCCTTGTAAATTTTCACTCGAACAATCATCGACTTTCTCATTTGAATGAACCCGCCTGGCTTGCTTGACTGACATGACTCGCGCTTTGAAAACGCAACTTTGGGAACCGCACGGTAACTCGCAACAACTCAAAATTCAGTCGAACATGCTCATTTCAGCGGGACGTATGGCTATTCAAAAGTGAGTAGGTGGACTTCTACACACTTTTGAGCAAACGACGTTCTCACGCAGAGTGAGTCAAAACCACTCTGTGATATTTTCAGCCGGGCAGCTTGTTTTTTTTTTAAATTTGTTTTGATAAAAAATGGAAATTACCTGCTTCAGATTCATTTAACTTCCTTTATACATTTCGGCCGGTGTTTTACAATAATTTCACCGTTTCTTAGAGCGTTTGCTCCGACACGGCTGACATTTCTCGTTTGCTGAGATTTTGACAACCTAATGCATCAGACGAAATTGAGTACGATCGACTCACCCGGTTAGTAAGCTGAAGCAAGCATGTACCACTCACCTTACGGTTTGTTCATAAACTACGTAGACACATTATACGGTTTATACAAATGAAAACTAATATGGCAGATTGTCTACGCGGTGAAAGGGGCGTCTAGAACATTTCATAAATGATCAACATAGCTTATGAACAGTCCCTTCCTACTTTTGCGGAAGGATTTTTTTTAGGGTTTTTGATCTAATTTCCGCCCTACTAAAAGCACAACCCGCGCTTTACATCTCTTTTCTGAACGAGTTTAAACAAAAAATGGAACATTTCTATCAAAGATGACTTCTAAATTTATTCATCTTTCCATATGTAAATACCGTGATAAGGAGTCACAAATTGTTGAGATATTGTTCAAAATCTAATACTGCTTCTTGATTCTAAATTCGTTCTACGAGTTTCAATTCCGTCCTAAAGTATTGAAACTCCATTAGATTTTCTTCGTCCTACGGATAAACGTAGAAAAAGGGGATTTGCTAGGAGCGCTTCTTTTGTTTTGAGAACAATGAGCGTAAATATTCATACAATGCGCTCTAACAGGGTTGATGTTCTAGCTAATGAACTAGCGCATCGGAACAAACCGATTATTGATTTGTGCACGGTTAAATCATTGATATTATTGATTTTTTCTGATCGATAGAACGGAAATGAGCGATTACGACGAAGTAGCGCTCTACCCTACCTGAGCAGAGTTTTGGAGGACTTTTCTACACCATTACTTTTCACACAGGCGAAGCATGATTGTTTGCTGGCGAGCCCGGTTTAATCACTATAATTCATACTTTATTGAGCTTTGAGTACCTATCCCAGCAGAGAAAAGGTACGATGGCAGGCGAGTGGGTTTTCAACTGACTGACAGCGTACGCAGTTAGGTGCCTAAGGTACTTGAAAGGGAACTGTGCTTGAGCACGAACTTGTAGGTGGTTGAGGGCGGAGTACAAAGAAAGTTGAATTGCCCGATTTTGATGAGTTGTTGCTTGATTACCGGTTCAATGACTGATTGGTGAAAATGTGTTTCCTGTTATAGCGCATTTCAATGGGCGTTGCGTGCTCGGTGTGCAGTGCAATGGATTTCAATTTACTGTTGTAACAGTTCGGAGTGAGAGTAAAATATTGTAACATTTGAAATAAACATTAAGTTGTGTTGTATTTTGCCGGATATGAGGTATGTTTGATCCCTTAAATTTAGAAAGATAAATATATGTCACAAAACAATTAGACTCACTTGTTCTTGTGAAGTTCCTTCTTCGAGACGCAAACGGCCGTGTAAGCATCCTCCAGTAAACACAACTCTTTCTTTTTGCAGTTTAGTGGTTTACATAGATCACCTGGAATGGAAACAGATGGTAATGGAGATCAGTTAGAAGATTTAATATGGCTAAGAAAGGGAAAGTTGTCGATTAATCGTCATGGACACCATCGTAGATTATATAAATCCTTAGTCAAGAGTTTTTTAAAAATGTTGAGATACGTACCCTTTTGCATTTATTTTCTTTTAAGCTTGGAAATATTTATTGACGCAACAAGTTTGAATGTATTTCAGCACGAGTCAAACTAAAAAAAGAGTGTTGATAATTAAAATTGAAATTTGCAACGATTTGCTTACAACATTTTTTGCACTCCAAAGAGTGTCGAAAAGTTACACTTTTCGGAACTGAATTTACTTAAGCATTCCTCACAAAACCTTTGAGTTACATTTCAGAATTACTTTCTAGTCTTCTCGAAATTCCTTAAGAATACTTTCCAGAATTTCCTTAGAATTCTCTTTGAAATGAGCATTAAATTATCCCAATTCTTATCGACATTCCATTGAATTTGTTTCCTGTAAGTTCATCAAATTTCAAGACAGATCTCAAGTTTTTCTCAAGCTCAGATCTTAAGTTTTCTTTCAAGCTCAACGTTTTTAAACTAATGTCTTAATCTTTCTCTTTCTGAAATTCAATCTTGTTATTCTTTCAGGCCAATGTCTTGAGAAGTGCAAGCTTGTGAAGTTTTAGAATTTTAGGTAATTTGCACTTGTTACAAATATTGCCATAAATGTAGCTAGGTGCTTCTTGCTCAATCAATTATTTAAAACAATATATATCAATATAATATATGTCTCTACTTACGGGTACGTCCCACCGGTTTTGGCCTTTCATACAGGAGTATGATAAGTATGATAAGAAATTAAATCTTGATCAAGTCATGTAGTAGGAACAGTCCAATACTATGTGCAGGCGCCTTGCCATCATCATCATCATCATCATCACCATCATCATTATCATAATAGAACAACTTCAACATAAAAAAATCGGCAAGTCTGATATTTGCACACATATAAGAATAGGTTTTTACCGATCATTTGTGACCTCGATTGAAATATTCGGTCTAGAGCAAATTTTTTTAAAGTTCTTTTTAGCATGGTTTTACAATGGTAGCTTTTGAATATCCAAGGCATTGGTAGTAAGAGCCCTTTTGATTAAAAAAGGGACAGCATATCGGTGGAAAACATGCAAAACAGAAGAGTAGAGAAACCGAGGTAAGAAGAGAAATCGGAGGATAAGTAGAATTTCGATTAAATATAATTCGCGATTGTATTCAAGTAACAATTTTACGCTAATGTTTGTTTGCGTTTATTTAAAGGCAAGTTTCGAACACCTCAGCAAAACGGTCAAGTACCTATACACTTAGTGGTTTCTACCGAGCTCGGTTGTGCAAATCTCGGCAAAACAAGTTTGACTGAGATCTCAGCAAAAGTGACATTTGATTACTGAGTCTCGGATGATGCATAGCTGAATCTCAGTCGCTAAATTAAGTTAAGGATAATAAGAGAAAAGTTAAATTGAATCCTTACATTTCTGAAAATACTGCGTGGTCCATCAGATTTCAACCAAGTCATCTTCTCCAGTAATTTGTGGCAGTTTCTACCTGTAAAGCCATACTTGCTATGATGTTGACATGAAATTAGATACACCCACTGTTCAGCAGTTGTTGGACTAACAGCTTCAACACCTTTGTAAATGGCGTTTATGATCCCAAGTACGATATGGAGCACGGGTGGTGGACAAAGCAGAATAGTTCTTTGATTAGGAGCTCCACACAACATTGGTTTTTGAACGCAATTATACAAATTCTTTGCTCGTTTATCATCAGCACCATCAGTCTTCCACTTTCCGTACCTTGTGTTTATCAAGTCCAACGTTCTTGGAACCTTGCGCTATTGAGAAAGCATGGACTTACTTGTGCAGCAATATGGACAAGGATAAGTTGAACTGTGACCCATAATAACTAGCAAAAGATTGATGATTTTTTAGGTCACCTGCGACAATTGCTTCCAATTTGTCCAACGCGAGAAGTGTCGACCAAACTTGTACAATATTGGTGTTTTTTTCCGGAATGCTGGATATTACTGAAAGAAGAAACAACTTATTTATTCTTGTATCTTTAGATCCATTCCCTCTTTTTCGCTCCTTTTCTACGATAGATAACGTAATCTTAAATGAGCCTCCTCCCCCATATGCTCCGAGCTTATAGAATACATCGGTATTATATAGAAATCGTTCATGTTCAATATACTCGATTAAAACCTTCACGCCGTTACAATATATGACTAGTTTCATCAAAACTCTAGGAAAAGACCCCTTACTGGTCTGCTCAAATTCAAATGGAAGATGTGTAACAGAAAAGAACTCCTTGAGCTTCTGGTTCCTATCTTTTAAATTTTGGGGAAGATAAGAGGGGACTTCGATGTCCATTCCTCGGAGGACACTGCATAATTGCAATGTTTTCCTTGTGCTCAAATTGCATTTGGTTTTTATAAGGAACAAGTCATCAACAGATAGAATTTTATTACTATGGGAAGTCGATGATATTCGGTGACCTCAAATGTTCTGGAAATACCACTAACGAAAACCACCAGCTGGCCAGTGTCTGAAATGTC
Source organism: Ochlerotatus camptorhynchus (assembly GCF_037179485.1). NCBI lineage: Eukaryota > Metazoa > Arthropoda > Insecta > Diptera > Culicidae > Ochlerotatus > Ochlerotatus camptorhynchus. Next base: position 774,640 of record NW_027040859.1, on the reverse strand, counting down.
CGTACTTTCGTCCAATGCCACCGAAAAATAGACAAAATTTGCAGCTCTTCCCTTCAACGTATTTTTCATATCATCAGTAATTTCTTCAACTCTACGAGTAATTGTAGCTCGCGATAGAGAAATTTGCGAAATAACTCGATTTTGGTCAGAACATACTGCTTCCAAACAGTCTTTCACAAATTCACCATCCGTAAAAGATTTTGAACGTTTTGCTATTTTTCCGCAACAATGTAGCTGATGGCTTTAATGCGAATTTCACTTTCAGTTTGTTTGTTCATGTTTTGCTGACATCGCAGTTAATCTTTAAGTTCACTTGTCTTCACGGTATTTTCCAGGAAATTTGTCCATTTTCGAAGCATATGTTGTATCGTGATGGCGTTTTAAATTGAACTTCTTCGCAACCGCCACTGATTCATTGCAAATTAAACATACCGGTTTTTGATTAATTGCAGTAAAAAATACATTTCAGTCCACTTTTCTTGGAAAACTCGTCCTTCATCTTCAATCACTGGTTTTTTGCCAGCCACTTTGGGAGCGATGAACAAATGTCTGAGCAAAAAAAAAAGTATACCACCGAACTGGCGCACGCATGAACAGTGTTGCCACATTTTTTTCAAGTTTCAATCTGTGTTTTCATAACAAAAAATCTTTGTAATCTGTATCTGGCTGACAAAAATCTGTAAAAAATCTATATAATTTCTTCAAAGTTTTGAATCTTAAGAATATACTAAAGTTTGCTTTCTAAAGAATTAATCCAACTAGAAAATCCTACAATCATGAATTTTTAACGAGATTTGAATATTTACAATACTGAAATTACTAAAAATTAACTTTCAATAGTGAGCGACAAATCTGCTTCCGACTGAAATGAAGTAACAATCACATTTCCCAAGAATTGGTTTTTGGTCTGAGATTATGAAAATCTTTTTCTGGCCATTGCTTTTTTTTAAACTCTGTAATCCTTATTTGTTCTTTGTTTTCTAATATGGCGCTATTCAAATTTCAAAATTTCCAGTTGACTCTTAGAGGAAGTTTGCTAAAATGGCTTGTTTCCCCATTTTTGTCGGTTACCATGGGACATGGTTAATTAATCAATAAGAATGGGAATCTATTATTGCTCCCAACGAGAGATCTGAAATCAGGACATCTTAACATCTTAAGTACCTTAAAAATTATTGAAGATAATACAATAATGTTTTATTTTGTGAAAAATACGGTTTGGATTTGATGCTGAATGAATTCAAGCTGCTCAAAAAGAAGAAATGATTATTTATCGAAATAAATAAATAAAATATATTCCACTTATTGGGAAAATCTGTTTATTTTCTAAAAATCTGTAATCTGTATATACAGATATCTGTATCAAAATATTGAACATAATCTGTATGATAATAGATAAACTGTGTATGTGGCATCACTGCGCGTGAATGATAAATGGGAAGTAGCAAGTAGGAAAGTAGAATTTGAGAATCATTCTGCGTTCCGTTCATTATGGCTCTCATGAATCTTCAATGTACATGAGAAAAGAGAGGAAATTAAGCATTCTCTCCTAGTTCGATAATTGTACGCTGCAGGGTTTGAAGCTCGACGAGAAGAAGAGAATAAAATGTTTTTGTGAATAAAGCGAGAGCTATAATAATTTCAGCATGGACGAGTGCACCGATCACTCGAGAATAAGTGACACAAGCTGCGGGCAGTATTTACTAATCATGAACACTAAATGTTCATGAATAATGAATAATGAACATGCAGTATTCATTATTAGTAAACATTGCCCGCAGCTTTGTCACTTTTTCTCGAGTGAGTGAACTCAAATTCATCGGTGCACTCGTCCATTGACCGATGGTTTCGTCGAAATGCATGAAAACAAGCTTTTCCATATGAAGCGTTCGAGCAGCATCAAAAACGAGTTCTTGTTGATCAAAGCAAGTAGGGGAATTTACGTATTCTCGGCAACCTAAGCAGCGACCTTCTTTCTATAGCCTTTTTCTCTATGGAACGCCACATATGCAGTATTGGTTTGTTTACAATCTTTTGCTGCCAGCTGCTCTAACAATTTCAGTCGAAAGAATTGTCAAAAACTGTTTTGAAACGCTTTTACAAAGCTCCAATCTTCTCCAGTGAGAGCGAGTATTGTCTGCAACCAGTTTTTCTTCGGCAACCGTTCCATTTGAACTGCATGTAAATCTGCTGTTCTATTATCGGCAACTCGAAATCAGCTAAAAATTGTAGTGCGTGTGTTTCATTTCAAGAAAACCCTGCTAGATTGCTTTTTCTCATTGGTAAAAATATAGTCAAATTGAAGCTGAAAGCATAAAGAATCGTTTGCATGTATTCAGCGAAGTGTTTTCGAAAGAAAATCCAGTGAAAATAGTGTTTCAATTTGGGTTGCCGAAAATAGTCTGTCATGCCGAAGCCGTCATTTCCCCTATATACGGCCGCAAAATGTGCTATCTGTTGTATTTTATTTAATATAACCTTTTCTATAATGCAACGCAATGTTTTCCTAATGACTTTTCCTTGATATTGCTTATATCTAGATAAACATTTCAAAATGTCCTATCTGCATTCATCGATTCTCTTCATCGACTATTTCTTTCGTAAATAACTCAATTTCAAAAGCATTCCTTGCTGTGTTCAAAGTTCTAAGCGCAAGACAATAACTTCTGCTATCAAACTGTGTGGCAAAAAGAGCACGAAATATGTTTGCGTAGGCGTGCTTATAGAAAGAGACAGTCGATGAAGAGAATCGATCAAAGCAGATAGGACCTTTTGAAATGTTCAACGAGATATTTCAGAAGTAGTCCACGGGCCGCATAAAATCATGCCACGGACCGTGTGTTGAGCATCACTGATCTAGAATCTCGAAAAAATAGGGTCTTAGTTTTCTTCTGTGAACTCCTTTGGAAATGCCACTAAAAATTCGAATCTCTTGATAATTTTCGTAAATCCTTAAATGCTCTTCACAATCATCATGGAATTTTCCAAAGATTTCTTAACAATTCTACTCTGAACTCACATAATTGTACTCGAATTTTAGTTAAAACTCTCTAGAAGTTCTTTCCAAAACTCCTTGGGATATTTTCTCTAAACTGCCTAAAAGAAGAACTTAAAAGTTCTTCTAAGTGGTTTATCCTGAACATCTAGTCCAGTCAAAAAGTCTCACAATTTTTACAAGGTTGAGAATCTTATTTTGCCAGATTTTTCATCTAAATTCGAATTTCCGTCTTTTTCCAGATTTCCTGGTTTACTGGTCACCCTGTAATATATGGAATCCTAAAGTGAATATCAGCTTTTAAACCGATGCATTCAGAAAGGAAGAGGATTGAAGCTTAGCATGAACAAACATACTTCAATGAATTTAAACCAGTTTTTAAAAATTATTCTGAAATAAGTTATAAATTTATAATATTCATTTCCAAAGAAACTACGAAATAATTTGTTTGAGGGAGGGGGATGCGTGTTTGCGATAACGTGAGGGTAATATTTAAGCGGCTGGCCGAAAAATCGTGACAATATATGGGGGTTATATTTGTGTTAAATTTGCGTGACGTAATTAATGAATTCTCCTTAAGTAATATTTACAAGCGAATGAAAGCGATTGGTTCTATTTTAAAATGTCTAAATCCTGATGAATGTTGGCATTTATATTTAAAAATGTTTTAATGCTAACGCTACATTATTATACATATAGGGGAAATGGCTCTAATGTTGGCCTATGGATCTAAGATTGGGTCCAATCGCTAAAAATCTGCTATTTATCAATTTTATTTAGATGAACACGTCATTGGGACTTTATTAATGGATATTTTTGGTTGCTATCGAATTTATGTATGGGCCCAAATTAGGGGCATTTAGGCTCCAGAACTCCACGCGATAACTTAATTGAATTAGCTTTGGTGCATTCTATTCGAAATATATTATTTGATAGTTAAGGTGTTTCGCTGTAAGATCCTTATTCTCGTAGCCACTTCGAAACTTTAAGTGCACAAATATCAGCTTCCTAAAAACGTACCACATTGCAACTGTTACTTCACGTTTGCTGCACTGCAGCATACGTGAAGTAGCAATTTCAGGTGTAATGGGGCATAAATTTCCGAAATTTGTGTAATTGAAAATTCGAAGTGGAACTGCATGCAGTGTTGGAAAAGTTCGCGATATTTCACGAAGTTCACCAAGGGAAAAGTTCGCGAGTCATAGGGAACTTTGATGAACTTTTCCATCACTGAGTGCATGTATAGCCTACGGGGTGGCCATTTGGCCACGAGAAATCACCTTAACGCGAGAGTAGCATTTGTTTGCACGGGTCCGGTGCGTTTAAAAAAATAGACACTTTGATCACAGAGAACAGACGTTGAGGCTCGAACAAAATTTCTCTAAAAACTAGTACAAAGATTCCTATTTGACTTAAGCGTCACTAACGGCGACTTCCCCACTTAAAAACCCTCTTTGACAACCTGATGGCGCTGGCGTTGCACAATTTACACTAGATACTGTGCTGGTAGCGCCAGAAAATGTATCGACACTACCGCCAAATTGGTCGAAAGTGGAAAATTTATAGAGAAAATCAGGAGATGCTAGTGCCACGTAACGGCGATGTTCCCACTTATCTTTACACATGTTTCTGACCGAAGTTGGACGTCTGTTCTTTGTGTTTTGATTGCGATCGGCAGTTTGCTGCTAAAAGTGAATGTTAGGGATGGAAGTGTCAGCCACACAGAATGGGTTGAGACATGGATTAGTGTGTTCGATACAAGTGTGATTCAGGACCAATAGTACGCAGCAGTGTCTGTTTTTCTTATTTACCGTGACACGCAAGGAGTAGCGCTTCAACCCAGTGTACATGAATTGCGTTCGTCTTAAATATCTTAACTGATTATCTAACCCAACATTTTCAAAATCAGAAGCGATCCTAAAGAAAAATATACAAATACAAATACTTATTTTGAATACTGTCGACCTCTGAGCTTAAAATTCGATATTATCATCAATTCAGCATGAGAAAATAATATTCAATCGATCTGTTTGTAAAAACCACACAACACGTTCTACAGCGCAATATTTGTGTAATATGAAAACAATAATTTTGCATTTGATCCTCAAAATCATCCCCACCAAGATGAAGACGAATATTAATATTGACAACAACAAAGGCGATAATGAACATCCAGCCATGAATGAACAAAAATAAAAGATGACTACGATACTCAGAGGTTGCCTTGATCAGAAGAATGTTTTTAGGTCAAAATTCAAATTCATGCAGGTGGTGGTCTTATGACAAATGGCCGAATGAAGAATGGCCGAAAGGACGAAAGTACGAATGGCCGAAAGGACGAGACTGGACGAATGGACGAATGGTATTGTTCGGGATGATATATCTTTGTATTTCGAAGGAATAGCTCCTGTGCTGTCCTATTAACCCTTTAATTCCAAATTTTTGTTTTGATACTACGTACTTTCTTTCGAACGGCCTTCAATGCAATATGGAGTTCTGTATTATTTTTTGAAATTAATTATATAATTTGAAGGAATAGCTCATGTTTAAAAAAAGGAAATATCTCTATAAAAATGTAGATTCTAAAGCTTAAAAAATCATTAAAAAATGTATTTTGACAAAATATTAATTTCCGATGCGCCAAAAATCACTTAAATTATATGTTAAGGAAGAAAAGAAGATTCATCTATTTCTACCACTTTCAACCAGACGGGTGATCATCTCAGTTGTAACTGTTATGTGCGTGATGAAGTACCTGGGTACCCAGCTCAAATTTGAATAAAACGGTGTAGAAAAAAGCAAAAAAAAAAAAAAAATCTTCACGCACAAAAGGGTTAAAGATAAAAAATCTCATGAATAACTGCAGCGTCAATAAATCCGCTACAATGTTACTTGAAAAAAACAGCTTATGTTTAAATGAAAAATATATCTCTGTAGAAAATATTAATTCAAAAGCGCTAAAAATCACTACAAAAAATATTTCGGAAGAACAGCTCATGTTTATAATCTCTTTTTTAAAATACATTTTATTTATTTATTAAGATCTTATTGCCGATTTGTGCAATATTAAAATCAAATGAATCTTCAGCAATTGCCAAGTTGATGAAGGGGATTTATTTCATTATCGTTCCGATAAATTGAAATTCGTTCATTCGGCCAGTCTCGTCCATTCGGCCATTCAGTCATTTATCATTCGGCCATTCGTCATTCGGCCATTTGCCCTGAGACCTGCCGGTAGATGGTCTATCTGTTAAGGTTGTCTACATTTTTGGCAAAGTTGAGTGTAGAAGAAACGATTTTTATCAGCACTGGTGCGCAGTGCTAGAAGATACTCCCCTTGGGGCTTAGTCGGCAACTGGTTTCATCATCCATAGGCGCTATGGGAATGGAAGTCAATTTCAGTGGGAGAGAGGGTCCCCAAGTAGCCAAAAATTCTGATAAAAGGCTATTTGCGGCTTAAGCAGCTTGGTTGAAGGTGGTCTATAGAATTCTAAGCAGCCGCTTTTTTAAGTTGTTATAAGAACTTGAAAGTTCCGGTACCATTTTTTTTTCCTTTGGTTTGTTTTTTTCCGTCGATCTTGTTTTCCGTGCTGAGCACCAATGCTACCGACGTGCCAGGAAGGCAGCTCCCACACCTGGACCCTATCTATCGACCCATCAACTCATGAACCGGGGACCAACGGCTTTACTTCCCATCCGAAGGAAGGCGTGATCAGAGATGTTATGCCTCAGAACATCCCGGCGGCGCCGACTGGGATTGAACCCAGGCCTGAAGAGCATTCTTAGCAGCTTCTGGTGGAACTTGAACGAAACTTTTAGAAAATTAGTTAAAAAAAGGTTTTTGTCTTCTGCACCAATTTTATGTTTAGTTCGCACTTTTATGAAAATTAATTCTAAGGTCAGATCTTTATAAAAGTTATTTCTTAAGGCTGGTATGAACGTGTATTGATTTATCAACCTTAGTAGAAGTATTAGAGCTGTTTGAAGAACTAAACCTAGCTCTTCTACGTGAGAGTCTTAGCACAAACCACTAGGTCATCTGAGATATATTAAAGTGAGCTGTTGTCTCGCCTACTGTTGGAGTTTTCAGTGCCGGCTGACTGACTTGATTACGAAACACAATACCTTGATGTATTTGAAATTGGTGTAAGCACTGCAAAAATATAAGAATTATGATTTATTTGAGCCACTGATCATTTCATATTTACGTACATTAAAATTTGTTACTAATATGACGGACCTTTTTAGAAACTTTCAAGTTTCTAAGAAGTTCTGTAGGGAACTTTTAAACTACTTTAAAGTTGCTAAGAAGTTCCACGGGGAACTTGTTCGGAACTTTGTAGTGGCCATGTTTTCAGCCTTGCCTGAAGTTGCTAAGAAGTGCTTGGGGCTGCTTTTTGGAACTTTTTTGAACTTCAAGTTGCTAGGAGTACGCATCGGTGCTTTTTGGAGCCTGAAGTTCCTCGTGTGCTTTCAATAGCTTCTAAAGTAGCCAGAAATACTAGAACTTTATTTGCACTTTATGGAACATGAAAGTGGGTTTTATTGTTGAATGCGGAACTTTTGGTTGCTTGGGAAGAAAGTTCTGTCGGAACCTTGTTTGAACTTTATGGAACTTGTTTATTGATTTATTTGATTAGGCTCAAACGAATTAACTTTACAGAGCCAAGGATTCTTGGTCACTATACAATACATCTTAAAACTATAGTCAAAAGGTACAACACAATAAACACTTTATCTTCCGCTATCCAAAAAGCCTCCTCCATCAGAACTGGAGCCGCTTCCAGTGGTTTCATTGTATGGCAGTTACGCCAACGAGGGTCAGAGCGCTTCCATTGCAGCAATGGACGCAAAACGTGGTTAGCACTCACACACTTATCACTAAACGGTTGCTTTCCAAAGTCGACGACGCATCGACCGAAAGAACTGCTGATGAAGAACAATGAGGAGGACCACACAATGGTTGCTGCCGAGAAAACAGACGATCGCGTGGCACACATCGAGCGTGGCCTGCTTTTGTCGACAGCCGAGTGAACACTGATTTATGGAACTTGGAAGTGGGTTTTAACGATGAATGCGGAACTTTTGGTTACTTGGGTCATGTGGTATATGCGCTGTTATACATCAGGTATTGCGGAATAAGATCACTTTTTATGAGTTCCTGGTAGTGGCAATATGCTACCCAATAGAATTTGTGCTAAGTTTTGTGGCTCGTATGATGTGGCGTGATTTTTCAGGCCTTTATCGGGTTGTGTCAACAGTGGTGAGGTGGAATAGGTGTGCATAGTCCTAGTGAACCGGCAAGGATGGTCATTGAAATAGCATCGATATCCTTGTAGCAGATGGGTGAGATGCTTCCTTTTTATTTAATTATATTTCCATAAGTTTTCACATGAGCAAAATGGCTTTTCGGCGTTTAAAATATCTTCAACCTCTTTTTTGAGGTTCCTTTAATGAACATTGCTATTGCACTGTCTGAATTAGCAATGCTGCATGATAAATCCACGAAAATATACTTGAAATTAGCAAAAAGCCATCTTACTCCGGAGGTGCATCTTACCCCGCCTTACCCTATGTACTCAATATACGCCATTCCCTACTAACACAATTCTCCCCTCCAGTGACATCTATGAAGGTAGCATGGATTCCCTTATTAAGTAGATGTTGAAATAATCCTTGTTCCTATCTCCTGCTATTGTAAGGACGTGGCCAGGTGTATAATGCGATACTTGTTCTGCAAATTTTTATGATTGGGGAAAATTTTTAATTCCATGGGTTTTTTTGTGGCAATACACGATATTTTCTGCAAAATATATTAGTTGACTCCTATATAGCCATCCACGATTTGTGTAATCGCAAATGCTATGCTATGATATGCTACATTATATAACTATGACAAAATATTCAGATTTCCGTCAAAATGCGGAATAATGCTGGTATTTGACCTTCTTGTACATAACAAATGGTCAAAATGCTTGTTTTCCAATGTGTAGGCCGAGTATGAAGGGGTTGAATATTCGATTTATTAATAACAAAAATTATCCCCTTCCATGTCGTTCAAGAAACGGCTATGTGCAGCCAAATTGAATTTCGACCCTTTCTAGGATAATTGGAAGGGTTCTCCCGAGGGTAAAATTTGACAAACTTATTTGTGTACTACATTTAAGCTAAAAATCCTGAATCACGGTTTGGTGCGATCAAACCCTTCTTACTTATTTTAGTTTTGCGAAAAGTGCTCAAATCCGCATTGAGGAAAAGCAATTGCGTAGAATAATATCGTTTGATGAGCCGCACTTTTGGGTGCTCTAAATAGCTACCAATGATATTTCATGTTCACGTTGGAAAGTGGCTAAGGGGAGTTGACTGTATATGGTTTTAAAAGGTATTTGAACAATTTTCAGACCATCTTTAAACTCCATTCTCTTTCAGCTCTGTGCTGTACTTTCTACATAACATATTTAAATTATTGATTTTTGGATTTCGCTACATAGCACCACACATAAAGGAGTAGCTGCACAGCGACCTTGTCGGACTAGTCTTCCGGCTACCCACACAACATACCAACGCCGAAGGTTAGCAGGTTGGATATAAAGTTTTCAAGTTGATACCCGATTCAAAACAAATAGAGAAAAGAACCCACAGAATATATAGAACCGTTGACAGCTACACAACAATAACATAACATTCAGGTCACATGAAGGCACGTGTGGCATTTTGCTGTTTGTTCTATATCGTGTTCACATCCTGCCACAAGTCCTTTTTCCGTGCACCACTTTCACAGACACCATGACTCATGCATTCGCTTCTTAGATAAATTGCTCCAAGTTCAACGGCAGTCCCCCATCGCGAACAGGGCGACTGCATGCAATATTAGGTACATGGGTGAAAATGCAGAAATTCCTAGCTCGATGGAACGACTCAATTTCATTATTCCGTTTCCAACAACGAACCACAACCCCGTGGGGACATCCCGATCTGGAACAATGGCACCAGCTACAATATTATGAATAAATTTACATAATTTCCCATCAAATATCGTTCTACCGGTTGAGCACTCGCTGCAGCCATTCCTGCTCGCTGTAGTCTTATAGCCAACTTGAGCCATTTTATGCAACCAACCAACCGGCAAAACTCGTCGCACAGGACACGGCCAAGTTAGGAGAACTTAATGAAATGCGAGATCCCTATGCTCCTCGTGCTCGAGTAGTTGCCATCATCATCATTAGCGGGCCATAGAGTAGGAGGCGTCGCGTCACACCGACCCGCGATGGTGGGCTAAACCGCACGCCATTGCCAGCGCAATTGGGTCAGCCCCCTCCCGGCGGCGGTGCCAAGTACTCGGTTTTCGTAGGTCAGGGGTTTTGAAGACTGAAACCGTTGAACAGAGCACATAGTAAACCGCGACCGCTCCGGGTCAGGAGAACATCACCAACCACACAGTGCACCACAACAGTGGAATGGCGGCGGAGCGACGACGCGGCGCTGTCGCACGTGCAGCATATAAATTAGATGGGTGCGAACATGGGAATTACCCGGCGGACAATTTTTGCCCGTGGGGTGTATGCTCGATTGCGATTGCGAAGATTGCAAGTGTAGATGGGATGTGTGTAATGTTCTCGCGTATTCGAAGGTAAGTGGATCGATACCCGGTGTCAATGAGAGTTTCTCAATCCATGTACGTGTGTTTGTAATGTAATGGGAATCGAAGCGCGGTATCTGCTGAAACCAGTGATGCCATGTATCCTTATTTTTGCACACGAAAAGAGTTGGGACCCCCTTTGTTTATGTTGATACCGTAAGGTACTGGAACAAGTTTGTTACATCAAAAAATAGTTAAAAAAAATTCACTATTTTTTGGGATAGCAAACAAACTTTACAGTATCAACATAAACAAGAGGGTCATAAATTTCTTCGTGTAAAATAATCAGGATGGCAACGTTGGCTGGAACGACGGAGTATTTCTTCCAACTGTGGTGGAAGACATGAAATTGATTCGAATCGATGTGTGTTCGCTCCGCCACATGTTTGCGAGAAGATTCATGTTTGTGGAAATCATAAACTTCATTGCTCCCTGCACTGCAAACAGATATCGAGTCAGCGGGTCACGAATCGATTTTATATGGTCGTGATAGGTGCTGGTTTGTATATTTAACGATTGAATTCTGCACTTTGAAATAATGAAATCATTTTTCTGACAAGCCATTTAAGGAGCATATTATGGCAGTAGGGCAGTAAATCGATGCACAATTTTTTGTTTTTTGGAAGTGATCCTCGGAATTTTTTTCAAATATCATCTTAGAGGTACGTTAAAAGTGAATTACAGATTCGTAAAGTACGCATTTGGTACGTCACATTTCCGTAGAAATTTGGTCGATCGACTTGGTCATTGCTGAAATCGTATGTCTATCCAGCGGGACACGGGTTTTCCGGGAAGCTTTGAGGTACGTTCAAAATCCTTGAAAGTACGCTATGGTACGCTATTGGTACATTCCAAAACATGTTTCATCTTTGAAATTCGTTAAGTTTATCCTGCTGGATAGATTGACGTTAATGGCGAAGTTCGGATTTTCTTTTAATTTAAATTTTTAAGCCCAAGCGGTGATTCAAAGAGGTGATGAGGTTTTTGAATATCTGTCGGCAAATTACGATAGCATAAGGCACATATTAGGTAATGTAAATTGGCAAACGATTTTGAGGAATGAAAAAATGTCGCAAATGCTGTATACGTCTTCAACAAAATATTATTTGAAGTAATACCTGATGAAGTACCATCAAAGAGAAGAAGGCGTCAGGGCAACTCAAAGCATACAGTTTGGTTCAACAGTCAAATCAAAAATTTAATAAACAGAAAACGGAAAGCATATACAATAGGGTGTTTCATTTTGAAAAAAGTGATGAATTTTTGATAGGCCACCCTCCAGTTCGATTCATAGCCCCAAAATATGAACCTGTGCAAAAAATGGTAAAGATTGATGAAGGTTTAGAGGTCGCGCCAATGATTTGGATTTTGTATGGAGATTTTGGTGAATTAGTATGGGAAATTATTGATTTTCGTTTACATTGCTCTAACTTTGGTTGTAGTTGTCCAAACGTTGAAAAAAAAATATGTGGTTGTCATGACAATGATCAACAAGCCTGTTGTTGTTGCGATGAAATTGGCGTTGTTGCCTTGTACATATTCATCTGTCAATTTACCCTATTTTGCCATTTTTTCACATATTTTATAATTCTTGATACGCTGCAAAACTGAGCGTAGCAACTGTAGGCTTTTTGTTTATTGCCATAGCAATAACATACTAAATTTTTTCGACATTTGGACAAGTAGAAGCAAAGTTATAGCGATATAAGCGATTTTTTAAATTCTTCCATAGTAATTCCCATACAAATTTCAAATCATTGGCGCGACCTCTAAACCTTCATCAATCTTTACCAATTTTTGCACAGGTTCATATTTTGGGGCTATGAATCGAACTGGAGGGTGGCCCATCAGAAATTCATCACTTTTTTCAGAATGAAGCACCCTAATATACAATTTATAAAAGGTGTAACAACAATGGTAAATAGGTTTCCATATTTGAACATTTGTAATCAACTAAATATGACCATTGATACTGCCTTTGAAGAGTACAATGCAAGAAAAGAACTTGAAATTAAATCTTGTCCGTTAAAACTAAATTTAAATCATACAACTTTCCATCGAGGATGAAAAGGGACGGATTTGAAACTTTCTTTCAAGAAATCTTTACCAGACAAAGGTGATGATGATCGCGATCGGGAATATTTTTCATTCTTCCCTGACATTAGTGCCAATGAATTCGAAAGGAAGGACATTATGGTGGCTTTGAGAAATTTAGACATCTCCAAAGGTTCAGGACCTGACGGGATTCCACCAGTATTTATGAAAAGCTTAGCAATAGAACTTACGGCCCCACTGTTTTGGCTTTTTAAAACGTCGCTGGAATTTTGGAACTTCCCCAAAACATGGACAAGTTCTTTCTTAGTGCCTATTTTTAAAAGTGGAAACAATTTGACATATATATCGTAAATGATGCATACTTTTTATGCAAATCTGTAATACAGGGCTGGTAGTGGATATGTTATATAATAGTAGTGACTTTGGTGACTAAAATAAAGAAAATAGTGACCAAATAGTGACAAAAAAGTGACTAATAATGACATTTATTGATCGGAAAAAATGGTTACAACATTTCATTGACTGCGACCCACTTCGAGAAATTTTATAAACTCACAATCACAACCCATACTGAGCATTTTTCATGCTCCTTTAAAGTAAAACAAATAATGGTTTACCAATCCCATAAATTTGTTTCGAAAAATTAATATTAATTTATTTTACAGTGAACCAGGAATTCCGGAAAACCGAAAAAAGGTGCGATTTCGAAATCGTTGGGAAAAAATCTGGAAAACCCTGTGAATTTCGATGACAAACCAGGAAAAATAAGATTCTGGACCTTTGAACAATTGCAAGACCCCTGGACTGGAAAATGTTTTCAGGATACGGACACTTTAATGAACTAAATATTATGAGAATATTGAAAAGATTTTAGGATGAATTCTGCAGATAAAAACAATGTTTTTTTTTAGATAAAAACACCAATAGATCTTTTTTAAGAACTCTAAGAGAGATTTCACTAGAACTCCCAGTCATTTGTGGGACTTCGGACGTTCAGAATAGAATCTTTAGGTAGTTTTTTTTTTTGAAAATTCATGACGATTGTGAAGCGGATTCCAGGTCCATTTCAAATGAATATTCAAAATAGGTTCTTAGAACAATTGTGATGACAATTCGAAGGAAATTCTTAGGAAATTTAAAGATAATATCAAGTGAATTCTAAAGAGAGTTTCATGAATCTCCGATAAATACCAAGGGAATCGAATTTCGAGGGAGCAATTCCAAAGGAATTTTGAGATGAGTTTTATGAGAATTCCGAGTTTAATTCCAACAGCATCTCGAAAAGAATTTAGTGGAGAGCTCCAATATAATTATGAACAGAATGGTATGCGATTCAGCCGAAGACATCACTCGGATAAATGGGTTATAATTTAGAAAGCAGAAATTTCCCTGGCTCAAAACAACCGGAAAAATCACCAAAATTCCGGGAAAACCCCGGAAAATTAGATATTGGGATTTGCTGGTCACCATGATTATGACTAATGAATATTTGATTTTTGTTTTATGTCACCAAAAATTTGAAAATTTAGCTCTTTTCAAAATCGTTTTCCACCCTACTATCCTAAAAGTACCCAAAACATTTTTATATTATTAATTTATGAATTTATCATTAAATGAATTGCTATACGTATAGATTTAATTCTTTTTTGTTATTTAATATTTGCCCCTCCTCGACCTAAGTGAGTGATGTCGGACATAAAATGAAAATATTATTTGCATCATCCTTATGCCTTATTATCAAATAATAATAACAAGACAAATGTTGACATTTTTTAGACAATCAATTTTAAAGAGGATATAGAAACTTTTGAAACACCTCAAATTGTCATAGCTCAAGGACCTACACAACCTTTCTAGATAGCAGTATATGAATAAATCTCATTATTCTGGAACGAGGAAAATTTTCCGAGATGGAAAGATCGTGAATTCACACGGCAAATTAATCTAACTCATATTTGAGTCAAGTTCACTTAAATTTGCAAAAACGCAGGTCACAAGAATGAGTAAATTTTTACTCAAAGATGCGTAAATGTCACTCATATATGAATAAATGTCATTCAAATATGAGTGATATTTGCTCATATTTGAGTAAAAATTCACTCAAATGCGATTTTTAGTGAACGGGACTCACATATGAGCCAGATTTATTTGCCGTGTAGAATATTTTGCATGCGTCTCGGAAAACGAATAAAAAATTAAAGATTCCGGGATAAATTTGAGAGATTTTGGACCCATTTTTCAATGCTGGGGCTTAAGCATTCGAAATCTCTAAAACAAACAAGTTAAGAAACGGCCCGGAATAATTTTCATATTTTGAATATATGGAATGTAAGTTCACAGTCCTTGAAACATTTAAATACTTCTGAAACGTAAATAACATTTTATGATCTTGGACATAGATTTTTTTTCTAAAATCTAGTCTTGGAAATGTTTGGACGAATATTAAAACTACCGAGTTTCAATTTTATTTCAAAATTATAGTCTTTGAAAAAATGTCTAGCGCAAGTAAATTTTTCTAGACCATTTTTCGAAATATCTTCCAAATAAACTTCCAAGATCACGAAGTAAAGAATTTTGGAATCACATTTTTTAAACCTCTGAAAATTTGCGATACATTTTTTTTTTGACTATTTTGAGATCACAAGGCAAAGGAAAAACTTAAAATTTTTATAATCTGGTCTGATAAAAAGAAACTGAATGTCTAGATTACGAAGACGAAAAACATAAAATGTTTACAGTTCTGGTCTGTTCGCAACTCTTTTTTGTCAAACTTTACACGCTGATTTTTAATTAATCTTTTTAACAAAAATTTGTTACCAAATCATTATGTGATTTTTTAAAGGCAAATTATTTACATTATTAGTCGTAAAAAAGATCACTAATAAATTAAAAAAAGAGACTTTACTGACTATTAGGTGAAAAAAGTGAATTTTCAGTGACTACAGTGCTACTAGCCCTGGTAATAGAATTCCACATTTTTCGGTTGGGTTTATAGATAGGATTCCATACATGGCTCTGGGAGATCTTCCATTCAATTTGACCGAAGATAGCAGCAGAGCTGAGCCAAAAAGTAAGAGGTTGTGTCCAAGACACGACCGTAGATTTGACGTAGGTAGCTTTGATGTCACAGCAGAAGTATAGTATATATTAAAGTGATGTTCTTGGAGATGATGCGGTGCGAAAATGAAGCCTTTAAGCCTATTTTATTAATAGAATTCGGCAAGATATTTTTTGGCATAATTCTCTTAAAATTTGCAACAAAAGGTATAAGGATAGGTACGGTCTGGCATGCTCAGTGCTTGGAATCAATACTCGGCGACTGTGTTAGGTAAACCACTTTTGCTGTCACGGAAACGCCTCGTTTTCTGATGTCAAAATTACGAAAGAAAACCTTACGAAGTGTTTCTGGTTACTTGGCATGGTCATGTGGTATTCGGTCATTGCGAGAATTTTTATGCACCACTTCAATACATTATCAAATGGCTTTGGGGGTGATGTGGCTGGCAGCAAGGCAAGCGAACGTTAACTCTTAAACAACAATAATTTATGGTGGTCCTGAAAAGAACCGTTTTGTCGTTATGGTTGAATAATGCTGAGTTATTAGGGTGTTCAACACGGACGAGGCAAACGAGCTGTATGTTCTTTGGAACGAGGGTGACTTGCTTGGCATAGATGGCCCACAGTGGCTCACGAAGAGCATCTGAATCCGATCAGCGGTTGAGGGCAGCCTTGATAGCTAGCTGCTTGCGGGGAGCCTTTCGTTGTGTACTGGAGAACACCAACACTCACCAAACGCGGTGATTGAATGAACTGTGTTCGTTGAGACAGGATGGAATTCAATTTTGAAATCTGTGTTAGGGAAAGCGCTTTTCGCAGGTAATAGGTGACAATTTTATGATCATAGCCAAACTTGCACATTCGTGCAATTTTCAATAGTGAAATTTTGAAAAATGAGAAAAATGATACGTAGTAAAATTTCCTATCGATTTGCGTATTCAGAATTAAAATCCATCATCTCTGGATCAAAATCAGATCACTTTCATGCCGCGACTGACTTTGGATTTTGAAATGGCACTGCCAATGTTACCAATGTTAGATTTTAACATATGGGAACTGACATCCGATTGATGACCTTGAGAAATGTCCAAAAAATACTCTTTTTCAACATTCAAAGTGTTTTTTTATGTTACTTCATACGCGAAGTTAGCGATTTTCAGAGTTGGTTGGAAATGCTAACATGAAGCTTTAGTGTGATAATTTATTAGCTAGAGAATGATCTTTTTAGAAGAGAGTAGGTGGATAGTTCTGTTAGAGTACGGCAGTATGAAAATTGAATAGAAGTTGAAAATGAGCGAAGGGCCATTAATGCGACAGTTTTTAAAGACAGCCGCACATCTTTTGCCTAACCCGTACGATGTACGCGGAGACTTGAGAGGCATTTTTTTCTAAAGTTTTTTTGCTATGGATTTAAACTGCAATAATAAAAAGTACAGTGGAGGATGATTTAGATAAAAAAAAAACCCTTCATAAATACATGTGGCATCTGCGTAAAAGGTTAGTAATACAAAAATCACCATCGCCTTTCAATCATATCGAATTTCATAATAGCTTTGATTGTAATTTAATATTTTAGTCAAGGTTGTATAAGGCAATATTGGATACCATTTTGTACCGATTCTACTTGACTCCATGGGATTAGGGTTACCATATTAAAAACTTGAAAAGGAAAAAAATCACTTGAGGTTTGGCGAAAAAGGAGGACGATGTTTCCTTTTCTTATCATTAAGAGAGGACAGTGAGTTTTTATCAAACGTTTTCATAATATGATCGCTATCACAAAATTCATGATTTTAACAAGGTTTAATTGAGATTGTTCATAACTTGTAGTCGTTATCAATTCAATTCATCATTCATTCGTTCTGGATTTTCTTGTTAGGATGCTTTTAAATTGGGAGCTCGTCTATTGGGTTACTTCCAATTAAAACGCAGTTATCCTTTTTTGACAAATGCATTCATAAGCCTACATAATTCATTTCTGATACTTGTAAATGATATAGTGAGCTGTTTTAGTGAAAACTACAGTTTTACAAGTTTAAAACCGTCCTAATAAGGGACCTTGTAAACATTCAGTGATATTGATACACTACGTGGCTTTTCGGGTTTCTCCCAAAAGGGACTTTGTACAAACTTTCGCACAAATAATGATATATATCTCTTAAAGTATGAAAGCTAGGAATGTGGTGTCTTCAGCAGATTTGCTTAAAATATCATTTGTTACAAAAATATACAAGACACCAAACGTCTATTTGAATCAGAAAAAAAAAACTATTTATTATCACTTTTAGGTGGGTTAATCACCAAACCGCCTTCACCAAAAACTGTTGCAAAAGGAGGAAATGCCTTCCTTAAAGATACCGTATGGTAGCCCTACACGGGACCACCTTTACATGCTTTCAATTCAAAGCAACCACATCGCATCCTCTCCGTTCGTATCCTGCCGTTGCTACAGTAACCTGGAAAGAACCCCAAGCAGTACGGAACTGAAGCTATCTATTTTTGTTGATGTTATTTCTGCCAACCCAGAAACCCAATGCCGGAAGAAGAAATTTAGGTAGATGCTGTGGAGCAACTTCATCTTCGTCTGCAGCTATAGTATGCCGTTTTGGAAAGCGTTGTCAAGAGTCAGCACAAAAAGTTCCGGTCTGCGGAGGATATTTACGATGCCAAGTCAAATGTGTAACGCTGGAGTGTTATATTTCATAGCGCAAAGTTCGAGTCCACTGCTTGCGTTCTACTCCAGTAGTGATACACAAAAGTTATAACGAGAATGCGAAACTACCCTTTGCCGCATGTTCCCTACAAAACCTGTTCAGTTTGAGCGCAAAGCAAAACCTCGAAGGTCCTGTGCCAAGAATCTGCTTCGCAATAAGTGACGACTTACTGCTCTTGGTGCCAATGAAAATGTTGCCAACCGCCAACGCAATATAGCAACAAGCGAGCAATATGTATGATAGGGGAAATGGATGTAATGTCGGCCTAAATGCCCCTAATTTGGGCCTATACAATTTTCAATAGTGAACGAAAATATCTATTAGTACCGTCCAAAGGACGCGTTCATCTAGACAAAATTGATAAATAGCAGATTTTTAGCGATGGGCTCAATCTTAGTCCATACGCCAACATTAGATCCATTTCCCCTATGAAGATATTTTTTTGCGTTTTATTTGCCATAACATTTATATGGAAAGGACGTACATATACGTATGGTGCTGTTGATAAACTACGTAGACAATTTTTGAGAGGATTTAGATCCCCTCCCCCTCGCGTACATAATCGTCAATATTTTTTTTTAACGTTGTATGGACCGTAGATAATACCGTAGATAACACCCCCCTCTGCCTTAAAGTCTCTACGTGGTTTATGAGCAGCCCCTATATGAACTAGAATAAATAGAACATGAGAAATGCATTTGCTCGAACAGATGCAAACTTGAAGAGACTCTCGTAGACTGAAGAGTGCGTATGAATTTTGATGTTTGTTTGCTAGTCACTAGAGTTGTATACCCTCGGTGCAATTTGAGTCAAGTGCTGCTCTGGTTTCAGTGTTAGATGTTTGTTATTGTTGGATCGTTTTTATGTTCAGGATCATTTCGACCGCTTGTGTAGGTAATTGCATTTTTTTTTTCATGCAGAATATTTCAACATTTACTTTTACAAAGCTTAATCGCTTGATTATTTTATGAAGGTATGTTTCTCGTATATGCCAATATAACTTTGCTATATGTCACTGGTGTGGTTATGTGGCTTTAGATACTCTTAATATGCCCGATATTGTACACATACACGGGATGTGCTATTTTGGTCTGAATGAAATGCAATACAATACAAAGCTTAGCTTAGACTGACAGCACATATCAATGGCTGCTACTCCGTGATTGATCCGCACCAGTGAAAGTGCACAATGAATCAAGTGAATGACAGACTGGGAGTGGTCGTTCATTCTCACTGTACAACTTTCTGTGACTCCAAATATTTAAGGATCAATAACGGTGCCGGTCACGCCCTTGCAATCAGGTCGGAATGGGAAGCGAATGTTAGTGCGTGCTTTTTGCTGAATTAGAGACCGGGTATACCACTGCATCCCCACTAACATCACGGGAGGGATATTTTGTTAGAGAGTTAGGTTTGTATGATCAGGATTCACCTTGATAAGTGATGATAGTGTTGATACAATGTATTGAATGGTAAAATAAATTTAAAAAATCTGAAGGCTGAGGCTGTATTTGCAAAAAATTGGACGCACCACATAGGTCGCCAAATTTTTTCCTTAAGTCTGATTCTCTTCAAAATTTCTAGAAATGAAGTACTACTATATGGTTATATTTGGCTTAAGAGGAAGCTCACTGCTCCGCAAAAAATAATTACGTTTTGATTTTTCTAAAAAATATTGAAAAAAGATATCAAAAATCTAAAAAAAATCACATTTTTTATAATTTAAAAAAAAAATCACGTGCAAGAACATTTTTTATAAGACATTATGGCATTAAGTCGGACTCAAAACACTACAAAACATAGACTTTTCGGTTTTGCTGAGAGTCCATTTTTTTTCATGATGAGAAAGAAAAAAAATATTTTTACATGCAATTTTTGACAAAAGTCTAAGAAAGAAACTGATTTATTGGATTTTTGATATTTTTTTCCCAAAATTTTTATAAAAATAAAAATGCACCGATTTTTTTTTTAATTTTCGGGCTGGTAAGCTTTCCCTTAATTGCGTTATTGAACCTCCTATCCCAATCCAAACGCCCACACCTTTGCCTTGACCTCTTTGATCAGGTTTTGGACTTTCTGTTTAGACATTTTCAACCACACTTTATTTAATTAAAGCTCATTTTTAATCCCTTTTGGGGGTTTTCGAAGGTTTGCTAAATAAAGGCTATTGGTAAAAACCCATGAAGAAAGAGAGGTGTCGCACGGCATGTTTTGGTGTAAAAATGAATTTGTCGCCTAGTACAGGTTCCCCCAGGGGCACTCCGGTGGCTCCGGAAGTGGCCAATGTGATCAATGATCCACTTAAAGTTTATAGAAAGCCTATTGGTAAAACACCATGAAGAAAGGGGTGTCACATGGTATGTTTTGAGTGCATGAATGAACTGATCACACTTAGAACCCTCCCTTAGGACCGTTTCCAGGGAAATGGCCATATCTCGGTTGATTCTGAGCCGATTTTAGCTCTTGGTGCGTCATTTGCTTCGAAAATATTTTTTTTTGTATGAACAAAAATCACAGATTAGTAACGGACACCCTGAGGAATACTCATCACAAATTTAGCAATTTAGACATGCCCTCTGGACAGTGCTGACATTTGTCATTGTCATTGACAGACTTTTGCGCGATATTGACAAAATTGTTTGTCACATAGTCAATGATAGACTTGATCCTCAAAAAAATCTTTGTCAAAATCTCATTCATTTTTTCGTCAATGACAAAGATTCACCTGGTAACAGAAAGGGTAATTTCTTGCATTCTGAGTCACATTATTGTTATCCAAGCTGTTCAGGACGTAGATGCTTGTTCACTTTAATGGCTCCATGTGAATGTTTTCCTCAAGACATTTAATTTCATTTTAAATTTAGCTAATAACCAAATCAGCACATGTTCGTCACTGACAAAAATGCCACTGACAATTGACATGGTTTGCCTTGACGATGACTGTTAGCTCAAACGAGTGAACAAAGCAGAATTTTGAGTATCACTGTGTATTGTCAAAATTGTGCAGCACTGCCTCTGGAAATCCAGAATATCTCCGGTATCCGGTAACCATGGTCACTTCCATTGACACACCATGAAATTTGATTAGTTTTTCAGTCGAATGCTGAAATTCAATAAATTGAATATTCAACGCAGTTAAAACAGTCAAAAGTTGGACAAAATTTTGCTAGTACCCTATAATTCGCACAACCCTTGTACATCATTCCTCGTTCTGCTTGCGAATGAGCAACATCAAGGCCTGTTGTCTCGTCACATGGCATAGCTTTAAAAGTGTTTTCACCGCGAAAAGTTTTTTTTTTCTGAAAGCAGTTTTTGTGCCTCAGGTGACTCGCGCATTACATAAGGAAGCAGCCGATCCTGGCGAAGCCTACGATCGAACTGTCCATCTTTAACCCGCTCGAAGATATCAAACTGATTTTATCGGAGCCATAGTCAGCAGCAAGAGCCGTGTAATACACATCGGCAAACGACAACCACACGGACGGTGTGTACGACTGGAAACAATAACCAGCAGAAAGCAGTGAGCCGCCGCACGGACGGTGTGTACGACCGGCATCTATTGTGGCAGAGCAGCAACAGTATAGCAGTAGAAACGGTAAGGGCAAATAGTAGCACGTATCTGTTTTTGTATTCCCATTCCTCGGACTGTTTGCTTGTGGATCGTCTGTCTCTCCCCCAGTAGAATCGTCCTACATAGGGTGGTTCGTTAATAAAAAAAAGTAAAATAATAATTACTTTTTGACGACAATTTTTAATTTCTAATGGATGGTTCAAAGGGGGGCAGTAAGCCTCCCAATGATAAACTTAGAAAGCGCCATTATCAGGCGTCCTCTGCCTCGCCTTGGGTTGTCTATTTTCGACAGAAAGAGAAAGCCCTTAACTTCTTAGGGATTAAAAGAATATTGACGCGTCGTTTCCCGGGGACCGAATTTCATCAGGTCAATCGGAACAAACTGCGTATAACTGCGCCTACATATAATATCGCAAATGATATTGCTGACGACGAGGCTTATAACAAAGAGTATTACGTCTACATCCCATCTCGAGATGTGGAGATAGACGGCGTGGTCTCTGCAGTGAGCCTGACGTGTGATGACGTCATGGAAGGTATGGGGCGCCTTCAAAATGCTGCTACATCTACCGTGGACGTTCTGGGTTGCAGGATATTGTATTCAGCGACCACGGTAGATGGTCAAAAGACTTATTCCCCTTCAGGCTCACTACAGATGTCTTTCGCTGGATCGGTTCTCCCAAAGTTCTTAGAAATTGAAAATGTTTTTTTCCCGGTGCGACTTTTTGTACCAAGGGTATATAATTGTACCAACTGCAAAAAGTTGGGACACACAGCTGCTTTTTGTGACAACAAGCCCCGTTGTGGCAAATGTAGCCAAGACCACATGGAGGGTGCTTGCCAACAGGAAGCAACTAAATGTGCTTACTGTGGCAAAGAACCTCTTCATGCTTTGCAGGACTGCCCCGCGTACAAGAAGCGTACCAACAATGTGAAGCGTTCAATAAAAGAACGCTCCAAGCTGACGTTTGCAGAAATGGTTAAGTTGCAAAATGGATCCTCTGCTTCGTTGGCATCCTCAAAATGAAAACACTTTTGAGATTTTGTCTTCCGATGAACTGGACTCTGACATAGCAGATGAGAGTGAGTCTCCGGAGGTACACGCCCCCGGTAAAAGGAAGCCGACTAGCTCCCCGGGAGTGCGCCGGAAAAAAAATAAAACCACTCTCAAAAGCATGCAAAAATCTGAAGGTAGCGGGGATTCATTGAAAAAGCCGAACAAATCGGTAATTGCTGCTCCAGCTGATCCTTGCTGCAGCTTTTCCACCCCGCCGCTACCTAATAAAGGTAATCGTAAGAGGTTACCAAAAATAAACACCACGTCTACTCGCAATTCAAAGAAAACTCTCCCGTCCAAGCGAGGAAAGATTAAATTTAAGGACATTGTGGATAATATTTTGAATGCCCTCGGCTTTCCCGACGAATCGCCACTTCGAGGGCTTATTGACCTGCTTGTTCCTATAGTCGGAAACTACTTCAAGCAATTGACTGCATCATGGCCCCTCATTGGTGAATTCATATCTTTCGATGGATAATTCGTCGAGTGAGGATCAAGATATGATCACTTGATTACAATGGATCTGTCGTAGTTTAATCAGCTAGCTGGCATCCCTATCTTGTTTGCCTTGCCTTGAAAAGAGCTAACATCGCTGCGGACCCGCGAATTGCGGGCCCCACTGACAGCTCATAATTTGTAAACAAATAGAAGATTCAAGCCAGAATTTCAAAAAAGGCGTGACTGATATTATGGATATTCTTAATATTTTTGCTTACATTTTGTGAAAAATAAACTTAGGACTCATAAAATATTATTTTCTGATTTTCTTCCACGAAGTCAACCATTTATATGGCATAAAAGGGAAAATAATTTCATTTGATAAAAATAAGACAATGCAGTCACGCCATGTTTGCAGTTCACACTGGAATTGTGACGTTTCAGATGTTGGTTTCAATAACATGGCGGCATGCCAGCCAGCTGAGTTTAATACCTAAATTAGACTCGTTCAAGTATTTGATTCACAATTCTGATTGTGATATATTTGCACTCTGTGAAACTTGGCTTTCTTCTGAAGATGAACTAAACTTCCACGATTTTAACATTATCCGCCTGGACCGAGATGATTCATATGGTGGCGTACTTTTGGGGATCAAAAAGTGCTACTCCTTCTATAAAATCTCAATCCCAATAATTTCAGGCATTGAAATTGTCGCTTGCCAAATAAATGTGAAGAACAAAGATCTTTGCATAGCTTCTGTATATGTCCCTCCAAGGACTTCCATAAACCGCCGTCAGCTTTGGAGTTCAGTTAATATCCTTCCATCTCCAGTTCTAATACTGGGCGATATGAACTCACACGGTACTGGTTGGGGCGAATCATACGATGACAATAGAGCGGGTATTTTCTATGATTTGTGCGACGATTTCAACTTGACTATCTTGAACACTGGTGAAGCAACACGTATAGCAAACCCTCC
Organism: Ochlerotatus camptorhynchus; assembly: GCF_037179485.1. Classification (NCBI taxonomy): domain Eukaryota; kingdom Metazoa; phylum Arthropoda; class Insecta; order Diptera; family Culicidae; genus Ochlerotatus; species Ochlerotatus camptorhynchus. The sequence goes on along the minus strand of NW_027040859.1, from coordinate 750,134 downwards.
TGCTCGAGAGAGCCGTCTTGACATATCTTTGTGCTGTAACTCACTATTATTAGATTGTCTGTGGAAGGTTATCAACGATCCCCATGGTAGTGATCACTTGCCAATTATTATTTCAATCAAAAGTGGTCGTCTTAAAACAGATAAGTCAACTCAAGTTCCTTTTGACCTCACGAGGAACATTGATTGGCAAAAATTTGTATCGGCGGTAACTCTTGGTATTGATTCTACCGATCCTCTACCACCACTGGAAGAGTATCGTTTCTTTACCGAGCTAATCTACAAAAGCGCATTAGAAGCTCAGAAACGACGTGTTCCAAGTGCATCGCTCAAAAGAAGACCCGCCACCCCTGGATGGGATGACGAATGCACAAAGTTGTATCTTGAGAAATCCGATGCCTTTAAAGATTATCGTAGACATGAAAGATCTGAGCTTTTTGAAAAGTATCTAAAGCTTGAAAAAAAGCTTAAAAACTTACTAAAAGCAAAGAAACGAAATTACTGGCGTACTTTTATCGAGGGACTTTCTAGAGAAACCTCGATGACAACGCTTTGGAAAAAGGCTCGCTATATGCGAAACCGCTCATCTTCCAATGAGAGTGAAGAATACTCCTCCCAATGGATATTCGACTTCGCTAAAAAGGTTTGTCCAGATTCTGTTCCAGCACAACCAACTTTACGGGATACAGTCCGAAGTAACGGTTCTCTGGATGAACCATTCACAATACTGGAATTTTCAATGACTCTTCTTTCATCGAATAACTCTGCTCCGGGAAGCGATATGATCAAATTCGACCTTCTAAAAAACCTTCCCGATATCGCTAAAAGACGATTACTTAACCTATATAATTCATTTATGGAATTCAATATAGTTCCACCAGCATGGAGACAGGTTAAAGTAATAGCTATTCAAAAGCCTGGGAAACCAGCGTCTGATCACAATTCTTACCGTCCGATCTCTATGTTATCATGCCTGAGGAAATTATTAGAAAAAATTATCCTATTAAGACTTGACCATTGGGTTGAATCAAACAATCTACTTTCAAATACGCAATTTGGTTTCCGGAAGAGTAAAGGAACAAACGATTGTCTAGCGATGCTTTCATCTGATATTCAACTGGCCTTTGCGCACAAGGAGCAATTGGCTTCAGTCTTTTTGGATATTAAGGGGGTATTCCCAATCTTTTGCCTTTTTTCGGCCTGTTTTTCAATTAATTTTTTTTCAAGGAAAATGAATAGTAATGCGCCTAACTCTTTGGGATTCTTGTTTATTGAACATTAAAGTTTACAAATAAATTTTTTTCGACATAAAAAAAGACATTATTGACGTCACAAAATGGCGGCAAACAGACCCCTGTTCGCCGCAAACGCCTGGACGGGCGAAGACTTTTCTCTGGAACGGCTTCATCTGAAACAGATTTCGTGATGAAATTATAATCTGCATAAGATTCTCTGGAGCTTCTCCCGTTGGCAGCAAAAAATCTTGCAAATTAACAAAATGGCGGCCATATGAAAAAACAGGCGATTTTTAGCCCGCTTTTTTGCAGCTTTAAGGTGCTTCAAACAATGTTAAATGTTAATATTTTTGGCTGAAAGTGGGAGAAGCTCCAAAGAATTTAATAAGGAACAAAATGCGCAAAGATTCAAGTCAATATCTCTTATAGTTTCTGAGAAAAATCTTCGCCCGATAAAAAAAATGTGGTTTCGAGAAAAACGCGTTTAAAGTTTTGACTTTAGTTAAAACCATTTGGGGGTTCTTACCATTAGTCAGCTATGCCTGGACACCGAATTCGCTGATCGGAAAACGGCTTGGGGGGATGAAAGTATATAGTCTAAAGTACAAAAAAACGTGAAAAAAAAAATTTGATTTTTTGAAAAAAAAGATCGGGAATACCCCCTTAAGGGCGCATTTGATTCGGTTTCCATAGACATACTGTCAGACAATTTGCACAGTAGTGGATTACCCGGTATTTTGAATAATTTTTTGTATAATTTGCTGTCAGAAAAACAAATGACCTTCAATCTAGGTCAACTGACAACTTCTAGAATTAGCTACATGGGCTTACCCCAAGGTTCATGTTTAAGTCCCTTACTTTATAATTTCTATGTCAAAGATATTGATAACTGCTTAGATAATCAATGCACGCTTAGACAGCTTGCAGATGATGCCGTGGTTTCCATGAGAGGTCCACGTGCAGAAATCTTGCAAAGACCATTGCAAAATTCCCTAAATAATCTGTCTCTCTGGGCAAGAAATTTAGGGATCGAGTTTTCACCGCAAAAAACTGAATTGGTAGTGTTTACAAGGAAGCGGTTTCCAGCCCAACTGCGTCTAAATATTTTGGGCAGAGACATTACCCAATCTTTAACCTTCAAATACCTTGGAGTCTGGTTTGATTCAAAATGCCTTTGGGGTACCCACATTACGTTTTTGAAACAAAAGTGTCAACAAAGGATCAACTTTCTACAATCATTTTCCGGGACATCGTGAGGTGCTCACCCGGAAGACCTCATTAAACTATATAAAACGACTATTCTTTCAGTTCTTGAGTATGGCTCTTTTTGCTTCATCTCGACAAGAAAAAGCCACCTAATCAAATTGGAACGTATTCAATATCGTTGTTTACGTATTGCCCTTGGCTATGTGCATTCAACACACAATATGAGCCTAGAGGTCCTAGCGGGCGTAAAACCCCTGCAGAACCGATTCTGGGAGCTCTCATTAAGAATATTGATTAAATGTACACAGATAAAAAATCTGAATTTTAATTGTGATGTAAACATTCATTCACGTAGACTTGTATTTCATCTCACGCAACCGAGCAACTTGCAGACAATGTTGTTCACAAAGATGGGCTTTTGTATACAATATTTGCTACATTGCATGAAATGTGTCAGAACTTTACATGATATATAATGTTAACGTATATCATATGTGACGCTCCATTTATGTGCATCATATTGAACAGAAATTTACACTACTTTTTCGAACTGTGTAGTGTCAGTCCCAACCTTGTGATTGAAAACTTCGAAGAAATGCTCGAATTGAGCATCCAGTCTAGATTCGTGCGAATCTATCTTAATTATATGTCATCGGATATTAGCCTTCCTTGCTATACCCCCTCTCGTGTATGCTTTACTAACTACAGTTCCCCCATTGACTACGATCTCTCCATGAAACAGGCTATTCAAGGAGTTCCAGATCAACTTCGACTTATCTCAATTCCCCGCATTTTTGCTGAAAAGTACCAACAAGTCAATTGCAATAGAAGATTTTTCACTGATGGATCACGCATTGATGGATCCACTGGCTTCGGCGTCTTCAATGAATACTCAACCGCCTTTCGGAAACTTCAGGAACCTTGTTCCGTTTATGTTGCTGAGCTAGCAGTAATTAACTTCGCATTGGGGATGATTTCCGATATGCCCATAGACCATTACTTCATCTTCTCGGATAGTCTCAGTTCGATTGAGGCTATTCGGTCGATGAAACAAGGTAGGCACTAATCTTATTTCCTTTCAAAGGTAAGGGAGCAGATGAGTTTGCTGGTCAAAAGATCATATATGATTACCTTTGTATGGGTCCCCTCACATTGCTCAATCCCAGGCAATGAGAAGGCAGACAACAAGGCGAGATTTATGATAGAAGAATTTCACATGATGACTTTTTCCCATTAGTACGTCAGAGTTCTCTTTTAAGTTGGCAAAACGATTGGACAAATAATTCTCTTGGGCGGTGGTTACATTCCATTATTCCAAATGTTTCTTCGAGAGCGTGGTTCAAAGGTCTGGATGTAAGTCGGGGATTCATTCGAGTGATGTCAAGACTTATGTCCAACCACTACTCGCTAGACGCACATCTCTATAGAATAAACCTCGTTGACAGCAATATATGTAGGTGCAGAACCGGTTATGATGACATCGATCACGCAGTTTGGTATTGCCCGGGTAATGACGCCTCCAGAGCACGACTATTGGATACCCTAGTGGCCCGAGGTAGACAACCCTTCCGTGAAGTAAGAGATGTATTGGGAACACGTGATCTTCCCTACATGCAAGCGATCTACGAATTCCTTTGTTCGTCTGATGTTAGAGTTTGATGTGACTATCCCCTCCTTTCCAAACAATTTCCCGCCATTGTGTCCCAGTCTTATTATCCTCCTGTTCCTGTGCTACTTGCCCCTGCCCAGTCAGGATTTGGTCAACCGTCCGAGAGTAGTATCTGAAGGAGGCTTCAGAAACCAGTTTCCTACCTAGATTCTTCCAATTGAAATTGTTACCCATTAACCTCGAGCCCGCCACGAGTAATTGGTACCCAATACTAACCTAGAAATACTGCTATTTAAAATGTAAATCAAACATTACTGATTTTGGCTCCGCAAAGTGTCACACACGACTGAGCCTAGTAAATAAACGAACTAGTTAAAAAAAAAACCCTTGTACATCGCATGTTTTCGACCAAAGGAGATGGCCGAGCACTTTGACAAATGTGTCGTACGCCGAAGACTTGAAGCTCTACTACGTAATAAAAAGTAGAAGGGTCTGTGCCTAGGGGTACGAACCGGAGCTTGACGTAGAACCGCTAGTGGACGGAATAAATGTGAAGAGTATTTAGTTCTTTTAATTGATCAATTATCTATTATCTCAACTCTTTCCGTTTTTGAATTGTAGGCGTACCAAATTTGTAGTAATCTTTTTCAAAGAGAAAGTTGATTAAGAGAATCAATCAAAATCACTTGCACCCCTGCTTCCAAGTTTGGTTACAAGATTACAACTCTGGAGAGTATTTTGTGTGGTCGTTGAGGCTTGTGGTTCTGAATATGGACAAACAAGTACAGATAAATTCTATTCCAACTCTTTACTGATGTAAGCTTAATGGCCCTGAAAAGTGCCGTTTTATTAAAGAGGACATCCATGGCCACTTACGCTTGGCGCGTTTAGTGTAGATGGCATCACCACGGACCTCATTTTCCAGGAACACCTTCAGCACACCTCGTAGATCAGACCGGAGATACGTTTGACACCACCACGGCGAGCCAAACGACCGATGGCGGTTATCTCGAAGAACTTTGCGATGACGCTTGGCGCCTCCTTTACCAGACCTTTTCCTCCTTTACCACGACCAGTCAATTAACCACTTCATTCGAGCAGATAAAACGACGTTTACTACTCGAACTTTGAAATGAAACATTCTTTTGAGATTTTTTCTTCTAGAACCTCGAAAAAGTAGCCAACATTTGTGCGTTTCACAAAAAAATAGAAATTAGTTGGTCCAATTTTGTGAAATCGCTGGTTGAAAGTCACGCCAAAACTGCTTGACAAAGTGGTCAATTGTTGCTTGTTAGGTGTGAAGGAGTGGACTAGCCACCACCTTCATACTGCTGTTATTGCTGTTCACCACGCCGTCCGAAGCGAAAATGAGCTAATGCCATACAGCAGCGCTCTTTTATATCTTTTCAGGTTAAAGCAGAATGATGTGCAACCAAGTGGTATAAAAACTACAAAGACTCCTCCCATTATGAGTAGTTTGTTAGTAGTTTATTAGTAGAAAATTGACAAAATTTTTATTCAGTATCGGAGTAGTACCAATAGACTGAGTGAATCCAATCTTTACTTTTCTCAAATTCGGGATTTTTTCCCTGGACAATCCTGGAAAAACCTGGAAAAACATGAGGCAAATTTACTCATCGCTGAGCTCCTGCACTTTATTTCTTATTTATGAGATAACTAAACACAAATTTGGGTCGTTCTCATTCGCCGTGATATCATCTTGAAAGATATCGGCGCGGGTGGTGTACGTTATTATTTCTCACCCCAGCAGGCCTGGGTCCAATCTCACCGGCATGTTCTAAGGCATAACATCTCTGATCACACCTTCCTTCGGGAAGTAAAGCCGTTGGTCCCCGGTTGAGTTGATGGGTCGATTGGTAGGGTCCAGGCTTGGGAGCTGCCTCCCTGGCGTCGGTAGCATTGGAGCTATGTACGGAAAACAAATCTCGCGTCACTTTTCAATAGGTCCTATCTACATTGATCGATTCTCTTCATCGACACTCTCTTTCGTAAATAACTCGGCTTCACAAATGTTTCCTGCCGTCTTCGTCGAAATAGATGCTAGATTGTTACTTCTTCCATCGAAAATATCCGGCCGTGGCGATTCAAAGTTGATCAAGGTTGATCAAAATAATTTGTACTCCTGCTTCCACAGTTCGATTACATGAGCATTTTGTGTAATCGTTGGTTCTGAATATGGACAAACAGGCAGATGAATTCTATTCCTACTCTTTACTGTAATAAGCTTGGCGGCCCTGAAAAGAGCCGTTTTGTTGCCAAAGTTGGTGATGATTTAACTTCCGAAACCAAACAGAGTGCGTCTCTGTCACTTCAAGTCACTTTCAGCACACCTCGTAAATCAGACCGGAGATACGTCAAACACCGCCACGGCGAGCCAGACAACGGATGGTGGTTATCTTGAAGAATTTGCGTTTGGTTCTGAATATGGCGATGAGTGTGCAAAGTATTACGCAATTCCATCCTCCCTATTCGCACGCGCCCGAGGATTGGAGGCGAATGCCACTTCGACTTGTTTCGTCTACTTACTACTCTCTGACGACTGTGTTGGGGAAGCACCATGTGCATGTAGGTAATTGGTGGATTTGTTAGTTAATTCGACGCTTTTGGACAATGCTGGACATTTACCACTTTTCAATAGTTTCTTGTTGAAAATCAACATTCGGAAGCATTGTTATCGATGCGTAGCCATATTTCTGATCGATTGGTGATAAAATTATTGAAATTGGACCAGGGGCAGCTGAGTTATTAACGTTCAAAATCTTTCTTAATTTGTTACATGTTTCATTTTCGGTTTTCACAAAGTGTACCTCCATATAGAAATCAAAGACGTATTCCTACTTCAAAAGGCCTCAAGACGCCCACTTTCTACAACAGGAATTAGAAGTTTTCGATGATTGGTGCCTGATTAACAGGATGTCATTAAATGTAATGACATCCTGTTAATCAGGCACCAGTCATCGAAAACTTCTAATTCCTGTTGTAGAAAGTGGGCGTCTTGAGGCCTTTTTATTACGTAGTAGAGCTTCAAGTCATCGGCGTACGATAGTAGTTAATGACAATGAAGAAAGAGCAAGGAATCAAAAATATCTCTATATGACAAAATGACAAGCGATCAACGAACCGAATGATAATGCTATGCAAGGATGCTAGATGATTTTTCAAAAGTTTGTATGAATGTCAAAAAATATGTCTGTATTTATCTTTTCACTAGAAAAAATCGCAGCTTGCTGATTACATGTTTCCCACATGTATTTTGGCTATAAAATTACTCGCCACACGCTAAACTGAATAAATAAGCATTTTTGTACTTAAAAAAGTGCGTTTATGTGTGTGTGTGTTTTTTATTTAAATTTTTATTCCTAGTAAAAAAATACGCAGTCCAAACTTAGAAAGCATTTTTCTCTTTAAAATCACGAGATTTAAAAAGATAAACATCCGATTCAAGGTCCATGTACCGAACCAAAAGACTAAAGTGATAAAGAGAAAACATAAAAAAGTAACAAATGAAAAAATGTTGAACATAGGCATGTAGGTAAGGCTAGAAAAAGGAAAAATCTATTATTTCAAATAAAAATAAATTAGAAACAAATCAGAACGTACCGAACCGATGTTATTTTTTAGTCTTATCATGCATGTTGCTTTAAAATAGTCGAAAAGCTGTTCATAATCATAACACGTACCATAATCATAACTCGAAATTAATTTTGTTTATTTTATGTTAAATTTCAGGAACCAATTGGTAAAAATCTGTATTAAATTTCAAATATCTGTAGTCTGTATTGAGTTTGTACGAGACATAAAAAATCTGTATAAATACAGACATATCTGTATATCTGGCTCCGCTGATGCTATGTCAGAAGTGGAAAGCAATAATGATATAAACTTCTTCCTTTTTTCATGACAAGCAGCCCGTGCGACAGAGCTCACCCGGGGTGGTAGAAGGAAACGAGCAAATTGTTGGTTGCTTCACGAAGTAAAGCCGAAGATGATACACGTGTGTATCAATTTACTTTGATGCATTTTTGAAAATTTCAAATGCAGTTTTTTTCGACGCATCATTTCAGATTGCAAAAAGCTCGCGTCATTTTGTGTATAATAGTAAAAAGAGTAGAATGACGCGAGTTTTTTGCAATCTGAAATAATGCGTCGAAAAAAGCTGCATTTAGAATTTTTCGAAAATACATGAAAGTAAATGGAACCTTAATGGTAATTTTTTGTTACGTCTTTTCTCGATTCAGATCAAGCTATGTACTCATCCGTGTATATTGCAACAAAGCAGGCAAGCAATATATCATTATCCTTCTATCACTTCGATTAAGCTATGTTACAGAGCGAGTTCGTCATGGTAGTCGTAGCAACCGTTTTGTCTGTATCGTTGGTTGCTTTATGTGTTTGGATTCGCTGAGAAAGATACAAATATACAATTCAAAATTATCAATGTATTTTACAGTTAGTTGCAGAACATCGAAAAAAAAAAATGGAAGAGTCCCAAGAAATCTGATTTAGTGTAGGAAATAGAAAAATATATGTCAATGTATCATACAAATGTAATATTTTTATGCCTATTTCACTTGAAATAAATGAACTCATCTCAGGCAAATACTGTAACTTCTTCTGGAATCATTCATTGCTTTGCTCTATTTTTAATAGTGAAGACCTGTTTGATCACTTTTTCTAGAACTATCCCGAAAAATATCGCTATCATTAAATATTTTCCATATGAAGATAATTCAAACCATTAGCCTTCAAATCTAAACTATTAATTCCAGCAAAGATTTCTGTATATATTAGAATATAAATTTTATGCTATCGTAGACACAAAACCTCCACAACCGATGGATATTCGATTTCGCTAAAAAGGTCTGTCCGGACTCAGTTCCAGCACAACACATTTTTCGAGAAGCGTCTCCGAGCGGCAGTTCTCTGGATAGACCATTCACAATGCTGGAATTCTCTATGGCTCTTCTTTCATCGAACAACTCCTCACCGGGAAGCGATATGATTAAATTCAATCTTCTGAAAAATCTCCCAGACATCGCTAAAAGACGCTTGCTAGACTTATTCAATTCCTTACTAGAAAATAACATTATACCGCCTGAATGGAGACAGGTCAAAGTAATAGCCATTCGAAAACCTGGCAAACCAGCGTCTGACCATAACTCATACCGCCCGATTGCGATGCTCTCGTGCATTAGGAAATTGTTGGAGAAAATGATCCTTCGGAGACTCGATCAGTGGGTCGAAACAAATAACTTGCTATCAAATACACAGTTTGGGTTCCGCAAGAGCAAAGGAACAAACGATTGTCTAGCGCTGCTTTCCACAGATATTCAACTGGCCTTTGCACACAAGGAGCAATTGGCTTCAGTATTCTTGGACATTAAGGGGGCTTTTGATTCAGTTTCTATTGAAATTCTGTCGGACAATCTGCACAGATGTGGACTTTCTGGAATTTTAAATAATTTCTTGTACAATTTGTTGTCAGAAAAGCAAATGAACTTTTCCCTTGGACAACTGACAACTTCCAGAATTAGCTACATGGGCCTGCCCCAAGGCTCATGTCTCAGCCCTCTTCTTTATAACTTTGATGTCAAAGATATCGACAACTGTTTGGCAGAACAATGCACGCTAAGACAACTTGCAGATGACGGTGTGGTTTCCGTAAGAGGTCCACATGCCGTGGACTTGCAAGGACCATTGCAAAGTTCCTTAGATAACTTGTCGTCTTGGGCTAGGAATCTAGGGATCGATTTCTCGCCGCAGAAAACTGAACTGGTAGTGTTTACTCGAAAGCGGTACCCAGCCCAAATGCATCTTAATCTTTTGGGCAGAAACATTACTCAATCATTGTCTTTCAAGTACCTTGGGGTCTGATTTGATTCAAAGTGCACTTGGAATACCCATATTACGTATTTGAAGCAAAAATGTCAGCAGAGGATCAACTTTCTCCGTTCAACCTTGTTCCGTTTTTGTTGCTGAGCTGGCAGCAATCAACTTCGCATTGGGGATGATTTCCGACATGCCCACAGACCATTACTTCATCTTCTCGGATAGTCTCAGTTCGATTGAGGCTATTCGGTCGATGAAACAAGGTAGGCACACATCTTATTTCCTTTCAAAGGTAAGGGAGCAGATGAGTGTACTGGTCGAAAGATCATATATGATTACCTTTGTATGGGTCCCCTCACATTGCTCAATCCCAGGCAATGAGAAGGCGGACTCTCTCGCAAAGGTGGGCGCGCAGGAAGGTGAATTTTATGACAGGCAAATTTCACACGATGAATTTTACCATTTAGTGCGTCAGAGTACCCTTTCGAGTTGGCAAACCGATTGGGAGAATGGAAATCTTGGACGGTGGTTACATTCAATTATTCCTAATGTTTGCGACCGAGTTTGTTTACAATTTGCTCTAAAACCGCACTTTCACCCCCCCCCCCCCCGCGACTTCCTCGCCTATATAGTGACAAAGCTGTATCACCATTTAAAGGGTGATACGGTCAAAATTTGGTCAATATCAACTTGACATATTTCTTTCAATTTTGCATTTAAAAAACCTGAACACCCCTCATTTTGAAGGTGTGTGTGTGTAGAATGTTGCTCCTATTTTGATTTTGGAATTCACTCTTCAGTTGTCAAAATGCCGTCCAAGCAAGAAGAGCAGCGTATCAAAATTTTGCTCGCGCATCGCGAAAATGCGAGCTACTCGCACGCAAAGTTGACAAAATCGCTAAAAGTTGCCAAATCAACCGTTACAAATGTAATTGAAGTGTTTGGGGAACGTTTGTCGACAGCCAGGAAGTCTGGATCGGGGAGAAATCGAAAACCGGAAGCCGCTGAGACGACAAAGAGAGTTGCCGGTAGTTTCAAGCGAAACCCTAACCTCTCTCTCCGAGATACCGCAAATAAGCTGGGTGTATCGTCTACAACCGTGCATCGAGCCAAAAAACGAGCCGGACTATCGACTTACAAGAAGGTAGTGACTCCAAATAGCGATGATAAACAAAATACGACGGCCAAAGCGCGATCCCGGAGGCTGTACACGACGATGCTGACGAAGTTTGACTGCGTGGTAATGGACGACGAAACCTACGTCAAAGCCGACTACAAGCAGCTTCCGGGACAGGAGTTTTATACGGCAAAAGGAAGGGGAAAGGTAGCAGATGTTTTCAAGCACATGAAACTGTCAAAGTTCGCAAAGAAATATCTGGTTTGGCAAGCCATCTGTACCTGTGGCTTGAAAAGCAGCATTTTCATAGCTTCCGGGACTGTCAACCAAGAAATTTACGTGAAAGAGTGTTTGAATAAACGTCTGCTGCCTTTCCTGAAGAAACACGGTTGTTCCGTACTGTTTTGGCCGGATTTGGCATCTTGCCATTACGGTAAAAAGGCCATGGAGTGGTATGCCGCCAACAACGTGCAGGTGGTTCCCAAGGACAAGAACCCTCCCAACACGCCAGAGCTCCGCCCAATTGAGAAATACTGGGCTATTGTCAAGCGGAACCTAAAGAAGACCAAAAAAACTGCTAAGGGCGAGCAGCAATTCAAGGCAAACTGGCTTTCTGCGGCGAAGAAGGTGGACAAGGTGGCTGTACAAAATCTGATGGCAGGGGTCAAGCGTAAGGCCCGGCAATTCGGATTTGGAAAAGCGGAAGCCTAACTGAATATTTTTCCTGAATTTTATACTAATTGAACTTGAAAAAGAAATTTAATTTGATTTTTTAAATAAACGATTTCACCGATTTACACGCGTTTTTCCTTGACCAAATTTTGACCGTATCACCCTTTATATACCCACCATGGTTGAGACTGGGCATAAATTGCAGTAGAAATGAATGAAAAAAAAAAAAAAAATGAAGAAGATGAAAGTGTATCAATCATCTAGGGTAGAGCGCTACTTCGTCGTAATCGCCCATTTCCGTTCTATCGATCAGAAAAGATCAATAATATCAATGATTTCACCATGCAAAAATCAATAATAGGTTTGTTCTGATGCGTTAGTTCATTAGCGACAACATAAATCCTGTAAGATGTGAGGCATAGAATGGTTGCACTGTATGGAACAGTATATTTGAGTGGTTTTCAGCAACACTGTCTGAACGACGCCGGTGGTGTAGTGGTAAGCGTGATTACCTCTCACCCCAGAAGGCCTGGGTTCAATCCCAGTCGGCGCCGCCGGGATGTTCTGAGGCATAACATCTCTTATCACGCCTTCCTTCGGATGGGAAGTAAAGCCGTTGGTCCCCGGTTCATGAGTTGATGGGTCGATAGGTAGGGTCCAGGTGTGGGAGCTGCCTTCCTGGCACGTCGGTAGCATTGGTGCTCAGCACGGAAAACAAGATCGACGGAAAAAACAAACCAAAGGAAAAACAAAAGCAACACTGTCTGAGCACAGCACTATCAACTGTGGCGAACGAGAGCAGCAGCGGTGCATTGTATGAATATTTAAACTGGTTCAAAAAAGAAAGGTAAAGTGAGGGTTGTGCTTAGTAGGATGGAAATTAGATCAAAACCCTACTACAATTCACAAATGAAAAAAAAAATGCTAACATGAAGCTTTAGTGTGATAATTTATTAGCTAGAGAATGATCTTCAGAAGAGGGTAGGTGGGTAGTTCCGTTAGAGTACGGCAGTATGAAAATTGTATATAAGTTGAAAATGAGCGAAGGGCCATTAATGCGAATGTACAAAGTCAAACGCACACCTTTTTGCCTAACCCGTACGATGTACGCGGAGATTTGAAGGATGTCTTAAGACATTAAGATGATTAAGCCGAATAGGTTAACATGTAGAAAGAGATGAAGATTTATAATGTCCATTTAACTCCCTTAATTGCTTATCTATTAAAGATACATTACAGGAAAGCTAAAAACTAATCCGGAATCAAATTAAATTTTAAATTGTACTGTAGCATACCAAATTATACCTATCAGCTACTTTCAATTAATCAGAAAATATTAAGCTACTGCACATTCACTGCGAGTGCATTTTCAATCACCTGGGAAAATATAAATTCCCACATCCAAATTGCTTACACAGCGCAAAGGGCAATATCCGATGCGACCCAATCAACCTTGAAATACGGGTGCTAATGATATGCTCAATATGCCTTCTCCATACACTCTCTCTCTATTTTCTCATTCATCACTGCACGCTGATTGGCGTTCTTTATATACTTAAAATATGTCCAAGTAACTTCGAGCAGGAATTATGACTTAAAATAAATCAATTGTATTTTTGACACCTAACGAGGTACACGCGTTCTTCATCCGAAAGCCGCAGTGAATGTAAAAACATTAAAGTACTACTTGCTTCGACAGAAGATAATATTAAAGTTTACCTAGCTATTAGGTTTTTAATCAAATCTAAGTTTAGAAATTAAGTTAGTTGTGGATTACGGTTAACGACTTGTAGTCAAATTTTATTTGTTCATACGAAAGTTAGAAAATACTGAGAGGTAAGCACATATCATCGGTAAGCGACGAGTGTGTGAGTAAATTTGCGAAAAAATCTAAATCTAAAAAATCAAAAAAATTTAAAAAATCAAAAATCTAATACCGATTAATAGACGATTGGTGTGTATTAGAGAACGCTTGCGCAAAAAGACTATGGAGGGAAACGGATTCTAAACTTAAATGTCATTAGCCAAATACATCCGTAGACCATAGGTCCACCGTTGTATAATTAGCAATGCACCCGTGTATTGAATGGGAATAGTGGGTTCGAATCCCACCCGTGCCCTTAGATTTTTTTCGCAAATATTCTCACACACACACGCCTCTTATCGATGATATGTGCTTACCTCTCAGTATCTTCTAACTTTCGTATAAACATTAAGTTAGTAGGATTAAATGGAAATTACCAATCCTTCTATCTTGCTCTTTATTCAGGTATTCCACTGTAGACGCCCGCATTCGTCAGGCTTCAATTGTAAATAGTTTAAATCAAAACATTGTGCCAACAACTTGCACAGATATTCAAAGAAGCATTTTTTTCCCAGCATTTCTCCGAGAGCAGAAAAGAATGCATTGCTTTCGAAAAGTGCATCTCCGAGTTAAGCAACAAACACATAAAGCACAAATGTTTACCCAACGGTCTCTATATATTTAGTATGCAAATCAAAGGGGTTGACTGTCCCCATCTTCTTGGGCGATCCTCGAGAAAAATGGTGATACTGCAGCCGTGCTTACGGTATTTTTTGTTTACCATAACTCCTATCAAAGTTTTCTGCATGGCAACAACAGACGCCGTTGTTGTCGCTCATGTTACAAAACACACACATGCACTCGGTTGGTCGCCGTAGACCAGACTGTACGAACAAAACAATCATGTAATTTTGTATCGTTAGAGGCACAGACACGGAAAACTAAACTGAGAAAAATGTGGAACGTTAGAAAACTATTATGTTTGTGCTATCTCCATCTCCATGGTCGGTTCACTTGCTCGGAATGGACCGGGAGTCGATACAACTATGTAGGTACCTATGCAGATGGCACGGGTATGGAGGGTTGAGGAAAAACAGACAAACAGGAAAGCATCACCAGTTCGGAGTTTATTTTGTTATACGCTTAAGTGCACTCCGGTGGATAATTTCCATAAAACTTGCTCCCATCTCGCACAAATGTATACATGAATGTAGCTGCTATAGCTGATGTGGACCTCTGCTTTTTGCCCGGATGATGATGGTTAACGGGAATCTGATGTTCGGAGCTTGCTTCTGTTACTGAGAGCGAGCGAGGATCTGATACGGTTGGTCATGATTTCCGTAGAAGTGAAGTGTTCTGTGACGTAGATTATCATTGCATTTATTATGCTACCTTGCTTTGGGTTCAGTGAGATAGTAGGACAGAACGGATTAATGCTTTACGTTTGAATATTTATTATCAGAATCACGAGGCAGCGTTGAATGTACCGTAAAACGGGGTGAAGTTCATCATTGAGCTGAAGTTGATCACTACATCGTTTAATGCTCGTTTCTCAACAATACTTCTTCATGATATTGATATACGATAATTTGTTTAGCACTTCATTAGGTATTTTTAAATTCTACTTTTGCAACGTTTCCCTAGCAAACGATGCACTCTACCACTCAAAATATACAATCTTGTGGAAGTGATACAATATGTAACTTTTATATGTTGGTAAACATCCTTTCAGAATCAGCATTTATTCTGGCGCTGTATTCGATAAAGTTACTCATTCAACCTAATTTTGGGTCGCTGAATCTGATTATGAAATCAGATTTTGTATTATACAATTGACTTTAGGTGAAAAACTAATGTGGATGTACTTTAACTAATCATGATTGTATTACTCCATGCGTGAAGTTAACGATTTACATAGTTGGAGATGCTTAACGCAAAATATCACACTTAAATTGGTCATTTTTAAACGATAGATGAGGAAATGAAAGTATAGAGTTGATAGTTCCGTTAGAGTACGGCAGTGTGTAAATTGTATATAGAGAGTAGAAAGCGAGCAAAGGTCACTTTTTTTGAGGAAGGAACGAATCGGGTTGATCATCTCCTTTACCAAACTCTCCTGTTGGGGAGGGATGGGGGGGCGTATCTCCCCCCCATACATTAGAAAAGTATTTGCTAGTATAGGTTTGCCAAACAAAAAAATTAATTGCGTAGGATATACAAGAGTTTTGGGTATACAGAAATATTGACGATTAAAATATTGATCAACATATTTACGAAACATACTTCTCTGATCACAAAGTTTTCAAAACAAGGTGCTGCCTGATTTGGGAAAACCGTTTGGAAACGGTTATTGGTCTTGCACTTGTACTCACAGACGAGGTCTTGGAGGAGTTTTCAGGCAAATGGAATCGATGGCTACGGGGGTGACCCCGGCGTAGTGGTTAGAATCCATACCTCTCACGCCAAAGTCAAGAGTTCAAATCTCACCCCGGACAAGTCACGAATGACCCAAAAGCGTTAAAGTGAATTAAAAAAAAAAAATAAAAATCGATGTTTACGCAAAATAATGAACTATGACGTGGTGAATTGACTTTGCTAAGCCGAAAATACGAGGCTTTTTTCGCTGAAAAACCAACGAAAAATTTCGTGAGTTTCATGCAACAAACGAATAACTATATTGTAAATTGAAAGTTGTCTATGACAATTGTTTTCAAAATACAAACGGAAGAATCGAGGTAAACCAGGTGAAAGCAAAAATGTTGCAGCTGCAAAGTCAATTTTCAAAGGCGTTTGAGCGATTAAATGACAAGTTTATTGCTGGCGAAAAAGTTTCAACCTTTCAACTTAGTGACAGAATCCAAAAAAGAAGAAAAGCACCATTAGCTCTATTAGACATTAAGACTAATTGCTGACTCATTCATTTGATGTGGAGAATCATGTTATTGATTATTTCAAGAACCTCTACTCCACTGTGATCGTACAGTCTTGTACGGATTTCCCGTGCAATCGGACAATTCCTGCTGACACGGAATCGAACAACCATTTGATGGATCCTGCCAAAGGAGTTTTACCTCAAGGCCTTCGAGATCATACACCCTCAATTGAACTTGATTTTGAATGAAGCATCACAAGAGAAAGTGCACAAAAAATTCGTGCAAGGAGTCGTGGCTTTGTAAGAAAAAAAAAAAAAAAAAAAGCGTATCGCCCAATCTCTCTATTAAACTTTGATTACAAAATTCTTGCAAGGATCTTGAAACATGGACTAAGTAAAGTAATGAAGGATAGCAGGTTGTTAACTCTAAACCAAAAGTGCTCAAATTTAAAAAGGAATATATTCGAAGCGGTACATTCCATCAAAGACCGAATAGTTGAACTCAACTGCAAAACAGAAATCAGGCAAGCTAATATCCTTTGATCTAGACCATGCTTTTGATCGTGTTGATCACGGTTTTTTCTTGGTTGTGATGCGGAGCATGTGTTTAAATCCCTCATTTATTTCACTTCTCGGGAAGATTATGTCCACCTCGTGTTCACGGGTACTTATTAACGAAAATCTTTCTCCTGAATTCCCTATCCTTCGGTCCGTACGCCAAGGTGACCCCCTTAGTATGCACCTTTTTGTACTATACCTACATCCCCTCCTGGAAAAACTATCTTCTATCTGCAACGACCCTATGGAGCTAGTAGTCGCCTATGCGGACGACATTTCGATTATCATCGTCGATGATAACAAATTGGATCGTATCAAACAAGCTTTTTTGGATTTCGGAGTCTGATGCTCAGGAACAGTTTTGAACGCCAGCAAGACGGCAGCAGTAAATATTGGAAGACAACGAGGAGAACATCAACCAGCGTGGCCGGTCAGCAAGGAATCAGTTCATGGTGTTACCTACTTTAACACGTTAAAGAAAACTATCGATTTCAACTGGGGAGAAGCCATTCGAAAAACATCGCATCTTATGTGGTTGTTCAAATCAAGAAACCTAACTCTGCACCAGAAGGTAATTGTTTTAAACACGTATATTACGTCACGTTTGTGGTATTTGGCTTCAGTTCTTAGTAAGAGATGAACTAGCCTTCGGCTAAAATCTCTATAATAAAGATTCTGCTTTCAGTACACATAGCAAATCCACCAAACATTGCGGCCATACCAGCGCTCTAACCCTGTTTAAAATATAAAGGGAAAATGGCACTCTCTATATACCAGAGCAGATCATAAGAAACCCATCATCTGATGAACTACACAATTTCTTCCACGACAAGATGGGCGCCCTAAAATTGTGGAAGAAAACCCAAGCATTGCAAGGAGCAAAGTATGGAATAATATCAACAGCAAAGTCCGCATCGTGCTCTCTTGCCGTGCGGATCTATTTGCTTTTTGCTTAAGGAAGTGTTACTACTACCTAAAGCTACAACAAATTTAAACAGCACTTTTCAGTGCTCAACCTGTAAAAATTTTCTACCTTGTTCAACTCCTCTTATTCCTCTTCGATCCTTGTTTGGACCCTACCCGAGGTAATCCTTCTTGGATATCGATTTGGAAAATTCCTCTTCGATCCTTCAGATTCTTATAGTAATCTGCTTGGAAGTCGATTTGGATAATCGCATAATCGCACTTTTCAGTGCTCAACCTGTAAAAATTTTCTACCTTGTTCAACTCCTCTTATTCCTCTTCGATCCTTGTTTGGACCCTACCCGAGGTAATCCTTCTTGGATATCGATTTGGAAAATTCCTCTTCGATCCTTCAGATTCTTATAGTAATCTGCTTGGAAGTCGATTTGGATAAAAAATTTACTGCCGCCATGGCGCCTAAACGCAAAAGAAAGGGGCAAACTCTTGACCCCCCTTCTGAAGAAATTAATTTGAGTAATCAATTTGATTTGCTCACGGATGATGAGAATGATCCATCATCCAAGAAAAATTCTAGTAAACTTTCCCGGCTTAATGCCAAGAAGGAAAAGATTCCCCCTATTGTGATAACCACTACCGATTTCCATGCTCTTCGCATGGAACTTTTGAATTTCGTGAAAGTTAAGTTTTCACTACAAATTGGACGTCGGGGTGAATGCCGTGTATTGGCTGAAACCTTGGACGGATTTAAATGTCTTCTCAAGTATCTTACTGAGAAGAAGCACAAATTTTTTACTTACGACACCAAAACTGAACGTGTGTTCAAGGTTGTCATGAAAGGACTGCCCAGTGGTGAATCCCTGGATCAGATCAAAGATGAACTGGCAAAATTACTTGGAGTTGTGCCACTCCAAGTAATCAAAATGAAAATGAAATCCCGTCCTGGCGATTCGCGCAATGGGATTTCTAATGATTTTTATTTAGTTCACTTCAAGTCTAGTGAACTAAACAACCTTAAGGCCTTAGAAAAAGCTAGCCTTATGCTCCATGTCCGAGTGAAGTGGGAACACTTCAGGAAGACTGGAGGAAATTTCCAAAACCTCACTCAGTGCCGTAAGTGCCAGGGATGGGGTCACGGAACTAAAAATTGCTACATGCCAGCTAAATGCATGAATTGTGGTGATTCCTCTCACGCAAAGGACGACTGTCCTGTGAAGGAAGATCCTAAGAAATTTAAATGTTCAAATTGTGGTGAAAACCACAAATCCAATTTTTGGGAATGTAAGACTCGCAAAGCGATCCTACAATCTCGTTCTAACCGACAGGTAGGAAACGCTCCACGTTTCCGACCAGGTACAAATTCCTCTGCTGTTAACAACGGTCAGCGAGGAACAAATTCTACATTCGTACCCGTAGGTACAAATATCACCCCTGCTTCAAATGTTTCATCTGTACCTACTCCCCTCGCTGCTAACAATGTTCAGCGAGTTAATGGAGCTACCTATGCTGCTATTGCAGCGGGTAGAAATCAAAATACTAACCAACGTTCTAACGGAAATTTTGACAATTTTGACTTAGGAAGCATTACTGCCCCTAAAATGGAATTTTTACAGAATTCATTAATTGACATGATTTCTGATATGCTTAAATCTAACTCCATGTTTGATGCTATTCAAACTGGAGTAAAATTTGCTAATAATATTGTCATGACTTTAAAATTCAGTAATGGATTTTAAAGCATTAAACATTTTAAATTGGAATGCTCGATCTCTTAAAGATAATGAAGACGAGCTATTTAATTTTTTGAGAGTTCATAACGTGCATATTGCCGTTATAACTGAAACGTTCCTTAAACCTGACCATAAGGTTAAGAAGGACGCAAATTACTTGATTTATAGAAATGATCGTCTTGATGGACCCTGTGGTGGCGTTGCCATCATTATTCATAGACGAATCAAGCACAAAATTCTTTCTTCATTTGAAACCAAAGTTTTTGAAACTTTGGGAGTTTCTGTTGAAACAAAATTTGGACAACTTACGTTTATAGCTGCCTATTTGCCATTCCAATGCGTAGGCCAGCAAAAGAATTTTCTCAAGGGTGACCTCCAGAAACTTACCCGTCATAGGTCTAAATTCTTCATTATTGGTGATTTTAATGCAAAACACCGCTCATGGAATAATGCTCAAAGCAATTCCAATGGTAATATTCTATTTGATGATTGTTCTGCAGGTTATTACACTATTCAATATCCAAACAGCCCAACATGCTTTTCTTCTGCAAGAAATCCCTCAACTATTGATTTGGTCTTAACTGATTCATGTCATCTTTGTAGCCAATTGGTTACCCATGCTGACTTCGGTTCTGATCACCTTCCAGTAACTTTTGAAATATCCCAAGAAATAATTTCTAATCCCAACAGCTTTACTTTCAATTACCATAGGGCTGATTGGGAGCAATATCGAACATTTATGGAATATAACTTCGATCCAAACATTCCTTTGCAAACCAAAGATGAAATTAATTATGCTCTTGAATCTCTGACTACTTCTATAGTTGAAGCAAGAGCTGCCTCAGTACCAAAATGCGAGGTTAAATTCGATTCAATTATAATAGACGATGATCTTCAGCTCTTGATCCGTCTTAAAAATGTCCGTAGGAGACAATTTCAAAGAACACGCGATCCTGCCATGAAAGTTATCTGGCGGGATTTGCAAAAACAAATTAAAAAGCGATTCTCGGCCCTGAGGAACAAAACTTTTGAAAATAATGTTTCTAAATTAGACCCGAGTTCCAAACCCTTTTGGAAACTCACAAAAATTTTGAAAAAACCTCAAAAGCCAATTCCAGCGCTTAAAGAAGGTGGTAAAATTTTGATCACAAATTTGGAAAAAGCTCAGAAACTTGCTAAGCAATTCGAGAGTTCCCATAATTTCAGTTTGGGTCTTACCAGTCCTATTGAGAATCAGGTTGCTCGGGATTTTCGGAATATTTTCTCTCGGGAAAATATTTTTGATGATTCCTGGGGGACTGATTTGGACGAAGTAAGGTCTATAACTAAAAAAATTCAAAATATGAAAGCTCCAGGTGATGATGGAATTTTCTATATCCTCATCAAAAAACTCCCAGAGAGTACCTTGTCTTTCCTGGTAAAATTATTTAACAGATGTTTCCATTTGGCATACTTTCCTGATAAATGGAAAAATGCAAAAGTTGTTCCAATTTTGAAGCCGGATAAAAATCCAGCTGAAGCTTCTAGCTACCGTCCAATAAGTTTGCTTTCTTCAATAAGTAAACTTTTTGAAAAAATAATTTTGAATAGAATGATGCTTCACATCAATACGAACTCAATTTTTGCAGATGAGCAGTTTGGATTTCGCCATGGGCATTCAACTACTCATCAACTCTTGAGAGTTACCAATTTAATTCGTTCAAACAAATCTGAAGGCCACTCAACTGGAGTTGCTCTTCTAGACATAGAAAAAGCATTCGACAGTGTTTGGCATGAAGGTTTGATTGCTAAATTGAAAAAGTTTAATTTTCCACTTTACATTATGAAATTAGTTCAAAATTATTTAACTGACAGAACTCTGCAGGTAAATTATCAAAATTCCAAATCTAATCGACTACCTGTTAGAGCAGGAGTTCCTCAGGGTAGCATTCTTGGGCCTATATTGTATAACATTTTCACTTCGGACCTCCCTGATTTGCCTCAGGGTTGCCACAAATCTTTGTTCGCTGATGACACAGGCATTTCCGCTAAAGGAAGAAGTCTTCGTGTTATTTGCAGCAGACTGCAGAAAAGTTTAGATATTTTCTCTTCTTATTTACAAAAATGGAAGATTTCTCCCAACGCTTCCAAAACTCAACTTATAATATTTCCACATAAGCCCAGGGCTTCCTTTTTGAAACCTAGTAGTAGTCACATAGTCACTATGAACGGAGTTCCAATTTCCTGGTCAAACCAAGTGAAATATCTTGGATTAATACTTGACCATAAATTAACTTTTAAAGATCACATTGAGGGCATTCAAACCAAATGTAACAAATATATAAAATGTTTGTATCCTCTTATAAACAGGAAATCCAAACTTTGCCTGACGAATAAACTTCTAATATTTAAACAAGTTTTTAGACCGGCCATGCTTTACGCTGTGCCAATATGGTCTAGTTGTTGCACTACCAGGAAACAAGCACTTCAAAGGATTCAGAACAAAATTCTGAAGATGATTTTGAAGTTGCCTCCCTGGTACAGTACTACCGAAGTACATAGAATTTCGAATGTTGAGACTTTAGCACAAATGTCCAACAAAATAATTAATAATTTCCGGCAAAAATCGTTACAATCCTCAATTGCAACGATTAATTCCCTTTATACTTAGATAAGATTTAGTTTTAGTTATTTAGTTTTAAGCTATATATTGTTATACTGACATGCAGGTTTAAAAAACCTGTTTAAAATACTGAATTTCCAAGACAGGAACAATGTAAAAACACTTAGATATATATCATAACAATTAAGGCTGGTAAGTTACTGTAGTAACTGGAGCACCTAGGTTAAAAATGAAATGTAATTTATTTTGAATTTGGAACAAATAAAGAGTTAAAAAAAAAAAAAAAAAAAAAAAAAAAAAAAAAAAAAAAAAAAAAAAATATCAACAGCAAACATCTTACATCGGCTGAAAGATAAACATTTTTCCTGTTGGTCAACCGGAAAATACCTCATGCAGACTTACTGCACCGCACAACCGACTGTCCAAACGTTCCTGAGGATTTAGAACATAAATTTTCCAGTTGTGTTCGTGTTCGAGATTTATGGATCTGAAATTGTAGATAATCTTAGATAAAAGAGTAGGGTTTAGGGACTTCTTGATTCCTAAATTAATTGATGTTCGAAGAAGTAGTAGGAGAAAGGCTCTAAAATTGTTTATATGTTACGTAAACTTTGTGTTAAATGCCGAAAATGTTTTTTTTTTCTATTCAAGCTCTAGACTTTGTTTTAAATTGTGAAAATATAAACGTGTAAACTGTGTTTCAAACAAGTGTAATCAATGTGTTATAAAAAATAGGTGGGGTTGTGTACAAAACACGTCCGCATGGATGACGTAGACTACGTTGAGATTTTTAGTGAACTTCTCGTGCATTTTTATACATTGATTTAAAATACAGTAGAAGTAACTTATTTCCTCAATTTACTCCATTTCCTCTGTTTGACATGTCAATTTCCTCACCCTTATTAGTTATTTTTCTGACTGTTTCTGGACTTTCCGTTAGGGATGTTGAAACACTTGTCTGTAATCCTCTGTTATAAAATATATTCCTCGTACACACTTCAATGCCCATCCCATCTCCGTTGAACATTTGTTATGGATAACACGTTTAATCAAACGCTTGATCACAGTGGGATACCTCCGGTGGGAAACCGTTCACAAGCACGTATTGCACATCCCATCCCATAAAACATTGTATGTTTTATTGAGGTTTTAAAGCACTCTACAAGTCTAAATCATGGTCTACAGTTCCCTCATAAAACCCAAATTTTTAGTTGGGAGGTAACCGATAAGCCCGCTTATTTGGATTGATTTTGTTGTATAAAGCTAACATTCGACTAATTTAAAGCTTTGGCGCATTATTAGTCGGATTATAACTAAGCAGGCTTGTTGGTTACTGGGGATTGCCCCCTCACTTTATTTTCATCAGCATAATCGAAAATTTGATATTCAGAGTTGTGCTTTCACAAAATTAGAAAGTTTGGTTCAATATTTAATCATAATTTGCTACTTCAAGTAATCAAAAATTCGTCCATCCAAGCAGGATCATAATTCTAAATGTTCATTGGATAGCTTAACGTCCGAATTTATCCGCCTCTTAAGCACATAATGAGGAACTAGAACTACAAATAATCAGAAATATATCTCTTAACATTTTGTCATTCTTGCAGTTACACAAAGACGCAAACCCATTTTCAGAGGTTTAATTTTTGTTGGACCGAACTAAACACAGCAAGAGATGAACTAGCCTATAGGTTTGTTATATAAACATAACATTTGTCGCGTTTCATATAATTTGAACGGGACCGAAAACAGTCTCAATAACTCTTTCTGTTAAATATGTGTGGTCCTGAAAAGGACCAATTGTTCGATCTCCACAAATTCCACATCCTTTCCACCCCATCGTTGGTTGTCATCAAGGTGATCACGGTGACTGCTGCTATTTTACCACACCGTCCGTCCGATGCGAAAATGAGCGGATTCACAACAGCAGCACTCTAGCTCGACTGCGGTAACGTTCAGTAGAGGCAGAGGGGAAAATTTCACCTTTTCCTGGTTTGCTCCTGTTTCTGCTTGCCACGCCGTCGTAAGCTTTAATGAGCAGAGGAACGAAAGCAGAGCTCTTATATAGTTTTACAGGTTCAAGCAAAACGATGCGCAACCAAATGGCACTCGATGATGACGACTTGGTTTGGGAAGAACGTTTATTTCATTGAAACAGTAATAAAATTATCACTTTTTATTTGTAAATTTTTCAACGATTTTAGTTGAGAAAATTAGGAAAGCATTTATTGTAGCAGATTGTGAGAGTTATTTCCTATCGATTGGTGTGTTTGGATTTTAATTTCATCTATAAATGACGAAGTTATAAGCGTTCAAAACCTTACAGCTTTTCGTGACGGTCACAATTCTAGATTTTCGATTTACGGTACAAGTACCGCACGGTCAAACATAATTTCAATACTACGATTAAAAACGCCCAGTACTTGCCTAAAGGCGTCGAAGTGTGTATAACGATGACTATCGATGCACCAATAGTTTTGACCCTGCTCCTCATCGCTTGTCACTTGTCATCCATGACAGCATCGCTGCATCGAGGGGTGTTGTCGTCACATACCCCGCCCGTAAGCCTAGGTGTTGTTCGACATTTGCTAGAGGCTCCATAGGCTTACACAATTCTCCGGTTTCACCCAGTCCCGTTCACCACAAGAACTACATATTCCAGTTCTAGCTCCTGGACTTCCTCGTACCACTTGCATCGGCGGGTTATCACCGGCGGGTACTCTCTTATCTCCCTTTTCCAAAACTCCCCGGTGATGAACTGGGCTAGTTTCCAGCTACTACGGAGTGCTGCATGGCCACGGACGTCGGTTACTGGTTGGATTTTGTTGTCGGTGGAACTGCCTAACAGAAAGTGGTTGGGGGTCAACGAATCCTAATCCACAGACTCCAGTGGGATATACGTCAGCGGTCGGGAGTTGACTACCGCTTCTGCTTCGTAGATTATGGTTTTCAGAGTCTCATCATCGGGTTTCCGAAAGGTGTCCAGAGCTGAATCAACTGCTGTCTTGATTGACCTGACGAGGCGCTCCCACACTCCACCTATGTGCGGAGCTAATAGGGGGAATGAACTTCCAATCAGTTTCCGCGTTTGTGAAGGTGGTTGCTATGGTCTCGTTGCTGGTCGCGATCTCCTCCTGAAACTGTCTGTTGGCTCCTTGGAAGCAAGTGCCATTATCGGAATAGAAAACTGCCGGTGACCCACGACGTCATACGAACCTCCGTACGGCCATAACACATGACTCCGCAGTCAAGCTGTGCACTACCCCCATGTGCACAGCGCCAATTGTGAGACACGTAAATGGCGCGTTCCAGCGTTTTACCTAACTGCGGCCCACCTTGACTAGCATTGGTTCGAAATAATCCACCCCGACGTACGTGAATAGGCGTACGAAGGGTTACAACCTTTGATCGGGAAGAGGTGCCATTACTGGTGCTATGGGAATGGTTTTGGAGATCTTGCAAAACACGCAGTTCTTTGCAACCTTTTGAACAAGGGATCTAAGTTTGGTCACTTCGAAGCGCAGTCGCATTTCGTTCACCACTTTCTCGCGGTTGGCATGAAGAAATTGATGGTGGTGCCAATCCATAATGAGAAATATCACAGGATGACACTTCGGGAGATTCGGCCCGTTCTTCCATTTCCATTTTTCTTCGATGGGACCCACCTCCAGTCATGTGGATCATTCAGAGTGCCGGTGGTCAGATCGAATCCACGCCAACACCGAAGAAGAGTCACTCCAGAAAAAGCGTTGAGAGACCGGAAACGTGTGGTACTCTAGAACAGAAGGGAATGAACTCCCAACACTGCTGTATTCAGTTTGAGTCGCGGGATTGAGAGAGTCTTACGAGGAGCTAGATTACTTTTTGCTCCCACGAGTACCAGCAGAATACTGCCATTATGTACCAATCGAAAATATACGGCACATTAGTACGTTGTATCGCTGGCGTCCACGAAGCCATGTACTTGCAGACATTCAAAAGTATCCGGGAACGTTGAGAAGTAGCACCGTGGGATCTTTAAATTATCCAGCATAGGAAAAAGATCCACCCACTGGCGCCATCTTTGATAGAGATCCTCGTTTATTGGTTCATCCCAGCCCGTTCCTGATGCCCAGGTTCCTTGGATGATAATTTTTCCATGAACGAGATAGTGGGAATTAAGTCCCAGTGGATCGAAGACGCTCATAATAACCTTCAACACTTCTCGCTTGGTGGGAGCGTGTGTTAGTACGAAGATCATCTCGCCGATTTACCGTGTGAATCAATCTTCCTCATGGAGCCACTTCATCCCAAGCAGTGCTGAGATTTGTCATTGTCATGGACAGACTTTCGAACGATATTGACGAAATTGTTTTTCACATAATCACTGACAGACTTGTCACTCAAAAAAACCTTCGTCAAAATCTCATTTATTTTGTCGTCAATGACAAAGATTCAACTGGTAACAAACATTATAATTTCGTGCTTTCTGTGTCACATTATTGCTATTCAAGCAGTTCAGGACGTAGATGCTTGTTCAATTTAAAGGATCCATGTATTTGTTATGCTCAAGTTATTGAATTTCGCTACAAATTTAGCTAATAAAAAAATCTGCACACGTTCGTCACTGACAGTTGACATGGGTTGCCTTGACGATGACTGTTAGCTCAAATGAGTGACCAAAGCAGAATTTTGAGTATCCCCATGTCTTGTCGAGATTATGCAGCACTGATCCCAAGTGCAGATTCTAGCATCAGATTCTCCGGTTCTTCGGCAGAAAGTTCTACTATCTGCGGATGTCGAAGCCATCCTTTACGTGAACCAGTATTATCTTTTTGACGAACTCCGCAGCTTCTTCTACGGTCATGAAGCTGTCCAAATAATCATCCACGTTATGGCTTTTGACTATGGCAGCACGTCGCACGTGGATAGAGTTCAACAAACTCCTGCGCATTGAGATTTTTGGTACACGGCGATTTGGTCGCGAAACCGGTCTTTCAAGGGAGGATTTTTTTCGAGTTTCCTCCTCCGCCATAGAAGCTCGGTCTCGAAACCACGATCCGTTAGTCTTGTTGTTTGCTTCAGAATCTTTCTCGCTCGCATTTCTTCATCTGACTTCAGGGGTTCGTAATGTCCAGTAACACCAATATCTTCCAGGGCGAAGTAGTCCCGTAGTTGTTCGTTGAGCTGATGATATGGGTCGGTGAGTGCAGCAACATGGAAGTTGACCACTGCTTTTTGCATAGATATACTGGCCACACACCCATAAACGCTCCAGCCTAGGCGACATTTGGCAACGATTGGATCCATTAGCCCACCTTCATGTAGCTTCAGTGGAACGCCCAGACGAAGATTGTCCAATCCAATCAGTAGTTTTGGCTGGACTAGATCATAATCTAGTCGGGCCTCCCTTAGCTCAGTCGGTAAAGGCGCAGCTACAAAGCAGGATCATGGTGTAGGTGGCTGGGTTCGACTCCCGGTCCGGTCTAGGAATTTTTCGCGTCGGGAAATTTCTCGACTTCCCTGGGCATGGAGTATGGTTGTAATTGCCGCACAATTATACTGATGCAAAAACGGTACAGGCATCGAATGCTCTCAATTAATAACTGTGGAAGTGCATCTAGAACACTAAGTTGAGAGCACGCAATAAGCTAATATTTTCATGGATTGCAGTTCTGCAAATTTCCATGCAGATTTGCAAAATGTCGCTAAAAGTTTAACAAATTGATCTAGAAATATTTTAGTTTGCTTGAAGTTTTGAAATTTATTTTGAACATTTATCTGAAGACCTATGATCTCTCTTGTATTTTTTTCTGAATATGTGAAAATTCCTTGCAATTTCTGTAAAATTTTCTAAAGATTTGTAGCTCGGTTTTCAAGATCTACGAACTAAACTGAAGCTCTAGAAATTTCTCAGTAGATCTTTGAACCCCTCTGAAGCTCTAAAAAAAAATTTTAGTAAGCTCTCAGACCTGCTGTCTGGCATGCTTATTCTTATATAATACATGCTTCGAATTATATAAACACTGTTTTGTTGGCCAGACCATGATCAAAGCCATTACGGCATATTTCGGCCAATCACAGTGGCAAATGAAAATCAGTCAAATCATACACAGGACAACATTGAATAGTGAAATCGGTTTACCTTGCTGCTGGATGCCATCAAAACACAAATAATGCGTTATTTAGCAGTTCAAATATGTGACATTGCAAAACAAAAACAATATTTTAACCTCACTTGCGGCTATTTTGCTGAACAAATCGAATGAAAATTAAACACAAACCTATTTCGTTCGACAAATCAAACGTCAAATCTTATCACCTTGTCGAAGAAGTGTGAACGCATCCGAACATTGCATCTGTCAAAAATTATCGAGTAGTCCGCGTGAATTAGACCAACAAATCAGATAGTCTAAACGCACCTTAAAGGTCCGTTTAGACTATCTGATTTCTTGGTCTGATTTTGACCGCCTCAATAATGAAAAATCTGCTCGAATTTACATTCGATCCACTTTGTCGAACACCCCTGTTTGCTGGTGTTCACACTGCTTGCACATGTCGAAAGAACTGTCAATTTTGATTTCAAAACAAAACTGTATCAGGAATCAAAAGTAAATAATTCCATCATGAATTACCGGAAAATTGTTCTAGCTTCGACATAAAGGGTGATACGGTCAAAATTTGGTCAATATCAACTTGACGTATTTCTTTCAATTTTGCATTTAAAAAACCTGAACACCCCTCATTTTGAAGGTGTGTGTGTGTAGAATGTTGCTCCTATTTTGATTTTGGAATTCACTCTTCAGTTGTCAAAATGCCGTCCAAGCAAGAAGAGCAGCGTATCAAAATTTTGCTCGCGCATCGCGAAAATCCGAGCTACTCGCACGCAAAGTTGGCAAAATCGCTAAAAGTTGCCAAATCAACCGTTACAAATGTAATTAAAGTGTTTGGGGAACGTTTGTCGAGAGCCAGGAAGTCTGGATCGGGGGGGAAATCGAAAACCGGAAGCCGCTGAGACGACAAAGAGAGTTGCCGGTAGTTTCAAGCGAAACCCTAACCTCTCTCTCCGAGATGCCGCAAATAAGCTGGGTGTATCGTCTAAAACCGTGCATCGAGCCAAAAAACGAGCCGGACTATCGACTTACAAGAAGGTAGTGACTCCAAATCGCGATGATAAACAAAATACGACGGCCAAAGCGCGATCCCGGAGGCTGTACACGACGATGCTGACGAAGTTTGACTGCGTGGTAATGGACGACGAAACCTACGTCAAAGCCGACTACAAGCAGCTTCCGGGATAGGAGTTTTATACGGCAAAAGGAAGGGAAAGGTAGCAGATGTTTTCAAGCACATGAAACTGTCAAAGTTCGCAAAGAAATATCTGGTTTGGCAAGCCATCTGTACCTGTGGCTTGAAAAGCAGCATTTTCATAGCTTCCGGGACTGTCAACCAAGAAATTTACGTGAAAGAGTGTTTGAATAAACGTCTGCTGTCTTTCCTGAAGAAACACGGTTGTTCCGTACTGTTTTGGCCAGATTTGGCATCTTGCCATTACGGTAAAAAGGCCATGGAGTGGTACGCCGCCAACAACGTGCAGGTGGTTCCCAAGGACAAGAACCCTCCCAACACGCCAGAGCTCCGCCCAATTGAGAAATACTGGGCTATTGTCAAGCGGAACCTAAAGAAGACCAAAAAAACTGCTAAGGGCGAGCAGCAGTTCAAGGCAAACTGGCTTTCTGCGGCGAAGAAGGTGGACAAGGTGGCTGTACAAAATCTGATGGCAGGGGTCAAGCGTAAGGCCCGGCAATTCGAATTTGGAAAAGCCGAAGCCTAACTGAATATTTTTCCTGAATTTTATACTAATTGAACTTGAAAAAGAAATTTAATTTGATTTTTTAAATAAACGATTTCACCGATTTACACGCGTTTTCCCTTGATCAAATTTTGACCGTATCACCCTTTATGTATTTGCTTTTATTATTTTAAATAAAATTAGAAGGAGAATGTAAACTTTGTGGAGCAGGATAAGGTTGCTCAGGAGGAACACCGGCAGGGATCTGGTCCTTCAAGAACTGCGATATGAAGATGAAAAAGGATTTCAAATTTTCGCCTGCCTTCGACAAGGTAGTGGGTAAAGTACTCTATAGATCTAAATGATTCCTTGAGTTATGAAATTTTTTGTTAAGAACTTAATTCTGCATGTTTCTCTGAAGACTTTCGGTCGTCCCTGATGTTTTGTTTCTGTTCTCTGGTAATATATCTTCAGAGATCAACAAACTTTCCTGAAGATCTGCAAATTTCTCGGTAGTTCTGTGGATTTCTTTGAAGTTCTGTGTGTTCTTCAGAAGTTCTGCAAAGTTCTCTAAAAATCTACAAAGTTCCTGAATCCCTGCAAATTTGGGATCCTTAAAGATCAACAAGTATCTCTGATGTTCACTAAATTTCGTATAATCTGTGCACTTCTCGAAAGATTTTCATGATTGCAAATATCTCCGAACATCTACACAATTCCCTAAAGTATTGAGAGTTTACCCAGAAATTTTTAAGCTTCCCGGAAGATTTAGGAAGTTCTCTGAAGATCTACTATTTTTTCTGAAGTTGTGCAAATATCTCTAAAGATCAGCGGACTTCCATGAAGCTCTGTAAATTTCTCTTAACATCCAAGAACCACAATAAAATTTTGAAAATTTATTTAAACATCTGCAGATTTACGATCTACTCTCTGAACTTTTCCGAAGTTCCTAAAATTTCTTTAAAATTCTGTAAAGTTTTCTGAAGCACTGTATTTCTGATCTGTAGATTTCCAAACCTCTCTAACGTTCTGTAAATTTCTTTCTGGATTCTTGGATTTCCATAAAGTTCTGCAGATTTATCTGAAATACCCCAAAACTCTACAAATTATCTGAAAATATATGAACATCGCTGAAGTTTTTAAAATTTCTCAGAAGATTTAAGAATTTCTCTAAAGTTGTGTAAATACTTCTAAAGATCGGCGAACTTTCGTGAACTTCTATGAGTTTTACTGAAGCTTTGCATTTTTTTCTAAAACTGTACGAACTTTTTTGAAGTTCTAAAGATTTCTCTTAAGATCTACGGACTTTTCTGAAGTTCTTTAGATCTATCCATTTCCAACTTCCATGGAGTTTTGCAAAATCTGGGACTTTCGTACTACGCTGCGATTTGTTTTTGAAATTGAAGTACTTTTGTGAAATTTTACGATTTTTTCTGAGGATCTCACATTTTTCTGAAACTGTGAAGCTTTCTGAACCACTGAATGTCTCTGAATTTCTGCAAAATTCCTAGCAGTTCTGCAGATTTCTCTTAATATCTACTC
This sequence comes from Ochlerotatus camptorhynchus, assembly GCF_037179485.1. Lineage (NCBI taxonomy): Eukaryota > Metazoa > Arthropoda > Insecta > Diptera > Culicidae > Ochlerotatus > Ochlerotatus camptorhynchus. The sequence goes on along the minus strand of NW_027040859.1, from coordinate 718,648 downwards.
TTCTGAAGTTCTACAAATATCTTCGAAGTTCTGTAAAGTTGTCTGAAGCTCCGTAATTCCTCTGTATTCTCTCGGGCTACCCTGAAGATCTGAAGGTTTGAAAATTTCCTTGAAGATCTTCTAAATTATCTAAAGTTCTCAAAAAATTATCTGAACACATTTGAGCTTCCTTGAAGTTTTAAATGTCTCTCTCAAAACCTACAAATTTCCCTATAAATACTTTAAAAAAATCGCCAACCTTCCCTGAAGTTCTGCAAATTCTAACTGAAGATTCATTAAAATTTCTAAGATTTTAAAAATGTATCAGAAATCTGCACACTTTCTTGAAGGTCTTAAAATTTTTCTGAATATCTATGACCATTCTTGCGATTTTTCAGAAGTTCTGTATTTTTTTTTCAAAATTCTATAGCTTTCTTCAGAAGATCTACGAACTTTTCTGATGTTTAATAATTTTTCAGTAGGTCTCAAAACTTTTGTGAAACTCTTTATATTTCACTGTAGATTTTTTGACTTGTCTGAAGTTCTGCAGGTTTCCCTGAAGATTTTAAATTATTTCTCTTATAGTTTTACAAATTGATCTGAAAATATTTTAGCTTGCTTAAAGTTTTGAAAATTTCTATGATCATTTATATGAAGATCTACGATCTCTCTTGAGAAATGGTCTGAATTTCTGCAAATTTATTTTAATTTCTGTAAAATTTTCTGAAGTTTTGAAGTTCTGTTCTCAAGATCTACGCTGAAGCTCAAGAAATTTCTCAGTAGATCTCCGAACCTCTCTGAAGCTCTAAAAAATTCTTAGTAGGCTCTCAGAGTGGCCAATGACACTGGAAAAAAAATCATTAAAATCATACACAGGACAATATTGAATAGTGAAATAGGCTAGGAAATCGGTTTACCTTGCTGCTGGGTGCCATAAAAACACAAGTCAAACGTTCTTTAGCGGTTCAAAACCGTGAAATTAAAAAAAAGTTAATATTTTTATCTCAATTGCGGCTATTTGCCTGGGGGGGGGGGGGGGGGGACGTGCTGTCAAATCAGCCTACTGATCATCTTGTATGAAACTGGTTCCAAACGTAAACAAACGCTGTAGATTTCTTATGGCTTGTTTACGTTTGGAACCAGTTATACGAGGTAGGCGACGATTGTTCGTATTTGACAGCCACCTCCCCCCTTGCTATTTGCTGAATCAGTCGAATGAAAATCAAGCACAAACCTATTTCGTTCGACAATTCAAACGTCAAATCTAATCATCATGTCGAAAAAGTGTGAACGCATCCGAACATTGCATCCGACTAAATTATCGAGCAGTCCGCTCGAATCAGACCAACAAATCAGATAGTCTAAACGTACCTTAAGTTGAGAGCACGAAATATGCTAATATGCGATACGCAATAAGCTTGAAATGCGAAGAAGAAGAAGAAGAAGATCATAATCTTCCAAAGGAAGCCCTCGCAAATGAGGATATTGTTGTCATTGTACTTCAATGTTTGCGAAGGGAGCACCAGACAGCTAACCGTCCGTACTTGACACAGCTTGTGACGGTTATCATTACTTTTCCTCGATATGTCCAGTTGCAGTCGTTGTGACTCTGGTTCCTCACGGGTTACCTTACCCGTCCACTGCTATGTCAATGGTTCCAATGGCCCGGACACGCCCAAACGATCCGCAATTTTTGTCTCTAAAAGAGTGATTGAGGATCCCTCGTCAATGAACGCAAAGACAACTTCGGCACACTTCCCCGCATACAAGATAACAGGAAGATAACGGAACATAGATGGAGAGGGGGAATGGAGAAGTGTATTATTTTTCTGGTGGCTTAATCCCACAACCTTGCCAGGACTTGCAAGGCCTCCACCGTTCATCAGCATTGAACGATTTAATCGATGGCAATCTGCCACTTGATGTCCCTCTTGTTCGCATGATGCACATGGCTTACCTAGTTTCTTGTACGCTGACTGGATTGCAGCGATAGAGGATTAAGCCGGAAGCGCCGAATGCGTCTGTACCACACCTTTCTCATTGGACCTCAAGTTCCATAAAATCAAAAGACACTGGACTTGCTGCCGTAACGAATCCTCCCATAAAGTCGCCGAACGTCGCCAATGTTGCACCCTGTTGCTTGCTTTTGTAGACCGTCCATTCCAATTTCAACGATCCGGGTAGCTTCTCCACGAGCTCCTGCATCAGAATCGGGTTAGCCAAATGCAGTAATTGATTCGCCGCCTTCAAGTGATCCACGAGATTTTGTACGGTAAATCCTAATTCCACCACCGTTTCAAGTCGATCGTGTCTAGGTGCTGGAGTTCGATGAACCTTCTCGATGAGCGATCGTATGAGAAGCTCGGGTCTGCCGTACAAAGTTTGCAGGGTGTTGATGACTTGTAGGACGCTGGAAGGAAGCAGCAGTCTACTCCTTATAAAAGGTCAAATGAAAGGTGATAAAAGGTTGAATGGATAAATACGCTGAATGATTCCTATTTTTTTTTCTATTCAACATATTATACCCTTCTCATTCGACCTTTTGTCCATTCCACCTTTTGCCTCCCTTCGCATCATTCAACCTTTTGTCCCTCTTTGAATAATAATCAAAAATCTTGAACCATTTGTTATTCGACGTATTGTCCATTCGACTTTTTTATTTTGTCCCTGTTTGAATCGTTCGACCGTTTGTACATTCCACCTTCTGTCCCCCTTCGCATCATCTGACCTTTTGTCCATTCAATCTTTTGTCATTCGAGCTTTTGTCATACAATCGCCTGAGTTCATCTCTTGAAACTGCATGCGTAGTTTGGAGTCCGTATACAGGGTGAGGAATAATTATCCGTATTTAATGATTTAGTTGCAAATTTATTGCTTGTGTATTGAATTACAACATATTTATGGGAAATGTAGGTACACCAACATAGTTTATGATGTTCACAACAATTTCTCAAAATGTGCTCCTTTAACTCGTACACACGCCTTCAACCTCTTACGGAAATTATCGACGATGGATGTTAGTTCCTCCACAGATATTGCATCCCAGACTTTTGTCAAACTTGCTTTCAGATGATCTAAAGATATGTGTGACTTAGTATAGGCTCTGGACTCAAGAATAGACCAGACGGAATAGTCAATTGGATTTAAATCAGGAGAGTTTGAAGGCCATTCATCTTTTGTCAAATATCTAGGAAAAAGTTTGCTACAAATCTCCAGCGTCTTTTTCGCTCCATTTGATGGTGCCCAATCGTGTTGAAATGTCCAATCGTTGTTACCGAAATGCGTACGTGCCCAAGGTGCAACTGTGTCCGTCAGTCTAGTAGACTATTTGGTCGATTTTGACGCCTTTTTCGATAAATATTAAGGGAGTTTTACCGGAAGCTGTAATTCCCGCCCAAACCATCACCGAAGCTCGATGATGTGATCTGGCAACATTCGTACGGCTAGAAGAATTCTTTGGCAATAGCTGGCGATCGTTTTGGTAGTTGTGGTTTAGCTCAACAGTGAAAATCTTCCCATCGGTGAATAAAATCGTGCGATGCCGTGCATTGTCGAAATCCTTCAATAAAATCTTGGATTTTTGGTACCGATTCCTTTTCATCCTGTCATTTAGGTAATTGTTTTTCGAAAATTTGTAAGAATGCAATTCTAATTCCTTGTGTAGAATAGTTCGTACTGACTTTGGGTCGATTTTTAATGATTCCGCTATTTTTCGGATAGACCGTCTAGAATCTCGATTAATCCTAAGACGACTATATTCCGGTTCTGAGGGGTCCTCGCACTTCTTTTTCTTCCTCTTCCTGAACGGTCCTCCAAATTTCCGAGTTCATGGTACCGTTTTATACCATCCCGAACTGTTTGCGAAGGCATTTGCAATGTTTTTGCAATACGTGCCGGACGAATTCCTTGTTTATAAAGCTTAATTACCGCACTTCGTAGTGGACTGGACTTTATGACGCAATACACGTGAACCGATTCAAACTAAACTACAAGCGTTTGTTTATTATGTATCATGGTCCCAATTGGCAGAGGTGTGCTCATTTCAGCATCTGTCAAATTCGAGCTATACACTGAGAAAAAAAAACACGGATAATTTTTCCTCACCCTGTACACAAACATCTAAATGACCTCAATCGACGCTATCCAGGCTAAATCCACCAGATTCATTGCAACAACGTAGCCTTTATTAATACGAGGTTCAATGCCATTATTTGATGGAACAAGGGACACTGTTGCTTGGTGTTGTTAATGCACCTACCATCCTAAATTCCAATGCTCCGCCAGTCTTCTTAGGACGTAGAGACTCGCTAACAATGGATTACCGGAGAGCAGACTATAGAATAACAGCAATTAATTCAAAGTTTCAACTGGCTGCTTTTAATGTGATTGATTGAACAGTGAATGACGAAGAATGTTCGATCAGCAGTTGTATTTGCAATAAAACATAATCGATTTGAATGACTAATTTCAATATATCTGACATTGCTTTTTATTAAAAATCTGCTGCAATTGATCAAAATGGGTCCAGTTTATATTTAACATTCGTGCCATAAGAGCAATACCGGATGAATGCTACTATTTATTAACATCGCAAAAATGCACTCAAAGTCACGAATCCCATCTAAATTCGCTTTGTTTTCAGCTTCATCCCGCACATTCATAAATTCCCATATAAAACTACTCAGCATGCAGCCAGCAGGATAGACGGCACGGGCGTGGGTATCCTAGATAGAAGGATATGTTGAAGGTTAGGTCGCACCGAAAAAAGTGCAAAGCTGAAAGACGCATCCCATGATATAGTGCGAGCGCGTGATGTTTGTGCGAATGGCCTAACGAGATAGTATTGCATATTGCATCAACCCTCACCCACTCCTTTTCCCCGTTGGCCATCAACGTTGGGAGGCAGCAAACTATATTAGAAGAGCAGCTATCGTAGAGAGCCACCGCGTCTAGCAGAAAAGAATCCATTTGGATCCATGCTATAATGCCGCCTTTCAAAAGTCAACCAGCAGGCAACTTGTGCTATTGATTGCTCCAAAACCATCACAATAGAAAATCAATATACGTGCTCTTTGAAAGCAGCAAAACGCTTGCAATAGTCCCATAACCTGCAACGGAAAAGAACTTAAATGTAGGTACGATACTTCAAAACAACCATTTTGAGCTAAATTCAATTTAGGAACCCTTTGCAACATTACAAAACTAGTTCACTTTTGGTGCATTGCATGACTTTCTTAACGACATAAGTGGCAACCGCATTCAAAAACACACTCTCAACCAAGGAACGGAGAAGATAACAAAAGTAATACCAAAATTGGACCCCTGAGATACGAATGAACGAAAGAATGAAATGACGTCGGTTGTTTTACTTGGTTGATGCTGTCAAGATCAAAGTGCCATAACAGTATTAGCTCCTCTCACATGATGTCCCGAGCAGCCAAAGTCCCTCGTAGCGGAAGGTTCCGGTCAAGCGAAACTTTATCTAGTTTTGAGAAAAATTGATCTAAAGAACCCATACCCGGCGATGGTCATTCTCCGGCAGACAAATCTTGATGTTGCTTCCCGGCGTTCCATTTTCTTAATGCACAACGGAAGCTTAGGGATGTTCAAATTTCAATGCTTCCCTTAATAGTCTACAACTACACGATGTAGTTCGTACGCGTCCCTAACAACCCACTATCATTGCCCGAACACGGAACTAAGTAAAACTTTTCACTATATCTTGCTTGAACTCTCCCGGAGGACATAACCTCACCCAATCCTTCCTATGCAGCTCCGTTCGTTGTCGTTCGTAGCTACTGGGGCAATGCAGTCTACATCATCTCAAGCACGGAATACAACTTTAACTCACTCGCAGCGAACGGGGACAAGTAGTACAAGACGAAGTAGAAACGATTTTCCTCAATTTCCATCTACGGTGAACTTTGGTGCAGTATCGTATTCCCCCTTCCTCGAAGTTTTCTAGCAGGAAGTGAGCTGAACCGAGTCGGAATGAGATCCAATGAATACAATCATTCGAATGGTAATAATATTATGTAGTAATCATATTTAACGCATAATTTATTGTCGACCGGAGGTTACTCGGATTCCCGGTTATGTATGATGCCGGTTAGCTTTAGCACTACTGATTCCTTTGCTAGAAGCTGGCTTCCTTTCCGTGAGCTCACTGCATAGTGCCAAAGGATTACACGGTCAATCCTGAGTTCAATTATTAGGAAGGCATTCGATAAGGTTCGATGATTTTCCTCGGAAATTGTGCGTTTCATTTGTATGCCATAGAATAGGCAAACAGGGACTCTCAAGCTGACCAGCCATATGTTTATGAAGTTGTGTAATCAGCTGCTGCGTTTAGACTATATTACTAGTGAAATCTCAAATTGAATTTAGCGTTTGATGGTGAGGGGTAGGGTTTACGTATTATACTCAAGGTGGAGTGTTGGTTAGTTAACATTTGTTTGCTGCTGATTGCTTTATCCATTCCGATTGAATTGTCCAAAACAACGAGATCGTTACATGTACGAGGCATTTCGTACAATCGCGATTTTAGTTTTGACGTAGGACTACGTCTGTGATTTCTATATGGGAGTGCACTTTGTGAAAAACGAAAATGAAACATGTAACAAAATTATGAAAGATTTCAGTAGCAATCGATCAGAAATATTCCTACGCATCTGTTAAAATTAAGGCTTTATCATTTTTCAAAATAAAAGTATTGAAAATTGCACGAATATTATCACCGATTGCCTGAGAAAATCAATTTCTCTAACACAGATTTCAAAGTTGAATTCCATCCGGTCCAACAAAATGGTGTTTATTCAATCACCGCGTGGTGAGTGTTGGTGTTCCTCAGCACACAACGAAAGACTGCCTGCAAGCAGCGAGCTGCAGCCTACATGGGCTGGATAGAAGGAGGAAGAAGCCGCACCGCTATTGATCGGAATCAGTAGCTCTTCGTGAGTAGTTGTGGGCCATCTATGCCAAGTGCGTTATACTAAAGAGTATAAACAGAGAGAACCCCGCTCAAATTCATATTTCTACACAAAACACAAGCTCCTGCTGCAGTTAACAAAAATATTTATTATTTAAGACCACGTAGTCCTACGTCACCAATGCGTACAACCCCATAGGACTGTCCCTTGAAGTTTTTAATTAAATTCATATTTTTTTGCCCTCCACTATAATTGATGAGGAAAACAGCAAATTAAGATCAGCGGAGAATCAATTCCTTAGGAGGCAGTAAGCATCCGTTCCCTTTCGTGGAGAATGATTTCCCTCCATTAGCACCAGATATATAGTCCGTTCCTTATTGAAATCATATCTCCAACACTTCACGATTCCACCTTCATGCTAGGCTGTCAAACCAATTTATTCTACCTACCAGCATTCACAGCAGCATATTTCATGCAACAAAAATATGAGCAGACCCAGACAACCAGAATGCACGTATATACAAAGTTGTTTTCGTGATATATAAACAAACAATTCGTATAGAATGCAAAAAATGGCTTATACGTACAAAAGTGGAGGCCATATACGTGCATATTTTAATTTAATTTTAAACGAGTTGATTTAACATCATATGCGATTTAATCTGTAATAACAGTTTCATTGTGATGCAGTGCGACGGAAAAATGAATCATCGTATGTAGGTAGGAAATTTGCATTCTATACGATTTAACGTAAACATAATGCGAGGTATGCCATTCTTTTATGCGATTTTGACTTAAACTGTAGCAATTTAAGATACTTTGTGTACATTGTTATACGACTCCTGGACACCTAGGTCTACAACAGCAGCAACAGAAGACTTCCCAACACACACAACTCAACTCATGTCCGCCATCAGTAACAAGAGCATCAACAATATGAACAGGCTCCTTATAAAACAAGAAGATCAGCGGTTTGCAGTTTCGTACAAAAATCAGTTTGTGTATAGTACGAAAAAGGCGTAATATTAGTATTTTGCCAGATGACAGGTAATAGAAATATTATCTACGAAGCCTATTTTTACGTAAGAGAATTGGGTTGTTTAACTTCGAAAAATATACCGGTTTTTATACATCATATGATAGAGCTTCGTTTTCTCAGCACAACGATATTTTTATCGATCCCGTAGACATTCATCTCGATTTTTAAATCAAGATTTAAATTTTTGATCATTGACACTAATTCTATTCGTTGACAGCTCGCTCCCATACAAAGTCTGACTAAGGGGCGCTAAGATGGTGATTTTTGCTAATGTAATCGTGCTTATTTAAAAATTTCCAGTGTACCAAAATTGATGAAATTTTGGATTTCGGTTCCATTTTTAATGCAGATAACGAGTATGTAGGGGAAATGGCTGTAATGTCGGCCTAAATCCCTCTAATTTGGGCCCATACATATAATCAGAAATCGACTAAATTTTCAATAGCAACCAAACAAATCCTTTAGTACCGTCCCAATGACGCGTTCATCTAGATAAAATTGATAAATAGCAGATCTTAGATCCATAGGCCAACATAAGAGCCATATCCCCTATTTATCTCAATACCTTTAAACAACACAATTAGCAAAAAAAAAAAATTTTTTTTTTGGTGTACGCAGATTTACTGTTCTGCCCTCGTTTTTTGGTCAGAAGAGCGGAGCGACGGGCAAGCTTCTAAAAGTAGCCTACAAAAGTAGCTTCCAAAAGTGGCTTGCAAAAGAAGCTTCCAAAAGTAGATTTCACAAGTATCTTACAAAAGTAGCTTCCAAAAAATAAGCTTCCAAAAGTAGCTTCCAATTGCAAAAAAAGCTTCCAAAAGTAGCTTAGAAAAGCAGCTGCCAAATGTAGCTTCCAAAAGTAGCTTCCAAAAGTAGCTTGCAAAAGTAGCTTCCAAAAGTAACTGCCAAATGTAGCTTCCAAAAGTAGCTTCCAAAAGTAGTTTCCAAAATTAGCTTCCAAATTTAGCTTCCAAAATTAGGTTAGAAAAAAAAACTTCCAAAAGTAGCCTCCTAAAGTACCTCCCAAAAGTAACTTCCGAAAATAGATTCCAAAAGTAGCCTCCAAAACTAGCTTCCAAAAGTAGCTTCCAAAATTAGCTTCAAAAAGTAGCCTCCAAAAGTACCTCGCAAAAGTAGCTTCCAAAAGTAACTTTCGAAAATAGCTTCCAAAAGTAGCTTCCAAAAGTAGTTTCCAAAAGTAGCTTCAAAAAGTAGCTTGCAAAAGTAGCTTCCAAATGTAGCTTCCAAAAGTAGCTTCCAAAAGTAGCTACCAAATGTAGCTGCCAAAAGTAGCTTCCAAGAAGCTTCCAAAAGTAGCTTCCAAATGTAGCTTCCAAAAGTAGAATCCAAAAGTAGCTTTCAAAAGTAACTTCCAAAAGTAGCTTTCAAAAGTAGATTCCAAAAGTAGTCTCCAAAAGTAGCCTCCAAAAGTACCTCCCAAAAATAACTTCCGAAAATAGCTTCCAAAAGTTGCCTCCAAAAGTAGCTTCCAAAAGTAGCTTAGAAAAGTAGCTTCCAAAAGTAACTTCCAAAAGTAGCTTCCAAAATTAGCTTCCAAATAGATTCCAAAATTAGCTTCCAAAAGTAGCTTCCAAAAGTAGATTCCAAAAGTAGCTTCCAAAATTGGCTTCCAAAAGAAGCTTCCAAAATAAGCTTCCAAAAGTAGCCTCCAAAAGTAGCTTCGAAAAGTAGCTTCCAAAAGTAGCCTCCAAAAGTAGCTTCCAAAAATAGCTTCCAAAAGTAGCCTCCAAAAGTAGCTTCCAAAAATAGCTTAGAAAAGTAGCTTCCAAAAGTAGCTTCCAAAAGTAGCTTCCAAAATTGGCTTCCAAAAGTAGCTTCCAAAATTAGCTTTCAAAAGTAGCTTCCAAAAGTAGCCTCCAAAAGTAGCTTCCAAAAGTAGCTTCCAAAAGTAGCTTGCAGATGTAGCTTGCAAAAGTAGCTTCCAAAAGTAGTTTCCAAAAGTAGCTTACAAAAGTAGCTTGCAAAAGTAGCTTCCAAATGTAGCTTCCAAAAGTAGCTACCAAATGTAGCTGCCAAAAGTAGCTTCCAAGTAGTTTCCAAAAGTAGCTTCCAAAGTAGCTTCCAAAAGTAGCTGCCAAAAGTAGCTTCCAAAAGTAGATTCCAAAAGTAGCTTTCAAAAGTAGCTTCCAAAAGTAGCTTTCAAACGAAGCTTCCAAAAGCAGCTTTCAAAAGTAGCTTATAAAAGTAACTTCCAAAAGTAGCTTCAAAAAGTAGCTTCCAAAAGTAGCTTCCAAAAGTAGCTTCCAAAAGTAGCTTCCAAAAGTAGCCTCCAAAAGTAGCTTCCAAAAGTAGCTTAGAAAAGTAGCTTCCAAAAGTAGCTTCCAAAAGTAGCTTCCAAAAGTAGCTTCCAAAAGTAGCTTCCAAAATTGGCTTCCAAAAGTAGCTTCCAAAAGTAGCTTCCAAAAGTAGCTTCCAAAAGTAGCTTCCAAAAGTAGCTTCCAAAAGTAGCTTCCAAAAGTAGTTTCCAAATATAGTTGTCAAATGTAGCTTCCAAAAGTAGCTTCCAAAATAAGCTTTCAAAAGTAGCTTGCAAAAGTAGCTTCCAAAGTAGCTCCCAAAAGTAGCTGCCAAAAGTAGCTTCCAAAAGTAGATTCCAAAAGTAGCTTTCAAAAGTAGCTTCCAAAAGTAGCTTTCAAACGAAGCTTCCAAAAGCAGCTTTCAAAAGTAGCTTATAAAAGTAACTTCCAAAAGTAGCTGCCAAAATTAGCTTCCAAAAGTAGCGCTTTCAAACGAAGCTTCCAAAAGCAGCTTTCAAAAGTAACTTATAAAAGTAACTTCCAAAAGTAGCTTCCCAAAGTAGCTGCCAAAATTAGCTTCCAAAAGTAGCTTCCAAAAGTAGCTTCCAAAAGTAGCTTCCAAAAGTAGCTTCCAAAAGTAGCTTCCAAAAGTAGCTTCCAAAAGTAGCTTCCAAATGTAGCTGTCAAATGTAACTTGCAAAAGTAGCTTCCAAAATAAGCTTTCAAAAGTAGCTTGCAAAAGTAGCTTCCAAAGTAGCTTCCAAAAGTAGCTGCCAAAAGTAGCTTCCAAAAGTAGATTCCAAAAGTAGATTCCAAAAGTAGTTTCCAAAAGTAGCTTGTAAAAGTAGCTTCCAAAAGTAGCTTGCAGATGTAGCTTGCAAAAGTAGCTTCCAAAAGTAGCTTTCAGATGTAGCTTGCAAAAGTAGTATCCAAAAGTAGCTTACAAAGGTAGCTTGCAAAAGTAGCTTCCAAATGTAGCTTCCAAAAGTAGCTTCCAAAAGTAGCTTCCAAAAGTAGCTTCCAAATGTAGCTTCCAAAAGTAGCTTCCAAAAGTAGTTTCCAAAAGTAGCTGGTAAAAGTAGCTTCCAAAATTAGCTTCCAAAAGTAGCTTCCAAAGTAGCTTCCAAAAGTAGCTGCCAAATGTAGCTTCCAAAAGTAGATTCCAAAAGTAGCTTTCTAAAGTAACTTCGAAAAGCAGCTTCCAAAAGTAGATTCCAAAAGTATTTTCCAAAGCTAGCTTGTAGAAGTAGCTTCCAAAATTAGCTTTCAAAAGTAGCTTTCAGATGTAGCTTTCAAAAGTAGCTTCCAAAATTAGTCTCCAAAAGTAGCTTACAAAAGTAGCTTACAAAAGTAGCTTCAAATGTAGCTTCCAAAAGTAGCTACCAAATGTAACTTCCAAATGTAGCTTCCAAAAGTAGCTTCCAAAAGTAGCTTCCAAATGTAGCTTCCAAGAGTAGCTTGCAAAAGTAGCTTCCAAAAGTAGCTTGCAAAAGTAGCTTCCAACAGTAGTTTCCAAAAGGAGTTTCCAAAAGTAGCTTCCAAAAGAAGCTTGCAAAGGTAGCTTCCATTAGAAGATGCAAGGGGATGAATGCGGAAGCTTAACTCAAGTCGCATCCAAGGAAAAGTAAGAACAGCTCTAAACTATGTCCCTCAAGATTAATATTTTATTGTAATTATAAAATTATTTAAAGGTTATCGGCTCTCCGTGGAGTCCTTTTGGACAAATAAAAGAAAGGAAAATGGGGGACTGGGGGATGTGATAGTTTGTTTGCACTCACAGACTTAAAATGCTTAGGAGCCTAGGATTGAACCTATGAACTTCTGTTTAGTAAGCAAACCGATCCATTAAGCTGAAATTAGTGCGGGTTTGCTTTTCCAACACTGGGGATAGTTATGTTTTTTTTTGATTCTCTATATTTCTTGGCGTAAGAAACTGCAAGTTTTTGTTCTGGATCACTTTCAATGCCCCTGAGTGTGGATGACTCAAGATGTTAAGGATTCCAATACTGAAGGCATTTTTAAAGTTCAGAATCCTGAAAAGTTCTCCTTTGTCTAAAATTACCTTAAAGGTTTTGCTGCTAGGAATTCTTTGGAGTTTTCTAAGGAATTCCCTTTGAGTCACAGAGTTTTATGTCTAAATATCTCATGAATAATCATAATGTTCTCTCTGGTATTCCATTAAAGTTCTCTCTGTAACCAAGGAATCAAAAATATCTCCAAATGACAAAATGACAAACGATCAACGAACAAAATAATAACGCTACATATGTCAGAAGTGGAAAGCAATAATGATATAATCTTCTTCCTTCTTTTGCATGACAAGCAGCCCGTGCGACACAACTCACTCGGGGCGGAAGAAGGAAACGAGCAAATTGTTGGCAAGCTGCTTCACGAAGTAAAGCCGAAGATGATACACGTGTGTTAACGGGATTTTTTTTTTGTTATGTCTTTTCATGTCTATTCATATCAAGCTATGTCCTCATCCGTGTACATTGCAACAAAGCAGGCAAGCAATATATCATTATCCTTCAACCACTCAGATCGAGCTATGTTACAGAGCGAGTTTATCATGGTAGTCGTAGCAACTGTTTTGTCTGTATCGTTGGTTGCTTTATGTGTTTGGATTCGCTGTCTGTAACGCTTTCGGAAATCTGTCCAGAAAACACAATCCTCTTTTTTAAAGATATTCGATACACGGCGAATGAGAACGACCCAAATTTGAGATTAGTTCACTCATAATCGCCAAAAGTGCAGGAGCTTAGCGATGAGTAAATTTGCCTCATGTTTTCCCAGGTTATTCCAGGATTTTCCAAGGAAAAAATCCTGAATTTGAGAAAAGTAACGATTGGATTCACTCAGTCTATTGGTACTACTCCGAGACTGAATAAAATTTTCGTCAATTTCCTCATTTTCCGGCAGATTTTTTAGGTTTTCCACAGGAAACCATGAGACAAATTTACTCATCGCTGAGTTCCTGCACTTTTGGCGATTATGAGTGAACTAAACTCAAATTTGGGTCGTTCTCATTATAGCAACTATGGAATTATCTGCATGATTGCCTTCAAATGCTGCTCAGAATTATCTTGGAATACAGTAATAACCCGATTTTGTTAGCCCCCTTTAAGGAAATATCTTTTAATGTTCTTCCAAACCTATGAGCTTACCAGTGGTCTTATTGCACCAAATCAAACCAAATTTTAACATCAATCTTCAAGATGATTGATTTGAATTTACGGTTATGCAAAGGTCAACATCTGATGCGTAGAGGGGCTGACAAAATCGGGTCATTACTGTACTCCTCAGAATACTCCTGCTATTTTTCTAAGTATTCATCCGAAACAGGGCCCCACAAAGTCACTTTCAATCGAAAATCTTCAAGTGACGATGAAGCTCTAAACCATCACTTTCAATTGAAAGTCATTCTGTCTTCTCTTCGAGCAGATCCCCGTCAACATCAACAAACCACTTTCGATCGGTTTTCATGCTGTTTGTTTTGGCTTGACTCGTGTTCATTTCTTCTTTCATTGTCAAATGAACTTACTTTTGCATTGAAGCGAAGCTGTTTGATCCAAATTCGCGCAGTTTTTATGACTTTTGTTGATTGTTCACTCGGCTCATTTAAGCGTGTGCGCATTGATCTGTACACATGGTTGTAAAATTTATCATTGTTGGGTGGTTTGTTTACCATCAATATGGGTACTTTTTGAATCTGGGTGACATCTAGAGATCGAAAATTGATATGCGACGCCATTTTTAAATCCAAGATGGTGGCTTCCAGTTTAAGAAAAAGTTAGAAATGCTGTCAAATACTTATCAATAAATTTATTTTAGGAATCGGGATAATGTCTAGAGGATGAAAATCGATATCCGACGCCATTTTGAAATCGATTTACGAAAAAGTGGAAATACAGTCTCATCAATATTGGTATTTTTGTAATCGGTATGAAGTCTACAGATCGGAAATTGATATGCGACGCCAATTCGAGATCCAATATGACGGCTTCCTATTTCAGAAAAAATGGGCAATGCTGATGCCGTCCCATCAATATGGGAATTTTTGGAATCGGGGTGACGTCTGGAGATTGGAAATCAATATCCGACGCCATTTTTTAATCCAACAAATTCCCATACAAACGGTTTTTTAAGAATCCGGGTAACGTCTAGAAGCCGGGAATCGATATCCGACGCCATTTTCGAAACGGCGGCTTCCGATTTGCGGAAAAGTGTCAAATACCCTAAAATGTGAGTATTTTCAGGATGGGGATGAGACATAGATGCCGAAAATTGATGTCACGCCGTCTTTTTTGGAATCAGGCTGACATCTAGAAGCCAGAAATCGATGGGCGACGCTATCTTGAAACTCAATTTAAGAAGAAGTATCAAATAGCCTACCAATGGCATCGAATATCGATTTTCAGCATCACGCGTGGTCCCCGTTCCGAAAATACCCAGATCTTAGGGTATTTGACACTTTTGTGAAACCCTATGGCCGCCATATTGGTTTCCAAAATGGCATCGAATATCGATTTTTGGCATGTACACGTTGTCCTCGTTCCGAAAATATCCACATGGTAGGGTATTGACACTTTCTGAACTCTGATGGCCGCCATATTGGATTCCAAAGTGGTATCTGATATCGATTTTTGGCATCTACGCGTTGTCCCCGTTCTGAAACTAACCATATTGTAGGGTATTTGACACCTTTTCTGAAATCCTATGCACGCCATATTGGAGTCCAACATAGCATCGCATATCGATTTTCGGCACCCACGCGTTGTCTCCTTTCCGAAAATACCCATATCTTAGGGTATTTGACACGTCTTAGGAAACTTGATGGCCTCGATTTTGGATTCCAAAATAACGTCGAATATCGATTTTCCGCACCTTCATGTCGTCTTCGTTCTGAAAATACCCATATTGTGGGGTATTTGAGGCTTTCCCTGACACCGATGGCCGCCATCTTGGAGTCCAGAATGGCCTCGTTAATTTAATTTTCGTTCAATATAAAATAATATATTATTACTATACCTAATATGGATGCTTTCCCTATCGGCAACCTATATTGTGCGGATACTATCCGGATAGTATACTTTGATGCCTGCGTCGTCAGGTCGTGACAAGTCGAATGAGCCCCGAATTGAAGTGAAAGTGGAAAAACAAGTAGGAAGCAGTTTTCGAGTCATTCATTGCGTCAATTGAAACAAGTCTTTGCTTCAAATGAAATGAACTGAAGCACTCGACGAACAAAACATGTCATGTTTGAAAAGAGGAATGTTCATCGTGACTCGATAACAAGAAACACGATGACTTACATGAAAATGATATTGTTCGTAATGAAGCGATTTTGAAGGAGGTCATTTTCTTTTCTTTGTTTCGAAAATGCAGAACCCTGATCCGAAATAACCTTGAAATTATTCACAAAATTTCATTTGAATGCTTACCTATATTTTTTGAATTTTTTTTTTGAAATTTCTGAGGAATCCTCTTCAGCATCCCCATTTCTTTAGCATCGTTAAAAAAGTCCGCTGGTATTCTCATGAAAATTTCCTTTGAAGGCTCCAGGATTTCTTTGATATTTAGCCTTAAAAAAATTACCTTGAAGCATTCCTCATAGTTCCAGAATTGTAGTTTACCTTAGAATTCCTTTGGAACTATCCTCAGTATCAGATTCAAGTCAGATTATGGCTCATTCCTGGAGAAAGCTGTAACATGTCTGGCTGTAGCCAATGTGGCCCTGAACACTCACTAAGACTACCAAGGTGCTAATTTTTGAATTGTCATGCGATTTAAAGTGTCACATGATAAGTTTTAGTTCAAGTTAAATTCTGGCCACTTTCACAGAAAACCCTGGACCTCCACTTTACCACTACACCACCGGCGCCGCTGAACATTATTAGTAGGTAACTCAAAAATTCTTGTACATGTTTGGAACCCAATTTTGGGATAGGATCTGAATTTTGAAATATGAAAATTGAGCTCAATTAATGATATTCAGTGAAAAAAGCGGTCGTGCTTGGGATACGACCACCTGCTTGTATGGGCCCTTCCCAAAGTTGCTTATATTAAATAACTAATATTCATTACTTGACATTATGGTGCAGATTTCAATGTCAAATTAATGTCAACCAAGGTGCCATAGGTCGATAAAGTAGACCCACGGCACCGGTCAGTATGCGATCAGGGGAACGAGACGCTTGCGACGATTATTGTGACAATAGGTCATATGAATAAAAGAGTTTAATTTACTCGCACGGGAAAGGAAAGTAAACTCTTTTTATTCATATGGCAGAATCTTTCTCTTCAACATAGCTTGATCGGAACGGTGGATGGAAAAAGATAAATTTGTTTGAAAGTTTGTTTGCGGTGGATGATACATGTAAATAAATTGGCGTTGACAGCGATTATGTAACTCTTTAATCCTAAAGCAAAATCCCATAAGCATCTGTCAGTCTGTACGTAAGACATGGTGGAGTTTGTCTTGCCTCTTCACTCCACCGAAAAATGTGTTAAGAAACTGGCTCGACGGTGCCGTCAATGCAAATTCTTAGGTGCAAGCAGTATAAATATTTACGTTATTTGACAAATCCGGAGAACTTTGAGATTTGGGCTTAATAGCTTTTGTAAACAAACATTTCAATCGCTGATTTCTCGCGAATAACATAACAATCTCGTGAACAAACTATACCAAATGGTAGATGAACCATTCAGGTAGATGAACGTGTTGTTAGTTTTTAAGATTGAGCTTTAATTCGCGAGAAATCGTTCATTGAAGTGTTTGTTTACAAAAGCAATTACGCCCTAATCTTGAAGTTCTCCGGAAATCATAGGTAGTCATACCATTTAATTACTGAAAACAAAATGAAAGAAGATGAATGAAGAACGGCACGTCATGAACTGTAATCATGCCATCTGGGTTTTGTCACATATCGTTAATATTATTGACCTGTGCACCAAAGAATGGGATAATATTTGTCATTCCACGTTTCCCATAAAGCTATGTCATTAACTGCATTTGTGGCAGACTTTCAAACAATGTTATCTTTGTTGATTGCCGTTACTGATCATCCACTTGGCTCGTTTGTCGTATGTCATTTTGTCATTATTAAGACAATTTTGATTCCCTGAACACAACATTCAGAAAGTAAAACGTGTGAATGTGACATGAGTGTTCCAGTTTATCCTTCGTTCATGTAGCTCCAGAAACAATTCATATTTAATATGTGAACAACTAATCCCACCCACAATGCACATGGTTCACTCACAGTAAGCCATCTCCGACATTTAGAGCCTTATCACTAACCCTATTCACACACACACATAAACATTCAAGACCGTGAATTGAGTCGTGATTCTCATTAGGAAAACATGACTCACCGTGTCGACTGGCAGCGTGTGTCCCACAAGGGCACATGCCATAAACCCTTCCACTTCGACACCGTTAACCATCTACCACAACTGTGGGCATCATCCTTGTATTGTACGTATGGAGGTTAGATACGGTGTCACGCGCCACCCCACATCATAGGTAGAAGGCGTAGGTATTGACATCGACAAAGAACCGAGGCTAAACCGCGCAGCTAGGCTAGGGTATAAGGAAAAGACCTCGGCTCCGAAATTTGAATAGGATCTGATTTCTGACAACGTCCTCATATACAGAGGAATCGCGTGATAAAAGACGGCGGTGGTAGAAGCTATTTCGGCTCGTTACACGATATTCAAATCATCATTCATCACGCAACGACATTTCACCGACACGACCAAAGACGGCAATCCACCTGGCTGCATACCTATCTCATAATCTCAAGAACTCAAGCTCACCGCGGGAAGAAGAGCTTTCGTTAGTGTGGATAATATAATGCTTGGTTGTCACCTTGGGAGCTTTATATTTGACATGCCTGTCGTTTCTTTTCCTTCTTTTTTTCATCTCTATATTTCAGCTCCTTCATAAACGATCCCGAGCACCAGAGAGGATAAGTTTTCCGCCACTTTCAGGAACGCGTCGCGTCGCTTCCTTCCCCGTCGTCGTTTGAAAGGGTTGAATTTTTCATACATGTACATATTTTATGGGCGTTCGTTTCACTATTCTCCGTATATTCTTCTCCAAGACGTGGTCTTCACTTTTTTGTCGTTTTTTTTTTCTCAGACAGATAAATATCTCACATGGTAGACCTGAGTAAATGCCTGACTTTCAGGTGAACAGAATTCAAGTATTCTGATGATGCCATTTGTTGTGCGTTGAATTTCAAACATCACAAAGGTAAGTCATAGAGCATATGCAAAGCATTTATAAATATTGTAGCTGTAGGTGATTTTTTTTTGTATTAAGGATATGTAAAATTTGTAACGATTATTCACTGGGTATGCAGGTTCTTAAATGAAGTCACTGGAAGAAAAATCTAGCAAGCAGGGTTTTTGCAATCGAATATGTTGAACGCTCCAAGATACATGTTTACATCATCAAAGCACAATTTTATTTGCGTTTTCGCACCTTTGAGGAGTCCAGATTCAACTGCAAAAATAAATAATCTGGGTGACCAGGAAATCGGGATAACTGGAAAATACCGGAAATTCTATATCACCGGGATACACTCGTGAACTTCGATGCCCAAATTGAAAAAAATGTGCTTCTTTATCTCTTTAAAAAATCTCAAGACTAGATTTTCAGGATACAGTTACTTTGAAGAACTATTAAAAGAACTTTTTTCCTAAACAGTTTTGAACAGATTTTAGAACAGATTCTAGAGTTATGTAATACCAAGGTACTTTGGACAAAAAGTTCTAGGGAGGTTTGGGATGAACTATACGAGGGCTATGACTAGAGCTCCAAGTCAATTGTGTGAGATCAGTGTTTTCTAAGTAGCCCTGTGAACAATTTCTTGGGTCCAACTTAGACTATGAACTACTTGGAAAGCATTTCCAGATAAAATTAAGGAGAACTCCATTTGAATTTTCAGTAGAACTTAAAGAAGAACTCGAAGACAATTCAGATAAAAAATTTATGAGTACTCAGAGGTGAACAGCATAAGAATTCCTAAGGAGATGAATTCTTTAAAAAAGTTTATAATTCAAAGAGAATCTAAGGACGAGTTTCTTGATTTTTTTTAGTGTTCTGCAGAGAATTTCTGCACTGTAATAAATAAAATTCAAGGCACTTCACGAGATAAACTCGAATTTATTTTAGAGGAATTCTGTAAAGAACTATATAATAGGAAATTCTTTTGAAAGAAATGCTTGAACTTAAATATAATCCTGTTAAGCTCTGTAAAGCTTCTCTGGAACTTTAAATACGGCAAGTTGGAATTTAAATTGGGACCCATAACTGAACAGTCTCAAATTCCCATGTCATATATTTATTTCGTTACAAATAAACATAAAAACCTTTTTGTAACTAAAATCAAATACTTCATCAATAAGTAGCTTTTGGTTTTATATATAGTTAATCTACTGATTGATTTAAGTTAAATTTGAAACCAGATCTCTAAAATTTCACCAAGTTCATGTATTTTTATTTTTGTCAATGTGCACAAAATTTAATCCTTGGATCATTTTCGTCAATGTCCTAGAACTCTAGTTTTGTAGGTAGTTCTGAGTTGAATTCCAAGACAACCTTGAATAGGATTCAACAAATGAAAATTCATAACAGCTTTTGACGTTAATTCTTAAGGAATTATGTGAAAATTTGAACGAGAAGGAGGATTACACCATGATCATTCTAAAGAGAAGTTTAAGATATTACAAAAGAGAAATCTAAGGACATTCTGAGGATAATTTAAAGAAGATTCTGGGACAAAAGAAATCCGAAGCATATCTCCATGTGAGTTTTCGGAGAATTTATAAGGAGGATTACAATTTAATATGAGTATAATTCCTATCGAACCTCAAATAAATTCGGTTAAAAATTTCAAAGGTGTTCTGACAAATTTTGTGTAGAAATGTAAGAAGAACTGCAAGTTATTTTTTAAGTGAGAATTTCATAGTTGTGAGTTAAATTCCAAGGAAAGGGGTAATATTCAACGGTAATTCCAAAATATATTCAATGAAAATAATTCCAACGGATTTCTTAGGAATATTCTTAGAAAATTCTGAGCTAAATTTCAAAAGGATTTCGAGGAGTACTTTAAGGATATTCCGGTGTTTTTAAGATAATTTAAAGGAGAATCCCAGCAGCATTTCGATGAATTTGTGGGATTTCCTAGTAGAACTAAAAAAAAATTCCTCTGCTAATTCCATGGGAATTTCAGGATAATATTAAGTAAATTCTTAGCTGAACTCCAAGTGAATTTTCAAAAGAGTTCTTCAGGCAATTCCTAGCTAGAATTATTAATAATGTAATAAGCATTGCAAATTGCATTAAATAATTTTTTAAAGATGTTGTAATATTTTTTAAATCATATTTTTCCTTTACACTAGTCAAAAATACCTATCAGAATTTCTAGCTCAATTTAAAATATTTTCATTATACATTTTGATTGTATTTTTGAAAAATGCGTGAAATTAGGATCACAGGTTAATGAAACTATGGTGAAGAGCTTTGAGTGGGTTGGTTTATTTCCTTCAAATTCCGTTATAATTGCTTATCTTTTGACAGATACGCATATTTCGCCTACTACTTGCAGACTTCGTCAGTGCCAAGTACTCAACACCACTTGGCACTGATGAAGTCTGCAAGTAGTAGACGAAATATGCGTATCTGTCAAAAGATAAGCAATTATAAAGGAATTTAAAGTAAATAAACCATCTCACTCAAAGCTCGTCATAAAGGGATTCCGTTAAAAGGTTCGACAAATTTAAAGGATTGAAACTATGGTACTTTATGGTAGAAACATTCGGAAAACCCTGGAAAACTCATGGAATTTTACTAAGAAAAATGAGTAGACAACCAGCTATAATAATTATCAACAATATAAGAAATCTTCGGGAATCTGGAATTCTTATCCATCGTTTTTTTTTAATTTGCAAAGTACAAAATCTTGAAAATAATCGAAGAATATTAACAAATCTCTAAAGACAAGACTAAGCGACTTAAAACAAATGGTTCATTCAGGTACTTGTTTTTCTTTCTTTAGTCTGACACCTCTCAAGTTAAAATGTATTGAAAACTTTCTTATATCCAAAATTGTTGATTATTTGTCAGTCAGTCAAATGTCAAATGATCCAAAATCTCGTCATGGATCTTGTGAAATGAAGTTTAAGGATTTCATGAATTCCTGGCATATTGCATAAACAATTTCGATCACTCGATATTTGAATCATCATGTCTTATTCTATTTTTTACGAGAATTTTTACCAGTTTTAAACAGTTTATAAGCTTAAAAGTTGAACACAAATGTTACTATAATGGCATTTTTTTAGATCTTTTTTTTCAAAATTTCTTAATCAAGCTAAGAGTGTATAGAATCACAGTAGGCATTGGTTGTCAGGATAAGTTAATTTGTTTACATCATTGCTTCACTGGATCCTGCGAAAATCTCAGTCCATCCGCTCCTGGCAGTTTTCGGTCAAATTCCTGGGCAGGAATTTCATACCCATTCCGAGGTTACTTTCACTTACAATAAGCCCCGCATGTATGTATTACCTCTATCAATTGGATATTAGTATTACACACACACACTTCCAGTTTCAAAATGTTGGCACGTATTTAAAGGGTGATACGGTCAAAATTTGGTCAATATCAACTTGACGTATTTCTTTCAATTTTGCATTTAAAAAACCTGAACACCCCTCATTTTGAAGGTGTGTGTGTGTAGAATGTTGCTCCTATTTTGATTTTGGAATTCACTCTTCAGTTGTCAAAATGCCGTCCAAGCAAGAAGAGCAGCGTATCAAAATTTTGCTCGCGCATCGCGAAAATCCGAGCTACTCGCACGCAAAGTTGGCAAAATCGCTAAAAGTTGCCAAATCAACCGTTACAAATGTAATTAAAGTGTTTGGGGAACGTTTGTCGACAGCCAGGAAGTCTGGATCGGGGGGAAATCGAAAACCGGAAGCCGCTGAGACGACAAAGAGAGTTGCCGGTAGTTTCAAGCGAAACCCTAACCTCTCTCTCCGAGATGCCGCAAATAAGCTGGGTGTATCGTCTACAACCGTGCATCGAGCCAAAAAACGAGCCGAACTATCGACTTACAAGAAGGTAGTGACTCCAAATCGCGATGATAAACAAAATACGACGGCCAAAGCGCGATCCCGGAGGCTGTACACGACGATGCTGACGAAGTTTGACTGCGTGGTAATGGACGACGAAACCTACGTCAAAGCCGACTACAAGCAGCTTCCGGGACAGGAGTTTTATACGGCAAAAGGAAGGGAAAAGGTAGCAGATGTCAAAGTTCGCAAATAAATATGTGGTTTGGCAAGCCATCTGTACCTGTGGCTTGATAAGCAGCATTTTCATAGCTTCCGGGACTGTCAACCAAGAAATTTACGTGAAAGAGTGTTTGAATAAACGTCTGCTGCCTTTCTTGAAGAAACACGGTTGTTCCGTACTGTTTTGGCCGGATTTGGCATCTTGCCATTACGGTAAAAAGGCCATGGAGTGGTACGCCGCCAACAACGTGCAGGTGGTTCCCAAGGACAAGAACCCTCCCAACACGCCAGAGCTCCGCCCAATTGAGAAATACTGGGCTATTGTCAAGCGGAACCTAAAGAAGACCAAAAAAACTGCTAAGGGCGAGCAGCAGTTCAAGGCAAACTGGCTTTCTGCGGCGAAGAAGGTGGACAAGGTGGCTGTACAAAATCTGATGGCAGGGGTCAAGCGTAAGGCCCGGCAATTCGGATTTGGAAAAGCGGAAGCCTAACTGAATATTTTTCCTGAATTTTATACTAATTGAACTTGAAAGAGAAATTTAATTTGATTTTTTAAATAAACGATTTCACCGATTTACACGCGTTTTCCTTTGACCAAATTTTGACCGTATCACCCTTTAGTTTATGTTTTTTTTTAATTATTAAATGTTAATTTTATCCTGCAAATCCATGGGTTTTGGAGTTTTGTTTTTCTCTACGCTTTGCATCTCATTTCGCTTTGTCGTAATACTTTTTTTTCTCTGGTCGGGACCTAACACTACTGCGACCAGTAAATTGATCTACTGTAGTATATCCCGTGTCCTTAGTTTAGTGAATGTCGTATTACTCCATCACTATTGAGAAATGATGACGTATTCGATTTTTTTTACAATTGCCACTCTTGCATTTATCGCAAGGATCCGACTCTAATTGAAAGGTCCCGCTATTTATACCCTTTGGAGTGTTGAAACACTCTCCAAAGGCGCACCCCTTTGTCAGTCAAAATTGGATTCCTTAGCAACAAAATTAAGGTATGACACCGATAATGACCATGCATCAGAACCCTAGTCTAAACCACTTCAAACTAGGGAACAATGAATAGAAGATTAGGAATCACATAGATGAAGACAACTGACTAATTTTTTCCTTGTTTCAAGATCATCCTCGGTAGACAAAGCCGAGTCTTGTCACTATCAACAAGGCATAAAAAGTAACAAGGACTAAGATGTGTTCCTTGGATTACTGAAAAATTCTGTTCCCCTAATTTGAAGTAGTCAGGACTAGGAATCGCTGGCAGATCTTACATCCCGTAACGTACCACGATCGATTCGTTCGAACGTCGATTCTCTTCATCGACTGTCTCTTTCGTTAATAACTCAATTTCAAAAGCATTCCTTGCTGTGTTCAAAGTTCTAAGCGCAAGACAATAACTTCTGCTATCAAAAGGGAAAGTCGATGAAGAGAATCGATCAAAGCAGATAGGACCTTTTGAAATGTTCATCGAGAATTGTCTTGCATTGCCATGGTCGTTTGGGCTTTGGGAGGAGGTTCACGTCTAGTGCTTTCCCCAGGAGCCTTTCGCGGCCACCAGCTACCACCCGTCCAGTCTTGGACGTATCCTTTCATATTGCTTACAATCTCCGACACCGACAGCGGAAAACTTGCTGATTCACGGCAACTTCGGCCACCGAATCACCACCAAAACTCGCGACGGATACAATTCACCAACCGGACCGGGTTCAATCTCGCCCACGGTGACGAATCTCTTAATAGAACAGAACTACACGTCGAAAATGTGGCATCCGAACTCGGAGAACCGGACTCCCGGGAGGCAATTTTCGACATCAAACAATGAAACTGAAGCTGCGTCGTAGATTTTGTAGGTTAGATTCAAGGTCAACCGAGTCACTCAAGACAAACACAGGCAAACACGATATATAACTTAATGATAACTTTATGAACACTTGAAACTAAATTTCAGCACACAAATTAACAAATTTAAAGCAAAACATATTTAATTCGCTGACGAAAAATACGCTGCAAAAGAAAAACACGTCAGCTTACGCGGCCTACTGCGATCTCTTCTCTGGCAAGCAATCTGCAGTTGTGGGATTAAAAGCGAAACTGGGACCATAAACCAGCAAATTTACCCGAAGGAGTGCCCAAGAAAAAGAATACTGCCTTTTCTGGAGCAGCATGAGGTGGATTGCCTATTCTGGCCGGACTTGGCAAGCTGCCACTACTTAAATTCCACCCAACAGTGGTACAGCGAAAATGGCGTCACAGTGGTTCCCAAGGAGATGCATCCGGCCAATACTCTCCGGAACTAAGGCCAATTGAGGAATACTGGTCAATTGTGAAGCACATGCTGAAGAAAAGGTAGCCTGAAAGATTTCAAGCGAAAATGGAATTCGGCAGCCCAACAAGTGGCAACAGGGCTCGTGCAAAAGATGATGGGCCTTGTACAAAGAAAAGTTTGAGAAATAGCCTACGATAAGAAGGATTATTGAAACAATGGTCTTACATTTAGCATAATACATACAAATGTATAGCTGGCAAATGTAATTTTCAATGAAAGATTTCACGTGATATTTACAGAGATACTTTTGTCACTATCATCGGATGAGAAAACGATGATAGAGATTTACTTCAAAATCTCTTCGATTTATTTTGTCATGACAGAACGTGACAGTGTTGTTAACATCGCTATTACTAGCTCATTTATTTATATTATTGTTACTTGTACCGCGGAAATCTTAAAAATATATTCACTCTACCGATTACATACGGTTGCTTGTCTAAATTCATCTAAATCAGTTAGAAATGTTGATGTCAAAGCCGTATGCCAATTATTCTCATGAATGCTAGAACCTTTTGAAATGACAAGAAATCTCATGATTGGTAGTTTCGTCTCGTGATAGCTAGAGGACCTGTTTCTCATTGTCACATGACGGTCGTGATATTTACCAGCTCTGGCAGTAGCTTGTTCGAACCGCACTGATTTCATTTGTTTTCTGATTGCGTCTATTTTCTTCACTGAACGCAGAATTGAGCAAAACAGATAGCTGAGCGTAACATGAATGATTTGGAGTGTAGTAGCAACCAGTGGAAACTGACAATTTTAAATTGGCTCACTACTTGACTAGCCTATTGGTCCCAAGCAAATCGAATAACGTACCCCATTTTAGTCGAAGTTCTAGTACTACACTATGTTTGTTTCAATTCGCTATCAAAGTTTGACAGATAAAATGAGGGGTTCGTGGATTTTCTTATGTTTCGAGGGGTGCATCGATCAGCTTGGGACCGAAGATAGTACCAGAGCTGAGTTAAAAAGTTAAGCACGTTTTTTCGGGAAGGCCTCGAAGAAACTGAGTGAGAATTTTGTAGAAAGAATCACTTTTTATTTTGTAGATTTAAACATAAATTTACACATTTAATTGGTATTAACATGGAGAAAAGTATTATTCTGTAACACATAAACGTAACAAATATTGTAAAACTGCTGTGGCCAATTCAACTGATATCACTGGACCGTTCCGTTTTTACGCATTCAATCAGGTTCTCCCTCGGTTGAGAAAATTGTTCGGCTGCCTTTCAGTTTATCCTTCATTTCTTCTGCTGCTGTCAGTTCCGTGCCTACATGCAGAGTCACGTGGTTGGAAGAGTTTACACCCGCTCGGAAATGTGTTTGTAGGTGAGGATGGCTATTTTGTATCTGTGGTGCTTGTACGAGTGAATGAATTTTCCCATGCGTGTTTGCTATATCTGGACATGTGCCGGGTGCACCCACAAATGCAAGATATGATAAGATTTTATCATAATAATTGGAAATGCAATTATTATTAGCAGCACCGTTCTCAGCAGGTGGCGAAGGTGGCATTTGCCACTTACAATTTCCTGAGGGTGAAAAATTGTTCCAGTGTTCTTTGACTTATCCATTTTCTTTACTTCTAGATAATTTTCGCATCTTCTACAGAGCTCCATGAACTTCTTCCTAGTTTCATAATTAGTTATCTCAATTTAACCAAGATCCCAGAACATTCATGACCTTCTGCAAATTTCAGGAAAGACCTTCTCTACGAATTTTCCTAATTATCTGGATGAAACAAAAATATTAAATCTTCCAATAACATCCCAAATCAAACCCTGACGTTCAAAATTCGCTGAACTCCTACGAAGTTCACTCTCCTACAATTGTGGCTGAACTTCTACGTTTTTTGATCTTAACAAAAATCTCAACACTTCTATGATGTTTAACGAAGTTTCTGAAATTATTTGTTTGATTTCTCTGCTAATTCTCTTGCAGCTCTGCAAAGCAGTTCTACAAAGTTTTCTAAATTTCCACGGCATTTTCCGATCTATTTTAAGTCCATTCAATTTTAACGTCAGAAGCTAATAGAACTTTCATGAAGTTTCTTAATATTAAACAATGATTTCTAAACTTCAACGAAGTTCTCAAACATCTACAAGGTTTCCAATGCTACAAAGCTTTCTCTAATGCATACAAAGCACCCTGAATGACGGCGCTGGTGGTGTAGTGATAAGCGCCCCAGCACGGAAAACAAGATCGACGGAAAACAAATCGAGGAAAAAAAGCACCCTGAATTTCTTAAAAAATCTTTGAAGCTCTGTGAAGATTCCCGAATTTATAATAAACTTCCTGAATTTCTACGATATCCCCTGAACGAAATCCTTGAAGTTTTAAAAAGTCTACTGAAGTTAAAGAAAAATCCCTGAGATTGATCGTAGTTCCCCTTCTACAAAATTTGCTTTATTTTTCTTAAGTTCACAAATTTTCAATAATATTTAATGAGAACAAGTTCTCTGCATGTCTATAA
The DNA here is from genome assembly GCF_037179485.1 of Ochlerotatus camptorhynchus. Taxonomy (NCBI): domain Eukaryota; kingdom Metazoa; phylum Arthropoda; class Insecta; order Diptera; family Culicidae; genus Ochlerotatus; species Ochlerotatus camptorhynchus. The sequence continues at coordinate 691,326 of NW_027040859.1, read as the reverse complement.
ACATTGTTGAAATCATTCTAGCCTAGTCTAGTCTAATCATATACAGCCCGTACTCAACTATAAAACTTGTTGAATTAGGATGTTAAACTAAGTTCTCTGAGCTTCTATAAAGTTTGCTGAGCCGTTACAAAGTTTGCTGAGCTTTAACAAAGTTCTATTACATTTGGTGTTCTTAATGTCTACAAAGTTATTGAAAGTCCTACGCTGATTCCTGAAAATCTATGAATTTCCATGATATTATGAAACGTTCCCTTTACTTTTAAGAAGTCTTTCGAGCTTCTACGAAATTCTTTGAAATGAAATGATGTTCTCTTAACTTTTACGAACTGTCCTTGGCTTCTAAGAAGCTCCCTGAAACTCAGTTTCATAATTATTCAATATTTGACTTCTTAACCCACCCACAAATTATAAAAGAAAGAGTGAAGACATGTGAAAACAACTCGTCGATCTCGTTGAATATTTTTTTATAAATACATCTGGCATCCTTGGGCTGAATAACTCCCACTTTATGTCAAACAAAACAGGTATAATAGTAAAAAAATGCTGCGATATCTCTGTCGCTTTTGCGCTACCCTTATGGAATGTGATGAGGACATAGTAAAAGTAAAAGAGCCAGGAAGAGGGACCACCTAAATAAAAATTCTAAGTACAGCTCCGTATGTGACATAACAAATCAAATAAGAATTTAAGAACACGTTCGTAGACCATAAAGGGTGATACGGTCAAAATTTGGTCAATATCAACTTGACGTATTTCTTTCAATTTTGCATTTAAAAAACCTGAACACCCCTCATTTTGAAGGTGTGTGTGTGTAGAATGTTGCTCCTATTTTGATTTTGGAATTCACTCTTCAGTTGTCAAAATGCCGTCCAAGCAAGAAGAGCAGCGTATCAAAATTTTGCTCGCGCATCGCGAAAATCCGAGCTACTCGCACGCAAAGTTGGCAAAATCGCTAAAAGTTGCCAAATCAACCGTTTCAAATGTAATTAAAGTGTTTGGGGAACGTTTGTCGACAGCCAGGAAGTCTGGATCGGGGGAAAATCGAAAACCGGAAGCCGCTGAGACGACAAAGAGAGTTGCCGGTAGTTTCAAGCGAAACCCTAACCTCTCTCTCCGAGATGCCGCAAATAAGCTGGGTGTATCGTCTACAACCGTGCATCGAGCCAAAAAACGAGCCGGACTATCGACTTACAAGATGGTAGTGACTCCAAATCGCGATGATAAACAAAATACGACGGCCAAAGCGCGATCCCGGAGGCTGTACACGACGATGCTGACGAAGTTTGACTGCGTGGTAATGGACGACGAAACCTACGTCAAAGCCGACTACAAGCAGCTTCCGGGACAGGAGTTTTATACGGCAAAAGGAAGGGGAAAGGTAGCAGATGTTTTCAAGCACATGAAACTGTCAAAGTTCGCAAAGAAATATCTGGTTTGGCAAGCCATCTGTACCTGTGGCTTGAAAAGCAGCATTTTCATAGCTTCCGGGACTGTCAACCAAGAAATTTACGTGAAAGAGTGTTTGAATAAACGTCTGCTGCCTTTCCTGAAGAAACACGGTTGTTCCGTACTGTTTTGGCCGGATTTGGCATCTTGCCATTACGGTAAAAAGGCCATGGAGTGGTACGCCGCCAACAACGTGCAGGTGGGTCCCAAGGACAAGAACCCTCCCAACACGCCAGAGCTCCGCCCAATTGAGAAATACTGGGCTATTGTCAAGCGGAACCTAAAGAAGACCAAAAAAACTGCTAAGGGCGAGCAGCAGTTCAAGGCAAACTGGCTTTCTGCGGCGAAGAAGGTGGACAAGGTGGCTGTACAAAATCTGATGGCAGGGGTCAAGCGTAAGGCCCGGAAATTCGGATTTGGAAAAGCGGAAGCCTAACTGAATATTTTTCCTGAATTTTATACTAATTGAACTTGAAAAAGAAATTTAATTTGATTTTTTAAATAAACGATTTCACCGATTTACACGCGTTTTCCCTTGACCAAATTTTAACCGTATCAACCTTTATTTACAATATTTTGTACTCACTCAGTACTGGGTCAGCGTTATGTGGGAAAACGCAAACTTGACCTCATCAAGCGAGATCAACCCTTTTTTGGTTCAATCTCCTAGCACATAACATATGTGGAACTCGATCATCAAAAATCGACCCCATTTCAGTGATTTCAAGTGGTAAAGGGTGTCCACGATGAAATTGCCACACACAAAATTGATTCGCAAAATTCGAGTTTTCATCCGATTGCCATCAAATTTTCAGGGATTGAGAAATAACTATTAAACTTCATTTTACCATTTTACTCGTATTTTATTTACAGTCCATACGCAAATGCCCACACCTTGGCCTTAACCCCGGCCATAAGATTCTGCACAACCTGTGAATCAACCGTTTTTTGCATGTAAACCCATACTTTCTTCAGTTCCTCGACTGTCTTCACTACCTTAGGTCGTTTAAGAAGGTGCTGCTTCATAATCGCCCAGTACTTCTCGATGGGGTGGAGCTCCGGAGTGTTGGGAGGGTTGAACATTTTCGGCACGAAATTGACCTTATTGTCCGCATACCACTTCAGCACGTCCTTGGAGTAGTGACATGAGGCCAAATCCGGCCAGAAGATTGTTGGGACGTTGTGGGCCTTCAGGAGAGGAAGCAGCCGCTTCTGGAGGCACTCTTTTATGTACACTAGGGTGTTTCATTTTGAAAAAAGTGATGAATTTTTGATAGGCCACCCTCCAGTTCGATTTATAGCCCCAAAATATGAACCTGTGCAAAAAATGGTAAAGATTGATGTAGGTTTAGAGGTCGCGCCAATGATTTGGATTTTGTATGGAGATTTTGGTGAATTAGTATGGGAAATTATTGATTTTCGTTTACATTGCTCTAACTTTGGTTGTAGTTGTCCAAACGTTGAAAAAAAAAAATATGTGGTTGTCATGACAATGATCAACAAGTCTGTTGTTGTTGCGATGAAATTGGCGTTGTTGCCTTGTACATATTCATCTGTCAATTTACCCTATTTTGCCATTTTTTCACATTTTTATAATTCTTGATACGCTGCAAAACTGAGCGTAGCAACTGTAGGCTTTTTGTTTATTGCCATAGCAATAACATACTAAATTTTTTCGACATTTGGACAAGTAGAAGCAAAGTTATAGCGATATAAGCGATTTTTTAAATTCTTCCATAGTAATTCCCATACAAATTTCAAATCATTGACGCGACCTCTAAACCTTCATCAATCTTTACCAATTTTTGCACAGGTTCATATTTTGGGGCTATGAATCGAACTGGAGGGTGGCCCATCAGAAATTCATCACTTTTTTCAGAATGAAGCACCCTAATGTACACCTGTCCGTTCATCGTGTCCTGGGTCACGAAAGGTGCACTCCGCTTCCCGCACGTGCAGATGGCTTGCCAAACCAGGAATTTCTTCGCAAATTTGGACATCTTCTGAGTGCGGACATGCTCCGGAACGCTGAACTTATCCTTGGCCGTGAAAAACAGGTTGCCGGGGATCTGTTTGAAGTCGGCTTTCACATATGTTTCGTCGTCCATGATGCAGCATTCAACTTTCGTCAGCATGTTGAGGTACAACTTCCTGGCACGGGTTTTGGCGGACTTGTTCTGCTTCTCGTCGCGATTAGGGGCCTTTTGTACCTTGAACGTTCGAAGCCCAGCCTTAGTTTTGGCCTTCTGGACAAAACTTCGGCTTAGGTGCAGCTTCTTAGCCACATCCCTAACGGAGGCGTTCGGATTTCGGTTGAAGGCCCCAACTACGCGGTTGTGATTTTTGGTGTTGTACGGAATACTTTTTCCTTCACTTCTGGGCTTCCGATCGGTGGTCAACCGTTCCTCGAACCGCTTAATCACTCGCGACACCGTGGAATTCGCGATTACCAACGTTTTAGCGATGGAACGATGCGAGAGATCCTTGTTCTCGTGATGAATGCGCAAGATTTTATCACGCACGAGCTGTTCTTTCGACTCCATTTCCGCGAGTTTTGATCACAGGACTTTAAAACTTGCAGGATGTAAATAATGCACTATGAACTAAATCCACCCAAATTTTCATTAAATTCTACCCAACGGTTAAAAAATTAGAGTAATTTCATAGTGTGGCAATTTCATCGTGGACACCCTTTATAGATGGACATCAATCTGTCAAATTGAATATACCAGCTTTAAAATGAGAAAGAGGATCAAGGGACTTGCCAATTCATTTAAATAATATTTCCTTTACCATTTATGTGCTTTATTTATAATTATATAGCTAACTTTAACAAATTAATCACGATTCACATAGCAAAACTGTGGTAAACTTAGATGAAACATGTATGTAACATTTCCTTCTTTGGAAATTTTCTAATTTTTTGGAACTAATTGCATCAAACTTTGATTTCATTGGGAGTTTACATTTTGAAGTCCAGAGAGAAGCAGCAAAATTTGGAACAAGAGTCAGAAGTTTCATTTGAAAAATATGCAGTGTTTTGGGCTGACTTTGCATCGTTCAAATCGAAATTTTGCAAGCAGGACGATAAATGATATAATATCCAAGATTTTAAAATTTGAAAATTTCTTCAAAATAACGTGGTAACGTTGATCCTTGTTGATCGAAAAGGCAAAGGAGGAGCTACACACAATCATAACAATTTTTGTTCGACCACTATGGCTAAGGTCCCAGGGTGGGGCTCCCAGCTAGATGTATCAAAGTTTAGCACTATTTACCAACGAAAATAATCGTTAATATGCATTAACTGGATATTTCATGCTGTAATCATAAGTTGACTCACTAAAAGCACAGTTAACAATATTTCAACATACCACAGACATAATTATAGTTTCACACCTATGCGACGTAATCATCAAATCTTCGAATTGTTTGCATCAAATTACATGCAATTAACACAATTTCCGTAATGAATCCAATGCAAACTAAAAAGATCGAAGAGACGACCGACTTGAAAACACTAGTTAAAAAATCCTTTGAGAAGCCCCCTGTCGAACTAGTCGTTAAAAGAATGCATACACGTCAAACTCCGTCAAGCATTTAAACAGCGCGGGAACAAAGGAGACGACGAATTATCTGGGCCTCACCGGTTTACATCTCATTAAGCATTACCGTGACTATTGACAATTCGCCTCTCCGGTCACTCTGTAACTTTTCACTCCTATGGTAAAATCCCATAAGCAAACATCAGTCTGTGCGTGAAACTTGCTGAACATTTCCTTACTCTTTCACTCCTACGAAAATCCCATATGATTCTATCAATCTTTGTGTGAAGAAAAGGTGGCTTGCTGGAGGAATGAAGAGATAAGACAAAGTCCGCTAGATTTCATGCATAGATTGTCAGAAGCTTATGTGATTTTACCATGAGTAAAGAGTTGCAGAGTCGCCGTCAACGTCAATGCTTCCTTTCATAAGGGCCAATGCTGCAAACGTAAATAATTACTTTTTGCGTGAATTTCTCGAAAATGAAAGCTCACTCAAGAAAACCAACATCATGATTGTGTACAGAAAAGTCCTCCTATCCGATAAAATTAGTGGCTTACTTTGATTGACTTTGAAGCACGAGTCATTTACGAAAGAAGCCATTCTTTATGTTTTCGACATTGGTCCTTATGAATGCTCAGTGTCGATATCACGAAACTTTTATTTTGACAGATCGATGTCCAACTATGCCAGTTATACCACTGAGGCAAAATAAAAAAGGGGTCAGCTTTGAGTCAGCTTTTTGCATTTTGATATGTCTTAAGTGGGAATGGCACTGATGAAGACTGCACATTGTAGTCGAAATGCGTATCTGTCATAGGTTCCAAAATTAATTAAGTGGAATATGATAACCTTTTGTGTTGTTTTATTTGACCATACCGGTAACAACCCAATTTCATTACTTCATAATTTTGGTTACTTTTTTCTTAACGTGAAGATTTCCGAGGTACATTTACATTTCAGTGCAGGTGCCATCATGTTCCCGACTTGGTTTTATATTTAAAACATTCTCTAAAAAATGCCTTAAGCTTTACCAATGAAACATTACCTGTACTCAAAGTTCACGACTAAAGCTGGGTTTAGACAGGGCAAGTCAATCAACTGACTTGAACGCGAATTGAACATGTAAACCATGCCATTCAACTGACTTGATCCACTCACTTGAATAAAAAAAAAAAAAAGTGGAACCAGGCTCAACTTTTCAAGCCAATTGAATTCAACTGAGTTGATCATTTGACTTGCCTAGTCTAAACCCAGCTTAACAAGTTATTCGGTAGTTTAAAGGGTGTCCCTCATCAAATTAGATCACGGAAAAAACGTTGTAGAAAATTTCCCATTGGGTATTTTCTCTTGAAAATTCGGGAAGAAGTAGTTTAGAGTGTATTGTTTACATTGTATTTTTATCGCTGTTAGTTTTTCGAAAGTTGGAAAAAATGGCGTCACCCAAAATGCAATGTTGGGAATTGATTATGCGCAAGCACCTGGAAAACCCTCAACTCTCTCATCGGGACATCGGAAAACAACTCGGAATCGCGCAGTCAACGGTGAGTCGTGTGATTAAACGTTACTACGAAACTCTGAGCATCGAACGGAAGGAGAAATGCAATCAGAATGGATGTTCTATTAGTGGTCAGGATCACAAGCGTGTCGTGAAAGCGTTTAAGCGGAATACCAATGCTTCGGTCAGGGATGTGGCCAAAAAGTTGAATCTGTCCCAGTCTTTCGTTCAGAGAGCCAAGGACCGGGAGGGAGTGCATACGTACAAAGTGCAGAAGGCTCCAAATCGTGACGAACTGACGAAGCCTCATTGTCTCATCATGGATGATGAGACTTACGTCAAGGCGGACTTCCAGCAGCTTCCGGGGCTATTGTTCTTCACCGCCCAGCACAAGTTTGATGTTCCGTAGGAAGTAAGGAAGCAGAAACTTTCAAAGTTTGCCAAGAAATACATGATTTGGCAAGCGATGTGCTCATGTGGCAAACGGAGTGCGCCGTTCGTGACTACCGGGATTGTAAACGGTGAGATCTACCTGAGTGTCTACAGAAGCGTCTGCTTCCTTTGTTGAAGCAACACGAGGGCCCTACGATCTTCTGGCCGGATCTAGCTTCGTGCCACTATTCAAATGTTGTCCTGGAGTGGTACGAAGCCAACGGGGTTACTTTTGTACCCAAGGACATGAACCCCCCCCCCCCCCAACGCATCAGAACTAAGGCCCATCGAAAAATATTGGGCTATTACGGAAGCATCCCAAGGAGGTCAAATCTGAGGAAGACATGAATAAAAGTGGGTTTCCGTACAGAAGAAGCTGCAGGCAGATGTTGTACAGAACCTAATGAGTGGAGTTAAGCGTAAGGTGCGAGCGTACGGTTATGGTATTGAAGTTGAATAAAATAAATATGCCAAAAGCTTACTAATGGGTTGTATTTTATTGTCTGAAAGTTTGAAAAGGATCGGTCAACTAGGTAATTTTCTACAGCGGTTTTTTCCGTGATATAATTTGATGTGGGACACCCTTTAAAGCAATTTTGTTTAGTAATTTTCGCAAAATTTTTAACAATTTTGAATTGAAATTTAGACTTCAGATACTGCTTGGGATGCCAGTTTACAACTTCCTCGAACAGTTTAATCATATGTGCCACAAAATTCCACAAAACACAACCAAAAGATGGCTTAACGATTTCGATACTTACTGGACGGATCGTGAATCCACTTTTTCTTCTCCGGAATCTGCTGCTGTAGCTGTTGCTGTTGTTGCAATTGTTGCTGTTGTTGCTTCTGCACTGCGTCCAACTGCTGATTGCTTTTATCATCCTGAAGGCAGAAAACGAGAAAAGAAAGGAAAACATCAGAAAAAAGATTGAAAATATGTAGGTACCCCTCCCTTGTGGTGCAGTCCTTCGACCAATTACGCTGTATGTGATAAGTGTCAGAATCTACAGAAAATCAGCTCATTTGTTTGAAGGACAGCCGAGATATAGTGGTGGGTGGACTGTACCACCCACCGCATATGCGGAGGGATTATTGTATCAACCGAAGCGGATTGAAGGTATTTGCGATGGAAAAATGATTGGTGGTCGGTAGATGGTTACTTTTACATGAAGCTTGGTGTGGTGAAGCGGCAAATAACGATGGAGAGCTGCAATGTGAAGGATAAATTGTTTGTTTGTGAAGTTTGTTATTGCTTCTCTTTGATATTTACTTTTTATTTGGTTTCGGAATGCTTGCTCAAAGTTGCTGGTTCAGAGTAAGAAATGTGGGAATCTATAACCTACGTAAGTAATTTACATAGAAATTCACAAATCTCAATCTTTAATTTTACTGTTTAAATAAAGTGAGTGGTGAACCGTGAAAACGTTCATTATTTAAATGTATGCAACCTCATGCACCTTAGATCGAAATTGCTACAGTAGCAATCTTCAATTTTCCAAACCATTTGCTGGGTAAATTCTGTGAACTTCCGCTAAGTAGAAGATTGGCCATCACTTTGAATTTAGATTTGCCAGTGATCCACGTGCAAACATTCGTGATGCCATAGTAGATCCAAGTCCACAGTTTTACGGACGCCTTGATAGATGGGCGAAACGGGAAACGCAATAAAAAAAAAAGAAATCGAATGGTGGGAAGAAAATTGAAAATCAGCAAATCCTGAAGGACAGCTGGCTCAAGTTGTTTGCTTCTGCTGGCGGCCGAACGAATTGGAATTGTAAATTAGTCCTTCTTTCAATTTCGGAGGCGGCCACACTGCAAACAACGTGGTGGGGAGACCGCACTTTTGTGATCATCAAATGGGGATCAAACCAATCTGCCATCGAGGAGGGAATCGTTCGGTTTCCTCAGATGATAGAAACCGTTGGTTGGTGGGTTTGTCTATGTTATGTACAGTGACGTACAACCGATTGGCGAAAGGAGCGGACATTTTTAAGAAGATTTAGTACCGACCGGGGTCTCGTTGAACATAAACAAAGTACCTGGTGGATGGTAGAAAGCGTGGCAATTTCGAGCAGGAGATAATTTCGTGATGCAGCAATGATGTTATTCCAAGGTTAATCACTGCAAATGCGTTCTGCACCAGCACCTGAGCACGTAACGGTTCCGAAACCAACCAGCAGTAGATGGCCTGTCAATGAGCCAAACTGTGAGCAGTTCTGTTTTTGTTTACATAATTTGTTTCCTTTCCCCACGCCGTCTTTTTTCTGAGTGCACACAAATATAGGAAGTTGGTATATCCTGGTGGTTTTTCGCCACGGTTCTCTACACTCGATGTCTTAGAAGAGCAAATTACCTTGAAATTAGCCTGCTCTTCAGCGAGGATGAAGACAACGAAGACGACGACGACGACGACGACGGTGGTGACGACGTGGATGATTACATTCTTAATTCAATCTACCAGCACGGTTCTATTCGTCTTTGTTCACTTGTTTCACAAGGCTTTGCGTTTTCATTCTGAGAAAATATTCAAAGCACGTGAAAACGTGCCTATTTTCTTTCATTTATTCGCCGCCTAAGCTTTCGAAAGGTGATAAGCTTTGATCAAACTTATTTTCGAGCACATAGCTGACTTAAGTCCTTTGTCTGCTTGTTCACCATTATTGGCTGTTAGCGAGCTGTTGTTGTTTGTAAACAATCAATGAAAAATTCAAAGTAATGATATTCGACTCCGATGATGTAGGCTTCTGAGCGGTGATCCTCTTTTGCTTATCCTGATGAGAAAGGTTTTATTACGTAGCAGCGACTGGATTTTTCCATTCATGGCAACAGGGTTGATATTCATAATGAGCTATAGCCGTTTAGAACTTGGCCTCTTGCGACCATCTTTTTTTCCCTTGATTTGGTTTCCGTTGATCTTGTTTTCCGTACGGAGTACCACTGTTACCGACGCCACACAGTTATAATAAAACATGTAAATTTACGTAACATCAAATGTGACAAATTAACTACAGCGAATCTAACTTTTTTTACGTTTAATTTGAAATTTACACAATATTCTTTTCGTTCCAATGTAAATTTTCACGGACTGTAATATTCAATTCAGAAGTAAATTTCAAATGGGTCTACAACCATAATTGAGGTTATGATTTTAACTCTTGTTTGTTTTCTTTCTGATAGATGTTAAGAAATGAAGTAACTCTTTTATTTTAATTATTAATTTATTTCAATAAAACCTTCTTTTTTCCCCTGATAGAATATTGTTTGTTATGAGATTGAGCATTTAATAAATCAAAATGGTTGATTTATCGATGTTAAACACTTCCTCTTTGTTCTAGCCGTTAGCAATCGCTTCTAGATTGAAACCGCAGGCATACCGCTGCTCCGTCAGCTGATAAACTTAAATTGAATACAGAGCTGAGCAGTTTGGAACACATTATTGGTGAAAAATCTATCATGAAATCCAGATCGTTCCCGTTGTTGTCACTCAGTTATGCGCAATCAATGAGATACAGAGAGAGGTGAAGCAGATCGTGTGTTTCTGTGTTCCTGTAGACCAGGTGATCCAGATCTAAACTGATCAGTTTGAGGTGCCAATACAGGACGGGTAGCTGTAAACTTTGCTTCAACGTATGTCGATGTTACAAACGTGCAAATATCTAGAAGGATCTGTTAACTTGGCTGCTGCAAACAGTGCCCAAAAGAAATTTTCGTTGCACACTTGGTATCTAAGCGAAGAACTAGTTGGGCTTGCTGTATTCGATGAAAGTCTTCCAGACATGGAGCGACAGAATCTCGCACTGTCTATTCGATTGAAACCAGGAGGTAAGAAACCAGAGAGAAAGCGGGATCTACCATTCAAAAACTTGTTGAATGCAACTATTTCACGTTTAGCAACTGCAAACACAGCAAAACTGTTTAATACACTAGGTATAAACAGCAGTTTCCTCACTGTCCCTGTATCGTCGTGGATCAATAATGAAGCCTATATTCATGGTAGGAACATTGTCATAATCTTTATCGAAAATACACCTTTATCCGATCCATTTAACATCAGGGAAACCCGCAATCTCAAAGAAGTCCACAAATTATAGTCCCAATTTTCATTAGACCTAACGAACCAAGCTAAACCGAATGTGCGAATCCAATGCGATGATGGCGATGGATGAATCGGTGATTGCGACGGATGGAGCGGTAATGGCGACCGGTGACCTTACCAAGGTCCTGGCGATGGTGACTGTTGACCTTCCGACGACCTGTGATGATGGCGGCGGTCTCGGAATGGCGCCGATCAAGCTGCGGAAATGGCGTGCAGCGACGAAAAGTGACCCGTGTATTAGAGGTGCGGAGTTAGTGGCGGCTGGACGGAAGGCTTCCGATTTGCTTTCTAGAGAGCTGAGCATCGACGTAGTCGAGCATTTCCCGGGAGATTCGCTCCGTGGAAGAGAGAGACCAACGTACCGTCGCACGGCTTCGCGTACTATGTTTCCGCTATGACCGCCCGAGATGAAATGTCGTCCTCTCCTCTTTGGTTAAAATCCGAACCGAGGTACGCAATTGGCTTCGTACTTCTGCGGTCCGAGCTCTCAAATGTCACAGTCCCCGGGGTTGTAACGTAATGGGGACTCTACCAACGGCTTTTGGCGACCCTTGGGGCGAATTTCGCTTAGCAAAACTAGCGACTTCACGACACTCCGTTTATCTACCTACAAGAGGCGGGCCTTCGCAATGCACCCGGGTCTTGTCCGAATCCAACGGACGGAAATGGCGGCCAAGTTTACGCCACGACAAACCAGACGATGGAAGCCGATCTCGCCGAAAATTCCAGCCCGTACAAAAAAGCCCGTTGAATGAGCTGTCCAACGCGAAATCACAAAATAACTCATGTAATATTTAAATTTGCAAAATTAATCAACAATTACCTTTTTGTATTTAGACACACTATCTACACAGCGGTTTGAAACGCGAACTATTTGCTACAGGCAAGAAAAATCTAAATGCACAAAAAGAGCTATCGAATTAATTAACTGACTCGAACCTAAATCTTTTTGATCGAATTTCACTGAGTTCACACTTGACTGACGAACTTGAAAACCGCGTCAAACACCACTGCTTTCCAGCCGATTCGTTAGCGAAATGACAGAGACTAGAATTTGTTTTTCCCAAGAAACCACGGAATTTATTAAAGATAAAAGGATCGGATATGGCGCGAAAAATCAATGTTTGGCTTAGCCATTTTACTCAGTTGTTCATTTGAATCCTATCTCTTTCACGTATTTCCCAATCTATAAACAAAAGCTACATCTGCTAGCTTGCTATAAAAGCTTCATATCTACAAGCTCACTTTTATCTTGCCATAAAAATCCCGACAAATGTACGTATCACGAAGCTTTTTGCTACATTGCATTGGAAACGAATCACTTTTTTTTAATTGCATTGAAATTCTTAATTAATTACAAGATTCAAATACTAACTATAGTTATTCTAAACTAAACTAAAAATTGAAAGAAAATAAACGTACGACGTTACAGTGAGAAAAGGTGTCCCCGAAAGATTTTGAAAGCTAAGCCCCACCCTACAGTGGGAAACCCTATATTTACACCTTTCGTTTCAACTTACACTGCATTTCTACTTGCCCCGGTGTACCTTACATGATTTCGTGACGCTGCTTCGGTGAAATGGTACCCCATACCATCGATAAAGACGTAATCCTACTTCAAAAGTCAGTTCTTTTCATTGCTAAACAGCGTATGAAATAGTGGTGAGTGAAGGGCACCACCCACTGTGATTTTTGGGAGATTTGTGTATCCGATTGGGGGTGAAACACTTATTAACGGGTGGAAATTTGTCAGTGCACACTGATTATGTTATTGTATAATGACTAAAAAATACAGGAACATTATTTGATCAGACTTCCGATTTTCCAAATGCGAACTGTAAGGCTTTGTGTTTAACAACTTCCATAAGATTTTGTACCGCTGTTGTATCAACCTTATTTGATGCTGAACGTCAATTTGCTTTGAACTGTTTCTCCTTTCCAACTGCTTTCTGAGTTTTCTTGAGGTTCCGCTTAACGATCAGTGCTGTGGTCGATCGCGGGTAGTCGATGACTACTTAGCTCCAAACCGAAAAAAAAAGTTAGGGTTATTTAACTTCAAAAATACACCGATTTTTATACATTACCTGATAGAGCTTTGCTTTCTGAGCACAACGATATTTTTATCGATCCCGTAGACATTCATCTCGATTTTTAAATCTAGATTTAAATTTTTGATCGTTGACACTTAATCTATTCGTTGACAGCTCGTTCCCATACAAAGTCCCACCAAGGGGCCCTAAGATGGTGATTTTCGCTAATGTAAACGTTCTTATTTAAAATAGTTCCAGTTCACCAAAATTGATGAAATTTTGGATTTCGGTTCCATTTTTAATGCAGATAACGAATATGTATTTACCAATACCTCTAAACAACCCAATTCAATAAAAAAAAGGAAAGACGTTTTAATGAGGGCAATATATTACCGAAAAAGTTAAATACTTAAACTATACTGCATTTAGCTAGGTTACCTTCGAACACTTGCGCCTAGACTTGCGGCCCTGATTTACAAGTCTCTGATCCACATTTTCAGGTGAAAATTGAAAAATCTCTAAATTTGAAATGGCTTGCGCCCATGGTAAACATGTTCAGGGAAAAATTGATAAAAATCGTAATATTTGAAGTGGCTAGTGCCCCTGATACAAACGAAAAGGAAAATATATAAAATAAATGTTACATTTTAAATGACCCTGGTACAAAAATTCAGAGAAAATTTAAAGAAATGTTAGATTTGAAATAATTTGCGCCTCTTGTACATATACAGAATGACAAAAAATGATAAAAACCTTGAAATTTGAAATACCTCTAAAAGTCATGTTCAGAAAATAATTGAAAAATAATAAATTTGAACTTACTTGCGCCCCTGATATGCATGATCAGGGATAAACAGTCGTTAAAATTGGACTCATCAAGTCATTAAGAACTGTTTTGAAGTAAATCAGTACCTTTTCAAGTTACAAAGACGAATAAAATCAGAATCATTCAGTTCTTATAGAAGTGATTTTGAAGTGGTTCAGAGCTATCCGAGGTGATTTAAACATTTTCGTTGTGATTTAGTACTTTCCAAAGTGACACCGAACATTTCTGCAGTGATTCAATAATTTCAGAAGGGATTCCGATTGTTATCAACTGATTCAGTACTTTCCGAAGTGGTTAAGAATTATTGCTGAAGGGCTTCAGTACTTTTCGAAATGATTTCGATCGTTTGTGAAGTGGTTAGGTACTTTCCGAAGAGATTTTGAACATTGAATGAAGCTGCAATTGTGGCAGTAGGAGTTGTAGAGAACGCTCTAGACAAAGCCATTAGGTACATCCGTTGGAGATGGCTCAATTTCGTCTGAACTGTTCTTACCTCTCCTTGCTGCCACCTCGAAAAACATCTAGGCCAATATTGGTCGCACAACTGTTGTGTAAATTTATGTACTTAGGTTTTAGTCCCCAGGTTTTCCCAATGGGTGTTCTGCACTGGCCAAAGGCCATGCATGCTTTTTTGACTCTGAATTCAATTTAACTTGACTACTCACATCGGTCTAACAGCCAAACAAAACTCAGAAAATAAGACAGCAGAAGTTGTGTTTGGATTAACCAAATGACCAACATGGTGAAACCCACGTTTAACTACTCTAAGAGCGTTCTGCAATTCATGGATAAAGTTCTTATGCACTAACCAACTATCAGAACGAGATAGTCATCAACTAAACCATAGGTAGGAAAGCCGCTGTTCCCTAAACAGCGTATCTGCATCGAAATTCCACAATAGTGGTGGCATAACTCCTCCTTGAGGACATCTATGGACACTCAATTTCAAACTATCTGCTTGGTGTGGAGAATAGATAGCGGTTCTTGATCATCTGGTAAATCCAACTTTTTTTTAAATTCTTTATTAAAGAGATTTTTAGCCTTAGGCTAGTTCATCTCTAAACCGTAAATCCAATTGGTAATAGGGTTTTTGATTTAATTTCCGTTCTACTAAGAATAACCTACACTTAACCTCTCTTTTTTGTATGGATATGAACCCAATTATTCCAAATTTATTTACCTTTCTAAACGTAGACTGTAAATGTTTAAGGAACATTAGAGCGTTTTTCGTTGTGTGGCAAACAAGGTTGCAAATACTCATTTCAGCTAAAACAATGTTTTTTTTTTTAATTATGAAATAATTAGATGCCATGATCATATTTTGAATTGGTAGGATACAAGAAAAGGTTGCAAAGAATGTGTTTGACATATTAAACCTGTTTATTTCACTTCATGAGAATCACAATCAGCGATTTTTCACACACTCGCTAACTCACTCACGCACTCACTCACTCAGCGATCAGAAAATCGCTGATTGTGACTCATAGAAAGCAAAATTTACAGGTTTTATGTTTCAAACGCATACTTTGTAACGAGTTCTGGCCACACTGCCTTCGTGATCGGTTGATGTTTTAAGTGCGTCCGGTAATTTGTTCTTTTAAATATGAAATGTATTGTCAAGTGTTAGTTTTCAGTATTAGAATTCATAGGATATAGAAATTATTTTTGAGAAAAGCCGTAATTTCTCGATCGGTGGTCCTAATTTGTGTCGCGAATTAGTACAATCTTTCGTCCACCATGATGTTTTTTTTTTCGATCGGTTGCTTGGTTTTTTTTTCACCGGCCGGGGCGCGTTGTAGTGTATGTGAAATGTGTTCTTTTCTCTGTTTCTCCCCCTTTAATTTTGCCCGCAAGAGGAGGTGCGCTATAATGAGAAAAATCTCATTTCGTCGTCCGTCGCGAAATTCGTGTCAGCTGGTGCGAGAAGAGCGTGTGAAAGAAGAGAGAGAAGCAAGTTGGAAGATCGCGCGCATATAGCATGCTGCTCTGCTGGATCTTGTTTTTCAGCCAGCAGCAGCATTGGCTTTGTGAATGGATAATCCTCAGAAAATTCGAGTGAGAAAAAGCATCGGGAACCCGACGGGATGACGGAAAAAATAAAGAAGAAAAGGCTGTGGGTGTAGTGTGGATCGTTGCTATCAAGCAGAGCTTGGAAGTAAGCGATCGGTTCTATTTGAATTTTGTGTTTCTGGCGGTTTGTGCGACTAGAATCGGCGGGAGGAAAATTAAATATAATTATTGTGAGGCTATTAGTAGTGTTGGCTGATGTGTAGAAAGAGCTTTTGGAGCTAACTATTGTGTCTGAATTGGAAAGATTTCGTGTGTTTAAGTTTCGATTTCACTATCGTGATTGTGTTTGGTCATGTTTGATAGTTTATTGTAGCTTAGAATCGACCCAAGAAATGTAACGGTGGAAGTGGGACTTGACCGCGTGGATCTTTTATTAGGTTTTTGCAAAATGCATTACTTTGTGCACAGAGTGGAAAGATATTTAGTTGTGGTTGTTTAGAGATGACTAGAGAAAGATAAGCATCAGGAATGCGCTCCCGGATGTATTGATTTGGTGAGTGTGTTTCAGTTGAAGATTGTTCTTACACATTTCTCGATTGCATTTTCGAGGGGACGTGTCTGCTTTTGTGGGCAGTGCGTTTGATTGTCGGTTTGGTGTGGTTGGTTGCTCACTCGCGCGTTGTGGCGCCGCCATCAGGTAGGGGAAAATCTCTCCTATCTGATGGTGGTGTTGGCATGCGTGGGCGGGATGCTGGTTGCGCCGGATTGGCGATGGGATGCATTGTTTGCGGGAGTGGATGCGTCCCTTCGGGGGAGTATTCGAGATTTATGTATGTTCATCGTTCATCGTTTCATTTGTCAGAGTGATGACCACGGTCGCATGATCCATGTTCCTCGGATTTTTACGGTTAGGTGTATACGAATAGTTCACTATGATTTTATTTCCATCTTGATATAGTTTGAGCTTGAATACATCCTAGGTCCTATTATATTATTATTAAATATTCATTGATAAATATTTATAACAGGGTCAAAACACAACTGGAAGAAGCAACGTAACATCATTTGATTTTCTCTAATGTATGTTTAACGTTCATATAACAGTGAAATTAACCATTTTATTTTTCCTTTCCAGGATAGAAAGTTACATAACTTATTGTTATATTTATTTGTATATTTGTAAATACTTATTTAATCAAATTCTGAATCTGAGTGATGAGGAAGCTTATTGTGTTCGCGAGCCCTCCGTTTAGGCTGGACGCATTGATTTAAATCTTTAAGTTTATTTTCAGCTCTTCGACATTTTTAGATTAATATTATATGATTCACTATTTTCAGCCTTCGTTCAGGAAAATACAAACAACATTGGAATGCATTATTACAATTGCATGAAAACTGTTAACTGTCCAAATAACCTCGATTTTTCTGACTATTGATGCATTATGAAAGTTTACCATTATTTTAAAAAAAGCATTCCATATTGCATTAAGAAATTCCATGGTGCATAATAAAGTGTTTGTTTCAATTCCAATAAAATATCAGAAGTTGAAATCAGTTGAATGTATTGAGGTTAACTGAAATCAAGCTTATTTGTATTTTGTAGTACTTGTTTATTTAACATTATTTTATATATTGCATGACTAGTAAATTAGTTTTATTTCACATATTTAAAATCTCATTATATCACTATATAACTATCATTATATAACTATAATTTTCATTTCTAGAAAATAGTTGTCCTGTAGATCCTGAAGGACCAGAAGGCGTATCAAATAGCTTATCATTGCTATTTACTTTTATTTTATTATAATATAATATGAATTTGGCCGGTTGCTTTTGGTGCAGCTCCACTTGGTTATTTGGCTGAGATCATTCCTTTTTATTTATTTATACAGTAACCCCTCCCTATCTTTTAAACATCAATTCAGCTTATCGTTTACCAAAACGAACCTAGCTGCAAACCCTACCCTCTTACCCAACATCCCAGTGACTCCTCGTGGAAGTGCAGAGGGTTTCTCGGCTTCCATCAAAGCGAGTGTCACGTCAACACATTCCTACCCATTCCTTTCTTGACCTGCGTTCAGGCGCGGCTGGCGCTGGTATTGCCTAATTTGAGATCACCAGTTTTTACACATTGAGGATGATTGCTAGTCCCAAGCATCGTCTATTGGTTCTCTGTGTAATTACAGCTGATCTAGCAATAACAGAGTAGTAACCGTGGGCGGTCAATCATGCTCATGCTCATGCTCTCAAACGCATACTTTGTAACCTCTTCTTGTAAGTTACAAGTAAAACATGCCATCATACCATCTTTTAGTTTTATTATTCCGAAAAACATTATTTTAACTGAAATGAGTATTTGCAACCTTGGTGGCAAATGCCACCTTCACCACCTATAAAGTACGGTGCTGCTCATCGTGCAGAGCGATAAAGTGCAAATATGTTGTAACATACCATATCAACTATATAATACACTATTCAAAACGTCATTTTTAAGATCGTTACTTTAGGCAGATTTACATTTTAAGGCCGCAAGTCAATGTTGGGTGCGACTACTTAGCTCAAATTTTATGAACACAGCACTGTTAACGATTGTCCAATATTTTTCTATGCTTCTGTGTTAATTTTCTTTTAGATGTCACTGCTGTTCTCAATGGTGACATCTATCAGAAATTACGCATACACTTAGTTCCGTTAATTGTTAACAGGGGCAGTTAGATTAAAATCCAAAGTTCCTCCTTTTTTACTTATTCTGCACATAAAATACTTTCTAAGCCCCACCTCTGACAGGATTTTTCGCCGTTTTTATCAATATAGTGGGGCAGAATATGTAAAAAAGGAGGGACTTCGGATGTTCATCTAAATGGATATACAAACATGTTTTGCAGTGTCAGGGTACTCTATTTTGTAGTCTGTGCGAGGGAGATCACAAATAGAGTGTCATTAAAATACAAGGCACGTTGAGAGATTGAGTTCGTGAGAGCGAATATTCTGTCACAAATTTGAATTTTTTGGCTCTTTGTTCACCAAATTTAAATCGCTGAAAATTTAGTAAAATTTTGCTGATTTTAGACTTGATTTTAGATCAGCAAAAGCAAATTAATGCTGCTGTATCTTCCAGCAATTCCAACTTCTGTCAAAATGACAACATTTTACTGAAAATCAGTAATAATTTAACATTTCCTTTTTTTCTGGTTTTTTTCAGCAATCCCAAATTCTGTCATTTAGCAGCATTTTGCTGAAAAGACTCAATAAATTGATATTTTTCTTACTAGGAGCATGCAGCTTCTGAAGCAGATTGTTGATACAAATACACAAATAATATAGAATCAACAACAAGATCACCTGGTTCTTTGCCATATATATATATACGCTAACAGTTTGACAGTTCATTACTGGGTGTCCAGCAAACCGTTTATGTTGGGTACACGACGTTAGGCATACGGACGTTAGGCATAATGTAAGATAGGCATAATGGACGTTGGGCATAAAGGAGGTTAGGCATAATGGACGTTGGGCATACGGACGTTAGGCATAATGTACGATAGGCATAATGGACGTTGGACATAAAGGACGTTAGGCATAATGGACGCTAGGCATAATCTACCCGATGAATTCCAGAAGGATGATAATGGGGACCGTCTATTGATTGCTGATTTCAGTGACAATAATGAAAGAGCCTTAATTATTGGATCTCATGAAAACTTGCGACGTCTTGGACAGGCAAAGTATTGGGTTACAGATGGTACGTTTGCCACAGTTCCTTATTTGTTTCGGTAACTCGTCACTGTTCATGGAAGTATCACTCCCTCACATCAGCAGACGGTTCCGCTGGTTTTCATTCTGATGACAAAAAAAAACAGAAGCGTTGTATCGAAAAGTATGGCAGGAAATCCTGGAAGCAGCAGGTATGTTTTTTTTTTTTGTTATTGAATGAAAAACCACAGAATTCACCATTCTTCATTTCATGAGCTGTTCTTTGGCATCATATTTTATTCAACCTTAGCTGTTTTTTTTTTGTTATTGAATGAAAAATCGAGCTGTTTTTTGAGGAAAACCTTTTATTCTTTGACAATTGCAATATGTGTGTAAGAATATATTACAACAAAGGTGTGATTTTTTATTTCTATATGCGATTGATTTCAAGATATAGTTCAAAACTATGCTGAGTTTTCATTGTCAGATTACTTAACCGCTATCACTACTAATATTAGATCTAAGTAAATATGTCGAAACAGGTTTCTAGAGTTGCACAGCAGCAAGGTATTTTATGCCTAACGTCCATTATGCCTAACGTATATTATGCCCAACGTCCGTATGCCTAACGTATTTATGACTAATGGGGTACACTCTCCAGCAATACGTTTTACTGAAATCTAAATCTCAAATTTGGTGTGTGGGTACTGGTAGTAAAGTGGGTAAAACTGTATGGGGAAACATAATTTTTATTGAATTGTAGCTTTTTGAACAAAATAATCCGGGGAATAAGTGAACGGCAAACTACAAGAATGATTTGTTTAGGTTGTCGTTCACATTTTTTTATCTTAATATGCATTGAAAGCGAATTATTTTATTTTTATTTTTATTTTTATTTTTATTTTTATTTAATACATCCATCTGACAATAAGTCTTAATGAACCAGAAGCCATAACAAATACTAAATGTATCTGGAGTTAATAATACGTCTCTGGAATTGAGCAGCAGGTTTCCCAAACTCGAACAACTCTTCAACTGTAGAAAACGTGCGAATCATACTCGTAACAGGTTCATGTTGTCCAAAAGAAGAGCGGTGTGAGTCTTGACGCAATAGGAACGTTGAGCGTAGAAATCTGCTTGGCGCACGAAAGTTCAAGCAAGAGAGTAAGTGGGTAGAGTAAATTTCACCACTTAATAACTTCGCGACGAATGTTGCCTGTTGAATTTGTCGCCGTCGTTGTAACGTGTCCATGCTTAGCAAGCGACATCTCTCAGCATACGGAGGTAAGTTTCGTGGATCTCTCCAAGGAAGTTGTCTTAATGCTCGACGAATGAATGTTTTTTGGATACGTTCTATTCTGATGTTCCAGGAAAGTTGGTAGGGAGTCCAAACAACAGATGCAGTCTCGATAATCGGACGAACGAGTGAACAGTACACAGCAAAAAAATAATTTTGATATCACATCAAAGTGGATGCACTACAATCATGTCGAAAATTTCATGTAATTTTTATGACCACATAAATAAACAAATGCAGTAAAAGCAGCGTAATGTCAGTTCATGCATTGTATTAATGATAATTTTGTCCTTTTTAGCAAGTAATATTACACCATATTTTCGACATGATTGTAGTGCATCCACTTTGACGTGATATCAAAATTATTTTTTTGCTGTGTACAGTGCTTTTAAACAGTACGGATCCGAAAAATCTCTTGAGATTCTGGATATAAAACCAAGCTGACGATAAGCCTTTTTTTTTTTTTTTTTTTTTTTTTAACTCTTTATTTGTTCCAAATTCAAAATAAATTACATTTTATTTTAACCTAGGTGCTCCAGTTACTGCAGTAACGTACCAGCCTTAATTGTTATGATATATATCTAAGTGTTTTTACATTGTTCATGTCTTGGCAATTCAGTATTTTAAACAGGTTTTTTAACCTGCATGTCAGTATAACAATTGATATCTTAAAACTAAAAACTAAAAATAAATCTTATCTAAGTATAAAGGGAATTAATCGTTGCAATTGAGGATTGCAACGATTTTTGCCTGAAATTATTAATTATTTTGTTGGACATTTGTGCTAAAGTCTCAACATTCGAAATTCTATGTACTTCGGTTGTACTGTACCAGGGAGGCAACTTCAAAATCATTTTCAGAATTTTGTTCTGAATCCTTTGAAGTGCTTTTTTCCTGGTAGTGCAACAACTAGACCATATTGGCACAGCGTAAAGCATGGCCGGTCTAAAAACTTGTTTAAATATTAGAAGTTTATTCGTCAGGCAAAGTTTGGATTTCCTGTTTATAAGAGGATACAAACATTTTATATATTTGTTACATTTGGCTTGAATGCCCTCAATGTGATCTTTAAAAGTTAATTTTTGGTCAAGTATTAATCCAAGATATTTCACTTGGTTTGACCAGGAAATTGGAACTCCGTTCATAGTGACTATGTGACTACTACTAGGTTTCAAAAACGAAGCTCTAGGCTTATGTGGAAATATTATAAGTTGAGTTTTGGAAGCGTTGGGAGAAATCTTCCATTTTTGTAAATAAGAAGAGAAAATATCTAAACTTTTCTGCAGTCTGCTGCAAATAACACGAAGACTTCTTCCTTTAGCGGAAATGCCTGTGTCATCAGCGAACAAAGATTTGTGACAACCCTGAGGCAAATCAGGGAGGTCCGAAGTGAAAATGTTATACAATATAGGCCCAAGAATGCTACCCTGAGGAACTCCTGCCCTAACAGGTAGCCGATTAGATTTGGAATTTTGATAATTTACTTGAAGAGTTCTGTCAGTTAAATAATTTTGAACTAATTTCATAATATAAAGTGGAAAATTAAACTTTTTCAATTTAGCAATCAAACCTTCATGCCAAACACTGTCGAATGCTTTTTCTATGTCTAGAAGAGCAACTCCAGTTGAGTGGCCTTCAGATTTGTTTGAACGAATTAAATTGTTAACTCTTAAGAGTTGATGAGTAGTTGAATGCCCATGGCGAAATCCAAACTGCTCATCTGCAAAAATTGAGTTCGTATTGATGTGAAGCATCATTCTATTCAAAATTATTTTTTCAAAAAGTTTACTTATTGAAGAAAGCAAACTTATACGGTAGCTAGAAGCTTCAGCTGGATTTTTATCCGGCTTCAAAATTGGAACAACTTTTGCATTTTTCCATTTATCAGGAAAGTATGCCAAATGGAAACATCTGTTAAATAATTTGACCAAGAAAGACAAGGTACTCTCTGGGAGTTTTTTGATGAGGATATAGAAAATTCCATCATCACCTGGAGCTTTCATATTTTGAAACTTTTTAGTTATAGACCTTACTTCGTCCAAATCAGTCCCCCAGGTATCATCAAAAATATTTTCCCGAGAGAAAATATTCAGAAAATCCCGAGCAACCTGATTCTCAATAGGACTAGTAAGACCCAAACTGAAATTATGGGAACTCTCGAATTGCTTAGCAAGTTTCTGAGCTTTTTCCAAATTTGTGATCAAAATTTTACCACCTTCTTTAAGCGCTGGAATAGGCTTTTGAGGTTTTTTCAAAATTTTTGTGAGTTTCCAAAAGGGTTTGGAACT
Source organism: Ochlerotatus camptorhynchus (assembly GCF_037179485.1). Lineage (NCBI taxonomy): Eukaryota > Metazoa > Arthropoda > Insecta > Diptera > Culicidae > Ochlerotatus > Ochlerotatus camptorhynchus. Next base: position 668,164 of record NW_027040859.1, on the reverse strand, counting down.
CGGGTCTAATTTAGAAACATTATTTTCAAAAGTTTTGTTCCTCAGGGCAGAGAATCGCTTTTTAATTTGTTTTTGCAAATCCCGCCAGATAACTTTCATGGCAGGATCGCGTGTTCTTTGATATTGTCTCCTACGGACATTTTTAAGACGGATCAAGAGCTGAAGATCATCGTCTATTATAATTGAATCGAATTTAACCTCGCATTTTGATACTGAGGCAGCTCTTGCTTCAACTATAGAAGTAGTCAGAGATTCAAGAGCATAATTAATTTCATCTTTGGTTTGCAAAGGAATGTTTGGATCGAAGTTATATTCCATAAATGTTCGATACTGCTCCCAATCAGCTCTATGGTAATTGAAAGTAGAGCTGTTGGGATTACAAATTATTTCTTGGGATATTTCAAAAGTTACTGGAAGGTGATCAGAACCGAAGTCAGCATGGGTAACCAATTGGCTACAAAGATGACATGAATCAGTTAAGACCAAATCAATAGTTGAGGGATTTCTTGCAGAAGAAAAGCATGTTGGGCTGTTTGGATATTGAATAGTGTAATAACCTGCAGAACAATCATCAAACAGAATATTACCATTGGAATTGCTTTGAGCATTATTCCATGAGCGGTGTTTTGCATTAAAATCACCAATAATGAAGAATTTAGACCTATGACGGGTAAGTTTCTGGAGGTCACCCTTGAGAAAATTCTTTTGCTGGCCTACGCATTGGAATGGCAAATAGGCAGCTATAAACGTAAGTTGTCCAAATTTTGTTTCAACAGAAACTCCCAAAGTTTCAAAAACTTTGGTTTCAAATGAAGAAAGAATTTTATGTTTGATTCGTCTATGAATAATGATGGCAACGCCACCACAGGGTCCATCAAGACGATCATTTCTATAAATCAAGTAATTTGCGTCCTTCTTAACCTTATGGTCAGGTTTAAGGAACGTTTCAGTTATAACGGCAATATGCACGTTATGAACTCTCAAAAAATTAAATAGCTCGTCTTCATTATCTTTAAGAGATCGAGCATTCCAATTTAAAATGTTTAATGCTTTAAAATCCATTTCTGAATTTTAAAGTTATGACAATATTATTAGCAAATTTTACTCCAGTTTGAATAGCATCAAACATGGAGTTAGATTTAAGCATATCAGAAATCATGTCAATTAATGATTTCTGTAAAAATTCCATTTTAGGGGCAGTAATGCTTCCTAAGTCAAAATTGTCAAAATTTCCGTTAGAACGTTGGTTAGTATTTTGATTTCTACCCGCTGCAATAGCAGCATAGGTAGCTCCATTAACTTGTTGAACATTGTTAGCAGCGAGGGGAGTAGGTACAGATGAAACATTTGAAGCAGGGGTGATATTTGTACCTACGGGTACGAATGTAGAATTTGTTCCTCGCTGACCGTTGTTAACAGCAGAGGAATTTGTACCTGGTCGGAAACGTGGAGCGTTTCTTACCTGTCTGTTAGAACGAGATTGTAGGAGTCTTACATTCCCAAAAATTGGATTTGTGGTTTTCACCACAATTTGAACATTTAAATTTCTTAGGATCTTCCTTCACAGGACAGTCGTCCTTTGCGTGAGAGGAATCACCACAATGCATGCATTTAGCTGGCATGTAGCAATTTTTAGTTTTGTGACCCCATCCCTGGCACTTACGGCACTGAGTGAGGTTTTGGAAATTTCCTCCAGTCTTCCTGAAGTGTTCCCACTTCACTCGGACATGGAGCATAAGGCTAGCTTTTTCTAAGGCCTTAAGGTTGTTTAGTTCACTAGACTTGAAGTGAACTAAATAAAAATCATTAGAAATCCCGTTGCGCGAATCGCCAGGACGGGATTTCATTTTCATTTTGATTACTTGGAGTGGCACAACTCCAAGTAATTTTGCCAGTTCATCTTTGATCTGATCCAGGGATTCACCACTGGGCAGTCCTTTCATGACAACCTTGAACACACGTTCAGTTTTGGTGTCGTAAGTAAAAAATTTGTGCTTCTTCTCAGTAAGATACTTGAGAAGACATTTAAATCCGTCCAAGGTTTCAGCCAATACACGGCATTCACCCCGACGTCCAATTTGTAGTGAAAACTTAACTTTCACGAAATTCAAAAGTTCCATGCGAAGAGCATGGAAATCGGTAGTGGTTATCACAATAGGGGGAATCTTTTCCTTCTTGGCATTAAGCCGGGAAAGTTTACTAGAATTTTTCTTGGATGATGGATCATTCTCATCATCCGTGAGCAAATCAAATTGATTACTCAAATTAATTTCATCAGAAGGGGGGTCAAGAGTTTGCCCCTTTCTTTTGCGTTTAGGCGCCATGGCGGCAGTAAATTTTTATCCAGATCGACTTCCAAGCAGATTACTATAAGAATCTGAAGGATCGAAGAGGAATTTTCCAAATCGATATCCAAGAAGGATTACCTCGGGTAGGGTCCAAACAAGGATCGAAGAGGAATAAGAGTTGAACAAGGTAGAAATTTTTTACAGGTTGAGCACTGAAAAGTGCTGTTTAAATTTGTTGTAGCTTTAGGTAGTAGTAACACTTCCTTCAGCAAAAAGCAAATAGATCCGCACGGCAAGAGAGCACGATGCGGACTGAGACGATTAGCCTTAGTGATTACCATTGAACGGTGTAAGTCAAACGTAAGTTTAGGGTCCAGCATTACACCTAGGTCGCTTACTTGTTCTACTCTTTCTAGTACAAATCCATCAATTGAGTAATCGAATACGATTGGCGTTCTTGTGCGATTAAATGTCATGACCACACATTTTGATATACTGACGGAAAGCTTGTTTAAGCGGCAACAATCAACAAATTGGTCTAACATTGCTTGGAGCTGACGGCAATCCTCGACGTTCTTGACAACAATGTATAGTTTGAGATCATCGGCGTATATGAGCACACAACCACTCGGCAAGAGGAGCGTCACATCGTTGAAGAAGATTGTGAACAGCAATGGTCCTAAATTGCTGCCCTGGGGAACACCGGAGGTTGCAGCAAATGGTGATGAAGTGCACGAACCCAGCTTGACACGAAGTGTTCTGTTGGAAAGATATGATTTCAGCCAATCAACCAAACCATCCGAAATTCCCATGCGAGACATTTTCCGAAGAAGAATACCATGATCGATGCAATCGAATGCCGCTTTCAGATCGGTATAAACGGTATCTACTTGAGCCCTATTTTCCAAGTGATTTATACATGTTGAGGTGAACTCCAGCAAATTTTATGTAACTGATCGTCCTGGCATAAATCCGTGTTGCGTTGCTGAAATGTAGCTCTTGACATGAAAGAAGATAGCATCGTTCACAATGATCTCGAATAATTTTGAAGCTGCAGATAGACTTGTTATGCCACGATAATTTGTCACGTCACGTTTGTCGCCCTTCTTATGGACAGGGAACATAAAGGAATGTCTCCATATTTCGGGGAAAACTCCTTGGTGCAACGAAGCGGTAAAGATGCGAGCTAGGGGATCAGCTAAAACAGCAACACAGCGGCAAAAAATGATTGCAGGTACACCATCAGGACCCGGTGAAACAGATTTCTTCAACTTCCTAACAGCTTTAACGACACACATATTGCTAACCACAAATGTACGCAAATCGATGAGACCCTCAGGAACATTGCAAGCCGCTCTTTCTACTTCATCTGCGTTGGCGGCTGAATCCGAAAAAACAGAACTGAAGTGGCAGGAAAATAGATCACACGATTCGAGCATAGAAGTAGACTCCAAATCGCCAAAAAATACGGATGAAGGAATATTCGACGATTTTCGCTTGGAGTTCACAAACTTCCAGAAGCTCTTGGGATTTCTACGTAAATTGGTCTGGACACGCAAGACATATGACTTGTATAGGGTTGAATTAAGCTTACGATAGGCGTTGCAAGCGCGATGAAAGTTGCGTTTCGTTTCAGAAGTTCGATGTCGGCGAAGTTTACGCTGCCAGGAATTTTTATCGCGTTTCAAAAGCCGCAGGAGAGGAGAACTCCAAGCAGGAGATATAGGAGGTTTTCGTCTTGGAGTGTTATCGGTGAGCCAATTGCAAATTATGTTGCAAAATTGTGCTGCCATATCGTTGACGTCATTTGTTGCCAGAATACTGCTCCAATCACAGCTCATCAGGAACTCGTTGAGCATGACGAAGTCGATTTTTGAGTAGTCGAGCGTATGTTCACCAGCATCAAGGGATTCCACACGGTCAACACAATCGGATTGAGTTGGTAAGGAGAATAAAATCGGTGGATGATGCAAATCAATAGCCAGCAATGGGGACACCGCTTCGTTAACTACAATGTTGCAATCGGAATCACAGAAAACCAAATCTAGGATGCACCCCAGGTGATTGCGAATAGAGTTGTATTGCCGGATATTCAGGAAGCTCGTTCCATCCATCAGAGCAGCACTGGCAGCAGACGTCGTGGAAGGATCAAGGTTTAAGATTCCATCATCAAGACAATCCCATGCTATGTGTGGTTGATTGTAGTCAGTACAAGCAAGCAAAAGGTCACCATCTGGAGTTGCATCACGTAATTCACGAAGAGTAGCTAAATGGACATCGATAACACCTACGTCCCGACTACGATCTGGAGGAATATATACAGCGCAAAGCACGAACCGCTTTCCGCGAATACAGGCAGACACACTTACTTGTTCCAGGTTACTACCATTAATAGTCTTTATCTCAACAGACTTGTAAACGCTGGCCACGGCAATAAGCACTCCTCCAAATTTCGCTTTCTGGCTATTACGAGCACTGCGATCGCAGCGAAATACATTAAAGTCAGTACCAAAAAGTTGCAGTGAGTTGATGCTGTCGTCAAGGCTCGTTTCTATCAATATGATGACATCGTAATTGCAATCACATACCGCTACAACCAGGTCGTCAATTTTGGTTCTTAGACCACGTACGTTTTGGAAGTAAAGCCAAACATCGTTGTCACCAGCAATTATTAGAATTATTATCACTTCTCTCAATTTCTATATGGAGATGTTTAATACTTCCTACCAGCGGAACAGCACCATCTCTGTAGAAAATGGCCTGACGATATGATTAATTGGGTACAGCTCCGGCGAGTTTGGAGGGTTTTTGTCCTATGTTATCGGTTTCTGAGCCATTTTCCCGTAGTGACAGGAAGCGAGGTCTGGCCAAAACAGCACGGAACAACTGTGATTCTTCAAAAAAGACAACAATCGTTTTTAAAAACATGTCTTTTCATAAATATCTTGGTTGACGATGCCAGTTGTCACGAACATTTTACATTTTCAGCCCACAAGGGCAAGTCGCCTGACAAACCAAGTATTTTTTCGGGAACTCCACTTTTTCTGCGTAAACTTATCTTGAACCTTTCCTGTTCCGGTAGCCTTCTCAACTCTTTACCTGGGAGCTGCTTGAAATCCGGGAGCTGCTGCAATCCAATTTCTGACGCAATCAATCTGCGTAGGAATAATTTGGATTTCGCTTATGCACGAGCAAATTTTTGTTTCTCTTGCTTCGACGTCATTTTTTAAAAACACGATTTAAAATAAAATCGCCAAATATGAGGCGACCAATTTTTGACCGTTCCACCCTTTATGTCACGTCATTCTGTTCACTCTTCAGACTCTTGAAGCACTGAACCTTTTTTTTCAAGTGGACATTCTAGAAAGCGGTTGATCAACAAAATAAACGAGTAACAGCAGCGAGTGCCGAACGACTAAATGGTGTCAATTAACAGGCTTATAATGGACACTGAATGCGAAAGCTTCTCTTGGGGTACCTACAAGTCTTTGCAAATTGAAGATGAAAGATGAAGAAACACCGTTGCTGCCCGGGTCTTTCAAAAAACAGGTAAAATACAGAAGAGGAAAAGTGCTGCTCGTCCGCGATGGATGATAAATTGTACGATGAGACAGAAATGCTGATAACGAGGACTTTTCTGTGAAGATTTTTTTGGTACTAAGCTACTTCTATGCGTACATTTGATATATCTGAACGTGAGATTTAAGTATTTATATATCAGTTCAGAGGAAAATTGGTCAACCACAGCAATGTTATATTTTTTTTTCTTGTAGGGTAAATAATGACTTCGGTAATACCTTTACCAATTATCGTCAGGGGGTAAACAAAATGCTCTGAAAAATGATGTATCCTCATGCAATAAATGAGCACTGAAGGACTCTAGATTTTGCCGAAGTCGTCATTCACCCCACACACAATTGAAAAAAAAAATATCTAAATCTGTAAAGATTGACCCAGATTGACAGAAGTGATACCGAAGCTGCATGTTTTATGTGTACCATCCAAACATCCTCGGGATAAAATCGAAGCAAATCTGATGTGTGCTGAAAATCGCAGCTCAATTATAGCCCCCGGATATGTGAGCAAACAGTGCCAACCGGATGATGGCAGTAGGCAGTGGTGTGGTGTGAGCCTGGCAGCTGCTGGTGGCACTTTTTGTCAAACAATGCCATCATAGCACGGGTCCAGTTGTTGATGCTGCTGGTGGCAACCTGGGGAAAATTGTTATAAAATAAAACGTTGTTCCGATAACACACAAATAAATAACGTCATTTTCCGATTCAGCTTTCCTCCGCACCGACCGGCAAACAGCAGCGAGCCACGGTTTTCCAATAATATTATCACCGTGGGAGTGTTTTATTTTTATCGCCTTTTCCCTCTCCGGCTACAATCGGGTTTGTGTAGGGTAGAATGGAGCAAAACGCACCGTTTAAGCGAAATCGTCAATTGATTTCATGGCATTTTTGAAATCGATTCCAATGATGGTGGGATAAATTGCCCGATTCATGATGCAATATGTACCAAAACATTGCGTTGGAGCAAGGCAACAATGGATAAAACGCACCACAACATTTGGGTAAAATGCACCGCTTTATAGAGACAACCTACATTTTCTGCATGCTTATATTTTCTAGAATGTTGTGTATGGAATGACAGAATCAATGTAAGTCGCTGTTAGTATTGTGTTAAACGCACTTGAATATAACTCAAATCTTTAAACGCGTTTTTATCGAAACCACATTTTTTACCTTGTGAGACAGACATCTCGGAGACTATTCGATACATTTTGCTGATTATTTTGTCTGCGATGTAAAAATGGAATATCTAAAATATGATACCGGATTTTGTGGATATTTCAATCTTAAGATTATTTACGTGTATTTGAGTAGCAATTTTTTCACCAAAAAATCGAACTTTTATTTCCAAACGCCACCGTTTTGGTAATTTTGTGAATTTTGAACAAGTCCTATGTTAGATTTTAGATATTTTAATGAAGAACTCAAAACACTTATTATTTATTTTCTCCTATGTTTCAGTGCTGAGAACGCTGTGCCGCAAGCGACAAAAACATCACCTGCATCTGTCTGGCTGCCATCAGTGGAAAACATATTTTTTTTGGGAAGCAAATTTTCGAAAATAAATTTATTTTTTTTTAATAACATACTGAAAACCCAAAGAGATTGCATTTATTCTAATGTTCTAGAAAAAAATAATACAAAAACTACCCTTTATTTTAGAAATCTCAACAGGTGTCCCGCCTTAAAGCAAAATCATAACTTCACTGTATGACACTAAACTAACAAACTGACAGCCCACTCTCATACAAAGCCCAACTGAGGGACGCTATTGTTGTGATTTTTGCTAATGCAATTACGCTTATTTACAATAGTTTTAGTGCACCAAAAGTGATGAAATTTTGGATTCCGGTTTCATTTTTAATGCAGATTACGAATATGCATTTATCTTAATACCCCTAAAGAATCCAATTGGATTTTGTCCTGTGTTACTTATGTTTGGTTACGGAACACTTTATTTTACACTACCTGTTTGTTTACTTTTCATTCTTTACGTCAAAGATGAATCCCAGTGCTGTCTTGGTAAAATTAGACCTGGTTACTGACTGATTTTAGTAGTGTGCGGCCCACCCATCTCTAATCCATGCGCCCTATCCAAGAGCGCCCATTATTGTAATATAGGAATGTATAACTGCATGTACACGTAACTAAATTCCCTCTAATTGACACTCAAGTATGGGTAAAACTTTTCTGCAATCAATCTGCCATAAACTTAAAACGAGAGTTGAAGCCAAACCCCTAAATTACACATTAGTATTAGTAGAGAATACAAAGGCATGAGGTATTTTATATATTTATTCCTTTGTTTGGCATCAAAAATAAGGTCTCGATAGAGTGTTAAAAAATATACGAAAAGTTAATTATTTTCATTCTTTTGCGACATATGCTGTTAAACGCTTAATTTGTAGTCGGTGATTTGCACAAAATACATTTTGACGTAGGACTACGTCTTTAATTTCTACTCTGGGGGTCACATAAAAAAAAAATCAAATTTCAGACATGTAACGAAAAATCCCAAACACGGACGTAACGATAGAGCGCAAATCGAACACACGACACATTGCGCATGCTCACATGAGCAAGCTCGAGCTCACCATTTCACCAATGAATGGAAGGAAGGAGAAAAGCAGCGGTAATAGAAACGCTTGCCAAATCGTTTTCTTCGTCAACGGACCATTTACTTTCGAGCAACGGATGGATAATCGTCGGACACGACGTATGAGTGGAACAGCATGTATCGCACCAATACGAAGACGACGACGAATACACCCACATCGACTGGAGGAAAGGCTTCCCGCAATAAGCAGCATGACTGGGCCGCCGTCATCGGTTCGGCATCGACTTGCACTGGTCTGAAAGAGTCAAGTAGCGCTAGTTGTTCTTTCACAACAATCCAATTCAATACTGGTTGGAGCACGTCTTGGTCTGGTGTGAATGCTCAATGAGCTGGATTACCGAGGTGAAGCAATCGGTTAAGTTGTGTGAGTAAAACCCATGTACGATACAAGCAATTAGTGACGTCACTACTTGCGTTTACGTTGATTTTTGGTTTACTAATACAACAATATTTCACGATCTGCTTCACCTCTCTGTACCTCACTGGTGAATGCTGCCATATACATTAAACCAGTAACGCTCCAGCATGTAGTAAAAACGTTGCATCACTTCTGATCGGCCAGAGATGTATCCTGAGATCCACCGCTGTGGGCCATCATCGTTAAGTGGGTTGCGCGTTACGGCGTCACCATCATGAGCCTCATGAAGCAATGTCATCTATGTAACAGGTCCGGACGAGTGGATTTGCCATTTCAGGGCCAACAACCAACAAACAAACGGTCCTTTTCAGGGCCACCAATTCAAATACAGAAGGTTAGAGTTAAGATAATAGATATTCGAATAATTAACAGAACTAAGAGCAAACACGTTTGTTCCGACTACTCACGGACTTAGCGCTCCATATTCCAGATCTCTTACCATCGGCCTATACTTACTGATATAGGTAAGTAGCAATATATAGTAGTAATTTTAATGTCACAAACATTTTTTAAAATTAAATTAATTACTATTTTTTCATCAGCTACACGGTAATCGTCCCAAACGATCAAAAGGACACCAGAAAAAAAATAACGGCTCTTCTCAGGGCCACCATTCAAAAAACAACCGGCCCTTTTCAGGGCCAACAATTCAAAAACGGAACGAGTTAATATAATAGATTATCGATCAATTAAAAGAACTGAATTTTCAACATATTTGTTGCGTCCACTAGCGGTCCTACGTCAAGCTTCCGTTCGTGCCTCTACGCACAGACCCTTCTACTTTTTAATCTAAAGGGTGTCCACGATGAAATTGCCACACTATGAAATTGCTCTAACTTTTTAACCGTTGCAACGTTGGGGTTTTTAACCCAACGCGTTGGGTAGAATTTAATGAAAATTTGGGTGGATTTAAATCATAGTGCATTATTTACATCCTGCAAGTTTTAAAGTCCTGTGATCAAAACTCGCGGAAATGGAGTCGAAAGAACAGCTCGTGCGTGATAAAATCTTGCGCATTCATCACGAGAACAAGGATCTCTCGCATCGTTCCATCGCTAAAACGTTGGGAATCGCGAATTCCACGGTGTCGCGAGTGATTAAGCGGTTCGAGGAACGGTTGACCACCGATCGGAAGCCCAGAAGTGAAGGAAAAAGTATTCCGTACAACACCAAAAATCACAACCGCGTAGTTGGGGCCTTCAACCGAAATCCGAACGCCTCCGTTAGGGATGTGGCTAAGAAGCTTTTTTGTCCAGAAGGCCAAAACTAAGGCTGGGCTTCGAACGTTCAAGGTACAAAAGGCCCCTAATCGCGACGAGAAGCAGAACAAGTCCGCCAAAACCCGTGCCAGGAAGTTGTACCTCAACATGCTGACGAAAGTTGAATGCTGCATCATGGACGACGAAACATATGTGAAGGCCGACTTCAAACAGATCCCCGGCAACCTGTTTTTCACGGCCAAGGATAAGTTCAGCGTTTCGGAGCATGTCCGCATTCAGAAGATGTCCAAATTTGCGAAGAAATTCCTGGTTTGGCAAGCCATCTGCACGTGCGGGAAGCGGAGTGCACCTTTCGTGACCCAGGACACGATGAACGGACAGGTGTACATAAAAGAGTGCCTCCAGAAGCGGCTGCTTCCTCTCCTGAAGGCCCACAACGTCCCAACAATCTTCTGGCCGGATTTGGCCTCATGCCACTACTCCAAGGACGTGCTGAAGTGGTATGCGGACAATAAGGTCAATCTCGTGCCGAAAATGTTCAACCCTCCCAACACTCCGGAGCTCCGCCCCATCGAGAAGTACTGGGCGATTATGAAGCAGCACCTTCTTAAACGACCTAAGGTAGTGAAGACAGTCGAGGAACTGAAGAAAGTATGGGTTTACATGCAAAAAACGGTTGATTCACAGGTTGTGCAGAATCTTATGGCCGGGGTTAAGGCCAAGGTGCGGGCATTTGCGTATGGACTGTAAATAAAATACGAGTAAAATGGTAAAATGAAGTTTAATAGTTATTTCTCAATCCCTGAAAATTTGATGGCAATCGGATGAAAACTCGAATTTTGCGAATCAATTTTGTGTGTGGCAATTTCATCGTAGACACCCTTTATATTATAGAGATTTTTTTTTATTGTGGAGATCTCTTATGAAAGTGGTCTGATTTTGATCCGTAGATGATGTATTTCAATTCTGATCTGTTAAAATTAAGACTTCATAATTTTTCACAATGTCACTATTGAAAATTGCACGAATGTGCAACTTTTGCTATGTTAATTAAAATTTTCATCGCTTGCCTGCGAAAAGAGATTTCCCTAACACAGATTTAAAAGTTGAATTCCATCCGGTCTCACCAAACGGTGTGCATTCAATCAACAGTACACAACGAAATGCTGCCTGCAAGTAGTGAGCTTCAACCCACATAAGCATCCATAGAAGAAGGAAGAAGCCGCACCGCTACTGATCGGAATCAGTAGCTCTTCGTGAGTCGCTGTGGCCAATCTATGTCAAGCGTGTCATACTAAAGAGTATAAACAGAGAGAACCCCGCTCAAATTCCTATTCCTACACAAAAAACAAGCTCCTGCTGCAGACCACGTAGTCCTACGTCACCAGTTCGTACAACCCCATAGGACTGTCCCTTGTAGTTTTTTTTTTCTAAAGAATCAGCATGTCAATTTACAATTCCATGATCAGGAAGTATTTGTGTAACCTCCAGATCAAAACAAGCACAATCCGTTACCCGGAAAATGCATCTGAGGTAAAGTTTTTTTTATTTTTTTCTACAAGTTGACATTTTACCCCAGGGGTGTTCTCCCCCATATACCTACCTATCTCTACATTATTGGTATATCAAAAATATCTTCCGAGTCAGAGTCAGAGGAAAAAAAAAGCATTAAAATATAAAGTTGCAATGGCGCCACTTTGGTTTCCCTTCTGCTTGACACCCTTGAGGTTGTTCGGTGAGGTTCGGGAGAGCAAATGAATTCCAGTTTGGATCAAACTTTTCCGGTCTGGTCTGGTTAGTAGATTCCCAAAAGGGATGCCGTAGAAAAAAAAGAAGTTTTATCGTCCTCTGTGGCTGCCACCGGTCGCCATGCAGCAGACAAAGCCGACAGGACTTGATGATCGAAAAAAGTTTTACCTTTAACCGATTTACATTGCCCATCACTCTAGAAACGAGCATTTGCTGAACTTTCCGAAAATTGCTAAACTGGGTTACACAATTTGCTTTTCTGTCGTCCTCGCCCAAAGTTACTCCAAACTACCATCAATTTCAACGTTTCAATTTATTGAAAAATGAAATGATTAATCCGCTTTTTTCCCCTCTCGTTCAATATAACCACGTCATTTTTCAAAATTCACACCGCATGGATTTACACGCGAGACCCTTATGCTTTTGTCAGTATTCATTGAGAGAACGGAAAAAAAAAATCATAATAAAATAATAACCAACACCTCTCATGGGTGATTCTTTATGTGGGCATTAATTAAATTTGCCATAAAGCGCAGTATACTCACTATATAGCAAATGCAGCTTCAGGTGCCGCAAAGCTGGCGCGAAACCGACTGACCGTCCAACCACACTCCATATTTGTGCTAATGAACGATGATTAATGGGGGCTGACCGCAGTAGGCAGCTCCAATAGCGTTGCCAAAGGCACCTGCAGAACCAAAGTGTGCCGTGCACCTAGCCACCTGTCTGCTGCAGTAAATGCGAGCTTGGTTCTACCGCGTTCTGGGTTGCGAAATAGGAGACGGCTCTGAACTAGCTCTGAAAAAGGATTGAACGAGTTAAATTTGGAAAGCTCAAGTGGATGATGTCATAAGCAGCGTGGACTCCGGTGAAATGGTAAAATTTCCTAAAGCTGCTTGCCTTCCCGAAGCTTTCTCGTTCGCGAATCAGTCTTCCCGACGGAGGTCGGCAACTTGAGTTGGTTGGTTGCATCAAAATCCTTGTTCTCGCAGCATCCGATGCTTTAGAAAGGTTGTGGGTTAGAATCACTACGCCAAGTCGAGTTATTAGTGTAGGCGTGATCTATTTACCTCCTGACTGCCGCAACGATGTAATTAGTATTCAGAATCATGTGAACTCTATCGGTTTCCAATTTGGAATTCAATGACTATGCTCTGCAGCTCGGAGATTATAACAAGCCTTTGCTCCAGTGGAGTAAGTCGTATGATGGGTCTTTCAAGGTTGAGGCTCAATCGATTCTATCGGCTGCTAGTTCAACGCTTCACCCTGCTTTAGACGTCCTGATGAACCTCCCAGCGCCAATCGTTTTTAAGGATTGTTCCGAAAATAATCGTACACTGGATTTCCGTCGAGCCGACTATGTTACGATTAGTGCTGCTTTTTCCGGTATAGACTGGCGACCATTAGAATTAGCTGGATGTGTTAACGATGCCGTTGAATATTTCAATCAAATGATTTGGGATATCATGGCTGAATTTGTACATTTTGTCCGCCCCGCACCCAAGCCTGAAACGGTATAGGGCTAAATCGCTACGAAGATAGTGCCAAAATCGTTCGTACATTACGAAGCAGGAGTTCAACCGCACAAGTAACGATTATAGGAAATATAACAGATTCCTGTATCGACGATATGTCTTCCGTACGCAATCATCTCTTCGCAGAAATCCAATGCGTTTCTGGTCGTTTTTTAACTCTAAAAAGAACGAAGTCGGTTTGCCATTTTCAGTTCATCTTGGTGAGCAAACCGCTGAATCTGATCCGGAGAAATGCCACCTTTTTGCTTAAAATTTCATGAGTTCGTTCAATGAATCTTCGGCCTCACCAAATCAAGTCACGATTGCTATAGGCGATTCTCCAATTTGAACTCCGTTCGTTTCGTCATATTAGCTCTTCAAAGGTTGATATATGATCTCGTTTGCCGCCGAGCCAGATGGCATTCCTGCGTCTGTTCTGAAGCTGTGTTCGGAGTTGATGCTCACTTCCTTGGTGAAGTTATTTAATCTGTCACTACAGGAGAGTAAATTTCCTGGGACGTGGAAATTTTCGTATAAGTTCCCCGTCCACAAGAAAGACGACAAAAGGAATGTCCAGAACTACAGAGGTATCACATCAGTATGTTGCTGCTCCAAAGTATTCGAGATCATCATCAATGAGGCGCTCTTCAGCTCTTGTAAAAATTACATCTCCGCGGTTCAGCATGGATTCTACACAAAACGGTCAGTTACAACCAATTTGACCGAATTCGTGTCGCTCTGCGTTCGAACCATGGACTCTGGCGGACAAATCGACGCTGTTTACACTGATCTCAAGGCTGCATTTTACCGAGTAGACCTAAACATTATTTTGAGCAAGCTTGAGAAACTCGGAGTGTCTGGGTCCTTCATCCCGTGGTTCAAATCTTCGCTTTGCGTTAAGATTGGAGCTTCTCGCTCTGACGTGTTCACGAACGATTCCGACATTCCCCAAGGAAGTAATCTGGGACCCCTTCTGTTTTCGCTTTTCGTCAACGAGCTTTCGTGTCTACTGCCACCTGGATGCCGGCTATTCTACGCTGACGATGTCAAAATGTATGTGGTTATCAATTGCAACGCTGATTGTGAGGAGTTGCAGCTGATTGTGGATCGTATGCAGAGTTGGTGCTCCCGTAATTTCTCGACGCTCAGCATCAACAAGTGCAATGTGATATCATTTCACCGCAAACAAAACCCGATAATATTTGATTATTCCATTTCCGGGCAAACATTAGAGAGGATTAGGCTGGTCAAAGAATTGGGAGCAACACTTGACTGTGAATTGACCTCCAAACCGCACTACAATGACTTCCTGCCTAACTAAAGCTAGCAGGCAGCTTGGCTTTATGTTCAAAATATCTGAAGACTATTGCGATCCGCTTTGCCTGCGGGCGCTGTATTGTTCTTTAGTACGTTCAATCTTAGAGTATAGTGCTGTCGTCTGGTGCCCATACCAAGCATGCTGGAAAGCCAGATTTTCCGGTATGCGTGATAATGTTTGCACCATTGAGCAATGTCAAAATTAAAAAAAAATCTCAAAAATTTCGTTTCGATTTTTTTTTTTTTTATTCAAAGGGGGATGTTTCTCAGAGTCTTAAACTATGTTAAAGATCGATCGAGTTTCCACTTGCTGCAATTACAGCCTCCCCACACTTCCGGAATGCACGGCAGGTTCTAATAATGTAATAATGTAGTCTGGATCCATTTCACTCCAGGTACGGGTCAATGTTTGTCTGAGGCTTGCTGTACTCGGGTGGCGTTTAGAACAGGGCTTGGCCTTCATGACGCGCCATATTGAGTAATCCAGCGGATTAAGATCGGGGTTGAATGGCGGCCACGTATCCTTCACCCGGAACGGAAGATGTCCCTGCAACCACTTCTGAGTGCGGTTCGAGGTGTGGCATGGAGTCCCATCTTGTTGAAATACAACATTTGGCTTCGGACTGTACAGTTCTTTGATCCACAGAAGAAAATACTTACTTAAAATCCCGATGTAGACCTCCGTGTTGACCTTGTCAACCACGAAAGCCACCAATCCAAACACCATAACGCTAGCAGGATGCTTGGTCAGATACACGTTCTTGTGCTCGTCGGCCACGTATTTTACCGGAAGGGAACTAATATAGCGGTCGGTTCTGGAATTTGATACGGATCGACGGTAAACATACTCTCGTCGGTGAACAGGATTACTAGATTTTTTCGCTTAAGGAAGTTCAAGATTTTCTTGCATCGTTTGACTCGTAGTTCCCGGATGCGGTTGTTAATCATGTGAGTTTTTTTTCCGTGCCCTCGACTTCGCCCCACAATCTTCCTTTACGATCTTCCGTGCCGTAAAGTCACTGATCCCGTGTTCCTTTGCCATTTTCCTTATTGAACGCACTGGATTCACTCGAATCTTCCTTTTGATAGCAGCGATAACCCTCGGAACCCGAGCTGACCTTGGACGACCTGTGGCCACCTTCGTGGATAGTTGTCCTTTCTTTTCTCGGTCGAAAACCCTGTCCACCGGGACACTCCCACGGCGATTTAAATGTCTTTTTGTGGCATTTGCGCGTGGGACAAATCACGAATTCGATGCCACTTCGTCATGGTGCAACTGTCAAACTAAGTAAATCATTTTCTTTTATACACAGCCTACTACGGTATGAGTTATAGGTTACGTGCATGCAAAGAAAACCAAGGCATTGTATGCACAGGTGAAACGGGAACCTTATTTGTACGATGGTGCAAACATTATCACGCATACGATAGATTGTAAGAGAAAGTTTGTCCGCTACGCGCTTCGGCATCTGTCTTGGCGTGACACGGCTATCTAGCCGTCTTATGCACGGCGAATGAGAACGACCCAAATTTGAGTTTGGTTCACTCATAATCGCCAAAAGTGCAGGAACTCAGTGATGAGTAAATTTGTCTCATGGTTTCCTGTGGAAAACCTAAAAAATCTGCCGGAAAATGAGGAAATTTACAAAATTTTTATTCAGTCCTGGAGTAGTACCAATAGACTGAGTGAATCCAATCTTTACTTTTCTCAAATTCGGGAATTTTTCCCTGGAAAATCCTGGAAAAACCTGGGAAAACATGAGACAAATTTTACTCATCGCTGAGCTCCTGCACTTTTGGCGATTATGAGTGAACTAAACTCAAATTTGGGTCGTTCTCATTCGCCGTGTGTTGATCGCTGTCGTCTGTTTGGAATTGACACCTTGGAGCAAAGAAGACGGAACGCTCAAGCTGTGTTTGCTGCTAAGATCATTACCAGCCAGATTGATTCCCCCGAATTACTTCGACAGCTTTTCTTTTACGCACCTGAGAGAGTGATTAATATTTTCTCAATGCTCTAGAAGATAAAATCTCTAATTAATGTTGCAAGGCAAAGTTAGAGTGGAACGATTCATCAGAAGTTCAACTCAAATAATAAGGGCATCTAGAGAATTTTTTCTAGAGTATTCTTAGCAGAATTTGTAGATAATTTTCAAAATAATTTAAAGAAGAACTTCAAGATAATTCTGTGTAAAAAAAATTAATACAAATCGGAAGTGAACTGGTTGCAATTTCTAAAGAGAATATAATCAAATTTAGATACATTGAACTCTTGGAATAATCACAACATATTCGAAAAGAATCTTTAGGATAAAAGCCATAGTGCAGTGAATTTATGAGCAGTTATAAAGAAATCAAGGAGCTTCTAGAGAGATTAATTTTAGATGACTTCTGAAAAGAACTCTGTGAATTGTATTCTGAAAGATTTGAAGCAATGATAAAATTATAATCAACCAACAGAACTTAGCCTGGGCTACAAAATGGTGAGTTGACAACCTGGAAGGAGCGGAATACCTAGCCCTGGTCCTCACAAGTTCCTACTTCACGCCTCCTCGAGTCATATGATAACAAAAGACTACCAGCTGAAACATGGACACAGCTGGGTTGCGTAGCCTGGGCAATGTTGCCAGTCCGGCAATAGCAAAGTGAAGAGGTGCGACGCGAACACTGGCGCGGTAACCATAGTACGTTGATAGAGGAAATGCTTCACCAAACCTGAGCGTCTGTTCACCATGGAGGTGCGGCTCAAAACGGCGTCTGTTCTCCATGTTAGGAGCGGCTGATCACCGTCCTAGTGCCAGCGTGGGACTCTAAACAGAGCTGTGAACGATGGTCCCCCGGCGAGACAGGGGGTTGGGGCAGGTCCAACAAGCCGCCCTGAAAAAAAAAAACAAAGTTGCAAATACCGAAGAAAGAAATACGGATCGGAACAATCGGCACAGACCTGCGCGACGAAATAAGGACTACGATTGGAAACTCGGAACATGGAACTGCTCGGCTTCCCGGGTTGCGATAGGTTAATCTATGACGAACTTCAACCACGCAACTTCGAAGTCGTAGCACTGCAGGAACTTTGCTGGACGGGACAAAAGGTATGGAAAAGCGGGCATGGAGCGGCTACTTTCTACCAGAGCTGTGGCACCACCAACGAGCTGGGAACCGGCTTTGTAGTGCTGGGTAAGATGCGCCAACGCGTGATTGGTTGGCAGCCGATCAACGCGAGGATGTGCAAGTTGAGGATTAAGGGTCGGTTCTTCAACTACAGCATCATCAACGTGCACTGCCCACACGAAGGGAGACCCGACGACGAGAAAGAAGCGTTCTATGCGCAGCTGGAGCAGGTGTACGACGGCTGTTCGCAACGGGACGTCAAAATCGTCATCGGCGACATGAACGCTCAGGTAGGACGGGAGGCAATGTATAGACCGGCAATCGGGCCAAACAGCCTGCATGCCGTATCGAACGACAACGGCCAACGATGCGTGAACTTTGCAGCCTCCCGGGGTATGGTAGTTCGAAGTACCTTTTTCTCCCGCAAGGATATCCACAAAGCCACCTGGAGATCTTCTGACCAACACACAGAAAACCAAATCGATCACGTTCTAATCGACGGGAAATTCTTCTCCGACATTATCAACGTCCGCACGTACCGCAGTGCGAACATAGATTCGGACCACTACCTAGTTGCAGTATGCATGCGCTCAAAACTCTCGACGGTGCATAACACACGTCGAAGTCGAACGCCGCGACCCAACATTGAGCAACTACGGGACGCCGGAATTGCCCAGGACTACGCGCAGCAGCTGGAAGTTGCACTACCCACGGAAGAGCAGCTTGGCGCAGCTTCTCTTGAAGATGGCTGGAGAGACATCCGTTCAGCCATAGGTAGTACTGCTGCAGCGGCACTAGGTACTGCAATCCCGAACCGAAGAAATGACTGGTTTGACGGCGAATGCAAACTGTTAGTAGAGGAGAAGAATGCAGCACGGGCGAGAATGCTGCAACACCGCACGAGATTGAATGTGGAGCGATACAGACAAGCGCGGAACAGACAAAACTCGGTTTTCCGAAGGAAGAAGCGTCAGCAGGAAGACCGAGATCGCGAGGCGATGAAAAATCTGTACCGCGTAAACGACACACGGAAATTCTACGAGAAGCTAAATAGTTCGCGCAAAGGCTACGTGCCGCAAGCCGATATGTGCAAGGACTTGGACGGTAACCTTCTCACGAACGAGTGTGAGGTGATTGAGAGGTGGAAGCAGTACTATGACGAGCACCTCAACGGTGATGCAGCAGAGAACGAAGGTGGCACGGCAACAGACCTTGGATGACGCGCAGAAAACGACAGGTTACCAGCCCCTGATCTTCAAGAAGTTGAGGAGGAGATCGGTCGGCTGAAGAACAACAAAGCAACTGGTGTAGATCAACTAACAAGTGAGCTATTAAAATACGGTGGTGAAGCACTGGCTAGAGCGCTGCACTGGGTAATTGCCAAGATTTGGGAGGAGGAGATATTACCGGAGGAGTGGATGGAAGGTGTCGTATGCCCAATGCCCAATCTACAAAAAGGGCGACAAGTTGCGCCGCCTACAAGGTACTCTCCCAAATTCTATGCCGCCGTCTGTCACCATATGCAAGAGAGTTCGTGGGGCAATACCAGGCGGGATTCATGGGTGCCCGCGCTACCACGGACCAAATTTTTGCGATTCGGCAGGTTCTGCAGAAATGCCGCGAATACAACGTGCCCACACATCATTTGTTCATCGATTTCAAATCCGCATACGACA
Organism: Ochlerotatus camptorhynchus; assembly: GCF_037179485.1. Lineage (NCBI taxonomy): Eukaryota > Metazoa > Arthropoda > Insecta > Diptera > Culicidae > Ochlerotatus > Ochlerotatus camptorhynchus. The sequence goes on along the minus strand of NW_027040859.1, from coordinate 648,679 downwards.
CAATCGATCGAGATCAGCTATGGCAGATTATGCACGAGTACGGATTTCCGGATAAACTGACGCGATTGGCCAAGGCGACGATGGATCGAGTGATGTGCGTTGTTCGAGTATCGGGGACACTCTCGAGTTCCTTTGAATCTCGAAGGGGGCTACGGCAGGGTGATGGACTTTCGTGTCTGCTGTTCAACATCGCGTAAGAAGGTGTGATCAGAAGAGCTGGGATAGACACAAGTGGCACGATATTCAGGAAGTCCATCCAGCTCCTTGGTTTCGCCGATGACATTGACATTATGGCACGGAACTTTGAGATGATGGCGGAAACGTACATCAGACTGAAGGCTGAAGCTAGGTGGATTGGACTTGCCATCAACGCATCAAAGACAAAATACATTAAAGGAAGAGGTTCTTAGGAAGACAATGTTAGCCTCCCACCCCGAGTTCAGATTGACGGTGACGAAATCGAGGTGGTCGATGAGTTCGTGTATTTGGGCTCACTGGTGACCGCCGAAAATGATACCAGCAGAGAAATTCAAAGACGCATTATGGCAGGGAATCGTGCCTACTTTGGACACCGGAGGACGCTCCGGTCGAATAAAATTCGCCGCCGCACGAAGTTGACTGTCTACAAGACGCTGATTAGACCGGTGGTCCTTTACGGACAAGAGACCTGGACTATGCTCGTGGAGGACCAACGCGCCCTTGGTGTTTTCGAACGGAAGGTGTTGCGTACCATCTATGGTGGAGTGCAGATGGATGACGGAACGTGGAGGAGGCGAATGAACCACGAATTACACCAGCTGCTGGGAGAACCATCCATCGTCCACATTGCAAAAATTGGGCGACTACGGTGGGCTGGGCACGTCGTAAGAATGCCGCACGATGACCCAGTGAAAATGGTTCTAGAAAGCGACCCAACAGGAACAAGAAGAAGAGGCGCACAGCGGGCAAGGTGGATCGACCAAGTAGAAGGTGACCTGCGGACCCTTCGCAGACTACGAGGCTGGCGAACTGTGGCCATGGATCGAGTAGAGTGGAGACGACTTCTTCGGACAGCAGAGGACAACAAGGCCTTAGCCTGATTGGTAAGGTAAGTAACAGAACTTAGCCACCATCAGTGTCAACCAAATGATATTTTTCCGCTCTCATGCGCTCATTCCGCTCTCACGCGTGATAATGGAACAAAATTTCATGCTAATCATATTGATATTGATTTTATTGCGAGACTTGATACTGCGAGACTATTCACAGCGTGCGAAAATCAAGCTGAAAGTTGGCTCGACACAAAAATGATTCCGTTGCACATTTTCTTTGAAAGAGAAAGTATAACTTGCTATCTTTTTTTACTCCTCACCGATGGCAGACACGAAGTGACTGCTGCCAGCCAGTATGGAAGTTTCGGTTGCGTTTGGGTGAAAAGCTGGGTTTAGACTAGGCAAGTCAAATGATCAACTCAGTTGAATTCAATCGACTTGAAAAGTTGAGCCTGGTTCAACTTTTTTTTCAATTCAAGTGAGTTGATCAAGTCAGTTGAATGGCATGGTTTACGCGTTCAATTCGCGTTCAAGTCAGTTGAATTCAACTGACTTGATCAATTGACTTGCCCTGTCTAAGCCCAGCTTAAAGGAAAAATCATGAAACTCAATCTCACCACAGTTTGTTGAGATTTGCAGCTGATGAGTTTTGTTAGTTTGAAAGTCCGAGCTGCAGTATCACAGCTTGCAAAATCAATCGCAGTTGTTTGCTTGTTGATTTTTGTTTTGTTGAATCAAGCGTGATCTTGGGCATTGGTGAGAATTGATTTTTTTGATATTTTTCAAACATTGGCCACCATCACTGCGTCTATTTCCGTAACAAGCCGCAAGTTATGGGAAGTGAAGACCTTACAGCTCAACAATTTAACTATACACTAAACATGACGAATTTGTGGAACTTGTACGTCTTTGTCATTACCATGACAAATCGGGAAGGTTTGTCGTGAATTATTTTATCGAGGAAGTATTGAGCCACTCATCGTTTTCCGTTCTATGTGAAGCAACAACAGAAATGTCCTTATCAGCTGTTCTAGCTCAAGCAGGAGAAAATAACTAATGAATACCTAATTCTGACCTGATACCAAAATTTGGTATTGACTAGAATCATGACATAAGAGGTAAAATGCCAAAGAATAATACCAAAAAATTACATGCAAAATACTTTGTCGATTACCAAAAATGGTATTTGGATGCCAAAAGAATACCTGTATTGCATTATCATAATTTGGTATTCAAATAATATTGCGAGAACATTTTTTTGGTTTATATAGTTAAGATGCTAATTTTAAATAACAGGCTGTAGTGGTAATTTTTATACGATAGATAGAGTAGATGAAAGCATAGAGTTGATAGTTCCGTTAGAGTACGGCAGTGTGAAGATTGCACTTCATCTTCACACTGCCGTACTCTAACGGAACTATCAACTCTATGCTTTCATCTACGCCATCTATCGTATAAAAATTACCACTACAGTCTGTTATTTGAAATTAGCATCTTCAACTATGTAAATCGTTGACTTCACGTAGAAGTAATACTAAAACATATAGTCAAAGTATTTTTTTGGTATTATTTTTTTATATTTGACCTCTTATGTCAGGCTCATCCATACCAATTTAAGGTATCGAGATATTCAGCCTGCTTGGGAGAGCTATGAGTTCAGCAACGAATATGAAGTGCTGGGACATAGCCGTGAAATATGTGAAGCCCACGATGATTCCGGCCAAGCCCGGAATTCCACAAATCAATATGCCTTCAAGTTACAGCACGTCTTGCATTTACAATGTTGCTTATTTCAATCCTTAACAACACGGTCTGCAGTAGAGATGGGCGATCCGCTCCCGAGCTGTTCTATAGACCCGATTCTCTATAGTGAGCTGATGACCCACGGTTCATTTTTTAGGAATCGCAGCTCACTGATATCAAAAAGTCTAAACCATTCAATCCATCACTCATAGCGGAACTTTTCAAAAAAGGACTCATTACTCCACTTGCGCATTGAACAGTCACCGCGTAAACCAAGACGCACGCGTAATACAACATGTGCCTACTGATCGACAGCACCAAAAGCAAACTTCCAAGCGGCTGTTTGCAAGAGAGAGAAATATGTACCGTTCCGATTCAAATTTCGGACACTTTCATTTTTAATTAAATATTACATCCAGTTAGAAACAAAGTAATAATGTTAGATGATCGTGGAGGGCACTAGTCAAAAAAATTTAAAATTTACAAGACATGTGGATCATATTCGACCGAGATAATCAACTTTTAAAAGTGTCCGAAATTCGAGTTTAAGTGTCCGAAATTTGAATCGGTACGGTACATGCGCTACACGATCTTAATTTTCTACTGGTATTATCCAATTTATTTATGTACCCGCCTCTTATTGCTGATGTTATTCCTCCAGCATATGTGCTCTCACCTCTTCTCCCATCATTTTCTGGGGGAGCGGAAGATCCGCACAAAAGCAAATAACCGAAAAGCGAAATGCAGCTCTCCAGCTTATCAGCTCAGCTCCGGATCCGAATCATTGACTGGAATGATTCACTGGGAGCTGTTAAGGATGACAACTCTCGGACCCGTCCAGCTCTCGGACCCATCCAGCTCTTCGGATCTTTTTTTCTCTCTCTCGATTCTTCACGATTCAGCTCCGGATCCGGATCTGAACTGATGATCTGGAGCTGATGCCGAGAATAGTGAGAGAAATTCTGCTGAAGAATTATAAAATTTGAATGTGGACTGGATTGCATAGCTTGAGAAAAGGCGTAACATTATGTGCCACGATGTCAATCATATCATTGCGTGTGACATAGGTGTAGCTCTCTCGCATACATTTTATGTTTTAAAGCTATGTTATTGGCACATTTTTCGCGCATTTTGGTTTACGCGATGGTTGATCAGTTGTTGCGTTAGTAGCGTATTCCATTGAAAAGTAAAGCCATGTTGTAAGGTACGGATTTATTGGTTTGGACTACTTTTACGATTGTATGCAGTTTTAAGCACTAAAACCACTAATTAATTTTCCGATTTTGAATTTGTGCCATAATTTCTATTATTTCAATGTGAGCTGAAGAGCTGTTCAAAAGAATCGACTCCCTTCAGTGAGCTGGATGGGTTTTATCCACTCAGTCAGATGAGCTGTTTTGCCCACCTCTACTACAGTTCACCGATGACGATATACTTTACAACCCCGATTCTGAATACACTGCACCGAATCGTAGCTGCCCCGTTACTGAAAATGTCAGCCCACACTTGCCTCTAAGCCCCTTAACGCAGTCGTGTTTACTTAACTCCTGCCACCGTAGTCGTTCTGGCCTTGTGGGGTCTTCCAACCTTCGATTTGAGGCAAGTATGCGTTTATTGAAATGAATTTCAGCGCAAAGTCATCTTCACCACCGACACTGAACCTCCCCGTTTCCGATTGCCAACCTATGTTATCCGATGGACTTGTGGTGAATTATCAAAACGTTCGTGACTGCTGTTGAGTCCAACTACGATGCAATATTTCTTACCGATACCTGGCAAGATTATCGAATTCACCCAGCACAATTATTTGGCAGTATGTTCTCAGTCCAATTACGTGATGGTGGCGTCTTGATTGCGATTTTCAAACGAGTGAACTGTTCCCAAGTAACAATTTGGGCTGTATGAGGGTACTTTTTTTTTCCTTTGGTTTGTTTTTTTCCGTCGATCTTGTTTTCCGTGCTGAGCACCAATGCTACCAACGTGCCAGGAAGAAGTGCTGAGATTTGTCATTGTCATTGACAGACTTTCGCGCGATATTGACAAAATTGTTCGTCACATAGTCACTGACAGACTTGATCCTCAAAAAAACCTTCGTCAAAATCTCACTCATTTTTTCGTCAATGACAAAGATTCACCTGGTAACAAAAAGTGTAATTTAGTACATTCTGTGTCACATTATTGTTATCCAAGTAGCTCAGGACGTAGATACTTGTTCACTAAAATGGATCCATGTAATTGTTTTGCTCAAGTCATTTAATTTCGTTACACATTTAGCTAATAAACAAATCTGCACATGTTCGTCACTGACACCATTGTCATTGACAATTGACATGGTTTGCCTTGACTATGACTCTTAGCTAAAATGAGTGACCAAAGCAGAATTGTCAATATCACCGTGTACTGTCGAGATTTTGCAGCACTGCCAGGAAGGCAGCTCCCACACCTGGACCCTACCTATCGACCCATCAACTCATGAACCGGGGACCAACGGCTTTACTTCCCATCCGAAGGAAGGCGTGATCAGAGATGTTATGCCTCAGAACATCCCGGCGGCGCCGACTGGGATTGAACCCAGGCCTGCTGGGGTGAGAGGTAATCACGCTTACCACTACACCACCGGCGAATGTATGAGGGTACTGTAGACCATGATTTAGACTTGTAGAGTGCTTTAAAACCTCAATAAAACTTACAATACTTGGGTTGCCTCGATCATGCTCCGGTCAGCATTTCTCTTGAGCAGTTATGGGTGAAGATTACCCTCCTCCTGACCGTAAATCCAATTTGAGCTGCGTTGAAAACCATACCAGTTCCATTGGTGCTGAATTGTCCCGATTACATCACAACGATCTAGCTCTGCTATTTGGCGACTACAACCAGCCTGGGCTTGTTTGGAATATTTCCGCGAATGATCATCCAACCATTGACATTCTTCGGTCGTACATGCCTGCCCAAGTAGCATTGCAAACTTTATAAAGGTTTTATAGCATTCTACAAGCCTAAATCATGGTTTACAGAAACCGCATAAAACCAAAATTGTTACTTGGGTGCTTCCTGCTGTGCTCTTTTGTATGGTTTCAGCCTGCATGGTTTAACGCAAATTAATCATGCACCAGACCGAAACTCCCGGCTGCTTGTGCTGGTAAACAAAGTCACCGCACTAGAGGGCAGTGTCGCCGATACATCTAGACGCCGACCATCCAGCGTTGGAATCTTTCATCAATCGGTCAACTCCTGTTCTCCATGAAGACACGTTGAACTTTCGTAGAACTGACTCGTTGCATTGAATCACTCACTGGCCCAGGTAGATTGGCAGTCGCTTGACTTCTGTTCGTCCATTGATGAAGCCGTTAACTACTTCAACGAAGTTGTGAGCCGAATAACACTGAGGCCTCTTATGTAAATTGCTGTTTATAAATCTGATTAAAATGTCCCCAAATCTACGTAATCCAGTCCGTAGGATAGATTTTTTTTAATAATTAATTATTCGGAAATCCGACATCAGCTAATTACGATACCTTCATCGAGGGCCTATAACTGGAATAGAAACTAGATTTCAAGTAAAATCACCTCAATACCCACTTCATCAGTGCAATCGTGAATTTTCAATCACTAATTGTGCGGTGAGCAAATCCGAAAAGTTTACCATTTGCTAATTGTTCAAAAACGGATCGCGGCAGTTTGACATGCCCTTTACCGGGTTAGGCTTCCCCCCCTCCCTTGGATGTATAGATTGATTGTCTATATGCTCGGATCAAATAACCACATCAGAGAAAGTGCAACTCGTCAAAACAAATTTCCGTTCCGGCATTCATTCCCAGCCAGCTAATCGATGATGTCTATCGAGTCCACATTGAGATTAATAGGCCTAACGCGGGCCAATAAGTTTCTACTGGCGACGACGGCGGTGCCAGAAGCTGTGCCTATATTTGCGTAACATCGATTGCTTTCGTTATTCAACTCGATTCGATTAGCGTTAATTGAAGTCAAACACGGCATCACACTGTTCCTCCGTCTGTTTAGCTTTCGTGTCCTTCCCATATCAGCCCAAGAACCCCAATTCCGATGGAAACCAATTAGTCGCCCAGGTCCCAAAGCCGCACTAAATGCGTCTCTTCTACTCGGCGAATGGCGTTCAACATGAAAGTCTGTCTACGTTTAATCGAGCACATCAGAGCACGACATCAGAAAAAAAAACCAGTTCAGTGTGAAACAAAACACTCTCTGCTCAGTTGTTAATGGACCGAAACTCACAGCGTTTTTGTAAGTGTCATTCTTCATCTACGGTTGACAGAAAACGAAAAAAAAAAAAATAGAAAAAAGCAACTAAAGAAAATCGCTTTCATAGCATTGTAGTGCCCCAACTACAAGGGCAAAAAAATGTTCCATTCTGTAACGAACACACCAAGGGTCAAAAGGTGAAAAAGCAAATCATAAAGTGTCAGGAAAACATTCGTTCCATTTTCTCGGTGACAAAAGTATGGAATGAAGAATAAGACACAATTAAGGCCATTGTGAGTTGTTGAAAGAATGGTGATTAATTTCTGTGGGCTACTTTATTGGTTGCTTTAGGTGTGCTTACTTTAAAATGGCTGGAACTTTCTGATCAAATGCATTCATAAGTTTTCCGAATTTTTTAGATACCAAATAAAATAATAGTAACTTTTGAAAACATGTTGGGGGTTGTGCACAAGACACGGTCGTACTTTTGAAGCAGAATAACGAAATAGTTTTACTTGGTTCAATTTAGTTTGTACGCACTTAGAAATAACTAATCTTACACGTGTTGGAATCCATATTTGATATAAAGGATGAGACGTAAATAAAAATTTCAGGTAACATTAAGTGCTCTGAGACTGAAAAGTTCGAAAGTACGTTTGATTGAGCTGAATTTCATGTCTATTATGACTTAACATAATGTCAAAATTAACACTCGTATATGTTAGTTCAGAGCACCTAAAATTACATCAATCTTTCTAAGTGTGTAATTCAGATAAATATCATTTTAGAAAGGACTCTAACAATAAAATTAAAACACTTTAATTGGCCTTCCATTTTAGTTTTGGCCAATGCAAAACAAATATCGAGATGACAGTGCTTGCATAGTAAAACAATGCATTTGATTTTGAGATGTAATAGATTCACTTCCTCAACTTTGACACTGAAGCAAGCAAAATGCATTTTTGACTATGGTGTTCATTTTTAAAGCAGTTAACTTTGCTGCCTCGATATTTGTGTGAATTGTGGAAGTGAGGAAGTTATTTTCATAGATATAATACCAGAAACGCGGATGAAATAAGAACACCACATTTATTGTCCTGTGCTTCACAAAATCCATTGTATTTTTAAGGAATAAATGTCTTCAATTCGATGCCGAAACGTGCAACTACACTTACAAAATTTAAGAGACATTGCATTTCACATTTACTTTCACATTGTCTTTTGAACAGTTATCTAATGAATTTATTTTTTATTAATTAAAAAATTATGTATCTTGACGAAGTTTGCAATTGATTATTTTGTATGGATAGCTGTCATAAAGTCTTTTTTTTTAATAATTATTGTAGTGCTGAAAAAAACTATTGTTTGTCACGATGGTGATGATGGATTTTTAATATTTGATTTAATAGTAGTAAGTAGTTATATAAACCTCCCTTAGCTCAGTCAGTAAAGGCACAGCTACGAAGCAAGGCCATGCTGGAGGTGGCTGGGTTCGATTCCCGGTCCGCTCTAGGAATTTTCCGGGTTGGAAAATTTCTCGATTTCCCTGGGCATAGAGTATGGTTGTACTTGCCACACAATTATACTAATGCAAAAATGGTACAGGCACCGAAAGCTCTCAATTAATAACTGTGGAAGTGCATCTAGAACACTAAGTTGAGAGCACTCAATAAGCTAATATGCCATACGCAATAAGTTTGAAATGCGAGGAAGAAGAAGAAGAAGTCATGTATAAAAAATTCTACAAAGGTTTGAGCCTTGCACGCGTATTACGGATAAAGAGGGCTGAATTCAACATTTTTTCCTTGATTATTTTTCCGTCGATCTTGTTTTCTGTGCTAAGCACCAATGCTACCGACGCCAGGGAGGCAACTCCCACAGAAGTAAAGCCGTTGGTCCCCGGTCACTGAGTTGATGGGTCGATATGTATGGTCCAGGTGTGGGAGCTGCCTCCCTGGCGTCGGTAGCATTGGTACTCAGCACGGAAAACAAGATCAACGGAAAACAATTAAGGAAAAAAGTAAGAGGGTGTATCCAAGATTTGACGTAGGATTACGTGCTCGGTATCAATATTCGGCGACTGTGTTTGGGAAACTACTTTTTCCCTTCACGGAAACGCCTCGTTTTCTGATGACAAAATTACGCATTTTCGTGCACACAGCGCATGATTTTTTTGGTTTATTCAATAGGGTAGAGCGCTACTTCGTCGTAATCGCCCATTTCTGTTCTATCGATCAGAAAAGATCAATAATATCAATGATTTCACAATGCACAAATCAATAATATGTTTGTTCCGATGCGTTAGTTCATTAACTACAACATAAATCTTGTTAGAGCGCATTGTATGAATATTTACGCTCATTGTTCTCAAAACAAAAGAAGCGCTCCTAGCGAATTCCCTTTTTCTACGTTTATCCGTAGGACAAAGGAAATTTAATGGCGTTTCAATGCGTTAGGACGGAATTGAAACTCGTAGAACGAATTTAGAATCAAGAAGCAGTATTATATTTTAAACAATATCTCAACAATTAGTGACTCTTTATCAGATATACGTATGCAAAGGTGAATAAATTTAGAAGGCATCTTTGACAGAAATATTCCATTTTCAATACTTTTACGCATTTGACCACGAACGTTTGGTTGCTGGGTACATTATCAAAGAGCTTTGGAGTGATGTGACTGGCAGCAAGGTGAGCGAACGTTCAATAAAAATTAACTCTCCTGAAAAGAACCGTTTTGTCGTGATGGTTCAGTTATGCTGAGCTATTAGGATGTTCAACACGGATGAGACTGGCGAGTTGTATGTTGTTTGAAACGAGAGTGACACGCTTGGCATATATGGCCTTCAACGGCTCACGACGAGCAACTGATTCCGATCAGTAGCGGTGCGACTTCTTCCTCCTTCTTCGGTGAATGGAGCTCGTTGCTTGCGGGCAGCCTTTCGTTGTGTACTGGACAACAATGTTCAACGCCACGCGCCGAAAGCACTGCTGCTGATGATGACGACCGACTGGACACCACCACACACGGTGATTGAATAAACACCGTTCGGGAGGCCGGATGGAATTCGATTTTGAAATCTGTGTTAGGGAAAGTGCTTTTTGCAGGCAATCGGTGATAATTTTGATCACCATTGCCACAGTTGGACATTTTTGTAATTTTCAACCTATTGAAAATTATTAAAGTGTTTATTTTAGCAGATTTGTAGAAAAATTTTCAATCGATTGGCTTGTTTCGAATTGAAACCCATCTGCTTTTGACAGAGTTATAAGTGGCCAAAACCTGACCACTTTTCGTAACGCGGTCGATTTTGGTTTTTTGAAATTGCACCCCCAATATGTTGCCGAAAGACGTAATCCTACGTCAAAAATATGCATAAAGCTCATAGTGAAAGTAAAAATCTAGAACAGTGCTTTTTTCAGTTTGCTGCTAGGACAATTATGCTGAGAAGGGCAGTTTTGGGAATCACAAAGTAGAAATTGAGAAACACCGTTGGAGCAAAGATATTCTCCCGGCTCTAATACCCCGTACAGACTATGGCTTATATCATGTAATATAGGCTGTCTTGCAATGAGAACTCATACTTCTAGTTTTCACTGGAATTCCTATGTATGAGTGCTTATACCTGACAGTCGTCAACGCCAACATAGAATAGAAAATGGAATCGGAGCGTCAAATCATTCGCAATTGCACTTGCTCTATATCCCGAGCACCAACCAATTCTCCCACTCCAGTGTTCTCTGGAGTGAGCTTCTGTGAGTTCTCTGCAGAGTGTTCTTGAGCTTTTATGTCGCTCCCATCAGTGTAGAGTGATCTAATCTCACTGCGCAGTTCATTCCAAAAACTACACAATAGGATTGTGCGATCTTGGATCGATCTTTGGAAGATCGATCTTTTTCATCGCGATTTCCGCTTTTTCGGATCGATTCTTTGTCGACGAAAAGATCGGAAAGATCTATTTTTTCTTTTGATCTTTTCGATCTTAACAAAATGTTAAATTTTTTAAGTGTATTTACCAGTCTTCACGAAAACGTATACCATGTTGAGCTTGAGTAAAAAAAATCCAAGCGAATGTTTCCTGACTGCTGCTGTCCGATGATGCACTTCTAGCCACAACACCAGCGATTTTACTTGTTGTCCATATCCGGTTGTTTTTCAAGCTGCTGCTGCTGTTTACGGGCCATGCGCTTGGGGCAGGAATTAATCCCTCCGCCGTACATAGGAAGCATTTATCCTTATTCCCCGAATATAATATATTCCCCTTTCGATTGAAGAAACTAAGCGAGGAGGGAATCTCCTTATCCACATCGCACTCGCACTCCTGTGAAAATATTGAGGCTCAATGCAACAGGAAATTTTTCTCGAATAACACGCTTCACTTTTCCATATTTTGCTTGGACCAACATTAGATTCTGGTGGCAGATCGTACACTCGCACGTATTGCACGTTGCCCCTGGCAAGCGATATTCGTATCTTCACTGCCTTTCCATTAGCATATTGGAAAGTTAGTTGCTCCGGGTTATACACCAGGGTATAATGCATACTCGCATCAGATTTAAATTTAATGAAGATCGCCTTCTCCTCAGCAATTCTATATGTGGTGTATATGTCACCATGATTCGCCAATGAATTAACGAAGTTTGAAGTCTCGCCCATGTTGGGCTTTAAACTCCCATCTGGATAGGCAAAACACAAAGTTTGTTTTATTTCAACCATTATTGTCGAAAATTTTGCTCCAACGGCGATGGAAAAAATGCACTAACCGAGCTAAAGCAATTAACAATGCGCATGAAAACAATACCGTGATCGAGTAAAAAACCGTCGATAGCGTGATCGACACTGAAAGAACAAGTATTGCTGTGTCCAAAGCCAAAAGTAAACACATCAACTAATTTTATTCAGAGCTTAACAGAATGCGATAATTGTATACGTTAATAGATGATTAAAAATTAATGATTTTGCGGTATTATTTTTTTTAAATTGTTGGGTGCCATTTTAATTTGTAGAAATATCTTAGATAACTTCAAAATTTCTGTTCAACGCCTAAGCCTTCCATAATCTATAAATTTTTGTTACCAACATGATTTTTTTTTAATAAGGCGTCCTAATGTACTTATGGTTAAAAAACACCAACAATTCTTGGGGGAGGTATTGCATGAGTAAAAATTTATGAAATTTTGAGCAAAACTAGTTTTAAGTGTAATGTCTACATGTGCAAAATCTCGTCACAATCTGTCAAATGGTGCTTTCCAAATAAGAAGTGCATCGAAAAAAAAAATTATGGGAGCTATCGTGGAAAATCCAGGAAAGTCCCACAGGTGGATCGCGAAACAGTTTGGAATTGATAATTCGACCGTGTCCCGTGTGGTAAAATCGTTCAAGGAGACCTAGACGAGCCAGCGGCGAGCTAGCAGAGGAAGAAAGGCGAAGAAGACCAACCCCGTGAACGCAAGGAAGGTGAGAGATTACTTCAAGCGCAATTCGAACCTTTCGATTCGGTACATGGTCAAGAAGGTCAATTTTTCCGTCTGGTTCGTCCAGAAGACAATGAAGCGGGCCGGACTGCATGTCTTCAAGGTTAGGAAGACGCCTAACCGAACCGATAAACAGAATACGGTGGCCAAATCCCGCGCCAGGAAGCTGTACCGCGAATGGTTGGTGCAGCCAAAATGCATCGTAATGGGCGACGAGATGTACGTTAAAGCGGACGCCAAGCAGATCCCCGGTCTGGAGTTTTTCGTCGGCAAGTCCAGCCTGGTTGTTCCGGAGAAGTTCCGGAAGATTTTTTTTTAATCTTTATTAAAGAGATTCTTAGCCTTAGGCTAGTTCATCTCTATGTTCCGGAAGAAGAAGGTTGTCAAATTTTCCCAGAAGTACTTAGTGTGGCAGGCGATCTGTGGGTGCGCCAAATTCAGCAAGCCCTACATAACGACCGGCACCATCAACGGCCAAATATATAAAGAAGAATGCCTCCAAAAGTGCCTGTTGTCCTTTCTCTGATCCCACGAAGGTGACACTCTGTTTTGGCCGGATCTGGCATCGCCTGGGTGATTAAGAAGGGCAAGCTCCGGAAAACAGGGAAGGTCTTCAAAAACGACAAGGATTTGAAGAAAGAGTGGATGATAGTGTGTAAAAAAGATGGCGCAAGTGTTGCACAGGATCTGATGGGTAGCGTTAAGTCCAAGGTGCGGGCATTTAACCTAGGAGAGGGAGTTGAATTAAGCAAGTTTGCAAAAACATAGCTAATATTTGTTAATGTATTTCCTGAGAGTTTCAAAAATATCCGACTTAAATCAATTTTTGGTAATCATTTTTGTCCGTTGTATTTTTTTTCGAGTACTGTCTTTTCTTCTCAATAAAAATAACTGGTACAGAAATCAAGGAATCAATAATATCTCCAAATGACAAAATGACAAGCGATCAACGAACTTATGATAACGCTGTGTCAGAAGTGGAAAGCAATAATGAAATAATCATCATCTTTTTTTTTTTCATAACAAGCAGCCCGTGTGACACAGCTCACTCGGGGCGGTAGAAGGAATTTGGGAATTTTTTTGTTATGTCTTTTCTTGATTCAGATCAAGCTATGTCATCATCCATGTATATTGGAACAAAGCAGGCAAGAAATTTATCATTATCCCAGGGAAGTGACACCCCTATCTCTACTAATAACAAGTAACCATAGCGAGCATAACCGTGGGCCCTTGCTTGGGCCTAGCTTTGATGGCTTTGTTTTCACTTTTGACGTAGTACTACGTCTGGGATTTCTATATGGGGGTACACTTTATGAAGACCGAAAATGGAACAAAATTTTGAAACATTTTGAACAAGGTTGCAAAGACTCATTTCAGCTAAAACAATGTTTTTCTAAATTATGAAATAATTAGATGCCATGATCAAATTTTGAATTGGTAGGATACAAGAAGAGGTTGCAAAGAATGTGTTTGACATATTAAACCTGTTTATTTCACTTCATGAGAGTCACAATCAGCGATTTTTCACAAACTCACTCACTCACTCACTCACTCACTCAGCGATCAGCAAATCGCTGATTGTGACTCATAGAAAGCAAAATTTACAGGTTTTATGTTTCCAACGCATACTTTGTAACCTCTTCTTGTAAGTTACAAGTAAAACATGCCATCATACCATCTTTTGGTTTTATTATTCCGAAAAACATTATTTTAGCTGAAATGAGTCTTTGCAACCTTGATTTTGAACGTTAATAAGTCAGCTGCCCCTGGCCCAATTTCAATAATTTTATCACCAATTGATCAGAAATATTCCTACGCATCTGTTTAAGTCAAGACTTTATCATTTTTCAAAATGTCACTATTGAAAATTGCACGCATCAAGGCTGGCCTCAACCGTTGATCGGATTCAGTTCCAATCTCCGTGTGTGGTGGTGTCCGGTCGTCGGCATCAGCTGCAACAGCAGCAGTGCTTCCAGCGCGTGACGTTGAACATTGTTCTCCAGTACACAATGAAAGGCTGCCTGCAAGCAGCTGTAGAGTACGAAGTAAGGAAGTAATTAAATGAAACTGAGCAATAAAGACTTGAAATGTAAATGATGTTTATGGCATACAAGTAAATAAGATGATCTCATTTTTCCCAAACCAATTGTTAGGAAGAAATATTTCACAGTGATCTGATGACGTTTCTCTAACCCTATGAAAATAATATTATTAGGAAGAAATATTTCTTGGATACAGTCGAGGAAAAAGTATTTCCGGAAGATAGCATTTTTGGAATAAGACAGAGAGAGGGAGAGTGAGATAGAAACTATCGAGTAAGGGTTTAGCATCAAGAGGGAAAGAGAATGCGTGTGAGGACAAGCGAACTCATCTTGTGCTCTTTGATGGAACGGCATTCTTGTGACGATTTTCGAGGCGAGTAGTTCGTTATGGAGGAAGCAGCAGATTTTGGACACCACAACTCCTGGGTCCTTTCGGAAGTTCTCTGAGAAGTTCACAGAACTTCAGTGAAATTTTGAATTTCATAAAAGATCAGTGAATTTCAGAGGTGTTCCGGTAACATCAAAAAGATCAGCTTAGAGATGTTTAGGATAACATCAGTGATGTTTAGGAAGTAACAAGCATTTCGTGGAAGCTCAGGAAATTCTGGTGAGGTTCAAGAAAGACTCATCGTCAATAATCATAATTAATGCATGGGCCCTTACCTCTATGGATATATCTACATTATGATTTTTGAGGATGAGTCTTTCTTGAACCTCACCAGAATTTCCTGAGCTTCCACGAAATGTAGTAGAATCTTTAGCGCCTCGTGAATAATCTGCATACTTCTTGCTTTGTAGCTTTGCATGAGCATCACGTTCAGCAACATCGGTACGATCTAACCCCGATTTGGATTGATCCCACAGGCTAGGGAAAGTGCCTCGAAATTTCCATCCTACCATCAATTCGAAAGGAGTAATACCCAATCTGGAATGTGGAACCATCGTATTGTGATGGTGAACGTACTGTTCAAGTGCATGTCGCCAATTGGAACCTTCCAACTTTGATGCTGCTAACGCTTTTATAATGCCCTGATTCTGCCTCTCTACTGCTCCATTTGTCTGAGGACTTAACGGTATTGCTTTTCTTACCTTAACACCTTTATCTTCCCAACACTTAGTGAAGTTAGTGCTTTGGAATGGTGGCCCATTGTCACTTTGAATTATTAGCGGACATCCCCACAGCCGGAAAATTCCACGTAGCGCTGCATTCGTTTCTCAGCATCCGTATGTTTCATCTCAGCTACATTCAAGTATCTAGAGTAAGTATCGATGACAATCAAAAACTCACCGTTTCCGTAGCCTGGCATTGCCAAAAAGTCTATTTGAATAACCTCCCATTGACCGTCCGGAAGAACTCTGCTGGATAACGGAATTGGAGGATTTTTTTTGGACAACTGCATGCATGTTTCACATTCCTTTACGAAGTTTTCAACTGCTGTAGACATACCGGGCCACCAGAAAAACTGCCGCATTATTTTCTTCGTTGCTCCTACACTAACATGCCCACCGTGTGCTGACTGCATTGCCTTTAGGCGCATAGATTCGGGCAAGACAGCTCTATCGTCCTTGAAAATGAGGAATCCAAGGAATCTCAGATTCTTTCTTTGAGCTTCGTATTTCTGTATACATATCTCCAGGCCAAAAGCTACACTGAAGAGCTGTACGCACCTTCCGTAACTCATTGTCTCCTTCTGTTTGTTTTTCGATTTCTCCCCAGGTGATATCCATGCAGCCCGTATCAAGAGCGTACAAAAAGTGATTATCGTTGTCTTCTTCTACTGGAACTGGCTGCTGTGTCTGATGGATAAGTCTCGACAAAGCGTCAGCAACGTTCATGCTTCCTGGTACCCTTTCGATGGTAAAATCGAACGGTTGCAGCCTAAGTGCCCATGCATCAGCTCTAGACAATGCTCGCTTACCTAGGCGATGGCTGCCATTGAAAATGAATTGGTTCGCTTCAGCATCCGTTCTGATAACAAAGGACCTACTAAGAAGATATGTGGAGAACCGCTCTACTCCCCAGACTACAGCCAGTGCTTCTTTGTGTGTTTGAGGGTACCTTTTCTCGGTTGGAGTCAGAGATTTGGAGGCACACGCGATGATCCGTGCAGCTAGCTGATTATCGTATTGCATTAAGACTGCTCCTAGCCCTATCGGAGACGCGTCCACAAAAAGCTCGATTGGGTCCGTCTGGCTATAGTAACCAAGAGTTCTGATGGTCTGCAATGCTCCAGTTTTCAGAAATTGGAATTCATGCTCCTCATTTATCAGTCCAGTAGTATTTATCCGCATTTGCCAAAGCCCTTCTTGTGACGATTTTCGAGGCGAGTAGTTCGTTATGGAGGAAGCAGCAGATTTTGGACACCACGCAAATCAACATCACCATCAGGTAGGGTCAGACTTACTCTACCCGATGGTAATGTTGGTTTGCGTGGGCGTGCCTTGAATTCCTAAAAATCATCGAGAGAAGTCATTGTTTACAAAAGCTGTTACGCCTAGTTTCAGCTCTATCAAGATGCAATTTCAAAAATCAACGTCGGTCACGGCATGAAAGTGGTCTGATTTTGATCCAGTGATGATGGATTTTAATTCTTTATGCGCCAATCGATAGGTTCATAATTATTCAAAATGTCACTATTGAAAATTGCGTGAATGTACAACTGTTGCAATGATAACTAAAAAAATCACCGATTGACTGCGAAAAGCGAATCCCCTAACACAGATTTCAAAGTTGAATTCCATCCGGTCTCACCAAACGGTGTTTATTCAATCACCGCGTGGTGAGTGGTGGTTCTCCCCAGCGCAACGAAAAACTGCCTGCAAGCAGTGAGCTGACCATAGTAGGAGAAAGAAGCCGCACAGCTATTGATCGGAATCAGTAGCTCTTTGTGAGTCGCTGTGGGCCATCTATGTCAAGCGCGTCATACTAAAGAGTATAAACAGAGAGTACCCCGCTCAAATTCCTATTGCTACACAAAACACAAGCTCCTGCTGCAGTTAACAAGTAAGATTTATTGAATAAGACCACGTAGCCCTACGTCACCATTGCGTACAACCCTATAGGGCTGTCCCTTGTAGTTTTGTATGCTGTCTACGAAAAGATTGCGGCGTGCCAGTCCCTTGCATTACCCTTCTGCCACTACGATCGAGCTATGTTACAGAGCGAGTTTGTCATGGTAGTCGTAGCAACCGTTTTGTCTGTATCGTTGGTTGCTCTATGTGTTTGGATTCACTGATAATAATAGGTTGAAATTGATCTGGGATCCCATGGATGGCAATCGATGTCCGTCGGTGATTGGCACTAGATAGCGGAACAGAGACCGACGTTAAATAAAAGAAAAAATAAAATTAGAAGAAGGGATCCATGAGTTGCTGGTTGTATGGTTAATTTGTGTTGCTCCATTCATAATAAAAGCTTCAACACATTGATATTCATAATATTAGAAGATATTCAGTTTCCTTACATGCAGAGGAAATGTTTCAAAATTCAAAATACAATTCCAAATATACAAGAACATTCATATGATTTTCTAGTAAAGTGTAGCTTAATAAATGACATAATAATAGACATTTCCTATTATACATGTGTTTGTGTTTTTTTAATATTATAAGACCTAAAGTCGAAAAATGCTATTTTTAGGTCGCGTTATAACGTCTCGCAGTGTTTCACTTCTAGTAGCATATATTAGTGACTATATTCATACCAATTGATTGGAAATCAATGTAAATCATGTCTTCTTTCTATTGGTGCACATCACATTGGCATATTATAAAGTTTAAGGATTTAAAGCCAACTCCACCAGTTGTTGGCAGCACCCGCTCAGATTCCAATGAATCTAAGTAAGTGTAAAGATTTTATCTACTTAAGCAACTTAGCATGCCCATTTAAAAAAAAAAATCTAGTCTATCTTTGGCAAAGCACGGAACTTTTTCTCCAAATTGTACACATTTTTCAGATTTATAGCATATACACATTAAAAACATTAACGAAACTCAAATTATAGAAGAGCACCTAGAAACATATCGTGGCTGTGGTTCTACAAATGCGGTCATGATTTCCTACGAATAGGGTTAAAACCTCAATCTTCCACGTGATCCACTTTCGACGAAATCTCTGTGGGGCACTCGAAATGTCGTTGATGGCCACTGGAATAAACGCTCATCTTCTTTGAATGGAACCCTCCATTCAATAGCATCCATCCGGACACGCCACCCCTTTTCATCATTCGGTCGGAGTGGTGCTAAACGAGACAGCACCGACCGTTGAGTAAATAAGTGCGTGCCACGTGTTATTATCGTTAGCAGAATAGTCGACTAGCAAGGTACGGTCGGTTCATCTGTCGATTGAACATCACGCTACCGTGCAATATGTCGGGGTAGGAAGGTGTATGTTTTCTTTCCGGTTCAATGATGATAGGCTGAACAACATGGACATGAAGACGACCCGCGAGTAGCAAACGTGAGTATGAACGAATGGGTTGCTTATTGAACACTCGACACGCGAACATTTCCATCCTTTCCAATGAATATGAATGGCTCGAAGGTGTGGGTTGGACCTCTCTGGGCGGTGCCTTCATGAATCATATGATGAAAGGGTTTTCCGATGAATTAATGGGAAATTCAGTGATGGATCAGTATAGAACAGTTAGTTAGTAGGTTAGTTAGAGACTTTAAGCCATTCATAACTGAATAAACATGTGGAAACATCCTTTCTAGAATACATTACCTTAAAGCATTTTCAATATTCCGACCAATTCAAACATACCCTTAAAGCGATGTCAACTGGGCCTACCAGCCTTCTCAGGAATTCTATTTCAAAAGCACCTTCCCAGTAGGTATGATCCTATTCTATGGGGACCATGTAGGCATGCATGTCCTGTGCCTGTGTGTCGCAGAATAACCGCGCTGTCGTCCTATGTCAGAAAAGGACAACTCAAATTGTGGTCACACCTGGCAGCGTTCCATGCCGTATGAACAGTTTCCCCGGACCTGGTGCTTGTGATTTATGGCTCGGAAAAGTAACGAGCAGGCATGAGAGATGCGACAATAGTACCATAAATTATCCTCATCAGTCATGGCTGCACCACTGACTGCTTTTCACGTTTATTAGAATGATCTCCGCCATAATGGTATGCTTGAAAGTTGCATATGTCAAGAGCTACACACTTGAGACACACGCAACCCCCTACTCATACTCATCACCTAATTACTTTCATGCCGATTTCAGTCCCGTATCATGACACTTCTGCAGGATAACTATACTACACCTAAAACAACAGGAGGTAATTAATCGCATGGCATCACGACTGGCAGACCACCTACCATCCACCACAGGAACCAAAATATTTGCTTTACTACCTCATGGGCACTCTTTTCAATCTCTCTGACAATAAGATATTTACTTACCTCTTGTGTTTGCGCCTGTGGTGGGTGGCCAATATTCTATTCCGATTGCGAGAAGCATAGGACAACCGAGGGTCGGTTGAGGGGGGTAGAAATTTTCTTAGAATCCAATTCCGGTGACGACACTCGGAGAGTAATATCCCAATCTGACGAATGTAGAATGTAGGAGGATACAGTGCGAGAGATAGCCTCCGGTGATTTGTGTCGTTCGTCCACGTACCTACCCGTACGGACTTCGTCGGTCTGAAGATCTGGGTGGGGTTCACTTTATATAGTGAAAAGTGGTTTTCTTTCTAACTTCTTCTCCCTCGTCACCGCCGGCTAGCCGTAGCTCTGGTGCATAGAACTGGTCCGGTTGACAGGATGGATAGTTGGTATAATGGTATTCGTTTTGAATAGATGACTTGGTCTGAACAAATATGTGGCGATGAAGTTTGAGTAAACATCCAGAGTCCAGAATGGGATTTGTTCTTGGAGAGTTATGCAGGATTTGGTTTTGTTTATTTTATTGAAAATAATTAAAGATAAATTACTGATTAAAATTCTTCCGGAACCATACGTTTCACAAAGCTGTCACAAAGTTAACTGTAGGATTTTCAAATTGATTATTCGATTCGAAAAATATGGCGATATATGTTTTTTTTTGGTTTATATATACATTCAAGGATTTTGATAATGGATTCTAATGAGTTTAAAACAACTTGAATTTATCCACCTATAGGGAGATCTGACCAGGTCACTAGACATATAAGAACATCATCAGGAGAATTGTGGAAACTTATACGAGGCTCCTAAGACTTCAGGAAGCTACGAGGATTGAATATAAATTCCGAGAATTTCAGAGAACTTTCATCAACAGACTACTGGACCATTGAGGAAGTACAGAAAAATTCTGCAATACTTCAGAGAAGATGCAGGAACTTTCTAGAGGTTCTGAGAATTTCCGGGATATCTAGAGAATTTGAAAGAAGTCCAGACAACTTCACAGAGGTTCAGAAAACTTGAGGAAAATTTTTAGAACATTACAAAAAAGTTCTAAGAGTTCCAGGAAGCTGACAGATCTTGGGACTCCCTTAGCTCAGTTGGTAAAGGCACAGCTATAAATAAGACCATGCTGGAGGTGGCTGGGTTTGATTCCGACCGGGAAACGAACCCAATCAGACGCCACCGACGCTCAGTTGGCATCGAAGAAGCTGCTGGCGAACAACCGTTACGCCATATTGGAAAATGGCGGTGAACCGAAGGTGGAAAGGAAGGAGAAACTTCCACCGTTCTTCGTGAAGGGATTCCCGGACGGCTTGCTGGAGATTATACATTAGACTGATGCAAAATTTGAAATTTTCACTCCACAGTGTTTAAACGGCTTTAAATCGGGTCCTGATTAGCCTCCGAACGTTTAAACTCATTTGATAAGAAACTGACTTGGCACAAACCATTTAAAGTTTATATGGAAATTTGTTACCGTTGCGACGTAATATCCCAACTTGCTTGCCGAATAAAAACCTATTCGTATTTAAATTTCAATGATTAATTGTTAAATGTCTAATTATTATGTGTATATGTCTAAAAATAAATATGAAAGTTAATATAAACTTCTTGTTAGGAATATACAAGTTACCTGCAAGTTACAAATTAAAATGTTATATATTTGTATAATAAAAGCAAGAACAAAGTTTGTTAAAATACACATTTAGTACACACAAAAACACGTTAAAATTGTTGCAGGAGACGGTTATTGGATTGTCGCGGGTAGATATAGGACTAATAGGAAAAGAACGGCTAGCTACTGGGACAAGAGCAACAATCGAGGCTTTTTCCAAAGTACCACGGAAGTGAACAGATCATCGTGCAAAATTAAGGAGACGAAGCTAGAACCTCGTGAGCGATTGTGGCCGTTTTTCCCCAGACATCCACGGAACCAAAGGGGTTAGTCTGTACCGCGCGTATCCTGAAGTTTATCGGCTTGTGTTTTGTCGCCAATCAGGACGCGAAGACCCACGCTAGCTCCCAGTGTTACCCCCTTGTGGACCAAATCTCGGCAATCCAAGCCGGCTCTCGAGTTTTGAGGTTAAACCGACGACGCTCATCCCGACATCGCGTGCTGTTTCCCTGTGTGAGCCACGCCCGACGGTAACCCTGGCCGTAGCCCGAACCACGGTCAATCACACTGACTGGTTCCCTGAGCGCACCCAACCAGACGACGGCGCCCAGTATCGTCACGGTCCCCCCGCCGACCACTCGCCCGCGACCACGTGTCCCCTCAGCAGCCGGCCGGCCAACCATTACACACCCAACCCACTGTTAGTGTTAGTTAAGAAATAAAAAGGATTAAAGTGAATTTGTGTGTCGTTTAATCAATTAAAGATTGGACTCTTGGATAGCGATTCCATGACAAAAGCCAACCCTGAGAGTGAGAGGCCTCAAGCTCGAGCTAGCCAGTAAAAAGAGGCGGATGTAGCCCACCCCAGACGACCTCCGTGGCTAGACCAGAGGTTAGGGGAACCTTTAGTCTAGCCCTTCTGGCTAGGCAGTAACAAATTACTATGGGAAAACAAAACTTTTTGTTCATCGTCTTCTAGCCTTTTTACATATTGTACTGTTAACAAATTCTATTGCTATTCTTATGTGAATTTTCATCAGCTACAACTTTGGACAAAATCGTTTTTCAGCCAAACGTCAAATTAAATAGTTATTAATTGTTTAAGAGATTGATAATCGTATGGCAAGATTAAGCAACTGTATTGAGGGCAACACTGTATTTTGCAGTGTGACATAGTAGCCATGATTTTTGTCCTCTATTCTACGCGCCATAAACACCAATGTTGCCTGCTGAACAGTTGATTGAGCATAATCATAAGACAATAGTGACTTGAATCATTAATAACTTTTGATCCTTACATTTGATCGAAAACTGGTCTTCAACAAAGTTGTAGCTGAGAAAATGAACAAGCTAAGCTATCATTTTTTAAAGTAAAGTGAACTGGTGAATTTTGAGATAGATATGAACCAAAATTATGTTTTTTCCATAGTAATTCCCATATAAACTTCAAATGGTTTGTGCCAAGTCAGTTTCTCACTAAATTTTGGGGGCTAATCAGGGCCCAATTTGGAACCGTTTGAGCACTGTGGAGCAAAAAGCCAAGTGTGAGGCAGCACACCGGGTCACAAACAAGAGCTGCTCGAAGTGAGCGGAGTTCGTCGCAATCCGCAAAAAAGGCTTCCACAAACAACCAACCATGCCACAGAAAACAACTGGAAAACAACGGGTGACCAATTCCGGTGCTTCCGCCACTCCCACTCAACAACCGACTGGCTGCTGCTGCTGCATCGATCTCGTTAACCGCTGGGGTGCTTAAACCTCCGTCAAATTCGAGTCGTCAAACGTATGCGTCAACCGCTGCACCGTAGGCGTCACAAGGCTACAAGGCGTCACTGTGAACAGATGCTGTGTTCACAGCGAGCGGAGCAACTGATCTCCGTGTAAACCCAGCTTGTCAAACGTTTGCGCAGTTGCAAAACCTGTCATGACCAGATTTACACGATGAACCACTGCATGAGAAAACCAATGATCTAGTCCAGCAGTGATAGTATCACACTCGTTACTCCTTTGTTTAAAAGCCGCGTCGTAGTACGCTAACGTATAGGCACTGACGTTGGGCGCGATACTGGCGGGTTTTGCCGTAAATCACTCTTATTTATTTTTACGCAGATAGATTTATTTGGGTTTGCAAGGGAATTGTACTATTGAAATATTTCAAAAAGTGCCCAACAGTGCTCCTTCTATTTGCGTGACAAACTGCGTGAAGCATTTTAGTCACTTGAAGGTGTCACTTGGGTCGAACTAAGATATAATAAATAGGTATAGGATAAAATCACAAGTACTTGAAACACGTTTAATTTTAGATCACAAGCACAAGTGCAGATTATTGTGACAACCACTGGGTCGTCACCGGGCGATGTCAGTCCAAGGCTTATCATTGAGGTCGATAACGTGAAGCTGATCAGCGTGTTGAAGATAAGAGAAGGAGGTAATGGAGGTCTCATATTTAGCCGCTAAAACCAGGCTTGGTTCGAGCATCTACGGCCGGCATTGGGAACCTGAAGGTAGGGAACAGCTGCATTTTCACACGGTCCAGGAGAAACAAGTTCCTGACAACGCAATGCTGCATGACCTGATGGAGCGATTTTTCAACATCGAAGAGTCGTGAATCACATTGAAACCGGAATCCGCGGATAACATGAGAGCTAATCAAATGCTCGAGAATACAACTATTCGCGTTCCAACTGCTTTCAAAGTCGGCCTTCTGTGGAAGGAGCATGCACATAACCTTCCCGAAACTTATCCACTCCGTTGTTTGAAATGCTTAGAAAAGCGTTTGCTGCGGAACCCAGACCTCTAGGTCAAGGTCAAGAAATTGGTTCAAAGTTACATATACAAAGGCTACGCACATCGCGCATCGAAGACCTAGTTGGATTCCGTGCGCCAGCGACATACCCGGTATCTGCAACTTGGGGTGGTCCAAAATCCCAAAAAACCGAACAAGGTTCGTTTGATTTGGGATGCAGCAGCAACCGTGGAGGGCTTGTGCTTAAACGAGTTTTTGTTGAAAGGCCCAGATTTGATGGTTTCGCTCATTGCCGTGCTGATCAGGTTCCGTGAGAGAAATATAGCGATTGGTGGAGACCTGCGAGAAATGTTTCACCAGATCATTATTCTTGCAGCAGATAGACAGTTCTTGACAGTTGGATGAAGCCATTTCTGAGGAGTTTCCACGAGCAACGAAGTCAATCACCGACAACCACTATGTCGATGACTACCTTGACAGCGTGGACACAGTGGACGAGGCGATTGAGCTGATGAAGCAGGTGAAGTATATCCATGCCAGCGGTGGATTTGAGATCTGTCAGTTTGTGTCGAATTCCAGGGAAGTTTTACATAATCTTGGAGTACTGCAGGAAGTTTCTAACAAGAACCTGAATCTGGATTCGGAGTCGGAACGAGTTGTAGGAATGTTCTGAATTCCCGGTAGTGATATATTCACGTTCACGTCTTCATCAAACTCCGAACTGTCGTCTCTGGATAGCCGTCTGTCAGTTCCGACGAAAAGGCAAGTACTTCGAATCATAATGAGTATTTTTGACCCGTTAGGGTTGATAGCTCACTTCATAATTCACGGCAAAGTCTTGATGCAACATATCTAGCGAGCTGGGACAAACTGGGATGAACTGATTCCTGAGCATTTGCAACACACTTGGAGAGCATGGCAGGAGTACCTTACACATCTGGGTGAAATCCAGATTCCACGATGTCTTCTGGGTTGTACTCGTTCGGATCAATCAAGGGTATCGGAGTTGCATGCATTTGTGGATGCAAGTCGACAGGCTTATGCAGGGGCCATCTATCTGCGGACAGTAGGTGAATGTGGAGTTGAGTGATCCCTCATCATCGCCAGAAGCAAAGTTGCCCTTTTGAAACCCGTATCCATGCCTAGACTGGAATTGCAGGCGGCGTTGATTGCAGCCCGCTTGATGGAAAATGTTTGCCAGCATCTAACGCTTCCAACAACCCGGAGGGTATTTCTGGTCGGATTCGTCGACAGTGCTTTCCTGGTTAAATTCGGATGTCGTCCGTTATCATCAATACGTGGCATTCCGTATTGGAGAAATTCTCCCCACCCCCAAAGTTGACGAGTGGAGGTATGTGCCATCAGTGCAGAATGTAGCAGACGACGCAACGAAATGGAAAGCTGGTCCACATTTCAGCAAGGAAAGTCTCTGGTTCAACGGACCCAAGTTCCTTCGCTTACCAGAAATTGAATGGCCTGTTCACCGAAAGCCTCAAGAGGCTGCGGATGAACAAGTGCGACAGTTGTTTCACCATCAGGAAGTAGTACATGACCCGGTTCTCGATGTGAGCCGCTTCTCCAATTGGCTTCGCTTGCACAGGACTGATCCCTCGGATGGCACCGTTACCAAGAGCTCGGCTGACTCCGTTCGTGAAGCCGTATTCGTACGTTGGTATTGCCTATTACGGGCCGATGTTGGTCAAAGTGGGAAGAAGCCAAGTCAAGCGCTGGGTGGCTTTATTCACCTGCTTGACCATCAGGGCGGTGCATATGGAAGTGGTCCACACTCTCTCGGCGCAATCGTGCATAATGGCATTTCGACGGTTCGTAGCACGACGCGGTACGCCTCTAGAAGTATACAGCGATAACGGTACCTGTTTCGTTGGAGCGAATCGACAACTAAAGATGGAAATGAAGAAGATCAATGAAAACTGCGCTTCGACATTCACCAACGCGCGCTCAAAATGGATTTTCAATCCACCTGCAGCACCACACATGGGTGGCCTATGGGAACGGATGGTACGATCCGTAATAACAGCCATGTTTGCCATTGGGAACGGACTGCGACAACCGAACGAGGAAACTTTCGAAACCATTGTTCTAGAAGCCGAATCAGTCGTCAACTCACGTCCTCTAACGTACATCGCTCTTGATTCGGCGGATCAAGAAGCACTTACGCCGGTTCACTTCATATTTTATGGGACACAGAGAATAAATCAACCAGCAGTGCAGCCAGTAGACCATCGTAGCGCG
The DNA here is from genome assembly GCF_037179485.1 of Ochlerotatus camptorhynchus. Classification (NCBI taxonomy): domain Eukaryota; kingdom Metazoa; phylum Arthropoda; class Insecta; order Diptera; family Culicidae; genus Ochlerotatus; species Ochlerotatus camptorhynchus. Next base: position 622,169 of record NW_027040859.1, on the reverse strand, counting down.
CTGACAGATAGTTGGAAGCTAGCTCAATGGATGATCGACGATTTCTGGCGCCGATGGACTCGTGAGTACTTACCGGCGGTGGCGAGGCGGTCCAAATGGTTCGAGCAGCTGAAGCCACTCCAGGTAGGCGACATTGTGATCGTGGTTGATGATACGGCGAGAAATCACTGGATTAGAGGGAGGATCACAGAGGTCAAGATGGACAGGTCAGGAAGGCTAGGATTCTAACAGCGAAAGGGATCATCTTGCGACCATCAGCGAAGATTGCTGTCCTGGACGTCTTCGGTAGTCCCGGACCACACGGGTCGGGGAATGTTGCGACAACCACTGGGTCTTCACCGGGCGATTGTGCGACTGGGCGCTCCCTCGACTTGGTCGACTGACATATCGTATCAGGAATGACAACCGTTGAAATCGAAAACAGGAATCAGAAGTGTTTTTCTAAGCCACGTTAACACAAAGTGAAATTCATCTGCTTGTGGAATTATTAATTATAGATATAAACCTAACGCAGCTCCAGCTTGATACAAAAAAAAAAAAGAAAAGCGGCCCGATCCTGAGGCTATTGAAGTCAGGGAATATAAAGGATACTCTTCCGAGTGAGGTTGCTAATACATACACAGTTCAAAATAAGTCACAAACAACAATATGTGACGCTTCATTTAACAGCTAATTGGGCTAATATTGTTTCTTGAAACGAATCCACGAATTATTGTCTCTCTCTCTTTGGAAAATATCTTTCCATTTCCTGTCAATTTATCTTTTCATAACCAATCATCAAGTTCTCCTCTCGTAAACAATGGCATCTGTCAAAACAACGTTATCAGTATCACTTGTGTATTCCCTCCATCGTATCCTCCACATTAAACGAACCGAAAAATTTCATCACTCGCCCCATACCGATGCAACGCAGTGGGAAAGTACACGGAATTCTCTAAAACTTGGCCCTCCTCAACATCTAAACAGATTGAAAGCGATTTCTCCTCTTCCGTATAACACATTCCAGCCGAGGGGGGGGGGGTCCCTCCCTCAACGTTAAGAAAAATCCGATGTTGTGCGAGCGCAGTCCTATATCTGCGCAGACTGGCATTTTTCCATTGCTCACAGCCACTTTGTCACCTATCCGCGGGAGGTCGAACTCCCTGTGGGATTTCACCGTCGACAACGACGAAGCAAACGACACTATCAATAAAGTTGCGTGTCCCAATATTCCTCCACCATCTCCACCGACCAGCCGCTCGGTGTTTGGGGCCTTGCGGGTCACATGCTAATGCCCGGTTTACACTAGTGCTGGTTCGTACTGCTAATTATCCATAACTGGTGTAAATCAGCCTTATGCTAGAAATTGATGCGCCAATTCAAATCAGCTCCATAAAATTGTTTCCATTATTGTGAGCAACAGGCTCGCCAGCACTAGTCAAACAGCACAAGTGTAAACCGGGCATAAACGCAGCCAGCACCCAATGACGCCGCGCGCAGCGCACTCTATCGACACGTGGGGTGGATGACGATTGATGGAAAAATGAAAAAGGTGAGAGTAGGTGGGATTCAACAGCGACAGCGAGCATCACGCCGCATTCGACCAAGGCAGCCGGTTTCGACAGCGAGTGAAATAAATGACAAAAATTTCGATTTATGGATTTTTCAGCTTTTGCTGTCGTTAATGGCCCCAGTGCGAATATGGCTGCTGTTATGCATGAATTTCTACGTGGTGGGGGCTGGGGAATGACTGTTGGTGTGCACATATATGTGTATGGATGCACCAAGAAGCAACAGGAAGTGAATGCTTTTTCCAATGTGAACGATTTTCTCCAGCGATTCACTTGTTTTTGAAATAAATGGTGGAAGAAGCGGCCTATATGAGTGACTATAAATTGCGAAAAACAAATATAAACACTATCAACTTGATTAAAGTCATGTTTTCCGTCGGGAGTACAAATTCATTTTGTTCGCACTTGAATGACGATACAGTTTTCAGTGAAGTAGGTATGATTTTTTGATGTCGGAAATGCTTAGGTGAGGTGAGGTGAGGCAGAAAGTTTTGCTTTTGCGAGATTGCTATTTCTCGTCTCTTGAAGCTCGTTTGTGATTCAACCGATGAAATCAATTAATTTATCAAGGTATATTCTTCTTCTTTTGTGTCATTACGTCCCCACTGGAATTTTTAGGCAAGCTCTCAACTTAGTGTTCTTTGAGCATTTCCAAAGTTGTTAAGTGAGAGCTTTCTAAGCCTCACTAGTATTATTATGTGGCAAGTATAGTAAAGTCATACTCTATGCCCAGGGAAGTCGTAAAACTTTTCAATCAGAAAAACATTCCTAGACAGACCCGGGAATCAAACCCAGCCACCTTCAGCATGGTGTCGCTTTACAGCTGCACCTTAATCGACTGAGGTATAAGGAAGGCCTCTGTGTGTGTTAGAGGAATAACAAAAGTACGGATTCAATTAATTTCAAATTGTTCAGTTCTCATGATAGTCAGCTTAATTGATTTCATACTCACTGAGTTATGTAGCGTAATCCGTATATTTACTTAATTACTTGAATAGAACGAAAGTTTACCTGGAAAGAAACAAAATATCGATTATTGTTAGATTATGTAGAAATTCTTGGAACATTGAATGGTAATAGTAAAAGTTGGAAATGATGCATTCCTCCATTTATTTATTCGTAGTCGATCATTTCATTAACAATGGTAATACTTGATCGTTGTTTGTGTGACAGGAATTGGCGTAACTAATGGGGGTGCCAAGGGGCCAGGCCCCCTCCAGAACGATACAGCCTCCTCCCTAGGAATTTTGGATGTGTTTTTACACATCGATATTTTTGTCAAGCAGTTTTGAGGTTATCTTTTATTTTTATTGATTTTTATGAATGTCCACTTTTCTTCATATTCTAGACTAGAAGAATCAATATCAAAAGAGCTCTACAAGTTGGCCAAAAGTTTAGGGATTTTTCTCTAACCTCAGCGAAAACTTCAAAAATTAGAAGTACAGGGAAAATCGTAAAAATTAACGAAACTTAGTAGACATTATGGGAACTTCATAGAGCATCAGGACAACTCATATAAACTCAGGGAGCTTCAGACAATTGCGTAGAAGTAGGAACTCTAATTAAGATTTGGATTCTCAGGGAACCTTATTATTGTTCGGGGATCTTCATATAATTTCAGGACATTTTTTTGAAGCATCATGAGCTTGGAATAGTTCAGGGAATTACGAAGAAGCTCGAGATATTCCATTCGTGGAACTTCGCGGAAAATCAACGAGAAACGTATTTAGAAGTGCAGATCTAAACATAGTTCAGCAATCTTCTAAGTTCACTATTTAATATCCAAATAGCCCACATGTTTTTCTTCAGCAAGAAATCCCTCAACTATTGATTTGGTCTCAACTGATTCATGTCAACTTTGTAGCCAATTGGTTACCCATGGTGACTGCGGTTCTGATTCTGATTCGAAATATCCCAAGAAATAATATCTAATCTCAACAGCTCTACTTTCAATTACCATAGAGCTGATTCGGAGCAATATCGAACATTTATGGAATATAGCTTTGATCCAAACATACCTTTGCAAACCAAAGATGAAATTAATTGTGCTCTTGAATCTCTGACATCTTCTATAGTTGAAGCAAGAGTTGCCTCAGTACCAAAATGTGAGGTTAAATTCGATTCAATTATAATAGACGACGATCTTCAGCACTTGATCCGTCTGAAAAATGTCCGTAGAAGGCAATATCAAAGAACACGCAATTCTGACATGAAAGTTATCTGGCGGGATTTACGAAAACTAATTGAAAAGCAATTCTCTGCCCTGTGCACCACAGTTTTTGAAAATAATGTGTCGAAATTAGATCCGAGTTCCGAACCCTTTTAGAAACATAATTCCATAATTTCAGTTTGGGTCTTACTCAGTCAGGTTGTTCGGGATTATCTGAAGATTTTCTCTCGGGAGAATATTTTTGATGATTTCTGTGGGAGAATATTTGTGATGATTTCGTGCAAAGTACGAAAGCTCTAGGTGATAATGGAATTTTCTATACCCTCATAAAAAAACTCCAAGAGAGTAACTTGTCTGTCTTGGTAGAACTATTTAACAGATGTTTCCATTTGGCATACTTTCCTGATAAATGGAAAAATGCAAAAAGTGTTCCAATTTTGAAGCTGGATAAAAATCCAGCTGAAGCTTTTAGCTACCGCTGTCTTCAATAAGTAAACTTTTTGAAAAGATAATTTTAAATAGAATGATGCTGCACACAAATACGAACTCAATAATGGAAAATTAATTGTTCAAGGTTGTGTAGCAAACAATAAAGCATGGAATGATTTGAACTTGAATAACATAGATTTTTCCTGCGCTATGCGATATGTAGCGATCAGCTGAGTGGGATGACGCCGATGACGCCGAAAAAATATCCTGATAAGATTTTGGAGACCTGGTAGTACCTGAAGGTTTTCGCAATAATTTCTGAAACACCTGGATCACAAGAGAATATCTAAGAGACGTTTTTGGAATTGTTGGATAATTGAATATATTCAGAATAGAATTTGTGATCCTGTAGTATTAAAAAAATATCTGGCTTTGCAATAACTTCTGAGACACCTACAGAATATCTGATATTTGATCATCCTAAAGTATTGAGAAAATATCATGAGAAGTTTTTGAAAACCTATGAGCTCCCGAAGGCCTTTGGAATAATTTCTGAGACAACTTGTATCATGAGAAAATCTCTGAGAGACGTTATTTGAATGTTGGACAGTTAATGATCTACACTGAGGATAACTGATCTACAGAATAATACACAGCTAAAAAAAAGTATATAGTACTATAGTTAATCATTCAGAAGTATTGAAAACAATTGAACTTTTTGGAGAGCTGATCTGGGGGTAAGCGGTGACATACGCGAAATGTTTCACCAGTTTTGTATACGACTTGCAGATCGTTCTGCCCAAAGCTTTCTGATGCGAACAGACCCCAGTAAAAAACCAGATGTGTACTTCATGGACGTAGCCACCCTTGGCTCCTGTTGCTCGCCGTGTAGTGCCCAGTTCATCAAGAACCGTAACGCAGACGAATTTGCTGTCGACTATCCCAGGGCAGCAGAGGCGATAACCAAGTGTCATTACGTGGACGACTACTTGGACAGCTTCGACACCATCGAAGAAGCTCAACGAGTGGCAGCAGAGGTGAAAATGATCCACGGAAAGGGTGGTTTCGAAATTCGAGGTTGGCACTCCAATTCCCACGATGTGCTCAGACATCTAGGCGAAACGGTGCCTTCGGAAGTGAAGGACCTGAACCTGGATAAAACCGAAGAAGTAGAAAGAGTTCTTGGTATGTTGTGGCTCCCAATAACATCCTCTATCCTCTATTGGGATTCTCAACTCAAATGCGAACAGATATTACTGCGATTATCGATGAAGGCCGACGACCGACCAAGCGCCAAGTTCTTCGGTGTGTCATGTCATTGTTTGACCCCCTGGGCTTGCTGGTCGTGTACACAGTGCACGGAAAGATCTTGATCCAATCGATATGGCGCTCGGGATCGGACTGGGATGAGGAAATCGGAGAGGAAGCATTCAACCGTTGGCTGAAATGGATCGGAATCTTGAAGCAGGTCGATAATATTCGCATTCCTCGTTGTTACGTTGGTTCAACTGCTTCTACATCACTACGTTCCGTCGAGCTGCACGTATTTGTAGACGCCAACGAAGAAGCGTACAGCGCAGCGACTTATTTTCGTTTCATTCTGGTCAATGGGACCATCATCTGCAGCCTAATATCGGCGAAGACGAAAGTGGTGCCTCTTAAGCCACTATCTATACCTCCCTTGGAACTACAAGCGGCCGTCCTTGGGGTTCGACTTGCATCGTTCGTCAAAGATACCCATACTCGATCCGCCGAAAAAAGGGTTTTCTGGTCAGACTCTAGCACCGTCTTAGCCTGGATTCGGTCAGACACCCGAAGATACCGACAATATGTAGCGTGCCGCATCGGGGAGATTCTCACGCTATCAGGAAGCAGCGAATGGAGATGGGTGCCTACCAAGATGAACAGCGCCGACGAGGCAACGAAGTGGGGAAACTGATCCTGCTTATCGACGGAAGGGAAGTGGTTCCGGGGCCCAGAGTTTCTCTACCATCCTGAGGAGCAGTGGCCAGAACAGAATTTCAAGCAGAAGGTCTGTACAGAGGAGGAACTTCGGCCGTGTGTCGTGCATGGTGGCTCGACGTTAGAGCCTCTAGTGACATTTGAACGATTCTCTCGATGGATGCGTCTTCTCCGAGCAATGGGTTACACACTCCGGTTCATCCGAAATGCTCGACGAAGTAGAGGGCAGCGAGACACAGCGCCGTTGAACTCTGACGAAATTCGAATAGCGGAAAACATTCTTTGGCATTGCTGTCAGGAGGAGAGTTATCCGGACGAGATCCCCCAACTGAAGGCGGGTAAGAAAAATGTCGACAACTCATCACCAATCTATAAGCTGTCTCCATACATCGATGAGTGCGGAGTTCTTAGGCAGGATGGACGGATTGGAGCAGCAGAAAACACAGGCTTCAATGCAAAGTTTCCGATAATCTTACCGAAGTCACACCGAATGACAACTCTGATTCTGGATCACTATCACCGTAGAAACCATCATGCGAATCCTAAGACGGTGGTGAATGAGGTAAGACAGAATTTCTATATTTCTCATCTTCGGGTAGCCGTACGGAAGACTTCACAACTTTGCCAAAAGTGTAAGGTCTACAGATCAAAACCGTCAACGCCGAAAATGGCACCTCTGCCGTTCGCCAGATTAGCATCTTTTGAACGTCCTTTCTCATATGTTGGAGTGGACTATTTCGGCCCAATGCTTGTGAAGATTGGGCGATTGTGTTTACGTGTCTGACGACTTGCGCATTTCACCTCGAAGTTGCGCATAGCCTGACCACGGAGAGCTGCATAACGTGCTTTCGCCGATTCGTCGGGCGGCGTGGAGCCCCCTTGGAAGTGTACAGCGACAACGGCACCAACTTGCAAGGTGCTGAGAGAGTGCTTAGAGAACAGATCTGCAACGGCCTGTCAGAAACATTAACCAATGCCAATACCAAATGGTTGTTCAACCCACCCTCAGCTCCACATATGGGTGGATCTTGGGAGAGGATTGTCCGCTCTATAAAATCCGCCATAGAAAGTATCGACACCGGAAGAAAGCTTGACGACGAAGGATTCCAAACATTGCTAGTCGAAGCGGAAAGTATGGTCAATTCTAGACCGTTAACCTATCTGCCTGTGGAGTCAGAAGAGCAAGAAGCCCTAACGCCAAATCACTTTCTGCTTGGGAGCTCCAGTGGGGTCAAGCAACCAGTCGCAAATCCCACAAATCACCGGGAGGCAGTCGTAAGCAGCTGGAAGCAGATCCGACATCAGTTAGACATCTTCTGGCGTCGTTGGCTGAGAGAGTATCTACCAACGATTTGTGGACGGACGAAATGGTTCAGCGATACGAAGCAAATAGAAGTAGGAGACCTAGTGGTCATTGCGGATAGCTGCAAACGGAACAACTGGATACGGGGGCGAATAGTGGACGATCCACCGTTCAGACGAGCTCAGGATTCTTACGAAGACCAGTCAGCAAGCTGGCCGTGTTGGACGTCAACGATACAGGTAAAACTGCTCCTGATACGCAGTGTTACGGGGGCGAGAATGTTGCTACGCTAACTAGCAACGCTGGTCATCTAACCGATAGCACCGGTGAACCTTGACAGAGGCGGCCGATGACAGGAGTGATGAATGACAGGTAAAAGGAGGTAAAGGAAAAAGCTCATGTGAACGGCTAACTGAAGTGGATTCACTGCTGGACTGGTGTCTCATATACAAAAAACGTTAATTTAATTGGAAAAATACCTCTAAAATTTGTTAAAATTAATTATTCAACAAGTGATCTCCTAATATTAGTTATTATTTACATACAGAACTAGGTACCTAATCTCTAAACGTAAGCTATAAATTGATTATTCTATTTCTATGCTGAACTTAACCTAAAATTGATCCAAACAGGCAATAGAATTGAATCATGGTGATTGTACGGATTCTCGTAGCGTTCGAACTTAAATAGTTGCTAAATCTTGAACTATACCCTACTAGTGGAAATCAAATTGGACATAATCTAAAACTACGAAGCCTACACTAAATTGTAAGTTGATCTACCTTAATTAGTTAAAACGTGCACACACTAAACAAGAAATAAATATTCCAGCTTGAGCTGATCTGGAACCAATAGTTTCCACCGCTAAAAGAAAGTGTAGTGCGATTTGTTCGGGGAACACGGATCTTCTAGATGGCAGCAGAGTGCACATGCTAGTCACAAATCCAATTTAATTCATATAGGGTAAATGATGGCTTCGGCAGCCATCGACTGTTTTCGGCAACCACAATTTAAACGTTAATTTCTCTGTATTTTCTCACTAAAACACTTCGCTGAATGTATTTAAACGATTCCTTAGACATTCAGGTTCAATCCTAATACATTTTCACGACTGATAAAACCTGTTATGTCAGGTGTTTCTTCAAATGAAACATAAGCTCATGAAAATACGGCTGATTTCGAGTTGCCGATAATAGAACAACTGGTTAACCCACAGTTTAAACGGAAAGGTTGCCGAAGTAAAAGAGGCTGCCGAAAATAGTCACACTCACCTGAGAAGTTTGGAGCGCCTTAAAAACGTTTTCAAACCTATTTGGTCAATACTGTCGATTGAAATGGATAGAGTAGCTAGCAGCAGATAAATGTAAACAAACAAACACGTCATATGTGTGCGTGACACTGAGGAAATGCTAATAGAAGTGCGGAAGCTGCTTAGATTGCCGAGAATACGTAAATTCCCCTAGCTTCTCAACAAGTAATTTCTCTAGAATAATTTTTACGAATTTACCACTTTTATGGATGTTCCGGATCTCTCAGAGGACCGTTCCGTGGTTACCAGCATGCTTATCTAAGATTTAAAATCATTAATGTAGCATAACATCAAGTGATTTTGAAAAAAAATCGTTGAGCTACAGGAGAACCCTTACAAATGTTTCGGATCTTCGTGAGGACCGATTCTTGAACCCCTGGAGGTATAGTTGTATCTCTGCAAACTTCAATCTTTATGGTGAGGTATATCAATATTATCTAAAAACATCACGAAGGCTCGAAGTTCAACGATACGTTTAAAGCGAACCCCACACGTATAAATATATTGACGCGAAGGGGAATTATTGACAATAATATTGATGATGTGAATACAAAAATATTGTCAATATCGATATTTTTTTTATATTAATTTATTTGTACAGGCTTAATCGAATAAACTTTACAGAGCCGAGTTATCATTTGCATTATACATGATTAATGTCTTAAATCTAGAGTTAAAGGAATTGAACCGATTACTCGCGGTAGTCTCGAGGTTAGTGGAGATTTACAATTTTATTTGGATGGGGAAAGGGAGAAGGAGGTTTGAAATATGATTTATTATACAAATATTTAATTAATCCTAAAACATGAACTTATTTCTATTCATCTTGAAAAATATCGATATATTGACGTCAATATAGAATGTATTGACAATATTTACGATTATTGTCAATAAAAGCAATCGTGTAAGGTCCACTTAACAACTACCGGTGCGAAAGTCAAAACCAAAATTTGCAATCTGCTTGCTAACTAAAATAGAAACGGCTAAAGTTGTCAAACTAGCAGCTCACTCCGGGGGCTGATAGAATCAAGTTCGACTTGTTGAAGAACCTCCCAGACGTCGCTAAGAGGCGCATGTTGAACTTGTTTTGTCAGTTCCTGGAGTTCAATATTGTTCCAGATGATTGGAGGCGAGTGAGGGTTATAGCCATTAAAAAGCCTGGAAAACCCGCATCAGATCATAACTCGTATCGTCCCATCGCGATGTTATCGTGCATTCGGAAATTGTTGGAGAAAATGATCCTTTTTCGCCTCGACAAATGGGGTTTTTTTTTTTTGTTCATTAATTTATTTGATAAGGCTCAACCGAATTAACTTTACAGAGCCGAGGATTCTTGGTCACTATCCAATACATCTTAAAACTATAGTCAAAAGGTACAACACAATAAACACTTTATCTTCCGCTATCCAAAAAGCCTCCTCCATCAGAACTGGAGCCGCTTCCAGTAGTTTCATTGTATGGCAAATTGTTGTACGCCAACGAGGGTCAGAGCGCGTCCATTGCAGCAATGGACGCAAAACGTGGTCAGCACTCACACACTCATCACGAAACGGTTGCTTTCCAAAGTCGACGACGCATCGACCGAAAGAACTGCTGATGAAGAACAATGAGGAGGACCACACAATGGTTGCTGCCGAGAAAACAGACGATCGCGTAGCACACATCGAGAGTGGCCTGCTTTTGTCGACAGCCGAGTGAACACTGACAAATGGGTTGAGACGAACCACCTTCTTTCAGATACTCAATTTGGTTTCCGTAGGGGTAAGGGAACGAACGACTGTCTCGCGTTGCTTTCCACAGAAATCCAGTTGGCTTTTGCTAAAAAAGAGCAAATGGCTTCTGTGTTCTTGGATATTAAGGGGGCTTTTGATTCAGTATCGGTTGAAGTCCTTTCAGACAAACTCCACGCTTGTGGCCTTTCCCCATTAATTAATAACTTTTTGTACAATTTGCTGTCAGAGAAACATATGAGCTTTTCTCATGGAAACTCTACAGCTTCTCGATTTAGTTACATGGGTCTCCCCCAGGGCTCATGTTTAAGCCCCCTTTTATACAATTTCTATGTCAGAGAAATTGACAATTGTCTAAGTGACAACTGCACGTTGAGACAACTTGCAGATGATGGCGTAGTGTCTATGACACGGCCCAAAGGGGTCAACCTGCAAGGACCCTTACAGGATACCTTAGACAATTTGTCTACTTGGGCTATCCAGCTAGGTATCGAATTCTCCACGGAGAAAACTGAGTTGGTCGTTTTTTTCTAGGAAGCATAGCCCAGCACAACTGAAGCTTCAACTTTTGGGTAAGCCTATCAGTCATTCCATGTCTTTCAAATATCTTAGGGTCTGGTTCGATTCCAAATGCACCTGGAGATCCCACATTGAGTATCTGAGACGAAAATGCCAACAAAGGATCAATTTTCTCCGAACAATTACCGGAACGTGGTGCCGCAAGATCTTCTAACGTTGTACCGGACAACGATTTTATCGGTTTTAGAGTACAGTAGTTTTTGCTTCCAGTCGGCGGCTAAAACTCACATCATCAAACTGGAACGTATCCAGTATCGTTGTCTTCGTATCGCGTTAGGATGCATGCACTCGACTCATACGATGAGTCTCGAAGTGTTGGCGGGCATGTTGCCACTATCGGATCGGTTTTCGGAATTGTCCCTCAGGCTCCTCACCCGTTGCGAAGTTATGAACCCACTGGTAATCGAAAACTTTGAAAAGCTTCTTGAGCTGAACCCTCAAACTCGTTTTATGTCATTGTTCTATGTGTACATAACACAGGATGTCAGCCCTTCACAGCATAATCCTCATCGTGTATGCTTCTCCGACTTCGGCAATTCAGTTAGTTTTGATTTATCTATGACGCGGGAGATTCGTGGAATCCCAGAACATCATCGTTCCATGATTGTTCCGTCAATTTACGCTGCAAAGTTTGGCCAAGTTGATTCCGCAAGATCGTTCTTCACAGATGGATCACTAATAGAGTCGTCCGCTGGTTTTGGTATTTTTAATGAATTTCATAGCGCCTCTCGAATGCTTCAAGCTCCTTGTTCGGTATATGTTGCTGAACTGGCGGCAATACACTATACGCTAGAAACGATCGCCTCACTTGCACCAGATCATTATTTTATTTTTACGGATAGTCTCAGTTCTGTCGAGGCTATTCGATCCATGAGGCCGGTAAAGCACTCCTCGTATTTTCTCATGAAAATACGAGAGCTTCTGAGTGCTTTATCTTTAAGATCTTTTGTCATCACCTTTGCATGGGTCCCATCTCATTGCTCGATTCCGGGCAATGAGAAGGCGGACTCACTTGTTAAGGTGGGCGCTATGCAAGGCGATATTTACGATCGACAAATCGCCTACAATGAATTTTTCTTCATTTATCGTCAACAGTCGCTCGCCAGCTGGCAAAATAAATGGAGTGAAGGAAGTTTGGGACGATGGCTATTCTCGATCATCCCTAAGGTGTCGAAGAGTCCTTGGTTCAAGGGGTTGGATGTGGGTCGAGACTTCATTCGTCTGATGTCTCGCCTCATGTCCAATCACTATTCGTTAAACGCTCACTTGTTTCGTGTTGGGCTGGGAGACAGCAATCTCTGTGAATGTGGACAAGGTTACCAAGACGCCGATCACATCCTTTGGTCTTGTGCTGAGCATCGTGGAGTCAGATCTGAGCTGTGCGATTCCCTTCGGGCTCGAGGTAGACAACCTAATGTTCCAGTTAGGGATATTTTGGCTAGACGTGATCTGGAGTTTATGAAACTCATATATGTTTACTCTAAGAATACTAACCTTACATTGTAAGTTTGATTAACCTTGTATTTAGTTTGTGTATTGTGCGTGTAGCTTTTTTTTAATGTTTGTTTTCAAGATGAATAGAAATAAGTTCATGTTTTAGGATTAATTAAATATTTTTATAATAAATCATATTTCAAACCTCCTTCTCCCTTTCCCCATCCAAAAAATTGTAAATCTCCACTAACCTCGAGACGACCGCGAGTAATCGGTTCAATTCCTTTAACTCTAGATTTAAGACATTAATCATGTATAATGCAAATGATAACTCGGCTCTGTAAAGTTTATTCGATTGAGCCTATACAAATAAATTAATAAAAAAAAAAAAAAACTAGCAGCTTAAATAGCAACGCACAGGTGCGGGTGGTTCTACGTGTAATCTTCAAGTGTTTTCACGTGAGAGATTTAAATATATATTTTCGTTTTCCGTCATATACGTCATGACACCTCGGTTGATTTGTTTCACGAAAGACGAAACGATCAAAGTCGAACACTCTTTCACTCGTCCGCTTCACCGAAGCTTGAAAGAAAGCCGAATGAAGCGACAGGAGAAAGATAGACAAACGATTGAAAATTTGTTTGTAGACGCTGACTGCTAGAATCGCAGTTCGACTTCAACAGAAAAAGAAAGCTAGCATCGATTTGGTCGATTGAAGCTGATATTGTGACGTCCTTCAGTTGATACATCAAATCTTATGAGAATTACGCCCCTCCAGAAGTGACCAGGATTTGAAATGAGCCCAAACCAATCTTGCGAAAGTTTAATTAACAAGAATGCATTATCCACACAAGCTCCGGTTACCACCGGGAAAAGGCCAGAATTTGAAGTAAACTAAAGTTAAATAAATTTAATATTACATATTGATTTTCAACGACATGGTCTCTGAGTACTCTTAGCATGAGAATTCAAACATAGACACACATATCATTCAGAAATTATGTTACTTCTCTTCCCTAAATGTGGATTTCTGAATATAAATAATCAAGAAATATTTGAAATCTCATTATAGGTGAATAAATGTAGGTTTTGTAGAAAATGTTAGTATGGCTCTTTATCTGAAGGGTATTACAGATTCTCATTGATCTAATAGAACAAATTATGTTTTGATGTTAACATATATTTGCAAAAGAGAAAACAGTCTCCAATCAGCTACGGTTTCTTAGTACCTCAAACTATGTAATGCTAGAACATTTTTAATTCATCGAAATGGTAATGTACCATGCACAGAGCCAAAAATCAAAACTATAAGCTGCTGCAAGTTAGCCAGCATCCTGCGTTGCATTTCTGCAACGTGAGAACCATCATAAAACGGGCCCATTAATAGCCATCTGACTCTGCATCTGCATAATAATGCCATTGAATTTGACTCCTACCGACGACGGCGTACGGTGGCTCTCTCGCTCCGGATGAAACAGCGGTCCAGGCATTCAGAGCTGCCCCATTATGGCACCAACGATGACAGCGACAGCTCCTCCTCTGTGTCCTGAAACAGCTCTATATCCGGGTAGATGTGCTTTTGTAGCACTTTTCCTTTTTTGCATGTAATGACACTGCACTTGGTTTCTGCTGTCGGGTCGAGCCAAGCCGCAATTGTCCACAATGGAAAACCGCAGCTACAGCATCATCATCATCATCATTGTGTTGGCATTGTGCTGCGTCCGGGTGTGTGAGCGTGTGAGTTCTGTATGGATATTTCATCAATGGAATGCAGGATGAGCTTAAGGGCAAGCTTCGTGCGGGAGATTCATCGAGGAGCTTTCTCATGAGTTCTCAAGTAACTGCATACGCCCATGGATGCTGTCATTGTACCTCATCCAAAACCGCACCAACCGAAAGTCGTTCCAATACTAATAGATCAATGCGCAAACGCCCCCAGGCTGTCTGTCGTTATCAGCCCGCGGCAAACCAAATTCCAAATGGCTCCTCTAAATGAGTCACTTACTATGGGAAAAGGTGAAACTCTCGAAATGAAACAATCGAACCGATTACCGGTCTGTATCCCTGAAGGTGTTCAACACCGCTCTCCACGCGGTCAATGAGAGGACTTTTGCAGCATTGATTGGCGGAGGGTACCGCTTCCAGAAGGGTAAGCTATTTTCCCACTCTCGGGTCAATGGATTCTCACTAGAATGTTCCGGTTTGGCTGCATTGTTGTGGCGTGGTGACGGTAGCAGGGCAGGCTACAGTGGTCGCCTTTTGTGATGGTGGTTTTGTGTGCCAACAGTCAGCGCCTCCAAAGGACCGTCAACCGATACGTGGTGAGGTGAGGTCGTAAAGTTGCATGCATTGCTATTGGAAATTAATGCAGCTTTACGAAGGCGCTTGGAGCTGAACCACCGTTCTATTTAATGGAGGTGTCTCTTTTAGGAAGAGGCAGTTTTAACGTAATAACTACAAACAAAATGGTCATTCCAACCTGCTATGGGAACCTTTTATGACTTCCCTTGATTGCCACACAAAAGTTAAATTCACTGACGCTGGTGTAGTGTTAGAAAATGCTCAAGCAACAACTGCTCAAAGCAATTAACAGCAACCGGAATGCTCCAATTGAGACATAACAGCCAGGAATAAGAGAGGAACGGAAAGTTATGTAAGCAAGACCCAAGGCTAGCCAAATAGATCTATTCCCAATGCAACCCTCACCATCAAATTCACACAACAGACAGAGATAAATAATACAGTACTCTCCCCTTCAATGCTGCGCTTAATAGATACTTCCCTAAATGAAACCGTATTTACGGAGTCTCTGTAGAATTAATGGTTCCGCCTTAAAAAAAAGGATTCCCTTATTTGACGTTCACACTCGCACTAATTGAGGAATTACTGTAACTGGCAAAGCAATGTGATGACAAATTAGCAAACACGGCTGCTGGCTGCTGCCAAATGGCTCCCTGGAGTCTGCTCGATTTTTTTTGCCCCATTTCAAAGTCCGTTTGCTTAGCTGATGGTGATGGTGGCGGTGCAGCAGCCGCGTCTTCGGTCGTCTGGATGACTGGCTGTGGCTGCTGCTGTTGTTGCTGCTGCTTCTCGAGTGTTATTATTATTTTTGTTTTATTATGGTCTAGTCTTTTTTATGTTCGCAGCCTGATGCCTTCCAGTCGACGTGATTCTGCCAAAAGTCGTCGTCGTATCTTATGGCTTCATCATCGCCATTGGAAGTTGCTTACGTATACAAGCATCTCTCCCTTGTTTCATGATAAATCTGGCGCCACCGGAAGATGTGGGTGCGGTGGCGTTGAAGGGTTATTGTTGAATGTCTGTTCTACGCTGGATCATATTTTGGCCATATTTGTAGATTTTATGAACGACAGTTGAACAAAATGATTAATGGAGGTTTTGTGATGATTAACCATACGATCCCAAATAAACAGAAATCATGAAAGAACGGGAGACTTTACAATTCGTGATTGCTGCACAACATGTAAATGCAAAATTGGCTTAAACCAACAGAGCTCTTAAATAACAAGTTTAGAAGTACTCAAAGAACATTAATTTGAGAATGGGTTTAGAGGGCCAGCTAAATGAAATATAGGACCTCGGTACTTTCGAAATGTTGTTTACAGTCTGTTACTCACTGCGTGTGCTCTCTCTCTCTCTAAGACTACAATGCCCCAGGTCCCTGGTCTAAAGCCACGGGGACCAGACGGGGTGGGCTATCCACCAGCCTCTTTTGCGACGACTAGCCCGAGCTTGAGAGACGGAGCTCTCAAGGTCGGCTCCGGACAAATAGGGGACACTGATCAGCAAATGCAAACACGGTCACCTAATCTTTCACTATTTAACTTTTATTAATTAAAACCTACTTACAAATTCTGGGGGTGTGTGTGTGTGTGTGTAAGGGCCGGCCGGCACGTGGATCTCTGCTGCGGGGAATCGGACGGGGCGGCTACGAGTGCGATCGGATGATCGCTGATATTGCTGCACGTCGGCGGCGTCGGCGTCACTTGCGCTGGACGCAGGGGACTGCTGGTTGAGTGCGATGAATGGCACGATTGCCACGGACAGTGGTATCAGTGCAGGATGGCACGAGGTTCTGTAGCTGCGAACTCCTCGCGGTACCAGGTTTCCTACTAAGGTTGAACGTCGGCTCGTTGGCACGTATAGCCGGTCGATCGAGCAATACCTGGCCTAGTGCGTTCTCGGACTGATTTCACAGACCGTGGCCTGACTCAGGCTTTACAGCCGGTTTTGAGGTAAAACTCAATGGGTCCTGGTTCTACGGTTTCAATAGATTAGGCAGCTTTGTTTTTTCCACCCGTATTTGACTGTTCACTATTTTTTTACACTTTGTTCTTCAACTTGGCGAACTTGTTCTCTCAAAGGTTGGCGTGGAAAAGCACTAGTGCTATTCTTCGGACCGGTAGCAGACCATATATTTCCCTTTTCCCAAAATGTCCCTTTCCTTCTTGATCCATTAGTCCCATTCCAAATTTCCCTTCTCCTCCATGATCCGGGTGGTGGGTGTTGTTTTCTGTATGTTAAGTGTAGGTGTATAACAGTTGGTATGTTTCTGTATTTAATTCGACCGTTCATACTGGAGTTCATTTAATTCAGTTCCCTAATTACTATCTGTTTTATGTATATGAATGAGCCATTAGTGCTCTACTATTCATTCACTGTTTAGTTTTAGCAACAATATGACTAATAATATAATTAATTCTAAGCAAACATTAGATCAATCATTACTGATTAAAAACTATCATCGTTCTCAGCCATAAGCGCACCGAACAGCAGTATACTAGTGGATTGCTGTCTCGTTCGGTTGAGTGATCGCTCTTTATAGCACTGCTATCGCTCTGCTCGAGCTTTTTTCATAGGGCAAAGTACCCAAACGGTAACAAGTCAGGAATCCTTATTGCCGGATTCCTTATTGCCGGTATCCCTTATTGTCGGATCCTTATTGCCGGGCTATCCGCGAATAAGGATACCCACAGCTTATGGGATTTTCACTA
Source organism: Ochlerotatus camptorhynchus (assembly GCF_037179485.1). Lineage (NCBI taxonomy): Eukaryota > Metazoa > Arthropoda > Insecta > Diptera > Culicidae > Ochlerotatus > Ochlerotatus camptorhynchus. Next base: position 604,687 of record NW_027040859.1, on the reverse strand, counting down.
ATGGGGGCTGTAGTGGATTATCTCATTTGTTTCAATACATAAAGCTATACTGTCTTCGACAAAGTTGCTGTACTGGGTTAGACCAACAAGCCTGTGCCATTAGATTCAGGTTAAATTGGGAGCTACGCCGCTAGAGGCGCTTCACTTTTATGTTACTTATGACGGGCGCTATAATATATGGATCATATTTCCAACATAGAATATTTCGTGATCCTGGCCATATAGAAAGTTACTGTCTTCAGCAAAGTTGTTCAGGTTACCAAGTCCTTTTGGATGGTGCCCATATTAGTTCAGAACTCTCTCACTACGCATCGCTAGTGTGCATGTGTAATCACTATATAAACTGTATCTCGAGAGCCTGGCCATACAGAAAGTTGCTGTTTTCAGCAAAGTTGTGCAGGTGATCAAGTCCTTTCGGATGATGGTCATATTAGTTCAGACTTCTCTCACTACGCAGCGCTAGTGTGCATGTGCAATCCCTATATAAACTGTATCTCGAGAGCCTGGCCATATAGAAAGTTGCTGTTTTCAACAAAGTTGTTCAGGTGACTAAGTCCTTTCGGATGATGGCCATATTATTTCAGACCTCTCACACTACGCGGCGCTAGTGTGCACATGAACTTCCTTAATATGTTATGTCTCCAAAGCTTGCCATATAAGATGTTGCTGTGCAATGTAAGAACAGGAACCGGATGACATGTAGAGGCCGAAAATCGATGTCAGATGCCATTTTGGAATCCAAGATGGCGGCCATCGGTTCAAGAAAAACTGTCAAATACCCTATAATACGGGTATTTCCGGAAAGGGAACGACGTGTAGAGGCCACAAATCGATGTCAGATGACATTTTGGAATCCAAGATGGCGACCATCGGGTCAAGAAAAACTGTCGAATACCCTACAATATGGGTATTTCCGGATAGGGAACGACATGTAGAGGCCGAAAATCGATGTCAGATGCCATTTTGGAATCCAAGATGGCGGCCATCGGTTCAAGAAAAACTGTCAAATACCCTATAATACGGGTATTTCCGGAAAGGGAACGACGTGTAGAGGCCAGAAATCGATGTCAGATGCCATTTTGGAATCCAAGATGGCGACCATAGGTTCAAGAAAAACTGTCAAATACCCTACAATGTGGGAATTTCCGAAAAGGGACGACGTGTAGAGGCCAGATATAGATTCCAGACGCTATTTTGGAATCCAATATGGCGGCAACAAGTTTTCCATAAATAAGGCTTACCAAGCATATTGCAAAGCTAGAAAAAGTTGCTAATGACTTAATAACTAACATGAATCAGGCTTACAATGCCAGTTATCCTACAAAGGAGCGCTCGACTAATAGAGATGTTTCCTGGTGGAATGATAGATTAGAAAAATTACGGAAAAAAACTAGGAAACTATTCAACCGTGCAAAATTTACTTCAAACTGGTCTCAATATAAAGAGGCGTTAACTGAATATAACAGAGAAATAAGAAGATCCAAGCTGGAGACACATGTGTGAAAACATAGAAAACACTCCTGAAACTGCAAGACTTCAAAAAGTTCTCTCAAAAGATCATTCTAACGGTCTTGGAACTCTCAAAAAGACTGAAGGACATTTTACTGAAAACTCAAAAGAAACTCTGGAACTGATGATGCAAACCCATTATCCAGGGTCCCTTCCTACTGATGATCAACTACAAAATCATGATTGCACGTAAAATGCCACATCTTCAGACCGTGGTGAACGTGATAGATCTACCGAAACAAATGTCTCACTATGTGGGCTAGAAATGTCAAATGAAGAGGCTGAAAACTTTGCCATTAGAATATTTACAAACTCAAGAATTGAATGGGCGATAGATTCTTTTAGTTCTTTCAAATCCCCTGGCCCAGATGGAATTTTTTCAGCACATATTCAAAATTGTAAATCTATAATAATTCCTGTTTTAGTTAAATTGTTCAAGTCTAGTTTCTTATTGAGATACATCCCAAAAAAATGGAGACAAGTCCGAGTGGTATTCATACCAAAGGCGAACAAAAGATATAAATCTTCACCAAAATCATTTAGACCAATAAGCCTGTCATCAATATTTTTGAAATTAATGGAAAAACTCATAGATGAATATGTCAAATCAGAAATACTTCTTAATAAACCATTATGTAAGACACAATTTGCTTACCAGTCAGGCAAGTCAACAATAACAGCTCTTCATACTCTTATTAATAAAATAGAAAAATCCTTTGCGGCTAAGGACATTCTACTAGCAACGTTTCTTGATATTGAAGGTGCATTTGATAATGCATCTTTCACGTCGATGATAAGCGCCATGAGAAATCGTGGCTTTAATAAAAACATAATCAACTGGGTTGTAGAAATGCTATCCAAAAGAGAAATATCAGCTAATCTAGGAGATTCAGTAGTGAAAGTAACAGCTGTAAAAGGCTGTCCTCAAGGAGGTGTTCTTTCTCCCCTTCTGTGGTCCCTAGTTGTTGATGACCTTCTTATAAAACTAAAGCACCAAGGATTCGAAATAATTGGGTTTGCGGATGACATTGTCATTATAGTCCGTGGAAAATTCGATAAAGTTGTTTCCGAAAGAATGCAAAAAGCATTAAAATTCACACTGTCGTGGTGCAAAGATGAGGGATTGAATATCAATCCTACAAAAACAACTATTGTACCTTTTACTAAAAGACGTAAAATCTCTATCAATGATCTTAAACTAGGAGACGTAAAGCTGTCACTATCTTTAGAAGTAAAGTTTTTAGGAGTAACTTTAGATAGTAAACTCTGCTGGAACAAACATATTGATCAACAAATAGGAAAAGCAACAAATGCTTTTTGGACCTGCAAAAGAACGTTTGGAAAAAAATGGGGTCTGAAGCCAAATATGATATACTGGATATACTCGGCTATAGTTAAACCCAGGATTACCTACGCCTCACTTATATGGTGGCCGAAAACTAAGCAACAAACGGCACAAGTCAAACTAAACAAGCTACAAAGGCTTGCTACTATTTCCATAACTGGAGCAATGCGTAGTACTCCCTCTACAGCCTTGGATGCTTTACTCAATATCCTTCCTCTTCATCAATTTATTCAACTGGATGCAGAGAAAAGTGCTCTAAGGCTCAAACGGTCCATGAATTTCTTCGATGGAGATCTTATTGGACATTTGAGCATTCTAAAAGAGTTTAAGATAAGTCCATTAATATTGATGAACGAAGATTGCATGCTAAAGCGACATTATTTCAACCATAATTTCCAAGTTCCTGGTGTGACTCGCGTTGTCTGGGATGCAGGAAGACTGAATATTAGTCCTGGATCATTAATCTTTTATACAGATGGCTCAAAACAAGATAATATGGTCGGGGCTGGTATTACCGGCCCTGGGGTTAACTTTTCGGTGTCCATGGGAAATTGGCCGACAGTATTTCAAGCTGAAATATATGCCATCTTAGAATGTGCAGCGATTTGCATAAAAAGAAACTATAAAAATGCGAATATATGCATTTGTTCAGATAGTCAAGCGGCGCTGAATGCTTTGAAATCAAAAACTTACACGTCAAAACTGGTGTGGGAATGTACTAAACTATTACAGCAACTGTCCTGTCGAAATACGGTTAACCTTTATTGGGTTCCTGGTCATTGTGGAATCGAAGGAAACGAAAAAGCTGATCAATTGGCAAAAATAGGGTCATCCACGAAATTCATCGGTCCTGAACCATTCTGTGCTTTAAAAATGGAGCTAAAAAACTGGAAAAAACAAAGGTACAGTACAACTGGACCAGTACCTTAAATTCTCGGCAATCTAAACGTTTTATAAAGCCGAACGCTTTTCATACACAAAAGTTACTTAAACTTTCAAAAAACGATTTGAGTACATACACTGGTTTGATAACAGGACACTGTCCTTGTAAATATCACCTGAAAATCATTGGTAAAATTCATGAAGATAAATGTCGCTTTTGTAACTTAAAGAGTGAAAGCTCTGAACATTTGCTGTGTGACTGTGTTGCACTATTTCATAAACGATGCAGATATCTTGATAAGGGTCTGATGAGACCTTGGGAAATCTGGGCTGCTGCTCCCAATCAGGTAATAAATTTCATAAGGAATGTATTACCTGCTTGGGATGATTGCTTACAACAGTAGTGGCTTACCGCTACGTTATGGCATAAATAAAAAGAGGATACACCACAATAGATCAAAGTAATGGTCGCGGTGGTATTATGTCCCCAACATAGAAAAAAAAAGCATACTGCGTATAATTTATTGTGTGAACAACTTTGTTGAAAACAGCAACTTTCTATATGGCCAGGCTCTCGAGATACAGTTTATATAGGAATTGCACATGTACATTAGCGCTGCGTAGTGAGAGAGTTCTGAACTAATATGGCCACCATCTGAAAGGACTTGGTCACCTGAACAACTTTGCTGAAGACAGTAATTTTCTATGTGGCCAGGATCACGAAATATTCTATGTTGGAAATATGATCCATATATTATAGCGCCCGTCATAAGTAACATAAAAGTGAAGCGCCTTTAGCGACGTAGTTCCCAATTTAACCTGAATCCAATGGAACAGGCTTGTTGGTCTAACCCAGTACAGCAACTTTGTCGACGACAGTATAGCTTTATGTATTGAAACAAATGAGATAATCCACTACAGCCCCCATCAGTGAAAATCCCATAAGCCGTGGGTATCCTTATTCGCGGTTCCTTATTCACGCCCCCGTTACCCCGGCAATAAGGATTCCTGACTGTACTTTCTGCTTGACTTGTTGACGATTCTGATGCGAATGTTTCGCAGGCTCTCAGAATTTAGCGATTTTTTTTATAGGTTCCAACCCATACCCATAAAACCTTTTTGTCAGTGCGAGCACCGAGCCGAACCAGTTTTTGAAAACAAACGATCAAACTGGTGTTTGTTGGAAAAGTAACAGACCTTAGCTTGTTACCCAATCCAGGTTTTTTTTTTATCTAGTTCGTTTATTTGGAAGGCTCAATCGCGTTAGCTTTACGGAGCCAATAGTTCATTGTTCTTTGTTTGTAACAAAATTCTCTTAATTCTATGTCTAGTAGGAGTTGGGCCGAATACTCGTGGCTTACTCGAGGTTAGAGAGGTACATTGTCGAAGTATAGGATCAGGGGAGGAGCTTGGGGGTAAGGTTTTGTTGTCTCATCAGAGCGTTGTCGCCAGTATTAACGGTAGTGCGGTTCTAGTTTCGTCTGGGGTTCGACCGGCTATGGTGACCAGTGGGCGACGATGATACTCATCAAGACGGGGGGACAAGACAAACAAAAACTATTAAAGAGAGACAAAAGACAAAGGAATTAAATTCTTATACTAGACATTTGAAGAAACTCATAAACCGACTGCATATAGCAGATATCGCGAGTTCCCAACACGTCTCTGATAGGAACATAGGGTTGTCTTCCTTGGGCCTCGAGGGTATTCAAAAGTCGCTCTCTGGCGGCGTCTTTATCCGTACATTGCCAAACTGCGTGATCGATGTCATCGTAACCGTTTCCACACCGACAGATGTTGCTGTCCACGAGGTTTATTCTATTGAGATGAGCATCTAGCGAGTAGTGGTTGGACATAAGTCTACTCATCACGCGAATGAAGTCACGACTTAAGTCCAAGCCAAGGAATAATTGAATGTAACCACCGTCCAACCGAAATTTGCCTGTCATAAAATTCGCCTTCCTGCGCGCCCACCTTTGCGAGAGAGTCCGCCTTCTCATTGCCTGGGATTGAGCAATGTGAGGGGACCCATACAAAGGTAATCATATATGATCTTTCGACCAGTACACTCATCTGGAAGGAAATAAGATGAGTGCCTACTTGGTTTCATCGACCGAAAAATCGAACTGAGACTATCCGAGAAGATGAAGTAATGGTCTGCGGGCATGTTGGAAATCATCCCCAATGCGAAGTTGATTGCTGCCAGCTCAGCAACGAAAACGGAACAAGGTTCCTGGAGTTTTTCGGAAGGCGCTAGAGTTTTCATTGAAGACACCGAAGCCAGTGGATCCACAGAGACGAGACCCGTCTGTAAAATATCTGTTCACGCAATTGACGTGTTGGTACTTTTCAGTAAAAATACGCGGGATAATAATAGGTCGAAGTTGATCGGGAATCCCATGAATTATTGCTTGTTTCATGGCTAGATCATATTCAATTGAGGAACTGCGATTGGTGAAGTGAGCACGGTCTGGAGTGTAACAAGGAAGACACATAACTGACGATATGTACCCGATACAGGTTGAAACTGGATTTACAAAAAAAGTAGAAGGGCCTGTGCCTAGGGGCACGAACGGAAGCTTGACGTAGGACCGCTAGTGGACTGAATAAATGTGAAGAGCATTTAGTTCTTTTAATTGATCAATTATCTATTATCTCAACTCTTTCCGTTTTTGAATTGTAGGCGTACCAAATTTGTAATATTTTTTCAAAGAGAAAGTTGATTAAGAGAATCAATCAAAATCACTTGCAGCACTCCTGCTTCCAAGTTTAGTTAAAAGATGACAACTCTGGAGAGCATTCACAGATAAATTCTATTCCAACTCTTTACTAGCTAAGCTTGATGGCCCTGAAAAGGGCCGTTTTATTGAAGAGGACATCCATGGCCACTTACGCTTGGCGTGTTTAGTGTAGGTGACAGCATCACGGACCTCATTTTCCAGGAATACCTTCAGCACACCTCGTAGCCGTAGACCGATGGCGGTTATCTCGAAGAACTTTGCGATGACACTTGGCACCTCCTTTACCAGACCTTTTCTTCCTTTGCCACGACGAGTCAATTGTTGCTTGTTAGGTGTGAAGGAGTGGACTAGCCACCAGCTTCCTACTGCTACTATTGCTATTTACCACGCCGTCCGAAGCGAAAAGGAGCTAATGCCATACAGCAGCGCTCTTTTATATCTTTTCAGGTTAAAGTAGAATGATGTGCAACCAAGTGGTATAAAAGCTATAAAGACTCCTCCCATTCTGAGTAGTTTGCTATCGAGTAGCGACACTGGCTCTTTTCCTTTTGCGTACACGGCGAATGAGAACGACCCAAATTTGAGTTTAGTTCACTCATAATTGCCAAAAGTGCAGGAACTCAGCGATGAGTAAATTTGTCTCATGGTTTCCTGTGGAAAACCTAAAAAATCTGCCAGAAAATGAGGAAATTGACGAAAATTTTATTCAGTCTCGGAGTAGTACCAATAGACTGAATGAATTAAATCTTTACTTTTCTCAAATTTGGGAATTTTTCCCTGGAAAATCCTGGAAAATCCTAGGAAAACATGAGGCTAATTTACTCATCGCTGAGTTCCTGCACTTTATTTCTTATTTCTGAGATAACTAAACTCAAATTTGGGTCGTTCTCATTCGCCGTGCTATCACCTTGAAAGATATCGGCGCCGGTGGTTAGCGTGATTATTTCTCACCCCAGCAGGCCTGGGTCCAATCTCAGTTGGCGCCACCGGCGTGTTCTAAGGCATAACATCTCTGATCACGCCTTCCTTCGGGAAGTAAAGCCGTTGGTCCCCGGTTGAGTTGATGGTTCGATTGGTAGGGTCCAGGTGTGGCGTCGGTAGCATTGGAACTCAGTACGGAAAACAAATCTCGCGTCACTTTTCAATAGGTCCTATCTACATTGATCGATTCTCTTCATCGACACTCTCTTTCGTAAATAACTCGGCTTCACAAATGTTTCCTGCCGTCTTCGTCGAATTAGATGCTAGATTGTTGCTTCTTCCATCGAAAATATCCGGCCGTGGCGATTCAAAGTTGATCAAGGTTGATCAAAATAATTTGTACCCCTGCTTCCAGTTTTATTACATGAGCATTTTGTATGGTCGTTGGTTCTGAATATGGACAAACAGGCAGATGAATTCTATTCCTACTCTTTACTGTAATAAGCGTGGTGGCCCTGAAAAGATCCGTTTTGTTGCCAAAGTTGGTGATGATTTCACCTCCGAAACCAAACAGAGTGCGTCTCTGTCACTTCAAAACGTAGATGACATCCATGGCCGCTTACGCTTGGTAGCATCACGGATCTCATTTTTCAGGAACACCTTCAGCACACCTCGTAAATCAGACCGAAGATACGTCAGACACCGCCACGGCGATCCAGACGACGGATGGTGGTTATCTCGAAGAATTTGCGTTTGGTTCTGAATATGGCGATGAGTGTGCAAAATATTACGCAATTCCATCCTCTCTATTCGCACGCGCCCGAGGATCGGAGGCGAATGCCACTTCGACTTGTTTCGTCTACTTACTACTCTCTGACGACTGTTCTGGGGAAGCAGCATATGTATGTAGGTAATTGGTGGATTTGTTAGTTAATTCGACGCTTTTGGACAATGCTGGACAATTACCAGTTTTTCAATAGTTTCTTGTTGAAAATCAACATTCGGAAGCATTGTTATCGATGCGTAGCCATATTTCTGATCGATTGGTGATAAAATTATTGAAATTGGACCAGGGGCAGCTGAGTTATTAACGTTCAAAATCTTTCTTAATTTGTTACATGTTCCATTTTCGGTTTTCACAAAGTGTACCCCCATATAGAAATCAAAGACGTAGTCCTACGTCAAAAAATCGCTACTTGTGTTCTGAAGCACGTCCACAGTTAGGCTGGAACAAATTATAAGTTTTACTTTTGTCACCCCTCCCAATCTTAGAATATCTGAAAATCATAAGGAAATATGTACAATGTGTAAGATCTGTTTTTTTATACTGTATGGAGAAATGTTAATGCTTTTTCAAAAATTGTAACACGTTTGATCCATACGATCATAATCTGTGTAATTATTTATTGGTAGGGGAATTCCGTATTCTCGGCAACCTAAGCAGCGACCATCTTTCTATAGCCTTTTTCTCTCAGGAACGCACACATATATGCATTATTGGTTTGTTTACAATCTTTTGCCGTCAGCTGCTCTAACAATTTCGTTGAAATAATTGTCAAAAACTGTTTTAAAGCGCTTTTACAAAGCTCCAAACTTCTCTAGTGAGATATTCCATTCGAATGCCCCTCACTAATTTTGACAACGAATTGTGACCCTTAATGTGGCGTCTATTTTTGACGTATGACTGCTTTTTTAACTGCGTTACAGCCCAGTTAACGAACGCCCAGTTAAAAAGCAGCCCAGTTAAAGAACGTCCAGTTAGTGAACAAGTGCTGTAGTGGAATTTTGTCTTCCGATTGTGACCGACGCCGGTAAAGAATACTGTAAACTCGATTTTTTGAGGAATCCATGGTGGGAAGCACAGTGGCATAAATCTGCATACAGACGGTCAAAATCATTTTCTACCCTTTTTTGACGTTTTAGAGGCTAGGTAGTTTCGGAGAAGTTGCTCAAAATGGTATCCCGAATCTTTGGAAATACACACCTGAATAATAATTAAGCTAGTATTACACATCACAATTAAAACTTTTTGCAGTTACGAGATAACGGGTACATGTCTTCGACAAAGTTGCAGAACAGTTGATTTTATAAACAGGACTACCTTAATAGTAGATTTTTGAGTTGAGTTGAGCTGCTGTCGCAACCGTAGAATGAAATGAACTGAAAAATGAACTAATTTTTAATATCATAATGGCCCCAATAGAACGGTTTTCAAATCCGGATCTATTTTCAATTCATATCTCCGACAACACAAATTCATGAATCTTTCTGCATGCCAAAACAACATCAATAAACCTTCTTCATTGTCCCTGGGTAGGGAAAAACGGAATTGTAAGGTACAACCGCAAGAAGCAGCAGGCTTCCTTCAACCACAAAACAAATTTAATAACACTACATTTTATTCGTAATTACATTTAATTTTCTGTAATCCTCGTCGCCAGATGTAGACACTGAGGAAGATCCAGTTTCGGAATACTCGTTAAAACACTCGATTAGATTTTCACACCATCCAATATTTATTTATTCGACCCTTCGTCCGATAGTCTCTGATTTCTCCCTGTAATTTTCACCAAGAGCTCTTCCGCAAAGGTGATTATAATTTATAACACTGTAAATATATTTCACCCGAAAGTAGTGAACTCGTACCCTACAGGACGGTGGGAGTAAATAAAGCCGAAGAAATGATCATATCAGTGCTAACATTTGAAAACGGCACAAAAGCCATTTGTAAACAAATGGTTTGTGGGCCCTTTACTCACTACTTGAAGTACACCCACGCGACACAACAGCAACATCGGGTAGGGGAAATTTTCCCCTTCCTGACAATGCTGTTGGTTTGCGTGGGCGTTCTTCGGGTAGCGAGTAAAGGGCCCACAAACCATTTGTTTACAAATGGTTTTTGCGCCGTTTTCAAATGTTAGCACTGATATACACGCAGTGAGCATTACATTTGTCATGCGATACGTTTTATAATGATCAGTAATGACAATTTCTACTATTTTGTCCTTAAGATAATTCCACAAAATCACTGATATAATGATTTACTACAGCCGTTATTTTTTTCCTCGCTAGAAGTCATTTGAAGTTGATGCAGAAGTCCTCTGTTGCCAAGTTAAAAGAAAGGGAATCTTTCAAAAACCGTGATGCGAGTTCAACTGTTTTTCTCTTGGCGTGACTCATTATACACCGACTCTAGCGGATACCAACAAGCGTGTCAACAATCAAATTTTGACAGCGCAGGCGCAAAAATCATGCAGTGTTGCCAGTTACCTTAGAGGTCATAGGAATTATGTATTATGAGCGCAGAACAGTGCCATTGGCACTACTGTTTGAAAGAAAGTTTCAGTGCATTATCAATACCGATAATGTTTTGGAGTGGGGCTTATCGTTAGTGAAAATAGCTTCGGAATGCATGCGTTCTTGAAAAAGGGCTATTGGATCTACGTTAGAGCTATTACCATTTAGCTCCCGGGTTCAAAAGCACGTTTTTGAATATTAATTAATTTCAAGATCTCCAATGTTTACAACCACCAAAGAAGGGACTGTTTAAGCACAAAAGTTTCACAAAAGACACCTAACATCTAAATATTACAGCAAAAGCTCTAGATCTACTAATTCAGCTAAATTCCTATTCTGGACCACTGTTCACAGAAACAGAATGTGCAAATTGACGATCAAAGGCCATTTCTTCAATATCAACCAAATCAACGTGTATAGTTCTCACTTAGGAAGAGACGATGACAATAAATAGGCTTTTTACGTGTAGCTGGAATGAGCATACGACAGCTGCCCAATCAATAACGGAAAATGTTACCAGAGATATCAATGCTCAGGAGGAGGAATTTAGACCGGTTATAAGTTAAGTTGGGCTATAAAATGGTGAGTTGACAACCTGGAAGGAGCGGAATACCTAGCTCTGGTCCTCACAAGTTCCTACTTCACGCCTTCGCGAGTCATATGATAACAAAAGACTAACAGCTGAAACATGGACACAGCTGGGTGGCGTAGCCTGGGCAATATTGCCAGTCCGGCAATAGCAAAGTGAAGAGGTGCGACGCGAACACTGGCGCGGTAAACATAGTACGGTGATAGAGGAAATGCTTCACCAAACCTGAGCGTCTGTTCACCATGGAGGTGCGGCTCAAATAGCGTCTGTTCTCCATGTTAGGAGCGGCTGATCACCGTCCTAGTGCCAGCGTGGGACTCTAAACAGAGCTGTGCACGATGGTCCTCCGGCGAGACACGGATCGGAACTATCGGCCCAGACCTACGCGACGAAATAACTACGATTGAAAACTCGGATCATGGAACTGCAAATCGCTGGGCTTCCCGGACTGCGATAGGTTAATCTATGACGAACTTCAACCACGCAACTTCGAAGTCGTAGCACTGCAGGAACTTTGCTGGACCGGACAAAAGGTATGGAAAAGCTGGCATCGAGCGGCTACTTTCTACCAGAGCTGTGGCACCACCAACGAGCTGGGAACCGGCTTTGTAGTGCTGGGTAAGATGCGCCAACGCGTGATTGGTTGGCAGCCGATCAACGCGAGGATGTGCAAGTTGGGAATTAAGGGTCGTTTCTTCAACTACAGCATCATCAACGTGCACTGTCCATACGAAGGGAGACCCGACGACGAGAAAGAAGCGTTCTATGCGCAGCTGGAGCAGGCCAAACAGCCTGCATGCCGTATCGAACGACAACGGCCAACTTTGCAGCCTATCGAGGTATGGTAGTTCGAAGTACCTTTTTCCCCCGCAAGGATATCCACAAAGCTACCTGGAGATCACCTGACCAACACACAGAAAATCAAATCGAGTTCGCAGTGCGAACATAGATTCGGACCACTACCTAGTTGCAGTATGCATGCGCTCAAAACATAACACCCGTTGAATTCGGAAGTTGCACTACCCACGGAAGAGCAGCTTGGCGCAGCTTCTCTTGAAGATGGCTGAAGGGACATCCGTTTCGCCATAGGTAGTATTGCTGCAGCGGCACTAGGTACTGCAATCCCGGACCGAAGAAATGACTGGTTTGACGGCGAATGCAAACTGTTAGTAGAGGAGAAGAATGCAGCACGGGCGAGAATGCTGCAACACCGCACGAGATTGAATGTGGAGCGATACAGACAATTGCGGAACAGACAAAACTCGGTTTTCCGAAGGAAGAAGCGTCGGCAGGAAGACCGCGATCGCGAGGCGATGGAAAATCGGTACCGCGTAAGCGACACTCGGAAATTCTACAAGAAGCGAAATAGTTCGCGCAAAGGCTAAGTGCCGCAAGCCGATATGTGCAAGGACTTGGACGGTAACCTTCTCACGAACGAGTGTGAGGTGATTGAGAGGTGGAAGCAGTACTATGACGAGCACCTCATTGGTGATGCAGCAGAAAACGAAGGTGGCTCGGCAACAGACCTTGGAGCACGCGCTGAAGACGACAGGCTACCGGCCCCTGATCTTCAAGAAGTTGAGGAGGAGATCGGTTGGTTGAAGAACAACAAAGCAACTGGTGTAGATCAACTACCAAGTGAGCTATTAAAATACGGTGGTGAAGCACTGGCTAGAGCGCTGCACTGGGTAGTTGCCAAAATTTGGGAGGAGGAGATATTACCGGAGGAGTGGATGGAAGGTGTCGCATGCCCAATCTACAAAAAGGGCGACAAGTTGGATTGCTGAGACAACCGCGCGATCACACTGCTGACCGCCACCTACAAGGTACTCTCCCAAATTCTATGCCGCCGCCTGTCACCATTTGCAAGAGAGTTCGTGGGGCAATACCAGGCGGGATTCATGGGTTCATATTCGCGATTCGGCTGGTTTTGCAGAAATGCCATTTATTCATCGATTTCAAATCCGCATACGACACAATCGATCGAGATCAGCTATGGCAGATTATGCACTAGTACGGATTTCCGGATATACTGAAGCGACGATGGATCGAGTGATGTGCGTTGTTTGAGTATCGGGGACATTCTCGAGTCCCTTTGAGTCTCAAAGTGGGTTACGGTAAGGTGATGGACTTTCGTGTCTGCTATTCAACATCGCGTTACAAGGTGTGATCAGAAGAGCAGGGATAGACACAAGTGGCACAATCTTCAGTTCTTCTTGACTTCGCCGATGACATTGACATAATGGCACGGAACTTTGAGATGATGGCGGAAACGTACATCAGACTGAAGGCTGAAGCTAGGTGGATTGGACTTGCCATCAACGCATCAAAGGCAAAATACATTAAAGGAAGAGGTTCTAAGGAAGACAATGTTAGCCTCCCACCCCGAGTTCAGATTGACGGTGATGAAATCGAGGTGGTCGATAAGTTCGTGTATTTGGGCTCACTGGTGACCGCCGAAAATGATACCAGCAGAGAAATTGAAATACGCATGGCAGGGAATCCTGTCTACTTTGGACTCCGGAGGACGCTCCGGTCGAATAAAATTCTCTGCCGTACGAAGTTGACTGTCTACAAGACCCTGATTAGACCGGTGGTCCTCTATGGCCACGAGACCTGGACTATGCTCGTGGAGGAACAACGCGCTCTTGGTATTTTCGAACGGAAGGTGTTGCGTACCATCTACGGTGGAGTGCAGATGGATGACGGAACGTGGAGGAGGCGAATGAACAACGAATTGCACCAGCTGCTAGGAGAACCATCCATCGTCCACATTGCAAAAATTGGGCGACTACGGTGGGCTGGGCACGTCGTAAGAATGCCGCACGACGACCAAGTGAAAATGGTTCTAGAAAGTGACCCAACAGGAACAAGAAGAAGAGGCGCGCAGCGGGCAAGGTGGATCGACCAAGTAGAAGGCGACCTGCGGACCCTTCGCAGACTACGAGGCTGGCAAAGTGTGGCCATGGATCGAGTAGAGTGGAGACGACTTCTTCGGACAGCAGAGGACAACAAGGCCTTAGCCTGATTGGTAAGGTGGGCTTTACCTTTAATCGAAAAGTGGTCTTCGCCAAACTTGTAGCTGGAAAAATTCTCACAAGAACAGTTATCATTTTTAAAAGCGGAGTAAAATGATGAATTTTCACATATTTATTTCCATATAAACTTCAAATGGTTTGTGTCAAGCCAGGTTCTTACCAAATGAATTCAGTTTGGGAGACTAATCAGGACCCAATTTGGAACCTGCACTGAGCACTCTCGAGTGAAAATTAAAATTTTGAAACAATGTAATGATTATACAGTGGGAATTTTGGAAAATGTTCTATCCTTAGGTGAAGTTTTAGTATAAAAATTTAGAAAAAAAAAAAGTAACAACATACCTACGAAGTAAGCTTCATTAAATACTTTTCAAATGACCATTAGAGAATGAACAACATATGCATGTTTGTTTTGTAGGTGATTTCAAACTTATGATCGGGAGTGTGTATAAATATTATTCAAAAATTATCTCTTACATCTTTTCCCTGAATGCGGACTGCAATTTTTTCGGAATTTGAATAAGTAGGAAGAGTCAGAAAAGTGTATTAATTAAGATGTTTTGACGTAGGACTGTGTCTGTGATTTCTGTATCGGGGTACACTTTGTGAAAACCAAAAATGGAAAATGTAACAAAATTATGAAATATTTTGAACATTAATAACTCAGCTGCCCCTGGACCAATTTCAATAATTTTATCACCAATCGATCAGAAATATACTTACGCATATGTTAAATTCAAGACTTTTAAATTTTTCAAAATGCCACTATTGAAAATTGCACGAACGTGCAACTGTTGCTATGATAATTAAAATTATCACCGATTGCCTGCGAAAAGCGATTTCCCGAACACAGATTTCAAAGTTGAATTCTATCCGGTCTCAATAAACATCAAGTGGTGGTGTTCTCCGGTACACAACGAAAAGCTGCTTGCTGATCGGAATCAGTGTCTCTTCGTGAGTCGCTGTGAGCCATCTATGCCAGCACGTCATACTAAAGAGTATAAACAGAGAGAACCCCGCTCAAATTCCTATTCCTACACAAAACACAAGCTCCTGCTACAGTTAATAAATAAGATTTATTATATAAGACCACGTAGTCATATTCAGGCATGGAAAATCATTTACATTCATTTCATGCATTCATTTAAATTCATTTGCCTCTAACTTTTTTTCATCAACAGCACTCTGCAAAATGATGTATAGAGCTTTAGGAAGTTTTGTTATTAGCTACAACTGTTGTTCATAACTCAAATCTGTATCTCTTTTGCATCACGAATTAGAGCGGGCAGAACTTGTTACTGTTTTTCAGTGAATGTAAAATACATTCACTGAAAAACAGTAGTGCCTTCTGTTCGCTCTGGTTCGTTATGCATAAGAGATACGTATTTGAAATGTTAAAAAAACTTGTAGCTTATAACAAAACCTACAAAATCTCGATACATAATTTTCCGGAATTCTGTTGATGAAAAAAGTTAGGGGCAAATGAATGTAAATGAATGCACGAAATGAATGCAAATTATTTTCCATGCCTGGTCCTACGTCACCACTGCGTACAACCCCATAGGGCTGTCCCTTGTAGTTTTTAAATATAAATTTTAACCAACTTCAGTTTTTTTTTTATTTATCATTACTTAAAAATAAACCTGAAATCATAACGGTTATAGAGGTTACCTTCTCTATGCTGGTATCAACAAATCTGTGTATATCCCAGATAACCTGTTCCATGAGTAATAAATTTCTTCTAGGGTGGGTGTATCAGCTATGGCTATACGTTCCTATTACGGTGTATTCCTTTTATGGCCTAAGGGATTCCCATATGCCATAATTAGAACACACCATAGTAGTATCGTATACCCATAGCTGGTACATCTACCCTATTATACCCTAGCGCAATAGCTTCACTATCAAACATTAAACCTTGCCGTTTTGCACAATAATCCCACAGAAAACCGATGTTTACCAGGTCATGTGATAATCCAGATCCATTGATATTTTGGTACACATCAGAGGCTACTCCTCTGGTCACTGACCAGCATTTGTCGGTTTTATCGTACAGTACCTATATCGAGCATCCCCATTTATTCACCTCTAAAAGAACAGTGTGAAGCACCGCAAATTCAGCGCGAGTGTAGATTTTCCGACTAAAACCCACATCCCCGGTCTGCGATCGGAAAATTTGCGGCTCAGCACGGTTTGGCGGTCACACTTAAATACCCGTGACCCGTGGCCCACCCTTCTGTCTGAGCTTTTATTTTGAAATTATGTTTTTGTTTGACTTCGGAAACCAACTGACATAATCAATAAAGCGCAAAATGCCGAATCACGTCTCTGAGACCACCAGCCCCACCACCACCGTCACCATTGCAGCCAGCAGCTTGAACGAGCGGCTCGTGCGGGATTATTATTTTCAATTATCGTTTTTGCTTTTATGGAAAACTGCCGGTTTGAATTGAAGGCATTTTTTATTCAATACTGCTGGTAGAGACAATGAAATAATTGCGAAATGATTTCATTGCAGTATAGTTAGTGCTTCAAGTGCCCTTTTAAAAATTAAAAAATATATATTTTTAGAATTTACAATTTGCAATCTGTTCTTTGAAACAGAACATTCTACAGCTATCATGGGTTGTATAGTTTTTTCAACAACCAATTATATCTCTTAAAATAAAATTTTGCAATCAATTGTGACAGTCCCATTTTTTCTCGGGTACCCCTAACCAATCATATGCAGCCTGTGAATTGCCACACTTGAACAAAACAAGGGCACAAAGTCCAAGCCTATCACATAAATCCCCATCCTTGTTGCAAGCTGATAATCGTGCTTTCCGATTATGAGCCTGGGAAATTTATTGTGACTATATAAATCAGATTTTACACCAAGAAAATGAGCACATTGACAACAACAGCTCTCCAAATCCGCTCTAAACACATGGCTTTCAGGTTCTCTATTGTCTACTTGAATGCGTCCGAGCTCTAATCACATCTAACTCCGCTTTATCGTGTGTGCCGCTTTGCACCTATGTACGCGAGAACATATATTACCAATATTGCAGTCCTACACACACCTTCGCTTGCACAACAAACTTCCGCAAATTCACGCTCTGATGCAACTATTCTCCAACGACCGCTGGCCATTAATTACTTGGAATTAATTCCAACCGGAAAACAATATTATGTGAGTCAGTCTTCGGTCATCGGTGGTGGTGCTAAGCTATCAGTGATCCTTCTTCCATGAATCGATGCGTCGGTGGCGTAAATGCGTCTACCCGGGTAGGACTGAGCTGTAATCCCCTGAGCTGAGATGCCTTCAAGTGGAATGCTGCAGCTTAGAAGATGAGTGTAGGGTAATGATTTTCTTGAAAATTTGGTCTGTTGTTAAATTACGCACTGAAGTTCGTTGGTGGCAATGAATAACTTATTTCTTCATTTGAAACCTAAGTTTTTGGGGTATTTGTAGAAACTAAATTTTGAAAACTTACTTACAGAAGAATCTTCTCGAGGGTGACCTTGAGAAACTTACCCGTAGTAGGTCTAAATTTTTCATTATTGGTATTTTAATGCAAAACACCGCTCATGAAATAATGCTCAAAGTAATTAATCATATTGTCGAGCAGTTTTGGAACGACCTTCTACCAGCGATTTTACGGAAATGAAACAATAAATTCCAGATTTTTCAAGCATATTACAATTAAGACCATATTTTCTCTAGGTTGTAGAAGAAAAAATATCATAATATTGTTCCACGTTAAAGTTCGATTGGTAGGAAACGTCATTTCAAACTGCTCGAATGATGTGATCCATTCCAGTGCAAACATTTTATTTGATGATTGTTTTTTACCGTCTATCTTTTTTTCCGTGTTGAGCACCAATGCTGCCGACGCCAGGGAGGCAGCTTCCACACCTGGACCCTACCTATCGATCCATCAACTCATAAACCGGGACCAACGGATTTACTTCCATTCTGATCCGAGATGTTATGCCTCAGAACATCGCGGCGGCGCCGACTGGGATAAGAGGGAATCACTTCATATAAATCTTTGCAATATCCAACCAGCCCCACTTGATTTTCTTCAGCACGAAATGCTTCACCGATAGATTTGGTCCAATCTGATTCAAGTTAACATTTTAGTCAATTGGTTACCCATGACTTAAGTGCTGACCACCTTCCAGCCGTCGGGAATTTATTTGAAGTAATCAGTTCCTAAAGAACAATTTTTTTTTTAATAATGCGTCTATTTTTCCAGGCTCATTTGGAATAGCTTTGCGGAGCCAATATTCATTGATTAGATTACAAAATTACTTAAAACTAACGTTAGTAAAGCGGGGGCCGATTACTCGCGGCTATCTCGAGGTTAGGGGTGACAAATTGTAACAAATGGATGCCAGGGTAGGGATTGTGAACACAAGGTTTGGAGAGCAATGTGCTCTTGATCTCGAACTAAGCGACACTCTGATGAAAAAGACAAACATGGGGGTACACCGATGGGCAGCTAACAACTTGGGAGAACACAAGATGACACTAACTACTAAATCATCAGATCTATCCGTTTTAAAAACACATAAATTAAATTCAAATAGTCGAGATCTCGGCTCGCCAAGACATCTCTAACGGGTATCGCGGGTTGTTTTCCTCGGGCTCTGAGGGATGTGGATAACTCAGATCTGGCAACACGGTGTAGGATATACCACCAAACAACATGCTCGATATCGTGATAACCACTGCCACACGCACATAAATTGCTGCCTGAGAGCCCAATTCGATAGAAGTGATTGGACATAAGCCTTGATATTGTAACCGTTTAGTTACAATGTCCTAGGTTTTAATTTGTGCATGTTGTTTTAGGAAACTGTAGTGTTTGTTTAGTGTCAGTGTTGGGTTAGTAGGATTAGTAGGATTGTAGGTAAAATTGCTGTTATTGAAAAATGTATAAATTTGTCTTAGTAGGTAGTTTGAAAATGATATTTGTTTATAAGCTTAATTGGATGTGACAGGATCGAAAGGGTGTTATAATCAACTGTGGTAGAAACACTCAATAGGCGAAGGAGATGATATGGATGGGTGGTGATAAGCTACAAGGAAGGAAAATGGAGGAAATAGTAAGGAACGAATTGAAAACTGGATGGGAAAAGGAGGGCTGTTGATAGCTGGGATGGTCAACCATTGCCGAGAAGTAAACCGGCGTTTGTGCCTAGAAGACGTGAGTGGAGTGCAAAAGGTGAACCAAAGTGCAGAGAACGACCTTTTTATGTTCCTGGTGTTCATTCAGGTAACTGAATTTGACCAAAAATGATTTTGGCTTGGTTTAAAACAACCATTTGTCCTTTAGGACCTTTTGTTTGGTATTCCACGGAGATCCTCACGATCGGCACTTTTCGACCGAGTCAGTCTCGACTGTCTTGGTCTAAATGTCAAGGACCTTCAACTCTCCAACTTAATAATTGCCACAAAGGAGAGCATCCTTGGACTCGGTAGTCCTAATTGTTAAGGAGGAAGACCCTTCTCGGCTCGACCAAGGTGGCCTTGTCACGGTCAGCTGATGTTCGCCAACGAAGGGAGACACCGTTGACACCGAAAAGGCTACTTCAGTAGCTGCACAGGGATTGCTATATTCCCTGGTTGCGAACCGCCATCGCAACGCGCAAACCCAAGCCTCAAACTCGCCATTGTAGTGACCACAGCTCCAGTCACCAGGCGCCATCTTCCAGACCAGCTTAAGACACCGATCCGCCATTGTCAACGGAGTGATTAAGCCACGGATCGCCATCGCGGTCAAACAACAGCTGCCCAACATAATCACCGCCATCGTCCAGCAAACACCACCGGTACGTACCAAGGAAGCAGAAACCCACAGAACACACCCCATAATAGCCCAATAAAACCATCCGCACCATAGTTCCATTTTAATAAACTTTTAGACTTTTTCCACCCACATTTTAGCTTCCAATTAATTTCACAATCACGTAAGAAATCCCACAGTTTCTGCACAGTTTGTTCCGCGTACCCCTCCAAATTACCAAGTAGCATGCCGGCCCTGTGACACAGTTCAGGGGTCTCATGCTACTGAGCTAGATATCCGGGAGTCTTGGTTGAGCCACATAGGGTGAGTCTCATCTAGTCTCAATATAACGCGTATAAAGTCGCGGCTCACCATGGTTTGTTCGACACCTGTGGGAGAATAGAATGTAACCATCTTCCCAATTCACCATCATTCCATTTGTGTTGCCAACTGATGAGGACTTGCTGACGAGCAATGGAGAAAAATTCGTTGAAGGCGATTTGTCGCTCAAAAATATCGCCTTCCATAGCGCCCACCTTAGCCAATGAGTCCGCTTTCTCATTACCCGGAATTGAGCAATGAGATGGGACCCAAGCTAAGGTGATAGCACAGGAGCAGTTAGATAAAGCACTCAGTTTAGATCGTATTTCAGGCAGGAAATACGAGGAGTGCTTCATCGGCCTCATTGAACGAATAGCCTCCAATGAGCTAAGACTATCCGTAAAAATGAAATAATGGTCAGAAGGTAGTGAGGCAATTCGCTCTACTGCGTAAAATATAGCTGCGATTTCCGCAACGTATGCTGAGCATGGTTTCTGCAGTTTATAAGAGGCGCTATGAAATTGATTAAATACACCAAATCCAGTGGAAGCATTTATGGTTGACCCATCTGTGAAAAATCTTTTGTCGTTACTTACATGGTGATACTCGATTGCAAAAATTGAGGGAACAACCATCGACCGATGGTGATATGGTATTCCATGGATTTCTTGCATCATGGTCAAATAAAAATTTACAGAGGAACTATAGAAGGCTTGTATCGTCATGTACTCATAGTACAAACTCATGAATCTTGTTTGAGGATTTCGGTCGAGCAGCTTCTCAAAGTGTTCTATTATCAATGGGTTCATTACTTCACAACGGATAAGAAAAAGGAAGGACAGTTCCGCGAAACGATCTGTCAGTGGGAGAACACCCGCGAGTACTTCAAGGCTCATCGTATGCGTCGAGTGCATACAGCCAAGCACGATTCGGAGGCAACGGTATTGAACCCGTTGTAGCTTCAGGATATGTGTTTTTGCCGCGGATTGAAAGCAGAAGCTACCGTACTCTAGGACCGACAAGATGGTTGTTCGATACAACCTGATCAGATCTTCCGGGTGTGCTCCCCACCAAGTTCCAGTAATTGTACGAAGAAAATTAATTATTTGCTGGCATTTTTGTTTCAGGTACGCAATATGTTTTCCCCATGTGCATTTGGAATCGAACCAAACACCTAAATACTTGAAAGATATAGGGTAAATGTTGGCTTCGGCACCCATTGACTGTTTTCGGCAAGGTTGCAAAGACTCATTTCAGCTAAAACAATGTTTTTCTAAATTATGAAATAATTAGATGCCATGATCAAATTTTGAATTGGTAGGAAACAAGAAGAGGTTGCAAAGAATGTGTTTGACATATTAAACCTGTTTATTTCACTTCATGAGAGTCACAATCAGCGATTTTTCACAAACTCACTCACTCACTCACTCACTCACTCAGCGATCAGCAAATCGCTGATTGTGACTCATAGAAAGCAAAATTTACAGGTTTTATGTTTCCAACGCATACTTTGTAACCTCTTCTTGTAAGTTACAAGTAAAACATGCCATCATACCATCTTTTGGTTTTATTATTCCGAAAAACATTATTTTAGCTGAAATGAGTCTTTGCAACCTTGGTTTTCGGCAACCAAAATTTAAACGTTAATTTCACTATGTTTTCCCATCAACACACTTCCCTGAATGTATTCAAACGATTCTTTAGTCTTTCAGCTTCAATCTGATTATATTTGTATGACCGATCAATCCTGTAATGCCAGATTTTTCTTCAAATGAAGCATACGCACTACAAAATGGGGTTGATTTCAAGTTGCCGATAATAGAACAGCTGGTTAACACGCAGTTCTAATGGGAAGGTTGCCGAAGAAAAAGAGTCTGCCAACAATAGTCACACTCACCTGAGAAGTTTGGAGCGTTGTAAAAACGCTTTAAAACCGTTTTGAAAAATTCTATCGATTGGAATGGATAGAGAAGCAAGCAGCAGATGAATGTAAACAAACAGACACGTCATATATGAGCGTGACGCTGAGAAAATGCTAATAGAAGTGCGGACGCTGCTTAGATTGACGAGAATACGTAAATTCCCCTACTTTGAGTGATTGTTCTACCCTTTAGTTGAAGCAGTAACTGTGCAGGATGATGCTTCCTAGAAAAAACAACCAACTCAGTTTTCTCCGGAGAGAATTCGATACCCAGTTTCATAGCCCAAGTAGACAAATTGTCTAAGGTATCTTGTAATGGTCCTTGCAGGTCCGGTGCACTTGGCCCTATAACAGAAACAACGCCATCATCTGCAAGCTGCCTTAGCGAGCAATTTTCATCAAAGTCTTTTACATAAAAATTATAAAGAAGGGGGCATAAACATGAACCCTGGGGGAGACCCATGTAACTAATTCGTGAAGTTGTCGAGTTTCCATGAGAAAAGCTCATATATTTCTCAAACAACAAGTTGCTCAAATAGTTGTTCATAATTGGTGAAAGCCCACTATCGTGGAGTTTATCCGAAAGGACATCGATACAAACAGAATCAAAAGCCCCCTTAATGTCCAAGAAAATTGAACCCATTTGCTGTTTTTGCGCATAGGCCAGTTGAATTTCAGTTGAAAGCAACGCAAGACAGTCGCTCGTTCCTTTGCCTCTCCGAAATCCAAATTGCGTATCTGAAAGTAAACCATTCGACTCGACCCATTTGTCTAGACGAAAAAGAATCATTTTCTCCAACAATTTCCGTATACAGGACAGCATCGCGATGGGACGGTACGAGTTATAATCCGACGCGGGTTTACCGGGTTTTCAAATGGCGATAACTCTTACTTGCCTCCAATCATCCGGAACAATGTTGTGCTCCAGAAATTGATTGAATAAGTTCAACAAGCGTCTCTTCGCGACGTCTGGGAGATTTTTGAGCAAGTTGAACTTGATTCTATCCATTCCTGGAGCTGAGTTGTTACATGAGAGGAGAGCAAGTGAGAATTCCACCATCGAAAACGGGGAATCTATTTCGTTACTACCCGACGGACAATCACGAACGTTGGTTTGAACCGACACCGAATCCGGGCAAACTTTCCGCGCGAAGCTGAATATCCAACTGTCTGAGTACTGCTTGTCTTCGTTGACCGGTGATGACGCGTTTCGCATTCTCCTGCCGACATTCCAGAGTGTTCTCATGGAAGTCTAAAATAACAATTATGTGTTAGAAGTTTCTTTAAATTTTGCTGAAATTTTACTGAATTTTCTTTGAGGTGCACACTGAAACTCCCTGAGATTTTCTGAACTACACACAACTAAGTTCCTTTTGCTTTTCCTCTGATGGCAGCTGATCTCCTGATTTTTTTTTCTAAAATTCCCTGGAGTCCACCCTAACTTCTTTGATGCTCTCTGAACTTTTCGAAGTTCTTTGAACTCCTATGATGTTCTCTTGGCGTAGTCAGACCAGAGTTGTCTCAGATGGCACAACCACCACAACGAGTCTCCCAGCGGCAGGATCAGCATATACGTTAGTACCATGTCGACTACTCCTATCCTGGATAGTTTCCATCCGGTTAATCATTTCGAACGAAGCACTGTTCAGAAGATACCCTTCCGATCCTACTCGATGAGAGCCAGCCACCGCTACCAGAGAAGCTAAGGATAGCGGCCATGGAACCGGCATAAATTCAAAGAAGCATCAGATCTATCGATCCAAGAAAAGAAGCAGCACCATCAACGACCATAAGAACAGAACGAACAGAAGAACAACCATCGCGCATGCAGGTGTGTTGGTGAGTGGTGATGTCCAGTCGTCATCATCAGCAGCAGCAGTGCTTTCGGCGCGTGGCGTTGAACATTGTTCTCCAGCACATAACGAAAGGCTGCCCGCAAGCAGCTAGCTATCAAGGCTACCCTCAAGAGTCCTCGATTCACCGAAGAAGGAGGAAGCTTCTGATCGGATTCAGTTGCTTGTCGTGAGCCACTGTGGGTCATCTACGTCAAGCGCATCACCCTCGTTCCAAACAACATATAGCTCGCCAGTCTCATCTTTGTTGAACACCCTAATTTCTCAGCATTACTCAACCATCACGACAATACAGTTCTTTTCAGGATAATTTATAAAATTGATGGCAAATATCTCACGATTGGAAAATTTTAGCAAGAAATTCCTCAAATAAATTTTTGCTTTTTTTTATCTATTGAATAAACCAAAAATTTCTTGTATTTATTTTGTACATGAAAATGCGTAATTTTGTCATCAGAAAACGAGGGGTTCCAATGGGGAAAAGTGGTTTCCCTAACATAGCCGCCGAATATTGATACCGAGCACGTAATCCTACGTCAAATCTACGGTCGTGTCGTGTCTCTTACTTTTTTTTTCGAGTTAACACTAGATCTCGACAATTGACGCATTTTTATGTCATCTGCAGACTAAGAAATTTTTACAGAAATCTGTAAAATATTACCGAAATCTCAACAGCTGAACGTTCGGTAAACAGTTTCGCAGATTTTCTGTAATTTTTCTCAAATATCTGTAAATTTTTCACAGATATCTGTAAATAATTACAGGAAAACTGTAAAATTGTTTACCGAACGTTCAACTGTTGAGATTTTGGTAAAATTTTACAGAAATCTGTAAAATAATCTTCGTGTGTGGCACTATTTAAAAAAAAACCGATTTCCGGGAGATATTTCATGGGAGATATTTCAGTTTAAACTTCATCGATTTGCGCCCCCCAAATTTTGTCCGATTGAGCCCACATTTTGTGTTAAATATTTTTTTAAGGCCATGACCATTTTTCATATGGTTGGTTTCGATCTTGGGGTCTATAGCATTTATAATTTTGTTATCTCTGTTTTAGTATAAATCACGTCCAAAACCTAGCTTTAGGCCCAAAAAATGAATGTTCATGTTATACAACATTTCTGAAGACATCAAGTTTCCACAATGTCAGAGTAGAAAGTTGAATTTTGGCGCCATTTATGTGGATGAGTTGCGAGCTATCTGTTTTTGCCAATAGATAGTTTCCGTTATAGGCGAATAGGTACTGAGCGATCGCCCCGGCCTTTGGTGTTGAATAGAAGAACCCTCAAAAGTGTGATGAGGGCTGACATTGTCATTGTGAAGCATACACGGAGAAAAAATACTACCCAAAATTTGAGTTCTGTTTTTACTTAATATTGAGTTCAGCCTCTCACTTGCACACTTTATTGTTGTCAAAAAAGGTACGAGAGATTCGACCCAACGATATAGTTCAGCCGAATGAGTTACTTTTGAGTAAATTGTATATTCTCGAATCTACCTGTATTAAACTTTATTTTGAGTAGAATATACTTAAGAGTAGGTAATTTTTGCTGGTGTTTAATGGAAACTATTTTATGCGATTTACTCAATTTTGTGTTATTGGGATGAACCCCAAAAATGAGGGAAAAGTAATTTATGCATCGCAGGTTCTTGAAATTGTCATCAACGTGGAATATGTTGTTTACTGAATCGATTTTTCAGTGATCCGGTTGGTGTAATCGTATAGATCCCACCAAAGTCTGCCGCAGAAAAATCGCTGGTATTCACCGCCGATCATTAAAATCACAGTTTGGAGTATGACTTTATTAACTACTGAATGGAACATCTCTGAATGCACGCCAAACTATTGTAAAATTTGTTGGTTGATTTAAATTCACCGGTCAAAAGTGAAACAAAAGTTTGCATAACCGAAAATAAGATACGAAACAAAAACGTGACGCCTCAATCGAAAACCAACCAGCCGCGAGCAGAATTTTTGACCACTTTCCCATTCAAATCATAGTTTTAGATTTCCACAATTTCATGTGATAAGGTGAACATTTTCCGTGTATTTACTGTTCCGGAAACTATAAAGTTAAACCACTTTGAGTATTGTGTAAATGTCATCTAATCGAAGCAAATTTTCACGTTGAGTCTCATGTGTTTGCAACTTAAAAGCCGTTTTAGGCCATATAGAAAAAAATGAATTATTGATCCGATTTGCATGAAACTTTGCATAATTGTTTGTTTAACCATTCACATGTTTGCTGAAATACGGCAATCTGGCATCTTTTTCCAAAATGGAGTCTTTGACATTTTCAATAAATTGTAGTACGAAAATGAAGTGATTCTGATCGAAATGTCTGAGACAAAGTTGTAGAGAAACATAAAGTGTTTCAAGGAAATGCTAACTTTATGGCATGGTATTTATGGTAATTTGGAGTCAAACAAAAAGGACTTACAAAGATTCAAATATCTTAAAATGTCCTTGTTAAATTTTTA
Source organism: Ochlerotatus camptorhynchus (assembly GCF_037179485.1). Lineage (NCBI taxonomy): Eukaryota > Metazoa > Arthropoda > Insecta > Diptera > Culicidae > Ochlerotatus > Ochlerotatus camptorhynchus. Next base: position 578,012 of record NW_027040859.1, on the reverse strand, counting down.
TATATTTTTTTTTCATGGCAAAGCTCGTGTAAAATTCAACCTTTTGAAATATAGAAAACCATGGACATTTTTTTCCTTTGTTTAACGTCGGCCTCTGTTCCGCAATCTAGTGCCAATCACCGACGGACATTGATTGCCTTCCATTGACGGCAATCGAATGTGCAGGAAGGCAGCTTCCACACCTGTGTAGGATATTGCACCCATTCAAACACAACACATGGGCCGGGACCAACGGCTTTACTTCCCTTCCGAAGGAAGACGTGACCAGAGATTTTTATGCCTCAGAAAAATTCCACCGACCTCGGCTGGGATTGAACCCAGACCCATTGGGGTGAGAAAGCAGTCACACCACTACATCACCGGCGCTGGCATGGAAATTGAGGAAATTGAGACTTATTCTACGTAAAAGATGCGTGCATCTAATAATAAATCATGTAAAAACCATCAGTCCGCATCGTTCGCTGTTACCGTGCGGAAGTGTTTCTGCTACCAAATATATTATCTTTACAATATGATCCACTCTTTCGCTCAGCTTGTGCATCGAATTTTTAGGGCCACTGTCGGCAAAAAAGCTCCCAATGTATTTGTTCATCTTTCCGAGAGGTAAAACAAACAAAAAATTGTATAATATTCTAAATGTAAATTATGTTGGAGTGTTTGACTGTGAGTTTCTCCAATATTTAGTTTTGGCTTGGCGCCCAACAACAATGCCGACTATGCCCACTTGAATCCAACTAAAAATTTCAACTTAATAACTGTTTCCAAAATTCACCAAAACCACCATAACCCTCGAATAAATCACAAAAAAAAATCAACAAAACATTGAACAATCCAATTAAAAACCGCTATGTACAAAAATATACCAACAAACAAATAGACTTTAGACTTTAAACAGTATCTAGACAAAGAACAAATCCAACAATTGTGAGTACAGAAATTTATAAAATGTAAAACAAAATTCCCCCAGTTTCTCCTGAAGAAGGCTATAATCAGAGCCGAAACGTAGGGACCAATTATAATAAATTTTATTTGTTATGATGAGTGATTGCCAGACTGCCAGCCGAAACTAAATTTGGATTTTAAATGTATGTTGTTCAGCATTTTATTTAATTTGATTACCACAGTGACACGTCAGACAACATTTCATGTAATATTCAGAATTTAGGGAAAATGGCTTTAATGTTGGCCTATGGATCTAAGATTGGGCCCATCGCTAAAAATTTGCTATTTATCAATTTTATCTAGATGAACGCGTCATTGGGACGGAACAAATGAATATTTTTGGTCGCTATTGAAAATTTAGTCGATTGCTGAATTTATGTATGGGCCCAAATTAGGGCCATTTAGGCTGAAATTACATCCATTTCCCCTAATTAATGAAAATATTTTGGTGGGTGAAGCAATATTTTTCGGACCGTCATTGCAATGTATGGAAAAGGCACGAATTGATCATATTGTTAATATTATATTGTTGCTACTACATACCTAAAACTACAACAAATTTAAACAGCACTTTTCAGTGCTCAATATTACCTGCACATGTACTCCCTTATTCGACTCTTATTCCTCTTCGATTCTCCCTACCCGAGTTATTCCTGTTTGGATATCGATTTGGAAAATTCCTCTAAGATCCTTCAGATTCTTATAGTAATCTGCTTAAAAGTCGGCGGTGGACATACATCCAATACTTTCGTGCAGTCATTACCGGAAAATAAAGGTTTGTCTACACAATTGAAGAAGTCTCTAGCTTCCTTCTCCTTTCCACCTGATGCCATCCAACGTTCTGCAAATTGCTTTTTCGAACCAATGATGGTTTTGATAATTTCTTCCGTATAGCCGTTGAAACCAAATGATCTTGGCTTCCTTCCACCATAACCGAAAGATTTTGAAGCTTAGTGTACTTGTTGCATTTATGTGGTTTTCCAGGATGAACTTGTGTCAAGCAAACATTACAAATTTTGATGACGTTCGATATTTTTTTTTCTTTCGATATAGAAAAGTTTTTCTGCAACGTTTGTTCCACTACATGACAAATATCGCAATCCACGTGTTTTGTTGAACCTCTCGTTATTATGCTGCTAGGGTAGGTGTTCCAGTAGTAGTGGTGTACCTATAGTTGCGGTATGGAGGTTGTGCCGGAATAGTGAGGAGGATCCGGAGAAGATTATTTTTCATCGGTAGCTCTCCTAAAATAAAGCATATTAGCATATTTCGAACTTAAAATATGCCCAAAAGTGACGGAACATAATTAATTTCGTTAACATTTTCACTCCTTTGCACCTACAGTTGCAGTAGTGTTCCTATAGTAGTGGAACCCATAAGAAACCAACGCATTCCACTAAAGGGTGTCCACGATGAAATTGCCACACACAAAATTGATTCGCAAAATTCGAGTTTTCATCCGATTGCCATCAAATTTTCAGGGATTGAGAAATAACTATTAAACTTCATTTTACCATTTTACTCGTATTTTATTTACAGTCCATACGCAAATGCCCGCACCTTGGCCTTAACCCCGGCCATAAGATTCTGCACAACCTGTGAATCAACCGTTTTTTGCATGTAAACCCATACTTTCTTCAGTTCCTCGACTGTCTTCACTACCTTATGTCGTTTAAGAAGGTGCTGCTTCATAATCGCCCAGTACTTCTCGATGGGGCGGAGCTCCGGAGTGTTGGGAGGGTTGAACATTTTCGGCACGAAATTGACCTTATTGTCCGCATACCACTTCAGCACGTCCTTGGAGTAGTGGCATGAGGCTAAATCCGGCCAGAAGATTGTTGGGACGTTGTGGGCCTTCAGGAGAGGAAGCAGCCGCTTCTGGAGGCACTCTTTTATGTACACCTGTCCGTTCATCGTGTCCTGGGTCACGAAAGGTGCACTCCGCTTCCCGCACGTGCAGATGGCTTGCCAAACCAGGAATTTCTTCGCAAATTTGGACATCTTCTGAGTGCGGACATGCTCCGGAACGCTGAACTTATCCTTGGCCGTGAAAAACAGGTTGCCGGGGATCTGTTTGAAGTCGGCCTTCACATATGTTTCGTCGTCCATGATGCAGCATTCAACTTTCGTCAGCATGTTGAGGTACAACTTCCTGGCACGGGTTTTGGCGGACTTGTTCTGCTTCTCGTCGCGATTAGGGGCCTTTTGTACCTTGAACGTTCGAAGCCCAGCCTTAGTTTTGGCCTTCTGGACAAAACTTCGGCTTAGGTGCAGCTTCTTAGCCACATCCCTAACAGAGGCGTTCGGATTTCGGTTGAAGGCCCCAACTACGCGGTTGTGATTTTTGGTGTTGTACGGAATACTTTTTCCTTCACTTCTGGGCTTCCGATCGGTGGTCAACCGTTCCTCGAACCGCTTAATCACTCGCGACACCGTGGAATTCGCGATTCCCAACGTTTTAGCGATGGAACGATGCGAGAGATCCTTGTTCTCGTGATGAATGCGCAAGATTTTATCACGCACGAGCTGTTCTTTCGACTCCATTTCCGCGAGTTTTGATCACAGGACTTTAAAACTTACAGGATGTAAATAATGCACTATGAACTAAATCCACCCAAATTTTCATTGAATTCTACCCAACGGTTAAAAAGTTAGAGCAATTTCATAGTGTGGCAATTTCATCGTGGACACCCTTTATTATAGGAACCAAAGTTAGCAACTACCACAACTACTGGAACAGTGTTCCTATTAATGAAGGACGATCTTTCTAAAATTTAATGCAATTTTATTACAATGTAATATTTTTCTATCAAAATAGAGGTTGAAAGCTATAGATTGACGTATAACAATTGTGTGAACATCGTATATTTATTTTTAATTGATAAATTTTCTTAATACCTCCACTACTGGCTCACCCACCCTAAGTGAGAGAAATTAATAATGACGAAAAAAAGTGTGCCTACTGGACTCGAACCACGAACGTTGCGATTATACAGGGTGATTCAGAATAACTGTCACCGATTTCACAAATATACAATTCTCAATAGGTAAAATGGGTATATGTTCAAGTATTTTTGTTTTAAGTGTGTACAAATATCAGCTTGTATTGATAGTAGGATTTGAAATTTCATTCGTTTGTGATTTCAAGCAGCCATTGACGTCAAAATGGAGAATGGCATAAATCTTTAAAAAATCGTGTGTTATCTTTTAGAAACTGAAATCTCTTCGAAAGAATGTAACATTTATTTTTGCATCATTATAGAGGTACAAAGGAACCATGCTTGGAAAATCCGTTCAATATCAGAGCTTAAACGCATCAACAGGACTCAAAAAGTGCTGGAACTAAAGCGTGCGTGCCAGCTGTGGTTAATTTTCATGACAAATGTGGCTGATAATTAAGGTAAAGGGAGAGAGATTTGGAATAAACTATGCTTAGTTGAAGATTATATATGTAGAATATCTGGAATATAATGATATCAAAAATTCATGCAAGCGTTCAATCGTTATGACCATTTTAAAAAGGGACAGTTATTCCGAATCATCCTGTAAGTCCTGCACTGCTTTCTCCATGCTTCAGAACAAGGATAGGCTAAAAGCGAATAAAAAACGCTTGTAGTACGATAATTTGGTTTTGCATGATATTCTATTGAACGGAAATTTGACAGAATGGAAGCAAGTGTATGCGTCGTTCTATGCTATTAATAAAAAAACTTGGCATAAACAAAACACGAAAAAAAAGATGACAAATCATTGCATCGTCTGCATGGTCAATTGATATCATTCTCTTCGGTATTCGCTGCAGTGGATGATAGAAAATGCAACTAACATTGAATTTAATAAATTTTTGGTATGCGTGTAGCTGCCAACAACATCGTCTCTGAAAATCTTATTAACACTTTGTACCTCTAAAATAAAGCTAAGTTCATTGCGAAAATCCTTCAAAATCGGTATTTAATAAAATTCGGAATATGTCTCAAATAAGATGCAGGTTATCAACAAGACTTTAGCATGCAAAAATGTCAGAGACAAAAATCGTTTTGATGAATAATCAAGATTACAAAAAATGCCTGGGGTCATACTGACCCCAAGATACAGACAAAGGGTTAAAACAATAGTATTGCTGAAATATCCACCAAACGAAAGCTTAGGTTCGCCTCTTTCATATGAGACTTATATTGAAATGTTCTATTGGGATAACATTACCTTTGTTTTCAAACCGACAATATACAGAATGTTCATGCCACAAAAAAAAAGGACTCCGTGTTTAATTTGGGCTCAATCGAACATGATTTGGGGTGGCATGAAATAGTCAAAGCTTGAACTTTTTTTCATTAGAAAAATCTCCCAAGGTAGGAGGTACATGAACTTTCGGAAATCGAACATTTTTGTTAAATGTCAAATAACTTAAAAATGCATGAATCGTCGAGATATGGTGATAACTTGATATTATGTTCGGATGCGGTGGTCCGGTCCGGTCGAGGGAATCTTTCGGATTGGAAATTTTCTCGACTTCCCTGGGCATAGAGTATCATTGTGCTTGCCACACAATATACAAATTCATGCATTGGTATTGACATCGAAAGCTCTCAAATAAAAACTGTGGAAGTGCATTTAGAATACTAAGTTGAGAGCACCGCAATAAGCTAATATGCGCTAAGCAATAAGCTTGAAATGTGAATAATAAGTAGAAGATAAGTTTTGGTTACACAGTTAAAATTATTTTGTAATTTTACACGAATTTCCATGCACATAAAACGAGCATGCATATTCATGTAAAATTATATTGGTTTTTAAATTTACACGACTTGAAATGTACATGCATGTAAAATAAACGTCTCTTGAATTTTACATGGATAGCTTTAGATGGGCTCACTTTGTAATTCTACAGGACATTTAGAATTACACGCATTTGGCTTTTTGAACGAATTTTCATAAAATCGAACTGATTGTCAAGTACGCGGATTATCACCTACACACATAAAAATTCTGAATTTTAATTGTGATGCAAACATTCATTCACGTAAACTTAAATTAAATTTCACACAACCGAGCAACTTGTAAACAATGTTGTTTACAAAGATGGGCTTTTGTATACAATATTTGCTACATTGCATGAATTGTGCTAGAACTTTACATGATATATAATGTAAACTTATATGATATAAGACGCTCCATTTGTGTGCATCATATTGAACAGAAATTTACACTACTTTTTAAACTGTGTACGTGAAATAACCCGCCTTTACGGCACAGTACATACCCTACACTTCCACCGCTGCATCAAAACGATTAGTCAGGAGAAAAAAGGAACCACGAGCGCATTTTTGAATGTTTTTCTATTTTTCCATATCCATATTTTTTATATTCTGCACGAACTAAAAGTGCTCTCTGTATAAAACCGCTGTAATCACTATTTTGTCTGTCATCCATTTTCTATTTGTGGATGCGCGTATGCACGATAAATCGTTCCACATAACCAAAACTGAGCGCACAAAACAAAACAAACCGAGCGGAGAAAAAACTGATGGAATAATCGGTCCGTCCGCCATATTAACTGCGAAGTCTAATCTCAGGCCCATCCACATTCAAGATTCGCCAATCATTTTATTTGATAATGTAACTACATGGTAATAACAGCAACTCGATGATTAAAAAGGAGCTCGTCTGCCTAGTGGCAAACGTTTTTGCTTACCGAGAAGAAGACCACGGGTTCAATCCCATGTTCCTTCGCGTTATATGGTTGTTAGGACATCAATTCAGCTTATCGTTTACCAAAACGAACCCTGCTGCAAACCAAACCCTGCTGCAAACCAAACCCTCTTACCCAACATCCCAGTGATTCCTCGTGGAAGTGCAGAGATGTTCTCGGCTTCCTTCAAAGCGAGTGTCACGTGAATTTCTACCCCTAAGGGGCTGTTCATAAAGTACGTAAACAGTTTAGGGGGGGGGGGGTTGACAATAATTCAAGGTCCATCCAAATTTAATTTTTTTTGTATGGACAATTGTCTACCCAGGGGTGGGGGGGGGGGCAAAGTGACAGCTAAATCTATTGTCTAACTGTCAAATTTACGTCAACGCAACGCAAACGGATCTAATGTTGGTGGCCCTCAAGGTTCAATTTACTTTGATGCATTTTTTTTTAATTCAAAAGCAGTTTTTTTCGACGCATTATTTTAGATTGCAAAAAGCTCGCGTCATTTTGTGTAAAATATCAAAAGGAATCGAATAGTGCGAGCTTTTTGCAATCTAAAATAATGCGTCGAAAAAAATGCTTTTGAATTACAAAAAAAATGCATCAAAGTAAATTGAACCTAAACAGAGTGGCAACCGTGGGCGGTCAATCATGCTCATGCACATGCTCATGCATAAATGATAATTTTGTCCTTTGTGGCAAGTAAAGTTACACCATATTTTTTACACGATTAAAGTGCATCCACTTTGATGTGATTTCAAACTTAATTTTTTGCTCTTTGCTCTTATTTTGTAATTTGTGCATCGATTTTTATGGATCGACTTCAAATGCCGTTGTTGCTTGCCTTTGATAGATGCTGAAGACGATTTTATTTATCTCCGACAAATTCGAGAATTTGCGATAAAAGTGAAATTAAAAGTCAATCAAAACTTTTATGTGCAATGCGTTTTTTGAAATATATAATGCTCTTTTTTATTTTCTAAATATGAATGTTGTTGGCAATGAACCAATGTTTCTTATTACAATAGCAAAGAAAACATAGGTTTCCATGGTAAAAATACGTTTCCAGCAAATAGCAAATTTAATATAAGACAAAAGATAAATTGGTTGAAAGAGCTTGCGTTGAATTGATTGATATTTGAAATAATAAGCACTTAAAATCTTCAATTGTTAATTTTACCACGTATGCCCATTTTACCTCACAGTCACATTTAAGCGAAGGGTAATAATAAAAATCATTCAGATAGAAATATTTGAGAATTCATGTTTAAAAACTGAACAATTTGCATGTTGACAAAATTGGGAAAAAAAGCTAACTAGATCTGGGGTAGACAAAATCGGAAGGTGATAATATCGGGAAAGCACTGTAATTTTGATTATATTTGTTCTTTTTTCATGGTTTTAATGGTTTATAAACAGAGGGCGGAATATGTTTTTTTTTAAATATTTTTCCTTGATCATTTAAGCTTTTTCACACAATAAATCATAAAATCAGCCATGTGTTTTTTCTTTCGTTTCATAGTTATATTTTTTTGAATGTATCAAATTTTTGGGATTTCGCTCAATACTCCTATGCGACTATACTGCCATGCGCCTCCATTGATTTATAGCAACTGTAAGATGGTTATATCGATCAGAAAAGATCAATAATATCAAAGATTTCACCCTGCACAAATCAATAATAGGTTTGTTCCGATGCGTTAGTTCATTAGCTAGAACATAAACCCTGTTAGAGCGCATTGTATGAATATTTACGCTCATTGTTCTCAAAACAAAAGAAGCGCTCCTAGCGAATCCCCTTTTTCTACGTTTATCCGTAGGACGAAGAAAATCTAATGGCGTTTCAATTCATTTGGACGGAATTGAAACTCGTAGGACGAATTTAGAATCAAGAAGCAGTATTAGATTTTAAACAATATCTCAACAATTTGTGACTCTTGATCACGGTATTTACGTATGGAAAGGTGAATAAATTTAGAAGTCATTTTTGGTGAAAATATTCCATTTTTTTGTTTAAACTCGTTCAGAAAAGAGATGTAAAGCGCGGGTTGTGCTTAATAGGACGGAAATTAGATCAAAAACCCTACTTATTTCAATTCTGCAAATTCTGAGAACCATTACATCGTTTTGCTATGGCATGGCTGCATAAATATAATGTCAAAAATGAAGCAATAAATTAGCAATATGTACTGCTTAATTGCCATGTGTAACACATGCTTCAGAAAATTGCTATAAACTGATGTACTATGGTTCCAACCGGTCTGGAAAATAAAACGCTGGATATATCCAGTATAATAAAATCAAGTTTCAATAAAACAGCGGATAGGATGGAAGATGACGTGCCGGTGGTTGTGGTAGTGCCACAATAGGAAATAAAAGACAACCGTCCATCTTCGTCGTCTCGCCTCGTGGGTAACCTAGGATGACAATGGCGAACGACGACGATGACGGTGATGACGAAAGCGCGCATCGTTGTCGTCTGGTCTCCCTAGCGACATGGTCGTCACACAGTGATGGTCGATCGAGTTTTCGAAGGAAACGTACAACGGCAGAGATGACGGAATATAATCAAATTGCTCTTACAATGTTGTCCCACAGTGCTAATCTGCAACTCGTTGGATCCAATATTCATGAACTGAGGAAAAAGAAGGACACGGCTTGTGGGTGTGGTGGCAATCCCAGGCGGCATCGTGGTGACGACGCACGTTCCGGTGGTCGATCGTTGCGAGCTACGCGGAATAAACTGCATCGTTTTAGTGGAAGGTACATAGAACACTTTATGTTAAGCACGTATCACGGTGAAGAAAGAGAATTAATTTTCTGGAGCTCTACCCATTTGCAAAGATTTACGCATTGGCATAGGAATTCTTCGGTCGGAGATTCTTTCACTAGATTGAATTGAATTCCGTAGGAGATTCGGAAAATTTTAAAAGCGCTTCAAGCCAATTAAAAAAAAATGAGGAAAATTCTTCAACCACCATTGTAAAGGAAGGCTTATGATACATTGCTTCGATTGCAACCACCCACCCCTTCAAACCCATCGCCATTGTCAGTTCGGAAAACTGGCAGCTGTCTGCAAGATTCGGTTCGCGGAGCGGAGCGAAAAGAAAACGACAGAAAAATAATAAAAACACAACATTCTCGTCGCCACAACGGCGAGACGATATGGGAGAACAATTCCAGCAGCTTTCAGCACAATAAAATCCATCAAAACCCCGACCACGACGACGATGATGGAAAGCGCAAGAATCATCATGAGTTTTGTGGAGGACTGGATTTGAGGAGGGGAAACCACGGACTGCGGGATGGAAAATTCGTAACAACACGCGCCCTTTTTTCCATCAATATAAAATAGAACTGTTCCATGTCCTGAACCTGGATGTGGGAATGGAGGCGCAATGCCCAGCTGTCAAAGCACCCGCCGGGCACGGGCTGCAATCCCGGTGAAATGCGCAATGAGAAAAGATTGTTATCATTTTTATTCCTTACCATAGTTTATCCCCCACCAACGCTCCACCTTTCATACCGACTCCATTCCTGCATTTCCACTTCAGTTTTCCGCTGAGGAACCGCATTTCATTTCAAGTTTTTATTGTGCATCCATACGCGCAGTTCCTTCTTGTTTCCGTTGTTTTGCTTTTTCATGCGACGCTTTTCATACTTGCTCTTTCATTCCCTTGAAGTTTTGCTTTGTTCTCTCTTTTTATCTGTTTGAGAAACGATGTAGCGTAATTAGCTCACTTCATGTGCATTTTTACGACTTGTGATTCACGGTTTTTGATGTGTAAAGCGTTCCAGCGAGCGTGGTTTGCTAGCGTCTAGTGCACTGCTATAATGACGAATGGACTTGGCATGGTCTTTTGACTCAACTCTGGCTTTGAGGGAAGTAAGCTCAATGGATGAGAGGTAAAAGTTAAGTTTTTTTCAAAGCCTCTATGTTCGATTTTTTCGACACGCACGATCAAGGTTATCATGTTATGTTATGATCATACATTTATCAGAATATTTTTTCTATATTTCGTGTGTACAAAAATGTTCGCCGGGACTATCAACAAACCGTCTCCAATCGCAACGAAAACAGCATGTTGTTCTTAGTACAATTCATATATTTAGCTGACATGTGGCAATTTTTGGTTCCGTGACCCCATCCCTGGCACTTACGGCACTGAGTGAGGTTTTGAAAATTTCCTCCAGTATTCCTTGTCCTTCACTCGGACAAGTAGCATAAGGCTTGTTTTGTCTAAGGCCTTCAGGTTGTTTAGTTCACCAGACTTGAATTGAACTACATAAAAATCATTGAAAATCCTTTTGCGTGAATCGCCAGGACGGGATTTAGTTTTAATTTTGATTACTACAGGCTCAATTCCAAGTAATTTAGTCGATTCATCATTGATCTTATCCAGTTCAGTTTTGGTGTCGTAAGTAAAACAAATGTTGCTGCTTCTTAGTAAGATACTTCAAGTTTTCAGCCAATACACGGCATCCAACCTGACAGCCAATTTGAAGTGAAAACTTAAATTGAACAAAGTTCGAAAGTTCCTTACGAAGAGCGTGGAAATTGGAAGTGGTTACAACAATAGAGGGAACATTTTCCATTTTGACATTAAGCCGGGAATATTTAATGGGATTTTTCCTGGATGATGGATCTTTCCCATCATCCGTAAGCATATCGAATTGATTGCACAATTGAATTTCATCCGAAGGGGGATCAAGCTATTGCCCTTTTCTTTTGCGCTTAGTTTCTCCAAATCAACTTCCAGATTACTATAATACTGCTGTTTACATTTGTTGTTGCTTTAGTAACAGTAACACTTCCTTCAGCAAAAAGCATATAGATCCGCGCGGCAAGAGAGCATATGCTACGGTTAATGCTAGAACTGCAGAGCTCGATGCCCTAGAAGGTGTAGGTAAGCGAAATGTAGGCTGTTGAAACTTGGTTACTTTGATCGACATTTCATTTGCGTTTGCACAAACCATTCCTAATTTAGAGTGCTTAAATTCTTGAATCCTCTAAAAGGCAAAGCATTTAATACGCCGGTCAATTAAAATTTATTTTTATTTTTTAATTTGATAAGGCTCAACCGAATTAACTTTACAGAGCCGAGGCTTCTTGTTCACTATAAAATACATCTTAAAACTATAGTCAAAAGGTACAACACAATAAACATTTTATCTTCCGCTATCCAATAGTCTCCACCAGAACGGAAGCCACTTCCAGTGGTTTCATTGTATGGCAGATTCACCAACGGGGAGCAAAGCGCTTCCATTGCAGCAATGGACGCAAAACGTGGTCAGCACTCACACATTCATCACGAAACGGTTGCTTTCCAAAGTCAACGACGCATCGACTGAAAGAACTGCTGATGAAGAACAATGAGGAGGACCACACAATCGTTGCTGCCGAGTAAACAGACGATCACGTGAGACACATTGAGAGTGGTCTGCTTCTGTCGACAGCCGAGTGAACACTGATCAATTAGAATATTTTTTGTTGCTTTTGCCGGTTCAACACTTACCTGCCCTTGCATGAATGACATATTTTGACAAGATATTTTCAAAATATGCCCATGCATGCAGGCTTAGAAACCTGTTTAAAATACTGAATTGCCAAGGCAGAAACAATGTACTCACATTTAGATATATATCATAACAATTAAGGCTGATCAGTTACTGTAGTAGCTGGGGCACCTAGGTTAAAGTAAATTGTAATTTACCGGTGTCCTCGGGGAAGTGGTCAATTGTCAATTAGTATTAAAACTCGTCGTGTGACACATCAAACTTCACACGATTTTACAAAGTTTGGCAGGTAATGCTCTCATAAATTGTGACGCAAGTTCTGAATATGAAAGGATCATCGATATGGATACGCTTCACGTTGGAAATTGGCCATTCAACCGGAAAAATTTCTGGGGGCACTGGAATATTCCCGAGAGACCCATCGATGCAATTACTGGCCAAGTTCTCCGAGCGCACCAGAACATTTATGGTATCAGAATAAAACCATTACCGGTCAAGTTTTGTAAAATCATGATGCTTGCCATTTCGCATGACAGGTCTGATTCTTGTCGAGAATTGACCACTTCCTCGGGAGCACCTTAACATGCCCGGGAGGCTAGTGTCACCGTGGATTGACAGTAAAGCCTTTACCGGTCAAGTTTTGTACAATCATGATGTTTGATATGCCGCATGACGGGTTTTGGTTATTGTTGAAAATTGACCACTTCCTCGGGGGCAACCAGAACTTTTCCGGGATGCCCAATGTGATCATTGGTATAGCCTTAAATCGTCAAAATTCATCATATTAGTGAGAAAATAATACAGTACTTTCACGTTTTTGTCAGCCCCATCTGAAATTTTAGACTGACAACATCGGGAAATTTTCTTTTTCAATATTCAAACCATTAAAATGATTTTGAAATCAAGTTTAACCATTATGTATCCACTATTAATGGAATAACTGAAAAATGTTTACTATTCTTACAACAAAGGGTTTACCAAATGTCTCGAAAAGTTTGCGTACGGTTTGTTGAGCCGGTACATATTGTTCGGTTTCCTTAAATTCCGCTTGGCTTTCAGCGCTGCAACCAAGGCTGAACCTCCATATCTCAGTATCAACGAATATCCACTAGGGTGTTTCATTCTGGAAAAAGATTGATATATTTGATAGGCTGCTAACTTGGGCAACGTTAAGAGGTCGCGCCAACGATTTTAATTGTGTTCGGGATTTAGCACTGGAAAATACTGTCAATACTCCACGATATGGGTATTTGTGGAATCAGGATGACGTGTAGAAACTGGAAATCTATGTCTGGCGCCATTTTGAAATCCAAGATGGTGGTATCCGGGTCAGGGTTCTGCATTTTTGAAACAAAGAAAAGAAAATGAGCTCTCCTCAAAATCGCTTCATTTCGAGCAATATCATTTTCATGTAAGTCATCGTTTTTCTTGTTATCGAGTCACGATGAACATTCCTCTTTTCAAACATCACAGGACTATCACTTCGACAGTGAGCATGCATAAGGGCGAATACGCGATGATCGATTCTCTTCATCGATTTTCTCTTTGCATTACTACAGCTAAGCGAAACAATTTTCTAGAATTTGTTCAATGAAGAGTAGTAACAGGTTGTATTGGCTATCAAAAGCAACAGCAAACGCACCGATAAACGTTCAATCTAGCGAGTTATTAACGAAAGAGAAAATCGACGAAGAGAATCGATCATCGCGTATAGGCCCTTATGCATGCTCACTGTCGACTTGTTTCGTTCGTCGAGTGCTTCAGTTCATTTCATTTGAAGCAAAGACTTGTTTCAATTGACGCAATGAATGACTCGAAAACTGCTTCCTACGTTTTTTCCACTTTCACTTCAATTCGGGGCTCATTCAACTTGTCACGACCTGACGACGCAGGCATCAAAGTATAGTATCCGGATAGTATCCGCACAATATAGGTTGCCGATAGGGAAAGCATCCATATTAGGTATAGTAATAATATATTATTTTATATTGAACGAAAATTAAATTAACGAGGCCATTCTGGACTCCAAGATGGCGGCCATCGGTGTCAGGGAAAGCCTCAAATACCCCACAATATGGGTATTTTCAGAACGAAGACGACATGAAGGTGCGGAAAATCGATATTCGACGTTATTTTGGAATCCAAAATGGAGGCCAAAAAGTTTCCTAAGATGTGTCAAATACCCTAAGACATGGGTATTTTCGGAAAGGAGACAACGCGTGGGTGCCGAAAATCGATATCCGATGCTATGTTGGACTCCAATATGGCGTGCATAGGGTTTCAGAAAAGGTGTCAAATACCCTACAATATGGTTAGTTTCAGAACGGGGACAACGCGTAGATGCCAAAAATCGATATCAGATACCACTTTGGAATCCAATATGGCGGCCATCAGGGTTCAGAAAGTGTCAATACCCTACCATATGGGTATTTTCGGAATGAGGACAACGTGTACATGCCAAAAATCGATATTCGATGCCATTTTGGAATCCAATATGGCGGCCATAGGGTTTCACAAAAGTGTCAAATACCCTAAGATCTGGGTATTTTCGGAACGGGGACCACGCGTGATGCTGAAAATCGATATTCGATGCCATTGGTAGGCTATTTGATACTTCTTCTTAAATTGAATTTCAAGATAGCGTCGCCCATCGATTTCTGGCTTCTAGAGACGCCCGATTCCAAAAAAGACGGCGTGACATCAATTTTCGGCATCTATGTCTCATCCCCATCCTGAAAATACCCACATTTTAGGGTATTTGACACTTTTCCGCAAATCGGAAGCCGCCGTTTCGATTACAAAATGGCGTCGGATATCGATTCCCGGCTTCTAGACGTTACCCGGATTCTTAAAAAACCGTTTGTATGGGAATTTGTTGGATTAAAAAATGGCGTCGGATATTGATTTCCAATCTCCAGACGTCACCCCGATTCCAAAAATTCCCATATTGATGGGACGGCATCAGCATTGCCCATTTTTTCTGAAATAGGAAGCCGTCATGTTGGATTTCAAAATGGCGTCGGATATCGATTTCCGGCTTCTAGACAGCATCGCGATTCCTAAAAATACCTATATTGAAGGGTATTTGATAATATTTCCCACTTGTTCTGGAATCGGAAGCCGCCATCTTGGATCTCGAATTGGCGTCGCATACCAATTTCCGATCTGTAGACTTCATACCGGTTACAAAAATATCAATATTGATGAGTATATGACTGTATATCCACTTTTTCGTAAATCGATTTCAAAATGGCGTCGGATATCGATTTTCATCCTCTAGACATTATCCCGATTACTAAAATACCTTTATTGATAAGTATTTGACAGCATTTCTAACTTTTTCTTAAACTGGAAGCCGCCATCTTGGATTTAAAAATGGCGTCGCATATCAATTTTCGATCTCTAGATGTCACCCAGATTCAAAAAGTACCCATATTGATGGTAAACAAACCACCCAACAATGATAAATTTTACAACCATGTGTACAGATCAATGCGCACACGCTTAAATGAACCGAGTGAACAATCAACAAAAGTAATAAAAACTGCGCGAATTTGGATCAAACAGCTTCGCTTCAATGCAAAAGTAAGTTCATTTGGCAATGAAAGAAGAAATGAACACGAGTCAAGCCAAAACAAACAGCATGAAAACCGATCGAAAGTGTTTCTGTTGATGTTGACGGGGATACGCTCGAAGAGAAGACATAATGACTTTCAATTGAAAGTGATGGTTTAGAGCTTGATCGTCACTTGAAGATTTTCGATTGAAAGTGACTTTGTGGGGCCCTGATCCGGGTACAGAAAACCTGGAAAATAATGTCAAATACCCCACAATATGGGTATTTTCGGAATCTTGGATTTCAAAATGGCGTCAGACATAGATTTCCAGTTCCTACACGTCACTCTGATTCCAGAAATACCCACATTGTGGAGTATTGACAGTATTTTCCTGTTGTTCATGAACCGCAGGCCGCCATCTTGGATTTCAAAATGTCATCCGACATAGATTTCCAGTTCCTACACATCACCCTGATTCACAAAAAATACCCATATTGTGGAGTATTGACAGTATTTTCCAGTTTTTCATGAACCGGATACCGTCATATTGGATTTCATAATAGCGTCAGGCATGGATTTCCGGTTCCTACATGTCACTCCTATTCCAAAAATACCAATATTGTGGGGATATTGACAGTATTTTACAGTTTTTCATGAACCGGATACCGCCATCTTGGATTTCACAATGGCGTCAAACATCGATTTCTGGTCCTTAAAAGTCTCCCCGATTCCAAAAATACCAATATTGTGGGGTATTTGACAATATTTTCAAAAACCTCTTTTTACGAAGTAAATCCCAAATAACGAGTATTCTTTTTAGGAAGTAAATCCCAAATAACGAGGTTTTTTTTACGAACTAATTCGATTTACGAACCCCCGGTTTGGTTCTTAAATGGAGGTTCCAGTGTATTGGTATGAGTGTCAGCTTTAGTCTCATATATAGAGCTTTTTGACGTTTAATCGGCGTACACTAATGCCCATTTAAATCGAACGAGTGCGAGCAAGAGGGAAACAGATAAGTGGGAAAACAAACCATGCATTCATCCATGTGTGCTAGAAAGAGAAAGACGATTAAACGTCAAAAAGGTCTACACGCTATTTCAAAACTACCCAAATTTGGATAGAATCCACCCAGATCTGTCAAAACAGAACCTACCCAAAAATGGGTAAACTATGTTGAGAGTGACAAGTTGACAAATTAACAACGTCGATCGGATTCATGTCGATGTTGTTCATTTGTCAACTTGTCACTTCCAATACAGTTTACCCATATTTGGGTAGTTTCAGTTTTGACAGATCTGGGTGGATTTTACCCAAATTTGGGTAGTTTTGAAATAGCGTGTATAGGCTAACCGACGCGGACGGTGTCGACTTGCTGTCATTTGTTGTTTGTTTACCGTGCACGATGAAGGAGTACCGTGACGTCGAAGTAAAGTTGTTTGCGAGAGGTGAACCTTCCTCGGCTGTATTAAATTTGTAATTATTTTCATTTCACACTGAAATCAAGACTTGAAAGCGATTTAGCGAAAGCATTAAGCCTATTTAAATCACAAGTGCATTAAGAAACTTTACACTGTTTCAACTCAATAAACGTGGAATTTTTTTTTTAAAGTCGATCAAACAAGCCATCGAAGTTCACCTCAGTGTTTTTTTTGACGTTTGACAAGCCAGCCAAATTAGTGAGTGGAATTCGCTAACTGGGCTGCACTTTTAGCCCAGGTAGCAAACAAGTACAGTATTCGGAAGAAACATCGTTCTCTTTTTTAATTCATTGCCATTGGTGCATTTACTGACAGGTGCTCAAATGTACCCAAAGGATTGATTTTTGTTGAACACAGCTAGAATGAACAGATACACCAATCTACTCAAAGGTTAAATTTTGTCAGACGCAACTAAGCGCAACATACATTAAAAGACGCACATACTCATTTCAAGATTAAATTTTGCAACAACTACCACCGTCTAGCGGATCTCAATTGAACTCAGGAATGTTCCAACACCCAGTGGGAGCTGAATTTACCGTATGCGTGATAATGTTTGCACCATCGTACAAATAAGGTTCCCGTTTCACCTGTGCATATAATTCCATACCGTAGTAGGCTGTGTATAAAAGAAAATGATTTACTTAGTTTGACAGTTGCACCATGACGAAGTGGCAGCGTTTTCGTGATTTGTCCCACGCGCAAATGTCGCAAAAAGACATTTCAATCGCCGTGAGAGTGTCCCGGTGGACTGTCAAAAGGGTTTTGGACCGAGAAAAGAAAGGACAACTATCCGCGAAGGTGGCCACAGGTCGTCCGAGGTCAGTTCGGGTTCCGAGGGTTATCGCTGCTATCAAAAGGAAGATTCGGGTGAATCCAGTGCGTTCAATAAGGAAAATGGCAAAGGAACATGGGATCAGTGACTTTACGGCACGGAAAATCGTAAAGAAAGATTGCGGGGTGAAGTCGAGGGCATGGAAAAACAAAACTCACATGATTACCAACCGCATCTTGAAGTTCCTTAAGCGAAAAAATCCGGTAATCCTGTTCAGCAACGAGAGCATGTGTACCGTCGATCCCGTATCAAATTCCAGAGCCGACCGGTATATTAGTTCTCTTCCGGTAAAAGACGTGGCCGACGAGCACAAGAACGTGTATCTGACCAAGCATCCTGCTAGCGTTATGGTTTTTGGATTGGTGGCTTCCGATGGCAAAAAAAAATGGACCTCGCGTTCATTCCAGAAGGCGACAAGGTCAACACGGAGGTCTACATCGGGATTTTAAGTAAGTATGTTCTTCCGTGGATCAAAGAACAGTACGGTCCGAAGCCAAATGTTGTATTTCAACAAGATGAGGCCACACCTCGAACCACACTCAGAAGTGATTGCAGGAACATCTTCCGTTCTGAGCGAAGGATATGTGGCCGCCATCCAGACCCGATCTTAATCCGCTGGATTACTCAATATGGCGGTTCTAAACGCCACCCGAGTACAGTAAGCCTCAGAGAAACATTGACCCGTACCTGTAGAGAAATGGATCCAGACTACATTATTAGAACCTGCCGTGCATTCCGGAAGCATGTGGAGGCCGTTATTGCAGCAAGTGGAAACTCGATCGATGATTAACATAGTTTAAGACTCTGAAAAACATCCCCCCCCCCTTTGTATAAAAAAAAAACTCGAAATCGACATTTTTGAGATTTTTTTTTTAATTTTGACATTGCTCAATGGTGCAAACATTATCACGCATACGGTATGTTAGACCCAAGATCATAGAAATGTCCTTTTATTTAAGTAATTTTTGCTCAGTTCTTTTTAAAATTTGAAATGATCAACCATCTTCATACTTCACCGAGTTATTGTTCAAAACTAGCGAAATCAATCATACTTATTAAAAGGTTTTTGAAGAAAGATTTCCCTGAATTTGAATGAAATTCAATGAAAAATGAATTCCCTGATATTTCCTGATTTTAAATAAATCACACAGCTTCTAGAGCTGAACGAAAGACAGTACATCTTAATGTGATTTTTGTTGTTGTTAAAAATCATGTTAGTGTCGCAATGTTACATATTTTAATAATACATAATCTAATAAATTTTTAGCTTTCCTCAATTCCAAAGGTAAAAAAGTCGACTATTGATCCACCGTTCTACTGAGAACCCGACACCCCAGAATCAAATAAAGGACCTCGAAACAGAATCCTATCCCGTAAAGAGATTTATTATCTAATGTCTTTTCTGTCAACCTATCAAATCCCGTTCATTCCGAATGGCATATTACAAATCGATATGCTGCTGTGCCAAAGCCTTCAACTTCCGTTCCTGCTCCTCCAGCTCTCGTAGTTTATCCTTTGGCGAAAAGTAATTAGCCAACATAAGCGGAACACTACCATTGTTTGTCAGCATCATCAGTACAAAAGGTCGGTCAAATGCCAAATTTTTCGCGCCACCTTGTGCTGAAACATATCACACATTGCGTCACTACGTACTGTCAAGTTCAATAAACATTGATACCTACCTTTGGTTTCGATTGTAGTCTCACTCGCATTAAGCCGCAGTATACATTTCATCAGGAAATTCTTGACGGGATACAAATCCTCCTTGCCCTCGGCCAGTTTGATTGAAGGTGTCGTAAACAGAGAGCTAAACACTTCAAACACTTCCATGACGTATGCATCTTCTTGGGAATTGTACTCAATCGACACCCTCGGAAGGATCAGGGCAACATCCGCTATCTGTTTGGCCAAACCACTTTCGATTTGACTAATTATGTCGACATTCAACTTGTCATTAAATTCCTTGATGGATGATGCTTTGTCGGGAAGAATCAGCCAAAGCTTGATTCCGGGTAGTTCATCACGTTTCAGCTCTACTACTTCAACCTTGGGATGGTCCAGTTTGGCGTATGAAGTACGAATGTTTCCCTCTAAAAACTGTACTTTTTCCCCTTGAAATGTTTTCTCCCCGTTTGCGAGCTTTAGCTGCGATGGCCAATCGAATGAAAATGCTCCAGCCAAAAACGCTTCCGTTTTCTTGTTCACATCGTAATCATGGACTAAATCATCCGTTCCTCGGATTTGAGGATTTTTAATCCAATCGTTGACCTGTTTAAGGAACCCCTGTTTCTCGTCAAAGTTCGTCGTTACAGTTTCAATAGTCTTTAGGGCCGAGTTAATTTGACCGATGGATTTGCCGTAGTACAGGCGAGCCACTACTTGAGACTGCTTAGTGATGCACACTTTCAGCGAGTGATCCGTGAATGTCTCGAATTCCTGCATCTTTTCCATGCTGGCATTATGGGGAATGTCAGCTAGTGAGTGAAGATCGTACTTGGCCGATGCGTCCATTATGCCGTAAAGTGATCTGAACACTTTGAAGATCAACAGTGGAGCGACAACTAGATTTTGATCTTCCACGAAGCGTTTCTGTTAAGGATTGAGAGTGCCACTCATGCAGAAGGAACGTTGATAATCATTTCACCTACCTTGTAGAATTTGACGGAAAACTTTTTCAAAACTTCTTCAACATTTATTTCCGGTTTTACAGACACTCTGCCATCCTTCATGATTTCAGCTGTTTTATGTGGTCTGCAATGCATGATGAAAATTGTTTGGACCAAAAGGAACGCTAGGCAGAGTGCTATCGAGCACATGTTGGCGATTTGTCGGAAGCTGTGATACTGATAGATTTCCACAACTAGTTGATGAGTTCCAGTGAAGCTTTCCCTATCGAATGTGACATCTGTCTGTTGAATCAGACTGTTTTGTTTGATAGATCTATTTGTTGATTGGACATATTGCAAGTTGAATAAACACCTCAACATGAACGGAATCTACGCTTGAAATCAAGAGCACGACATACAAACTTAAAACCAGACAACAACTACAATTTTGTAAAGCTTCGGATTCGCAACAGATTCAGTCAGTTTGCATTTCCTGAATCACAAAGGCGAAGACTCCTGATCCATCGTTCCCGATCCCAGATAAAGGAACCCTTTTCCATAATGGAATAGTGAGATTGATAGTTCTCCGGTTCCTGCATCAAAGGAAACTTGCTACAATCAAAATGACAATAAATGGGGGAAATTGGAACAAATTGAGCAAAGCTTCTTTGTAGGAAAGATACCTTTCGCCGGTACACCACAAACAGAGAGCAAAGAGCTATTTGCTTTCAATTTAAATTGCATTTCGATGCTAGAAAAAGACGGATTATCCGCAGAATGTTTTATGGAATGGTTTCGTTTTCCAGAAAACGAGGATTCCACCAGCAACGACACCGTTGAATGATTTCTGTTCAACATGCTAGGCGGTTACATTTTCCGCAGTGTAGAATTCGAATCGTGGATTCTTCGGTAAAGAGATAAATCACTTCGCCAAACATTGGATAATTGTGCGGAGTTTATGTAAACATTTCCAGCTGAAACTGATCATTCGTCTGTCAGTGAACGATTCTTATCTTGTACAATCACAAGTTTGCTTTCGCTGTGCAGGCAAGCGACAATGATGGCAACGAAGCAAACGGAATATTAAAATCAGTCTCATTTGCATATCGCTTCATGACCTACGTGACTATTTATTCGCCCAAGGCTTATCCGACCATCTGGAGAACCACCTGTAATCAAGCGGCTCCTTCCTAATGGGACGGCTTTCGTCGTGTGCGACTAATTTTACTCTGTGGGACCTTAAATGGGTTGCTCGAGTTGTGTCGCTTCCAATTCACCACCACCATAAAACTGGGAATCAACACGTTTAGCGTTCGTGTCTGAATTACTTTCCGCTGCCGTACCTTTGATGATAAATGCAACCCGATGAAAAATTTTCTGCTACCGCCCAACAGTTTTATTTTATTTTGATACGTAGATTTGATCGTGCATAAATACTATCCACAAAGTACACAGCCTGTAATCGCATATCAGTTCCATTTGGATTTTCGTCAATTTTAAGATAGCAACATTATCCACTATCAATTGGCATCTCCATTAAGGTTCAATTTACTTTGATGCATTTTAAAAAAAATTAAAAGCAGTTTTTTTCGATGCATTATTTTAGATTGCAAAAAGCTCGCGTCATTTTGTGTAAACTATCAAAAGGAATCGAATAGTGCAAGTTTTTTGCAATCTGAAATAATGCGTCGGAAAAAACTGCTTTTGAAATTTTCCAAAAAGCATCAAAGTAAATTGAACCTTAAGCAAAGTAATCGCATATCAGTTCCATCCTCAAATTCAATCTTCCAGGGATCAAGTTAGAGTTCTGCTCTTTGGATTGTCATATTTTCGCTGATATAACAAAACAAGTAAGTTTGATGTAAGTGGTTTAATCTTGAAAAAAAAAAATCAATTAATTTACAATCATTTTTCAAATATTTACATGGAAATTGCACTTCGTAAATTCAACTGCCATTTTCTCAATGCTTACTTTTTCCATATGGGATTGATATGGGATTATAGACAGTACAGCCATTTTACAAAATTCCTTAAAAGAGTGGTACCAAAAAACGGGACGTGTTAGGGTATAAGCTGGGTGATGCAAACGCGGAACCCAAAATCAAACCCATTTTGAGCTGTCAAATCGAACTAATGAACAGTGAGAGAAAATCGACACGATATGTGTGACAAAACGAATATAAGTATTGCAGTCCATCAATATTAAAAATGTTCAAGCTTATCTCAAATCATGCTATGAATAGTGGGATGTAGTGAAAATAAATTTTTACAAATATATTAAAATAACTTTTAAACTTTTTTCACCAACAATTGGCTCATTTTGCTTCCCTTTAACCATTCACAAAGTAACGAACGAATACAAACAATCGAAAAGATACGATTGAGCTTTACGTTTAAGGTTATTCCTTGTAGAGTCCACAAATGGCCGCCACGTAGGCTATACATGCACTTCCACTTCGAATTTTCAATTACACAAATCTCGAAAATCGATGCCCCATTTCACCTGAAATTGCTGCTTAATGTATGCTGCAGTGCAGCAAACGTGGAGTATCAATTTGAATGTTACACCTATCGTAAAAGCTGCTATTTGTGCACCTTTATAAATTTTCGAAGTGGTTCCGAGAATAAGTATGTCACAGCGATTCACCTTAATACCATAGAGGTAACTCTAAGACCAGAAGGTCCCGAAGAAACGAGCTCAACTTTTTGGCTCAGCTCTGGTACTATCTTCGGTCCCAAGCTAATCGATTCACCCCTCGAAACATACGAAAATCTACTAACCCCTCATTTTATCTGTCAAACTTTCATAGCGAATCAAAACAAACATAGGGTAGTAGTAGAATTTCAACTAGAATGGGGTACGTTAGTCGATTTGCTTGGGACCAATAGGCTAGTCAAGTAGTGAGCCAATTTAAAATCGTTAGTTTCGTATTGATTGTTGTTAATACTGTTTGGCAGCGCATGCCAAAGGCTTGGCAGCCATCATATTGAAGTAACGAAATTTTTGTTGTTAGTGGAATGCTCAAATTTAGTTCCACTTAATAAATTTTGAGAAAATATGTTTTGCATGTTTTCTCTTAAAAAAAAACGTTGCTTTTCGCCAAATTTCGGAAGCGCAAAGAGAAAGAGAGAATACAAATTTCAATTGTTTTCCGCTAGATGTCTATGATAGTTTTTCCAGAATGATTTTACAAATCAGCCTATTATCTGTAAGAGAACCGTTTTATATTGGTTTCCAATTTTTAGGGATTAAGCGTTCTTTCGAGTTAGTTTGATCGACGTTTTAGTCTATTTATGAAATCAACATTACAATCTGAGTTGACAAAACTATCTTATATTTTTTTAAATCCACTGAAAACCTAAAATGAGAAAATCGATTAACGGATTCGCGCAGTCATTAGGACCTTTTGTAAAGTAATGCCAGAAAAGTTCACGCTTGTAAACAAGTGTTTGTGCTTCAACGAATGCAGCTTACTTCGATTGAAAATAAGCCGCGTAAAACCAAAGAAAAATCGCAAATAAGCAAAACAAATGATTGAACATGGCACAAACAACAACAACGTATGCATTCAATTTAGCAGTTGTGTTATCGTTAATTGCAGACTCAAAAAATACATGATGATGGAACAAAACAATTACATGGTAAATTACATTGTGGATGATTTGGACTTCGCGAACAACAGATTTCAATCGATTCGGGGGGAAAGAGCTCCAAAAACTAAAATGGAAAACGTTGAATGCTCTTGAAGATGCTACTATGACACCGGAGCAGTGGGAGTTTTCGTGGCGAGACCTCAAGCAAAAAACTAAAACGAAGTGGTTGACTATTCTGAATCACCAGAGTGGGGAGAATGAACTATTAAAAAAGAAAAGAGACTTTCTCTCAGAACTTGAAAATATCGTTGTCATACAGAAGGATACTCTTGACGGCGACGGCGGTGGTGGTTTCAATGAACCGGTAAGACGATATTTGTTATTATTTGCCTATGTGCTTTTTTACTAAGTGTGATTTTTATTAGACTCTTCCAGTTAATGTAAACGCCGATGATGATGCCCAGGATAGCGTCATCAGCGAATTCCTAGAAAAAGGGTTCTAGAACGTTCAAGCTAGTGGTAGCGGAATACCTTCATTTGAACTAGCTGACATAACGTCATGCTCCGCACTGACGAATGACGATCCAGCACCAGTTCCTCCTGTAATTCAGGCAATAAGCAGGCATATAAAATCATTTGCATTCATTTCATACATTCATTTACATTCATTTGCCTCTATTTTTTCATCAACAGCATTCCGCAAAATGATTTATAGAGCTTTACTAGGTTTTGTTATTAGCTACAGCTTTTGTTCATAACTCAAATATGTATCTCTTATGCATTACGAATTAGAGCGGGCAGAACTTGTTACTGTTTTTTAGTGAATGTAAAATACATTCACTGAAAAACAGTAGTGGCTTCTGTTTGCTCTGGTTCGTCATGCATAAGAGATACGGATTTGAAATGTTAACAAAACCTACAAAAGCTCCATACATCATTTTGCGGAATTCTGTTGATGAAAAAAGTTAGGGACTAATGAATGTAAATGAATGCACGAAATGAATGCAAATGATTTTCCATGCCTGACAATAAGTGCACGTTCACGAGCAACAGCAGATACTGCAACTGGAAGACAACTCTGTAGAGGCCAACATTATTCGGAGACAGGAATCCGGAACATGGAATCGAAGGTATTCAAATGCCTTGAATCTATGCGAGCGGATAAGAAGGAACACATGAAGTGCAAAATGGAGCTGCAGGAGAAAATGTGGGCCATGGAATAGAGGAAGCTAAAAAGGAAGAAAAAAAGGAAACAATAAGGAAAAAAAAGAAGAAGGGAAGTAAAGCCGTCGGTCTCCGGTTCATGAGTTGATTGGTCGATAGGTAGGGTCCAGGTGAAAACAAAATCGACGGAAAACATTTCAAGAAAAAAAAATAGAGAAAGCTGGCAATCAAGCAGCAGAAAGTTGATGCAATAAACTCAATCAACGAAAATCAAACCTACAGATGTTCCTTAACTGCTATTGATCATTGCCAAACAAACTGTATATGATATTCACTTCGGTTTTTTGCTAAATAAATAGAACCTTTCCTGTTAAGTGGATCACACTGTTTATTGTACACAAGATTGAATAGTCAAAGCAAAACAATTAATTATCAAATTACAATCGTTTGCTGCAAATAATTTATCACTGGAAATAGTTTTCCTTTGGTTTGTTTTTTTCCGTCGATCTTGTTTTCCGTGCTGAGCACCAATGCTACTGACGTGCCAGGAAGGCAGCTTCCACACCTGGACCCTACCACCTATCGACCCATCAACTCATGAACTGGGGACCAACGGTTTTACTTCCTATCCGAAGGAAGGCGTGAGCCGGGATGTTATGCCTCAGAACATCCCGGCGGCGCCGACTGGGATTGAACCCAGGCCTGTTGGGGTGAGAGGTAATCACGCTTACCACTACACCACCGGCGCCGTTCACTGGAAATAGTTATTTACAATATTTATTCTTTCCCTTCTTCCTATATCCAAAATACCACCATTATCATCATCATAAGCAACATGTTCCATTCCATCAACGTCGTCATTACCTTCATTATTGAGATTTTCAGAAAGTTATGAATTATCACACAACAATTGATAATTTATCCACAAAAGTCCTTCTCATATCGCAAAAGTGAGTTACTGGTCAACATCGAGTTGGGGTCTGGTAGAATTCAGGTTGGTTTCGGGTAGCCATAGCTTTTTCGACGGAATATCGATCAGAGCTCTGTTTGTGTGTAGGTTACACTCAATTAAGAGATGTAAAGCGTTTCTCAAATGCCTTCGTGAAGTGACTAAGCAAACTTATATCACTCATTCGAATGAGGTCTCTTTGATAGCCGATAGCTGCTTTTCTCATTTTCATCAAATATATTCAATTGATTTTGAGCTAGAACCAGCTAGAAAGAAGTAATGTGCTCACACAAGTGCGAAGTGAAAGCCGAAGCCGAGAGAACTCTCCGTCAGAGTAGGCTGAATCCACCACCGGGGTTAACCGAGTAGAACGCGACGCTGCACAGTGCTCTTAAAGTGCCAAAACGTGCCAAAACGTGCGTTTTTTAGTTTATGCAAAAACTGTCCATTTAAGCCATAAAGTGTCTTCGAAAAAGTTTGTGCAATTAAAATGCCCCTTCTTTTGAGCTTAGTCATTTCATGATTAATCCACCTAGCAGAGAGATGAAAAAATACTTTTTTTGTTTGATAATAAGCAGATCAGCAGAGAATACTAAAGAAGACTAATGATTTGGTATGCATTGGGCAGCATTTTAAGTATACTTTCAAATGTAATCAACCTGGTTTGCCCAATTTTGCCCGACTTCGAGCTATTGGCCTTGGAAATAGTGCTAATTTTTGAGCAAAACCTTGAATATCTAAAGAAATATTGAAGATAGGGACTTGTTTGTCAAGACAAAATGGCGTATTAAAAAAAAAAATAAACATACTAATGTCAAAAATTACTTCATGAAAAGTTAAATGCAAAAAAATATTTTCTGAAGGCTCATACCAAAAAAATGACATATCTCTGTAAACATAAAAGATAGAGGGTAGACGTCTTTAGCAAAAATGTTTGTGTTAATATTGTCTAAAACTTTGCTCCAAATACCATTTTGCTGTCTCGACAAACAAAAAAAGAAAATTTTTCATCTCTCTGCTAGGTGGATTTATCATTAAATAGCTAAGCTCAAAAGAAGGAGCTTTTTAAGTGCACAAACTTCTCCGAAGACACTATATAACTTAAATGGACCGTTTTAGCATAGTAAAAAAAAAAACGCACGTCTTGGCACTTTTAGACCACTGTGCTCTGGTAGCTAAATGGCTAACAAATTGGAGAGGCGATCAGCGATCTGGAAGCGCCAATTAGCTGAGGTAAAGTGAGGTGCGTATTACAAGTGGTTCCGGGGAAAAAGGGCAAGGCGTCCAAGGAGGTTTTAGTGCGGTAAGAATCCCACACACCGTGTCACCGTGACTGTGCGCTCAGTCGTCAAACGGTGGCACGATGGCCTTTTTAAAGGTTTCCTCCTTGCCAAAAAAGGCACACACATACACACACACATGTTCTGGGTATCCCCCGAGAAGTGACAAGAATCTGATCACAAGATGATTTTTGCTTTACTCCCGAATGCAACCGAAACTTCCATAACGGCTTGCAGCAGTCCCTTCGCGTCTGCCATCAGTGAAGATTAAAAAGAGATAACAAACGATGCTTTCTCTTTCTAAGAAAATGATGTGCAATGGAATCATTTTTGTGTCGAGTCAACTCTCAGTTTGACTTTTGCACGTTGTGAACTGTTGTGAATAGTCTCGCAATATCAAAGGAGCTTGTAAAATCAATATCAAGCATGATATTTTGTTCCAACATCACGCGTGATATTGCGAGCACATAAGAGCGGAAAAATATCAATTGATTTCTGATTTTGCCATCCCAAAAGCCAATAAATCAACCCATGAAGTTAGCAAGTTCCGGCCAATAGCCTTGACATGCTGTATGGCCAAGGTCCTGGAGCGAATGGTCAACAGGAGGCTAAAGCATTTCCTTGAAGCCTAAAACCTGCTAGACCGTCGAGGGTACGAAACGTCAACTTATTTCGCAACATTAGGGGAGGTCCTCAAGAGTGCCAACGATAGCGGTCTCCACACCAAGTTCGTCTCGCTGGATATATCGAAGGCCTTCAACAGGACGTGAACGCCCCTAGTCTCAGAGCAGCTTGGCAGCTGGGGGCTGTGTGGACAAAATTTCCTGACCGATCGTTCTTTCAGAGTCGCAGTTGACAACATGAGGTCCCAGCTTTTCAGAGAAGAGACGGGCGTCTCACAAGGTTCAGTTATCGCCGTTACCCTCTTCCTTGTGGCCATGAACGAAGTTTTCGGAGGACTGCTGAAAAATGTTTACATTTTCGTGTATGCTGACGATGTACTTATCGTAATTACCGGCCCAACAGAAGCACGTAACAGGATCAAGGCCCAGGCAGCAGTCTTCGCTGTAGCCAGGTGGGACAGCGCGGTAGGTTTCCAGCTTTCGGTCACCAAAAGCGTCAGGTGCCACGTGTGTCCATCCCGGCACCGTGTCAGTGGGCCACCTATCAAAGTTCAAAGCCAGCCCATACCACTGAAGAAGCCGGTCCGTATTCTGGGGGTACTTGTTGACCGGTCCCTCAACTTCGAGCAGCACTTTAATGCGATCAAGAACGACTGCCGCATGCATCGATGCGGTTATTCTGCCCTTCCGCCATCGTATAAACGCAGCAATTGCAACGAAAGCCGCTGCCTTTACCGCAATGACCTCCGAAAATTACAGGATCTTTCTCCTCGATGAGGGAAACATACTCCTCCGCATGACTGCCAATTCGGAGCTTCCCCCAGTGGCCAAGGTCTACTGGTACGGAGACAAAAGTTGGCGCATACCTCCACCAAAAATCGAGAGTAGGATAAAGAGCAGGTTCAAGGCTGGAGATAACTCTGCAGCGCTAAGGATAACAGTAGCCGAACTGCTAGGCTACACACTTAGAAATACTTATTTTTACACGTTACGGAATTCATCTTTGCCAAAAAGGATGAGACGTAAACAAACATGTCACAAATTAAGTGCTCCGAGACTGAAATGTTTGAAAGTACGTTTGATTGAGCTGAATTTCGCATCTTTTATGACTCAAATTTATGTCAAAATTGACGCTCGTATATGTCACTCTCAGAGCACCTAAATTTACATGAACTTGTTTAAGTGTGTAGGACTACCCAACCCATGCCCAAATATACACAGACAGATCGCTTTCCCGAGCCGGGGTTGAAATTGGAGTAGCCGGAATTTCAGCACCGATGAGTAGCAGCCTACCGCCACAATGCTCGATTTTCTCCGCTGAAGCTGCGACCATCTTTGTTGCCGTTACAACACCCTCGGATCGGCCCATACTGGTGCTATCCGATTCGTAAAGCGTGATACAAGCCCTTACATCTGAGACTCACTCCTGGATACAGGGTATTGTGGAGGCCACACCTCCGAACACGGTGTTTTCCTGGATCCCTGGGCACTGCGGTATCCCAGGAAATAGCGAAGCCGACAGCCTGGCAGGGTCTGGACCAGCTGGCCCCCGTTACACCGATGAAGTGCCACTACAGGACATAAAGCGAAAGATAGTCAGCAAAATGTGGGAAGCCTGGGAAGCAGAGTGGTGCCAATCCCAATCCCTCTTCATTCGAAGAATCAAAGGAACGACGAGCAAGTGGACGGATATGTCGAAACTACGGGACCAGAAGGTGGTTTATCGTCTTAGGACAGGCCATACAAGGATCTCACATAGTTTTGATTGAGACGCAGTTCCACAGAATGTGCTACGTTTGCGGACCCACTGCTTCGGTGGAACACATCCTATGCCTGTGTCCGCAATACCAACAACTACGGGAGCAGTACGCACTTCCCAACAGCATTAGGGACATACTAGGCGACAGTTATTTATTTCCTCAAGGACGCTGGGCTATACAACAACAATTAGATCCTTTTAACTTTCTTTTGGCTGACGGGACATCTCTGCCGGATGGGGGATTACCCCTCCTACGGAGGAGCTCTGATGCAAAACCGTACATAACTTTGATGTACCAGATTGTTTTTTCTCGTTGCCTGTATTGTTAGTCTTTTTACTGGAATCTGTTTTAATTGCTTCTATTTGAGTACATGCCAACTCCATAACAAAATTTGAAGGTAGAACCCCTCTCTGGGGTCTCCTATTTTATAGAGATGAACTAGCCAACGGCTAAAAATCTCTCTAATAAAGTAAAACAAAAATTATATAATACCGGTATTTCGACATTGAGAATGTGATTGTGGTAAAATACCAGTGTTCGTAGATTTTTTGTAAAATTTTTGGTAGTTTTTTTTTCCATGTGTCTCGAAAAATTCTTGCATTTATTAAAAAAAATCAAATTTACGATTTTATTTCTTCTTAAAAATAGTCGTTTGGATTACATGGCATCTTCAGAGAATAAGCAGTTTTTTGAAATTATTTTATTTGTACAGGCCTATTTGAACAAACTTTACAGAGCCAAGTTATTGTTTGTGTTAAACATAATTGATGTCATTAATCTAGAGTTAAAGGAATTGAACGGAATACTTGCGGTCGTCTCGAAGTTACTGGAGATTTACAAATGTTTTAATGGCGAGAAGAAGAAGGAGATTTGAAATATGATTTACGTTACAAATATTTCACTTTTTCCAAAACATGAACTGATTTACATTCAATTTGATATCAGTAATCTAAGCACACAATTATTAAAAAAAAATCATTTAAAAAAAAAACAACAAAACACAAACTAATTAACTATCACCTAATTTCAATCTTCAAAAGAACATATGTATATGAATTTCAAAAACTCCAGATCACGTCTAGCCAAAATATCCCGAACTGGAACATTAGGTTGTCCATCTCGAGCCCGATCATATGCGAGGGTTCTGAATACCATTATTTAGACTTGTAGAATGCTTCAAAACCTCGATAAAACTTGCACTGTTATTTGGGATGTCTTTCATAAGTATAAGATTTCCAATCTAATGATTAGTTAGTAACTATTTCATTTGACGATTGACTGGAAAACATCTCCAGCAACATTGTAGGTGAGAAAATTTCATACTAGAATAGCTATACTACATTTTCTTAGAGCAGTATGGAACAAGGCTAGGAGATAATGAACAAAAAGTATGGTCTTCCCATAGTAATTCCCAAATAATCTTCAAACGGTTTTGTGCACAGTCAGCTTCTATCCAATTGAGTTCAAATTTTGGGAGGCTGATGAGGTCCCAATTTGGAACTGTTAGTGAAACTTTAAAATTTTGCAGCAGTTCAATTTTCAGTAATTGCTAGGGGGAAGTTAAAAGAACTTCCAAGGTGAATTTAAAGGCTACGTTAGGCAAGACCTCTATTCCAGTTTAGAGAAATTCTAGGACAATTTAAAAAAGTCTTAGTTCTTTTTGAAAAGACATCCAGGGCAAAGCCAAGGAATTTTCAGGGAAAGTTAAGTATACTTTTAAGCAAGGCAGCCCCTGCCTCTGTGTATTCGCTTTTAATTGAAGCAAAATGTACCATACGACATTGAAACTAAATTATGATAATGTAGTTGGATACATTTTTTGCATTAACATTTCTTCTCGGGCTACGCCTAACCTAAATTCCAAGTACAACTCGTGTTTAGTGTTTTCCTTTTCTTCCACCTTTTTTTTCTACACTCCCCGAACGGTATCCTTGAACTTTTCCCTTTCTAGTTCTCGTTTGATTTTAGCCCTTATATAGAGCATGGAACCTAGCTATTTACAGGCTGACACACACACACACACACACCTGCTTGGCGTGGATGTTTAATTTGTCCCCACTCTTTTTCCATCACTTTACTCGGCCCAGAATTTAACCCAACTGTGATTGGGACGGGGCATTCGGAGGGGTTGAATTGTGATATTTGATTGCTGATGTCCTCAAGTTACCATAGTATCCAAGCCAACTTCGACAGAACGAACGCTGCACCCTGGTGACAGTCGGCAGAAAATAAACAAGCAAGAGTTGTAGAAATTGGAAAACCCGAAGACAAGTGAAAATGAAAGAGGATTTTCTTTCTGCTCGTCCTGTTTGTCCTGTGCACCATCAGCCAGCAACGTCCGTTGTATCCCACTGTACGGATTCAACAGGGCGTCAAATGAAGAAATCAAATATTAATGGTGTCATTTAGCGAAACGACGACCACCGACTGGGTTAGCAACATGCTGGATGTTTTAGATATGGATTTTTTTTTGTGTGGAAGAAAAAGAAGTGCAATTTTTTTTTTTTATAATTCCAATTCTGGAATTGCTTGGCGAGACGTTTTTTCCTCAGGATGGTATGATTGAAACAAGATGCTCAGCAAAAAGAGGTAAACTAAAAATTCGATTTTGCCGGAATGAGATGATAAGGCGGGGGAAATGTCGTCTCTGCCAGTTGGTTGGCGTGCACATTTAAAAAAAAAGTCATGGATTTCAGTGCTGTGAGACTAATACATACAAGCTGCACTGTTGACCTGAAATTCTGCTCAATAGAATGTAATTTCCGCAGTAGTATTTTTTCTGGTCTCATTCATTCGATGAATTCCGTTTCGTTTAAATTAGTAAGACATTTCAAAGTATGTTTCACTGATGATTGATTCGTGAGAAATGGATGTTTGGAGTCATTGAATACATTGTGGAACTAACTTCAGAATGAATGGTTTCTTCGACAATGTTGGCCTTGGTTTCTATTAAAAATGCAGCTAGAACCGGTTGTACTAAAATCGGTGAAACCAACTCCGAGAAAAGTGATTGAGTAGCACTGTGTTACTAACCAAATTTCACTAATTTGAAAACATCACCGGAGCCAGATATCCGACCGGTTTAATTTTTTGATATGGTTCTACGGGAGCTAGAAAAAACACACACACAAACATGTAACTTGTTGTTGGGATTTATCCTGCTCATTGCTCATCATTTTACGTTACCGGAATAGTGGATCAAGCTCGTACCTGTAAAGAGAATAAACGTAGAATTTTGTAAGTATTTTTTAAATAACTTTTTCTAACACTCCGAAAACGATGACTCTGGTAAAAAGTGCAACGGAAAATTGGCAACGTTTGAAAAATTATTTCTCTGCAGTTTATTTATAGATTTTAAATTGATTGAATTCCATGAAAATTTTAAAGTCTCTAGTACCTGACTCAGCAAAACAGGTAGAAGAATTGATTGCGCTAATGAATTCCAATATCCGTGCAGAAGTGGAACAAGAATTTCAAATCAAACTAGTGTTCACTCGGCTGTCGACAGATGCAGACCACTCTCAATGTTTGTCACGCGATCGTCTGTTTACTCGGCAGCAACCATCGTGTGGTCGTCCTCTTTTTTCTTCATCAGCAGTTCTTTCGGTCGATGCGTCGTCGACTTTGGAAAGCAATCGTTTCGTGATGAATGTGTAAGTGCTGACCACGTTTTGCGTCCATTGCTGCAATGGAAGCGCTCTGACCCCGTTGGTGAATCTGCCATACAATGAAACCCCTGGAAGACAAAATGTTTATTGTGTTGAACCTTCTGACTCAAGGGGCGGTCACTCTACACACTTTTTTTGCGCCAACTTTTTTCTCAGTGTACCTCAGTGTGCCGCAGCTGTACCGGCAGTGCCAAGAAGTCATTGAACTGACTTTTGATTGCTTGTGAATAATGCCTTGTTTGGCAACCCGGTATTTTAACAGCTCTTGTTTTTATTTTGTGTTTCAAAAACAACACGGACTCCAGTTGGGACTACACACTGGATGCATCCGTCTCCAAGGATGTCTGCAACGGACGAGCTCCGTTGCTACACGATCCTTCCATCTTCGGCGGAAGGCCGACCCCGCACAACGAACGTCAATCATTAGTCAACTAACCTTTCTGGAAGCCGGCGGAGGAATCGGATTTGCACCGAATTTTTCACCGCGCGAGTATCATCCGTCGGAAAACTGGAAACCAACACCGGCCGGAACACACGTTGGACTGATGAAGGACGCACTGCTGACCCGAAACGGACCAGCCAATTTTCCAAGCAGAACTACTTGTCAGAGTCCACCAACCCGTACACCCTGCCGGACAATTCGATCAGCTTCAAGGTCTACTGCGCCTCCAAGAACAATCGCTTCCCAGGCCAGCAAAAATCGCATTCTCCACTTCTTCAATACCCCACCCGTATGCTGTCCGAGGATCTGCTGCTGACTGCATTCACCACCAAGAACGGCCACGGCTACACGAATTAGCGATGCAGCTCCCACGGCTGCGGCTGCTTCCAATGCGGCTGCTGCTGTTCCTTCTGCAGGTCCGTCTCATCTAAAATTCGTACAAAAAAAAATACGGACCAACAGCAGCATTGGAAGCAGCCGCAGCCGTGGGAGCTGCATCACTAGTTCGGCTAGCCATGGCCGGAAACCTCGGTCAGGTCAAGATACCGCTGTTAGCTGTTCTTCGTCTGGAAGGAAATGTGGATGCGACTGCCGTCACGGGTGTAACGGTTTTTAGAATCCATGGCGAGACTTGGGGGGGATTCACGGTTGTTTGAAAATAATTTGTCTAGGAGTGGCAACATCAATAACAAATTTTGACACATGCACACTGCGCAAGTGCAGAAAAAGTTCAGTGTTGCCAGTAGCTTTAAAGATCACAAAAATTGTAACCATGGGTGCCAAACAACGCCAATGACTACACCCGGTGTGCCCAAGTTTGATTTTGGCAGTGACCCACCCTTTGTTCTTACCCCTCCTCCTCCTCCTCCTCCTCCTCCTCCTCCTCCTCCTCCTCCTCCTCCTCCTCCTCCTCCTCCTCCTCCTCCTCCTCCTCCTCCTCCTCCTCCTCCTCCTCCTCCTCCTCCTCCTCCTCCTCCTCCTCCTCCTCCTCCTCCTCCTCCTCCTCCTCCTCCTCCTCCTCCTCCTCCTCCTCCTCCTCCTCCTCCTCCTCCTCCTCCTCCTCCTCCTCCTCCTCCTCCTCCTCCTCCTCCTCCTCCTCCTCCTCCTCCTCCTCCTCCTCCTCCTCCTCCTCCTCCTCCTCCTCCTCCTCCTCCTCCTCCTCCTCCTCCTCCTCCTCCTCCTCCTCCTCCTCCTCCTCCTCCTCCTCCTCCTCCTCCTCCTCCTCCTCCTCCTCCTCCTCCTCCTCCTCCTCCTCCTCCTCCTCCTCCTCCTCCTCCTCCTCCTCCTCCTCCTCCTCCTCCTCCTCCTCCTCCTCCTCCTCCTCCTCCTCCTCCTCCTCCTCCTCCTCCTCCTCCTCCTCCTCCTCCTCCTCCTCCTCCTCCTCCTCCTCCTCCTCCTCCTCCTCCTCCTTATAGTGATACCGAGAGATGCCGGACTGTTGCATTTGATGCATCTCCTTCCGAGGCTGGCAACGAGTAGCGGTTTTTTTCTTAATCAAGATCCAAGAAACTTTTCTGAACTGTATTCGGAAGCTGCAAGGATTATTCGGGCGAGATCCTTTCTTTTTATTTATTTAGTTCGTAACGTTATGTTCCATATAAATTTCACTAATACAGTACTAAGAAAACAAATTGAGGAACTCGGCTAGCTTAGCGGCTACTGCGTTTGCTTACTGTGCATATGAGCGTGGGTTTATTATCAAATTCCTCAAAACAAAAAAAAACCGTGTATCGCCTGGTTGAGGCGTATCCTGACCTAATACCATAGAGGTAACTCTAAGACTAGTAGGTCCCGAAGTAACGTGCTCAACTTTTTGGCTCAGCTCTGGTACTATCTTCAGTCCCAAGCTAATCGATGCACCCCTCGAAACAAAGGAAAATCCTCGAGCCCCTCATTTTATCTGTCAAACTTTCATAGCGAATCAAAACAAACATTGTGTAGTACTAGATTTTTCACAAGAATGGGGCACGTTAATCGATTTGCTTGGGACCAATAGGCTAGTCAAGTAGTGAGCCAATTTAAAATCGTTAATACCGCACCCAATACTCCAACTCCCTTGTACTTATGAGGGTGTCACTAATTCGCTAATGTGTTGATCGGAATTACATATAGAATCCTTTTCAATAGCAGTTGTTGTCGACGTCGGTGGGATCACCGCTGGTTTCTAAATCTAGTGACAGCAAGTTGAACGGGATCTTGATCGTAGTTTTTCTGTGATTCAAGGAGCTCGTTGGCCTTGTGGCGACCAATTTTACTTACTGAACAGAAAATCAGGGGTTCGAGAATTTTTTTCTGCCATTGATTTGATGCATTTCAAAGTGTTTTTTATCAGCATCCTTTTCGTCAGAACCGATGATTCTGATTGGAACCGTCAGAACTGATGAATCTGATTGGATTGGAGGCGGATTGTGCAAGAGTTTCTTTGAAGGTTCGACGGAATGATTTGAAGTGTTGAGCTAGAACTAGGAGATGCAACAGTTTTCGAAGTTTTTGCTTCATGGGCAAACGATCGTTCATTTGGTGAGATCGTTACTGTTTATATATTCACCTGTTTCGGTTTCTACAACTTTGTCTTAGACATCATT
Source organism: Ochlerotatus camptorhynchus (assembly GCF_037179485.1). Taxonomy (NCBI): domain Eukaryota; kingdom Metazoa; phylum Arthropoda; class Insecta; order Diptera; family Culicidae; genus Ochlerotatus; species Ochlerotatus camptorhynchus. The sequence continues at coordinate 541,317 of NW_027040859.1, read as the reverse complement.
TCGAAGAGTCGCTTTAGTGTTGTATTTTGATGAGAAATCAAATGTCGAGTGCGCTATTGTCAAAGGTTGGGAACGAGTGGGTATTGCCAAGTTCCAACATAGATTTGCCAATTGGTTCATTCGGCAAGAGAGTCGTCCGAGTGTTTTTTTCTTCTGGTTTTAGACGTTTGATATTTTGTACCTTAAAGTTAAATTTTTGTGACTGTGAAGTAGTGCAGCAGGACAGTAAGAGTTCAAAATTTATGAAACTGGCTGAGATCTTCCCTTTATTTTCAGTTATATATTTTTAAATTTATAGTATATTTTAGTTCTTTTGCTCTCTACTGAAATCAGCGCTGGAAAATTTTGCAAGCATTGTGAATTTTAGCGAATTTTTCCTGTCGATTGATTAGAGACCCGTTTTTTTCAGTTTTTACACAAGGGAATATAGAACTAGGGTTCCTTCCTCCTTTTCCTTTCTCCTACGGCCTTTTATTCAATTTTTTTTCTTTTCAGAAAGCGAGTAATAGCGCAATAACCATAAGCCATATAGGGCTAAGACAAGAGCTAGTACTCATGTCCCAACCACTCGAGGAAAATGGAGCATCATTTAACTTTTTTAGATTAGATGCTCTCAAAGACCAATCATTTACAACAACGGAACGTACGGTACGAGATGTCCATGTTTCATCGATTTATTGGATTCTGAAGCATCGTGTTTAATCTTTGATTTAAACAGGCCCGATGTTTCTGAATCATCTTGCCCCTTAAATGCTGCACAGTTGGCCTTGCCGTTTTGATATATTTTGATGTACAATATATACCAAATAGACAAGAAAAAGGATGGAGATATATGTATCATTTTCCATGATGCTTTCATGAGCTGGCTGTGTTGGTGTTAGATTAGATTAGACAGGTGAATCTTTGTCATTGACGAAAAAGTTAGATTTTGCCAAAGGTGAAGATCAAGTCTATCAGTGACTATGTGAAAAAAAAAATTCGTCAATATCGCGCAAAAGTCTGGGGATACCCCTCACCATGCTCTGGAGAGTTTGGCTAAGAGAGATGATCAAACTGACTCGTACCTTTCTCAGAGATGTCCTTGCTCGCTTTCTACTCTCTATATACAATTTTCACACTGCCGTACTCTAGTGGAACTATCAACTCTATACTTTCATCTTCTCATTGAGGTGTTCGCAGTTAACGTGTAGTAGTATTATAAGCAACTCGAGTGTAGAGTACACTAGAATAGGGTGTTTGCAGTTAGCGTGTTCCGTTTAACGGAAACACACTCACACGTGTTAAAAAGGTATAGTCAATTCCGCATACGAAGGTCTGATCAAAGAGCAAAAGAAACTTGATGATCATTAGTATCTGACACCGAGATGGGAGATGACAGGTGGGCAGGAACTCACGGTCTCCCAGTGTTGGTGAGTTCTTTGCCGTTAATGTTCACGAAAAGTTCACTATTTTGCTATACAGAAATTCAAAACAAAAATTTTTATCTGAAGATTTGGACAGTTTTTGACCTGTTTCATACGACCGGAAGGTGTATGCTGGTTACAAATGCCGTGCCAAACTGATTTCCTACGCAATTAATCAATCTTTGATGTGAATTTCGCTAATAAACACGAGGAGCATTTCTTATAGCAAACTTGCCATAACAAAATGGGCATGGTTCATTTAAGTAAACAAACTAACACTTCTTCCGACTGTGGCACCTCTCTTACTTGCCTGGATTTGACACCTTCAAGTAACAAGTTGGGTTTTTTATTAGCTCCAGAAATCACGGGTTCATCTTCAGCGTTTCCTTAATACATTTCGGTGTGTAGCTCGGTGAACTAAGTGGGTAGTTAAGTTCCAACGTACGGACTTTTCAGTTGGCGACGATGGAAAATTGGTTCATTAGCAAGTGTTTGAGAAGTGTCTAAGTGGTGGATATTTTTCGAAATGCGACGAAACGGTTTTCACCATCTTCTACACTAACTACTAGAACGACCAATGCCATCGCGCTGTTTCAGCATGAATTGTTTGCAGTTTTTTTGTGTGTGTTAAGGAAGCAATAGTGATAGTTGGCAGAGTTCGCCATCGCTGTACGTTGGTTGGTGATTTTCACGGTGCGTCAACAGCTTCCAATTTGGATCGATTGCTCCATTTCTTCTCGTCAATCATCCTTGGCCAGTACAGGTCCAGGTAGTACAAAAATCTCGACGTCAACTGATGGCTTGCGTGGTTGCCAAAGGATGAAGACCGCGAGTAGCGAAACATTATTCCTATTCCTGGCAAAGCCAGCTTCGCGTAGGTAAGGGTGGTGGTTCCCACGAGCAGTTTTCCAGTTAGCCCAACAACAGACAAGGTTAGAAGCTGACCAGGAGGAGTTTTACGAGTTTCCAGAGGAGGAAATGAGACGTGGTTGGAAGAGGAAAATCATGGTAGATGGATCTAACGATAATATCAAAAAATCGCCGAAATTATTCCCAAGGCGATCAAAAAGACAAAGAAGAGCAATGACAATGATTTTGTGTATTTGAAATAGTTTAGTGTATGATCTAGAATCACAGTTTTGATACTTTCTTTTTGAACTTTCTAACTGAAATTGTAATTCTTTATTTGAATGATCTGAAACATGAATTGATAAACTTAAAATTCTTCATATCCTAAGCTTTCCAAGGGGGAAGGGCTGAGGTGTTCGCATTTAGCGTTTAGTGGTATACTACTAGAGTTTAGCGTACACTAGAATAGGGTGTTTACAGTTAGCGTGTTCCGTTTAACCGAAACACAAACACACATGTGAAAAAGGTGTAGTCTAATAGTACGTTCAGACTACAGAGTTATAACATGTTATAGCGCAATCTTGATGGTGGTTTCTGTGTTGCAGTTATTTGACAACCGTTATAACATGTTATAACTCTCCAGTCTGGACAGCGTTTAAAGAGACTGAATTGGGTAAAGAGGCGACATCTTATCCATTTGACAGGTCTTCTGCTCGATTGGAATAACTTTTTCTATGACTATGACAGATAATCGATTGTTCCAATTATGACATGTCGTCTCTTTATAATTTCAGCCTCTTTAGTGTAATCGATTCCGCAGACGAAGGTCTGATCTAAGAGCAAAATAAACTTGATGATCGTTAGTATCTGACACCTCCAAGTAACAAGTTTGTTTTTTTTTATTAGTTCTCGAAATCACGGTTTCACCTTCAGTGTTCCCTTTATAAATTTCGGTGAACTAAGTGGAAAGTTAAGTTCCAACGTACGTACTTTTCACTCATCTATCGTCCACTTTAAGTCTGTTATTTGAAGATTAGCATCTTCAACTTAATAAAACATTAGTTTAGAGCAAATAGTTTGGATTAAAATAAGACTTTATTATAGGTTGTGAACTATTCTTTAAATCTTAAGGTGAAAAAAAGCCACACGACGGGGCGATCCATGAATGAATTAGCAAGAAAAACCAAGCAAGCTCGCGCGTGACGTTATCCATTCGCAATAATTGATGCATATTTTAGGATATCTTTTGGTATTTCATTTCGAACTATTTTAGAAAGCACCCACCTTTCCCATTGCTAAATGAAATATTTTTCAAATCAAAAGGTTCCTCACATGCTGCTTCACAAGCATTTGAGGATATTCTGCGTAAATTTCAGCCTATTTGATGAAGGTATTCTGATATATCCGGATATGTTTAAAGATAATTAGATAAATTATACTACATATTTATGAAATCACCCACCAAATAAAATTGATCCTGAGTGGCGCCGTTTTTGTAGTGGTAAGCGTGATCATCTTTCACCCCAGCAGGCCAGTTGATGCAACCGGGATGTTCTGAGGCATAACATCTCTGAAGGGAAGTAAAGTCGTTGGTCCCCGGCTCATGAGTTGATGGGTCAATAGGTAGGGTCCAGGTCCAAAGTCGCTAAACCGTAAATTAAAATGTTTCACAAGTATTTCATGATATTCTGTGAAAATTTCAGCCTTTTTGATGAAGGTATTCTGATATATCTTAGTATTTTTCAAGATAACTAGATAATTCCACAAACTTTGGCATAACTTCCCTGAACATTGGCAGAACTTCCCTGAACTTCGGTAGAACTTCTCTGAAATTCGACAGGAGTTCTCTGAACATTGGTAGGATTTCCCTATAGTTCGGAAAAACTTCCCTGAACAACGGCAGAACATCCCTGAACGTCAACAGAAATTCACTGAACTTCATCAGGACTTCGCTGAAGTTTGGCAGGCCTTCAATGAACTACGGCAAGACTTCCCTGAGCATTAGTAGGGCTACCCTGAACTTGGAATCTTGGAATTGAAATTGTGATTTCAGTAGTAGAATTATTATAATTATACAATAATATTATGTTTACGAATATGTTCAAAATTTCAATACTTCCCATTTTTCTAATTTGCAATGCTTGTTGATATTGGTGCATTTCGAATTTAGGTGTGGTTTGAACGGGTGTGGACTCAGTATCAATGGAAAAGCATTAACTTTCACCTTAAAGTGACGAATTGACAATCGCCGTTTCTTCAGAATCATTCTTAGAGTTTCTTTGAAATTCTCCTTAAATCTGCATATAAATTTTCCACAACATTTCGATAATTTTTTTTTCTCAAATGTCTCTTAAAAATAATACTCACATCTCCTCAGAATAGCTGTATCAAAGCTACCTTGGAATTCTACTAAAAACTACTACTACTATTACTACTCAAATTCTATTCAAAATTCTCTAAGTAATCCCCTCTTGAAAATCTTAAAACACAAGACTTAAAAGATTCTTAAACTTACAAAACATTTCAGCGGAATAACGTGGCTTACTCCTTTGTCCCTCTGAATGTGAATTAAATGGTAATGGAAAATAAAATTGTGAAGAATTTCCTAGAAAGAAACACTCTGAAAACGATCATTTTCACCACCCGCTCACTATGTTCTAGTTCAATGTTGCTTCAACTCACTTCGATATAAAAAATGTTTTTCGGAATTTTGAAATTATAATATGGTAAACTGATATTTTGTACCGTCATGCAGCGAATACTGGACAATCTTTTAATCCAGACATTTTATTTTTAAATAAATATTACATCCACTATTAAGTTTCCATAATAATTATGTTAGATGAGCATGAATGACACTATAGGGTCATCAAAACATTAACGTGGCCTTTGGATCATATCTGGTCTTGAAAAGGGGCAGTTCATTAACTACGTAGACAGTTTTTTTTTGGGATTTTTGACCCCCGCTCCTCCGCCTGCGTAGACAATAGTCTATATACAATTTTTAAAATTTGTATGGGCCGTGGATAATTTCCACCCATTAACTGTCTACGTAGTTAATGAACAACCCCTCATGAACTTTTAAATGGGTCCGGATTTATGGACTAAGTGTCTGGATTTCGGTTCATAGTGGTACTTGTAAGTTACACGAAGAGATGATCAAATATTGACACAGAGTGATTTAATGATTCGTTAGCGGGAACGCTCACGAATCATTAAACCGCTGAATTTGACTCCCTGAAAGCGAAATTGACAGGTTTTATGTGTCAAACACATGCTTTACCTCTTCATGTAACTTACAAGTATTATTTTTTTTAATAGCGAAGTGATTCGAAGCAGCCCTGTCCACTGTGAACAATGACTTTGCCATTCGACTTTCTTAATTTTTTATGTAATCAGGCTGTAATGAAATGCTCAATTGTAACGCATGACATGGTAAAATACATAATTTATTATAGCCAAAGCTATGGAAAAAAATACAGAGAAAACAATCATCTCATTACCACAATTCCACCCTGCAGTCGGAATCGATTTCAATACCGATGCAGATGTTAACCCACAAGCTATCAACTGTTGGCACACAGGCCGACAAACACGCCGATGACGCAGAATGAATTCAAATTAACAGCGAAAATTATATTTATACGATGACCGTAAAAATGAATAATAAATTGTGCGTGAAAATGCATTACCCCCCGCCCCCGTCGACGGAGTGAGTGTGCATCATGTTATCCATCCTTTATATTCAGATCAAATAAAGGAGTTAAAGTCGGAATGGTCGTCATATGGAAATCAGAGGAAACCTTCCGGTTAAGTTATTATAAATTTAAAAGTGCTTGAATTTGAACCCAAAGTTGCATCAGCATCAGAAAATCCTGCACGAAACTCATAGAACTATCCATTTTCCGGATGTTGCCTTTTTCGCACCCGTCATGGAGTTGAGTGATCTAAAGTGCAAAGTGGAAAAGGTTGTTTGCCTACTATTACCCTCAAACTACATCGTTCATCCACACATCGGCTGTGCTTCAACCGAATTTGGATACATTGGAATGATTCCCCACACACGGTTTTTCCGAGCTGCCAATAGTCAGCCGGGAGTGAATGAGTTTTGAAGAGGAAATCGTTTTTTTTTGCACCCGGATTTGACCAACTTTTACATTGCACAACATTAAAGTGCTTTTACAGAGTGCCGCTCTGCTGGTGAAGTTTTCGTCCATTTCGATGAGATTGAAGTGTAGCTTTGGAGCAGCTTCGGAAAAGAGCTGCCATTCTGAAGGGGATATGTGCTGAGCTGATTTTACGTTGTTGCTGTTGTAGATTTGCGGTCTCTAGTTTGTGGCCTTTCAGTGTATGTGTGTTGGGAACTGGATAACATATACAGTGTATCGCAAAATGGAGCGTGCACCCTAGTGAAACATTTTTTAAAACATTCTGAATAGATATAGGGGAAATGGCTCTAATGTTGGTCTATGGCTCTAAAATTGGGCCCATCGCTAAAAATCTGCTATTTATTAATTGTATCTAAATGAATGCGTCATTGGGACGGTACTAATGGATATTTTTGGTCGCTATTGAAAATTTAGTCGATTGCTAAATTTATGTATGATCCCAAATTAGGGGCATTTAGTCTATTAAGGTTTTTCTAGGAAAAGACATTTTTCTCAAATAGCTCTTACTTTTAATAAACGCAACCAAATAAGCCCAACACTGTACCCATAATTGATAAATTTATGATGATTCAGCAGCCAGAAATTCAGAAACGTATATCTTAAAACTGCGTGTGTTTTTTTTTTTTTTTTCTTTATTAAAGAGATTTTTAGCCTTAGGCTAGTTCATCTCTAGTCTTAAAACTGTGGTTTTAAAGCTGTTTTTTTTTTCTTCTTAAATTTAAGGACATATGTACGCTCAACTTTATTATAGAAATTTCTAGCCGATGGTCTTAGCCTTTCTTAATCTAGCGTAGTTTAACACCAAACGGAATGTTATTATTACAGATGGCTTCCAAATTTATTTACATTTCCATATATACCGTTAGTTCTGATAAGGGGTTGCAAAATATTCGCTTATTGTTGAAAATGCAAAACTATTTCTTGCGACTAAACTTGGCCTATGGATTTCTTTGGGCCTATTAGCCATTGAAACGCCATTGGGATTCTCTTTGGCCTATTGAACGGAAAGAAAAGTGTATTCCCGTGCGCCTTTTGTACACTTGAGGTGCCTATAATATATAAATGTACACCTCAAATGCGCCTATATATAAATATTTGATGTTTTAGACTAATTAATATCTCATCAATACTTATGTATGATATGAACATTTAAAGCGAAAGATTCAATAACAAGTTTATAACCAAACCGACGGTATTAGTCAGGGTGTCTACTAACTTAAAAAATCTGGAAAACCGGGAAATCTCCGAAAATATTTTGTTTCCTTAAAATACCTGAAAGTCTCGGAAAACTTCAAAATTCTCCTTAAAGATTATTTTAAGGAAAATAATGATTTTTAAAATACAAGCATACCCTGAATTGAATTAAAAGTAAATTTTAATGAAAAATCTTAGGAATTTCTTAGGAGCACAGCTCTTGTGCACTTCACCGGAAAATTTCAAAGGAATTCTGAATATAATTCCATAATTTTTTTTTTGAGAAAAACCAATGCGGAACACAAATCCTTGGAATTTATTTTAAAATACCTAAACGAGGATTACAATTAAATGTGAGAATAACACCAAGACGTCTTCAATGGAATCCGGAAAATAAATTCAGGAGAGTTTGCCAAACAAATTATGAAACGAAATCTAAGGAGACCTTCAATGTGAGTAGAATTCCATGGGAAGGAGTGAGATTCAAAAGGAAATCTGAAATGAATTCAATGAATACTTTGGAGAATCTTTGCAAAGGGTTTCTAATTGTGGAGAAATTCAAGGTAATTCCGAGTAAAACTAAAAGAAAATTAAATTCTTATGCTAGCTTCATCGATATTTTGAGGAATATTTCAATGGAAGTCTCCGTTGAATATGGAATTGACTATTTTGAGGTCTTCAAAACTACTTGAAAGTTTTAGTTTTTTTTCTGAAGTTACCTGATGCTCACAATATTCTGAACTTTATGGGACTTCCTAAAGTTTCCTCAATTTTTCTAACGACCCTACCTGGACCCTACCTATCGACCCATCAATTCTTGAGCCGGAGACCAACGGCTTTACTGCCTCAGAACATCTCGGTGGTGCCGACTGGGATTGAACCCAGGCCTGCTGAAGTGAGAGGTAATCACCCTTACCACTACACCACCGGTGCCGCTAAAGCACATAGATGTAAAATACCGTTTCATCCGTGATGCTGTAGCTGCAGGTCGAATCCAGTTGGTCTACGTTCCGATGCAACAACAAGAAGCGGACGTGCTGATAACATCTCTGGCAGCTCCATCGTTCCTGAATGTACACAGTAAATAAGGATTAGAAATAAGCAACTGAGACATTCTTTCCTCGACTGTTGAGCTTTTTTTTTTCCTTTGGTTTGTTTTCCGTCGATCTTGTTTTCCGTGCTGAGCACCAATGCTACCAACGCCAGGAAGGCAGCTCCCAATGCCGTTGCGAAATCCAACGTGGTCAGGAGGAATGATTGCGAAGGCTCTCAAATTTCCAAAATCGACTGTAAATACCGTGCTTAAACGTTACCGGGAAACACTAACGTTGATTTGTGCAAAACATATGACCGAATATTACGAGCGAAGGTCATAAGGGCAGTCCAAAAGAATCCTGGGATCTCCGGTCGTGATTTGGCGAAAAGGTTCAGTGCGGCACACAGTACAGTTCGGCGAATCTGTATGCGAGAAGGTTTCCGGTCGTACCATGCCAGCAAACATCCCAACAGGACGCTGAATCAAAACCTGGTTGCCAAAAACCATACAAGGAAGCTGTACGAGCAAGTTCTGACCAAGTATAATGGATGTATTTTGATGGACGAAGCTTTCTTAAAAATGAACTTTGGGCAAATCCCAGGCCAACAATTTTACTTTGCTAAACGTAAGGGGGATGTTCCGGATAAATTCAAATTTGTCTTTGCAGATAAATTCGCTCGCAAGTTGATGATTTGGCAAGGCATCTGCGGAAAGAAAACAAAGGTTTTCATCACTGGAGCGACTATTAATGGACAACTTTACAAGGAGGAGTGTCTCCAGAACATAAATTTGCCGTTCATTCAATCACACGAAAGTCCCGTAAAGTTCTGGCCGAACTTAGCCAGCTGCCATTACAGCCGCGATGTCATAGTATGGTATAAGCAGAATAATGTCGATTTTATTGAGAAAAGTATCAATCCACCAAATTGTCCAGCTTTTCGTCCCATTGAAAAATGTTGGGCAATTATCAAGCGCAAATTGAAGAAATGTAGCAAAACAATCAAAACACTATCTGATTTGGAGAAGTGGTGGAAAAGGATGGTAGATGAGGTTGACAGTACTACTGTGCAAGACATGATGAGATGTATTCCGTGAAAAGTTCGAAAATTCATCCGAAAAGCTGACGAATGATATTTGTTGTATTTTTTTTCCTAAAAGCTAAATAAAAATCCTACAAAATGATACCCTTAGTGTTTTTGTACTTTTATTCCCCTTGGAGAAATGACCTATTTTGTGCGGCCAAATTCTAACTGGAACAGACTTTAAGATGACGTGATGAAAAATCCATATTTTATTGAAAATGATCAAATAAATGATAAGTCAGGCGGCTTAGTCATCATAGCTCTTTCGGTCAATTTTAACTCCGAAATCATCTCTACATCTCAATTCAAAGAATTTGAGCATATTTCAGGCGTAACATTTGATAACGGCACAAAAGTTTTTGTAAACAAACTTTGTAAGGCCCTTTTCACGCGAACCGAAGTACGCCCACACAAACCAACAACATCATTAGGTAAAAGAAACTCTCACCTTTCTGAAAGTGGTATTGGTTGATAAAAGCTTTATTATAAGCACAGACAAACAGACACTGGCAATTTGTTCATCGAACACACATTTAACTGAGGGGGGTGACACATCTAAATCTCAAGTTAAAATGCTCAACAAATCTCACACTAGCGAATCAATCTTCGAAAAATCTTCTTTCATTTGTCGCATCTACTTGCATCGAGCATCATCTTTTTGCAGGAAATCTTCAGAATCGTCATCAATCTTCTTTCTATCAACTCAGCGTGCGCGTAGCTAGCCACAGCAAAACACAATCTTTTCTGCATCGTAGATAGAGTCGTCCCCCTCGCATTTAACAGTCATTTTTTTTAGTATAACTGTCACCGATTTCACAAATATTCAATTCGCAATGGGTAAAATGGGTATATGTTCAAGTATTTTTGTTTTAAATGTGTACAAATATCAGCTTGTATTAATAGTAGGCTTTGAAATTTCATTTGGTTGTGATTTCAAGCAGTCATTGACGTCATAATGAAGCATGGCATAAATCTGTAAAAAAATCGTGTGTTATCTTTTAGAAACTGAAATCTCTTCGAAAGAATGTAACATTTATTTTTGCATCATTATAGAGGTACAAAGGAACCATGCTTGGAAAATCCGTTCAATGTCAGAGCTTAAACGCATCACCAGGACTCAAAAAGTGCTGAAACTAAAGCGTGCGTGCCAGCTGTGGTTAATTTTCATGACAAATGTGGCTGGTAATTAAGGTAAAGGGAGAGAGATCTGAAATAAACTATGCTTAGTTGAAGGTTATATATGTAGAATATCTGGAATATAATGATATCAAAAATTGATGCAAGCGTTCAATCGTTATGACCATTTCTAAAAGGGACAGCTATTCCGAATCACCCTGTAAGTAGTACCTCCACCTGTGGCGCGCATAGTCAATAACCCTTGGGTTTGACGTTTACATACTACCGCCATATGTTCAGCATACTACCCATCACAGTGTAGTCAACAGATGGCGGTAGTGTTATGTCTGTTTGTCTGTGTTATAAAGGGCGAACACGAAATTATTGCGACACATTCAACAGGGCATAACTTTTTTACCATTGGGTAAAAATCAACCAAATTTTGCACACTTTCTCATTGATGTGTATTGTGTACATGCTGTCAAACTCGAAGTCGTGTTTTCGATTCAACGAAAATGGAGGTGAACCAACGCGAGTTGAGAGAACAAATTCTTTCCAAACACCTGGAATTTCCTGACCTGTCGCACCGGCAGTTGGGAAAAAGGTTGAACATTCACCATTCAACCGTCTCCAGAGTGTTGAAGCGGCTCCAGGAGCGGTTGACGTTGGACCACGGCAAAGGAGCTGGAAGAAAACCGGGACCGGAGAACAAAAGGACGGAGGGAAAGGTGAAGCGGATGATTAAAGCAAATCCCAACGTCTCAAGCCGTGATTTGGCTAAAAAGATCGGCATGTCGCAGAGCTACGTCCAGAATGCAAAGAAAAGAGCTAGACTTCATACATACAAGGTACAGAACTTCCCAAACCGCGATGAGCGGCAACAATCGACGGCTAAAACTCGGGCACGGAAGCTCTACGAGAAGATGCTGACAAAATATGGCTGCTGTATGATGGACGACGAAACGTATATAAAAGCCGATTTTAAGCAAATTCCGGGGTTGGAGTTTTTCACCGGCAAGAGCAAGTTCGATGTGGACGACAAATTTAAGAAGAAGAAAATGTCGAAGTTTGCCTCCAAATATCTCATTTGGCAGGCCATCTGCTCTTGCGGACTGAGGAGTGAGCCTTTCGTGACAAAGGGCACAGTAAATGGCGAGATCTACAAATATGAGTGCCCCGAGAAGCGCCTTTTGCCGTTCTTGCAACAGCACGACGAAGCTCCGCTATTTTGGCCAGATTTGGCATCATGCCACTATTCTAAAAGTGTCCTGGAGTGGTATGAGGCCAATTCTGGGAAGGGGTCTTCCACATTCCTGTTATTGGCAAGTATGATCAACCGACGAATATATTATCGCCTGAAAATATCTTGGTTTCCAGCGACCCTACTCGAACATCCTTCCTCCGTCAAGTGACATCTACCAGCTCCCAAATGCAACTACACGCTGAACCTTCCGTTGTTCCCGAACAGCGGAGGTCGGACATAACGATTTACTATCAGAACGTTGGTGGTATGAACGGCCTCGTGGAAGATTATCATCTGGCCGTCATGGATCACTGCTACGACATTTTAGTTTTGACCGAAACATGGCTCAATTATCGAACCATTTCAAACTATGTCTTTGGTGCTGGCTACGAAATATTTCGCTGCGATCGAAACACGAATAATAGTAGGAAAACTACTGGGGGAGGCGTCCTTATCGCAGTTAATTCCAAGCTGAAAGCAGAAGTTATCGAGGACGATTCCTGGAACAGGGTTGAACAAATGTGGGTGGCTATTCAACTTGGTGATCGTCAATTGCTTCTCTGTGCAGTGTACATTCCTCCAGATCGAACCCGTGACTTGGAGCTTATTGACGCACATTGTCGATCCGTCTTGGCCGCTTCAGACAAAGCAGGCCCTTCCGACGAAGTTATTGTTCTTGGCGATTTTGACCTACCGGACATTGCATGGACTCCAACCCATAGTGGTTTCTTTTGTCCTGATCACGAGCGTTCATCTTTCCACGTAGGAACCATCCAGCTCCTGGACAGTTATAGTACCGCAATTCTGTCACAAATCAATGGCCTGTTGAATGAAAACAACCGCACCCTGGATCTCTGCTTTGTGAGTGCTCGTGATACAGCTCCTTTCCTCTCCACGGCACCCGAACCTTTAGTCAAGGTAGTGCATAATATTGTCCATGATTTCACCAGCACTCCAAACGCTATGTCATATGACTTCCGTAGAGCTGACCATTGCAGTATCGTCCATGTGCTGTCTAATCTAGATTGGGAGCATATTCTAGATCCTGTAGACGTCAACATTGCTGCACAAACCTTTTCTCACGTCTTGGCATATGTCATTGACAGACACGTTTCCAAAAAGATCATCCATATCGACTCTCGCGTCCCGTGGATGACGAAAGATCTTCGCTCGTTGAAAAGAACTAAGAAGGCTGCTCTCAGAAGATTTACTAAACTCCGCACACTGCCACTGAAATGCTACTATGTCAGACTCAACCACGAGTATAAGCGGTTAAGTCGTCTCTGTTTTCAACGCTATCAAAGGAGGATTCAACGGCGGCTAAAATCACACCCGAAATCCTTCTGGAACTTCGTAAATGAGCAACGCAGGGAAGTCGGCTTACCCTCTTCCATGATTTTTAATGGTGAAACTGCTGGAAATCAACAAGACATTTGCAACCTGTTCTCAGCCAAATTTGCTAGTGTGTTTGTAGCCGAGCAACTCTCCGCTAATATCATTACTTCCGCGGCCAGTAATGTTCCTTTGATCAACCAAACGCTCAGCATGGTCGAAGCCACTACAGATACGATTTCTAGAGCAGCATCTAAACTTAAGACTTCAACTAAGGCTGGACCCGATGGTGTTCCGTCGATTATTCTTAAAAAGAACATCACTTGTCTTTTAGATCCACTGCGCCGCATATTCCAGCTCTCTCTTTCCAGCGGCATCTTTCCGTCTTGCTGGAAGACTGCGGATATGTTTCCTGTTCATAAAAAGGGAAGCAAACGCGACGTAAACAACTACCGGGGAATCACATCGCTGAGTGCTGTATCAAAACTTTTTGAATTGGTTGTCATAGAGTCCCTAAATGCGCATTGCAGACAATATCTAAGTACAGATCAACACGGATTCATAACTGGGCGTTCCACAACTACGAACCTGCTGTGCCTAACGTCTTACATCACAGACAGTTTGATTGCTCGGACCCAAACGGACGTTATCTACACAGATCTTACGGCAGCCTTCGATAAGCTGAACCACGAAATTGCGATCGCTAAGCTTGATAGGCTAGGGATCGGTGGAAATCTTTTGATATGGTTTCGTTCATACCTCACGGAGCGCCAATTGACAGTAACTTTGGGTACTTGTCGCTCAGCAAGCTTCTACGCAAAGTCCGGTATACCTCAGGGCAGCCATCTGGGACCATTGGTATTTCTCCTCTACTTCGACGATGTTCACCATGTTATCACAGAGCCACGATTATCGTTTGCAGACGATCTGAAAGTTTTTCTGCGCATCCGCTCACTCGCCGACTGCCGTTCTGTCCAAAATCAGATTGACATCTTTGCTGACTGGTGTAGTCTAAACCGACTGGTGGTCAACCCAGCACGCAAGAAACAACCGATTATTTTCAACTACAAACTACTAGGCACGACTATCGAACGGGTGCACTGCGTGAAAGACTTAGGCGTTTTTCTAGACTCAAAGCTGACATACTCACACCATATATCGTATGTCGTCGACAAAGCGTCCAGAACGCTTAGCTTTGTCTTCAAGATTACTAAGAACTTCACGGACATTTACTGCTTGAAATCGCTCTATTGCTCTCTCGTACGATCTACGTTGGAATACTGCTCTGCTGTCTGGAGCCCGAACTACAATAATGGGGCCGAGCGAATTGAATCTGTTCAACGACGTTTTCTTCGCTTCGCGCTCCGTAAGCTGCCTTGGAGATACCCACTTCGTCTTCCAAGCTACGAGAATCGCTGCCAATTGATCAATATCGAGCCCTTACGTATCCGAAGAGATGTTTTCAGAGCCTTAACCGTCGCCGATACTCTGCAAGGAAGAATTGACTGCGAAGCAATTCTGCAACAAGTGAACATTAATGTTCAACCTCGATCACTACGCAACAGTCTTATGCTGAGACTTCCACTTCTTCGAACTAATTATAGCATAGGGAGCGCTATTTACGGCTTGCAGCTAGTGTTCAACCGAGTAGCGTCGATGTTCGATTTCCACTTGACACGGAATATGCTTCGCCGAAGATTCTCTGCCTTTTTTGCTGACCGAAGGCGCTTGATACCCAACAGCTAAGTGTAAAATTTAAGACTTATAAATTTTTAGTAACTTGACAATGCTTTCCAAGTTATTTTCGTTTGTAACTGTAGTAACTGTAGTATATGTATGTCGTCTGTATAATCTGTACTTTTTTACAACACATCATTGGGACTATTTCTAGTCTGTTGATGCAACCATAACAAATAAACAAATAAACAAATTCTGTCCATTTTGTTCCAAAGGACATGAATCCGCCAAACTGTCCAGAGCTGCGCCCGGTGGAGCAGTACTGGGCAATAATGAAGCGGGAACTTCGGAAGAGCAAGAAGACAGTCAAAGACGAGAAGGACATGTTAAGAAAATGGAAAAAAAAAAACTGAGAAACTGGTACCGGATGACACTGTAAAGACTTTGATGGAGGGCATCAAGCGAAAATGCGTTCAATTTTACACTCAAGGCTCCATCGATTAACTTTTCTTTTGATTTTTGAAGTAAATATATGTTTAAATTTACCCTAAAATTTTGGTTTGATTCTAAACATTATAAGAAAATTGGCATGACATTTTCGGTGTCGCAATAATTTCGTGTTCGCCCTTTAAACAGGAAGTCCACCCTGTCCTTCAAAAACAAGCTTGCTGTCCACAAGCAGATCCTTCTGCCGGCTATTGAGTATGGTATGCCAATTTGGAAAATTTGTGCTAAGTGCCACCACCTAAAGCTTCAAAGGATCCAAAACAAGATCCTCAGAATGATCCTTAACAGTCCTCCGCGAACTCGTAATTCTGAGATTCACCACCTGGCAGGTCTTCAAACACTCGAGGAGCGAAAGACGTCCACGCTGGAAAGGTTCAGAGTCGCCTGTCTGCGATCAAACCACCAGACCATTCGGGATTTGGCAACCTAGTTTAAGTAGTTAGGTAGGTTTCTGTGCTCAAGTAGGTAGGTTATCAATTTTTAAATTCAAACGAAAACAATCCCACAAAAGGGTATCCTGTAAATTAGCGCTAAACGCAATCATCACATTAGAATAAACAATTAACTAGAACAAAGATGAAGAGCCAAAGGCTTACCAATTGAAATGTTAAACCAAATGTTGAAACATAAAAAACCAGAAAATAAACGTAAATTTTAACAAAAAAAGGGGTGAATAAGAATGAAATCGTAGTAGCAGATATGCACTGCTAAGTAGATGAATTTTAAAAGTTAAAGTTAACAGAAGTCTTAAAACCTATTATTATTAAATATTTTAATATATATTAGCAGAAAATTACTCAAAACCAGTGAATATAATTTTAGCCAGGTTTTTGTTCCAGTTACTCCTCTGTGTGCTGAAGAGCTTATATATATGCAGAAAATTTTTATTAGTCTAAAATAAACCATCGTTCAAGCAATAATCATCAACAGTTCTTAGGTTAGATATATTTTCCAAAATTGATTTGGGGTGTTTCAGGATTGTTTAGATTACAGCTTTAACATTTTTATTTTAAATTTATTGTGAAAGTAGTTCTCATCTAGTATGATCTTTTAGCACTTAGAATTAAAGCCGAATAAGGTGACTTAATATCTCTTGAGCACGAAATATCAAATATGACCTAATACAATATGCAGCTTTTAACTGTCAACTACACAACACGGAGCGAATATACACAAATTTACCTTCATCATGGAAAGAACCACGGAGATCCTCGAGTTGGCAATTTCAGGATTAAATATTTCAAGCTGAACATTGCATTAGGTCCTAAGTAACATTGATCAATTTTCTTCGTCGACTTTCTCTTTCATCAATAACTTCAGCAGATAACCGTTTCTTTTTGTGTTTGTGCTATTAGTTGCTAGATAAAAGCTTGTTTTATCGATCTGTGTGCTGAAAATACCTGGGAATGCCTTTACATGGCCGTGGAGATACAAAGAGAAAGTCGACGAAGAGAATCTGTCAATGTTACTTAGGACCTAATGCAATGTTCAGCTTGATTTCCGTGCTGCAACGGATGCTCATAGGGACAATCCATTAAGTATGTCGCACAATTCGGAAACTGGGGAGTGATGAAAATGGTATTGGACAAACGTGACGCGAGGGGAGTGGAGACTAATTGTTCATGAATCTTACATGCCGTACTTAATGCATGCTCCCATATCTCCATGTACTTTTTTATCCATCTAATTCATAAGTTGTGAGCTGTCTACGATACAAAGCTCCCATACCCTGACAAACAGAAAGGAAACGAAGGAAAAACGAGAAGCGAATTTGTTGCCTGTCGTGGTACCAGTTTTTCTTTGTCGGCGACATGGTTGATCAACACGGGAAGAGGAAATAAGCTTGTTCATAATTTCATTTGTGCAGATCTGTCAACCGATGTTGGCCTGCACATTTCATGGCTCGGTTGTGCACAGTCTAGCAGTGAATTTCGCCAACAAGCTTAAACTGTCAACGACATTATCTGGTTTGGAAGTAAGTTTTAAATGTGGTCCAATTAAAATGTGACGGAGAATTTGTTTTGGAAAATTTTGAGATAGGTATGAGATACACTTTCGGAGGAGCGGGCAGTTAAAGATATTTCGAGTACCTCCATGGAGCGTAGGTGAATGCACCCTTCATTATAAGCTTCCAAACTTTGTTCGGAAAATAAATTCCAGGCTCTAGTTTCGTCAAAGTTTCAATCTGCCTGCTGGCACGCCCTACCTAGATTTATCAAAAAGCTTTTCTCTCGAGTTGCGGAGAATCTCTTTGAATTATAAAAAACTTTTCCAATCAGCCATTAGTCGAATTAAGGTCGCTCTCCAAACGAGCAGCCTCAATGTTTGCAGACGTCAAAGCAGACGTTGCTAGATGGCTGTGGCTAGGTATAACCGAAACTTCTTGAATCCTAAGTTGATTTGCTTATTGTACCTGTTTTTACAAAGCAGCGAAAAAAATAACAACATTTTATTGTCCTTAGAAGGTAGGACATTTTCTACTAAATAAAAGCTATAATTATCGCTTTCCTGTGGAAAGTCTTGCCTGGTTCAAAGGAATACATCGGATGCATATAATGCGGTGTGGAAAGCTTGGTGAGATGGAAATTGTTGATTGGCGCTGTCCGTTATGTCGCCAAGTGACAATTTTTTTTTAATATCACTTATTTATGCTTAACTGTGTGAACTGTTCATTGGTGCATTTGGCACAAAAAACATTACACATAATTCCAGGTGAGTTAATATTCAATATGCAATGTTCAGTGATGCCAGGAAGGCATCTAGCAATAGAATGGTCATGCAAAAGATAAACTTTTATTTAATTTAACTCACATTCTATTCTTTGGACGGTTTCGTTGAACAATTGTCTTGTGCAATTTTTGGGTAGCTGATCAACACCTAATATAAAGGAAAATATTTCCCATTTATTCCTCGCTGGCAACGTTCACTTTCAGTCATGAAAGGCAGACCTATAATTTATAGAATTAAAAGAGAACAGGGAAAATGCAAACGAGTTGCCGGCCGGTTCTAAGGCGGAGATTCGTCGTCACTTACATAGAAAATTGTACTAATGAGACCCTCCCAGCTAGAGATTGGCACTCTCCATGTTTATCCACCCTCACAGCAGGTAGGAAATGACAGAGTGAGCCGCGTTGGGCTTGGCTAGCTTAGCCCTTCATTTAATTGGAAAGCCTAACCTGTTTGCACCTCTGCCAACCTTGGCCTGCCAGCGGGTGGTGTGATCGACATAGGCTAACAATCGATTATGTGTCAGGTTCACAGAAGGACAAGTGAAACCTTCCTCGCAGCAAAGGACGCCACGATTATTCCGTGTGTATCAAATATATGAATGTAACATATTAATCAAAATTTTCCCAAGAAATCCAGTTTAGCATACACACACACAGGAAAATCGGTTTGTGATATGGATTCCCCTTGGGCTTGGAAATGAAACCATAAAAAGCTCCCAAAATACTGCTCGTTCGTTCGTACCGAAAATATCTTTGCAGTAAAACGGGGAATGCGTGAGTGCCACCACCCACCAGCTT
The DNA here is from genome assembly GCF_037179485.1 of Ochlerotatus camptorhynchus. Taxonomy (NCBI): domain Eukaryota; kingdom Metazoa; phylum Arthropoda; class Insecta; order Diptera; family Culicidae; genus Ochlerotatus; species Ochlerotatus camptorhynchus. Next base: position 522,182 of record NW_027040859.1, on the reverse strand, counting down.
CCACGGGAGCCCGAGAGAGGAGACATTTCCGCTCGATTTATCGCTTTTGCCGTACAATTTTATCGGTCTGACGTGCGTCCTTTTGGAAGTGATGTACAGCAGCGCTCGCACAGTTGTATGTGGTGACAAACTCCTTTACCCGAGGACAACAAAGCCGGGCGCATGTATGAGCGATTGTCCGGAAGATTCGGTAGATTTCCAGAAGTTACCCGAATCACCGAAAATAATCGTCGCTGCTGGGTGCGTTGCGGCTATTGTTACCGTGAAATATGACTTTCCCGGAAACGGAGGGAAACGGACACCGAAGGCCTTATTGTCGGTAACGCTGCTGGCTGGTGGTATCAGGTCTCCTTCTCAGAGAACGTTAGTGATATATTGAATGGAAATATTAGTTGTTGGAAGCCCTCAACGCTCAACCCGAGGGAAATGCTTTTGTGAGACAGATTGATGGAAGGTTGTTGCTTCGGTTTAAGGCTAAGTGCACAGTAAATCTAAGCGGTTTCATGTTAGCAATAGACCCCATGTCAAATTTGTGTATGTTTTACTGATGTTTTCGAGGATATCGAAATTACTTCTAGGGTAGCTAAAAGCGACGTAATAGATAAATCCAATGACATTTTAAGGAAACTTAATGAATAAGTTGATTCAACATTTCCAATGGATGTCAAAAGAAGCTATCCTGGAAGCCAGGTGGACTTCTGGAGGAATCTTCCAATGCAATCAGCTGAAAATTTCTTGGAAAGTTGCAAGAGACTTCTGGGAGAATTTGGAAATATCGTCTGGGTCAAACAACTTTAGAGTAGTCATAAACATATATCCGGAAGAAGTCGGATAAAAATTCAGAGGTCACTCGTAATTTCTATCCAGTGGAAAATATGTAATACTTTTCTAGTTTCTGGCAGGTTCGACAAAGTTGCAAAGTTTGCACTTTCTTCCAGCGTTCTTCAAATTATAAAGTAAGGAAGTCTTTGCACTTCTTCGTGTGATGTCCTTCCCAATTGCAGACCAAGTACATAAAGACTGGAACACGCAAAAATTGGTCGACAAAAATCGTTTCTTTCAGTCAAAATTCATATCACAAAAATCCGACCCAGCGGCGAGCTGGCAGCGGAAGAAAAGCGAAGACGACCGACTCCGTGAACGCAAGGAAGGTGAGGGATTACTTCAAGCGTAATCCGAACCTTTCGATTCGGGACGTGGCCAAGAAGGTCAATTCTTCCGCGTGGTTCGTCCAGAAGACAATGAAGCGGGCCGGAATTCATGTCTTCAAGGTAAGGAAGGTGCCTAACCGAACCGATAAACAGAATACGGTGGCCGAATCAGGCGCCAGGAAGCTGTACCGTGAGTGGTTGCTGCAGTCGAAATGCATCGTAATGGACGACGAGACGTACATTAAAACGGACGACAAGCAGATCCCCGGCCTGAAGTTTTTTGTCAAAAAGATCCGCCTGGATGTTCCGGAAGAAGAAGGTCAACAAATTTGCCAAGAAGTACTTAGTGTGACAGGTGGGTGCGGCAAATTCAGCCAGCCGTACATAACGGCACAATCAACGGCCAAATATGTATATACAGAAGAATGCCTCCAGAAGCGCCTGCTGCTCCTCCGGTGACACTCTGTTTTGGCTGGATTTGGCATCGTGCCATTACGCGAAACCGGTGATGGAGTGGTACGAAGCCAACGATGTTGTTTTTTGCCGAAGGAGGCAAATCTTTAAAACTCGCCAGAACTTCGCCCAATAGAAAAATTCTGGGCGATTATGAAGGGTAAGCTCCGGAAAACAGGGAAAGTATTCAAAAACGACAATGATTTGAAGAAAGAGTGGACGAAAGTGTGTAAGAAAGATGGCGCAAGTGTTGCACAGGATTTGATGGGTAGCGTTAAGTCCAAGGTGCGGTCATTTAGCCTTGGAGCGGGAGTTGAATAAAACAACATAGCAAATATGTGATAATATGTGTTTATTTATTCCCTGAGAGTTTCAAAAATATCCGACCTAAACTGATTTTTTGTTGATCATTTTTGTCTGTTGCATTTTTTTTCGAGTACAGTCTTTAGAGTCTTCAAGAAAGATTTTTCATTTACTTTTGACAATCTTGCTATGGTTCATATAGTTGATGAGTTCTAAATATCAAATTTTTAGTTATTCGAAATAGACCAGCGTTGAGAATGAGCATAATGCTATTCTTTTATTGCCACATCAGCTGTAATTGCACAGAGAACCAATAAACGATGCTAGGGACTATTATTCATCCTCAATGTGCAACAACTGGTGATCTAGAAAACTAGGAAATATCAGTGCCGGTTACGTCACCGTGCAGGTCAAAAAGAGAATGAGTGAGCTTGTGTTGACGTGACACTCGCTTTGATGGAAGTCGAGAAATCCTATTTCACGAGGAATCACTGGCATGTTGGATAAAAGGGTTGGAATTGCAGCAGAATTCGTTTTGGTAAACGATAAGCTGAATTGATGTCCTAATGATCCTAAAACACCAAAGAGCTTGGGATTTGCCCAAGCTTCAAACACTGCCAGACGCCGTTTTGATGGTGACAACGTCAAACCCTGTATGTACTTCGAGGATCCGACCCATCCTCCAGTGGATCGGAGGAAGATTATTACCTCACACGATAGCTAATTGACCAACTTTGATCGATATCGGCGGTCGCCAGCGCTTGGTTCTAGCCTGCAGTTGGGTTAAATATTCCGTTCGCCGTCTCATCCATAATTCTTGGAGTCATTTCTGCACAGTTTGCCATTTGTTCAGACGGTTTGTAGGTATATCCTGGTAATCAAATTCTGGTAGCTGATGCAGAGAAGACCCAACCAGAAAATGACCTGGTGAGAGCGGTTCCAAATCGTTTGGATCATCGGGGAGCGCTGTAAGTGGCCTTGAGTTTAGGAAAGCCTCTACCTGACAAATAAGAGTATTCATATCCTCTAACGACACTGCATTATCGCCAAGAACCTTCAGAAGATGTAGCTTAGCGGACTTCACCGCAGCCACCCACAATCCAACAGAAGATCCAGGAATCCACCCCACAACATACAGTCAACTCAACGATGGCTTCAAGGTAAGGACCAAATTACCAATCATTACCACAGATTCAAAAATGGTATAAACAGTCCCGGATCCTATGTAACGGGGAAAATAGTCAACACTGAGATAGCAGGAATAACGAGTCAAGGGGAATATTTTGATCAATAAAGTGATCATATATTCATTTTCAAGAAAATGAAGTTCGTCAAGCTACATCACGTGATATAACTGTAGAACAAAATGTATCCGAATAACTAATTTAATTAGGTTTTCAAGCTCCAGACCCGGAGCTATACTGATTTATACTGATTTTTAATAAGTAACTTAGAGTGACCCTTGTAAAAATCAGGGTTTTCAACAGCAACTTAGTTACTTCGGTTTAAAACGTACCTTAGTTGCGTCAGCAAAAATGTGCGCTGTAAAATTTTGAAAAGTTTCTAGAAAAATCTGTTTACAAGAAATCAATGTATAAAAGCTACTCTTGGGAAACCGATTTTTTAGGAGTCACCACAAACATGCATAGATCGTGAGCTATTAGAGATCAAATATTGTTTTCTTCAGCAAAGTTGTTTCAAATGAGATGTTCTACTGCTTTCTCCAGCATTGTGGTGCTCTATCTTGAATAACTAAAAAGTTGACACATAGAACTCATTAACACTCGATCTTGTTATCCGTTCTGAGCACCAATGCTACCGACGCCAGGAAGGCAGCTCCCACAGCTGGACCCTACCTATCGACCCATCAACTCGTGAACCGGGGACCAATGGCTTTACTTCCCTTCCGAAGGAAGGTGTGATCAGAGATGTTATGCCTCAGCACATCCCGGCGGCGCCAACTGGGATTGAACCCAGGCCTGCTGGGGTGAGAGGTAATCACGCTTACCACTACGCCACCGGCGCCGCTGACTCATTAACATAGAAGCTATCATAATAATACGACATACATACATACATACAGCAATTCCATAGAAAAAAGTTATAGTGGGTCTCAGAATTTCATGAAAATTGGTATAGTTCTTCCTTATCAAAAAATATTAGACTCGTATTTTTTTTATTGCGCCATTAGGGTGACCATTTCCGTGTTAGGGTGGTCCAATAAATCATTTTTTTTCAAAAATGTCTTTTTTCAAAAATTTATAACTTCTGAACCTCGTGACCGATTTTTACGATTGACCCTTCAAATGAAAGATGTTTTAATGTAGTTTTAAGAAAAAATATGAAACACTCAGAGATATTTGATTTTGTAGGGAAAAAATATGTTACAAATGCTTTTTCTTGATTTTCACTGCGAGGGTCTTCAACAACTTCTTATTTTAGTATTTTTAATTAAAAGATCATTTAATTTTACATAACATATCAAAAAATTATAAATTTTTTTTTTTTATTTCACTCACTAATACACTCCACACTTTTCGGTCTCCAATTTTCCTAAATCGGACCGCAGCTAGGTATATCGCATCCTCGGTTCATGCGGTCTCCACTTACATCCTCTGATGATGAATCCCACATAATTGTAAGCGAATCTTACATCCACCGGTTGGGTGTAGCATTTAAGTACTTCTCCCAGAATTTTGATACCAAAATTAATAATGTCAAACTGGGGCCTGTTTTAAAGCCACAAAGACTTCAATGGGGGAGGGGAGTCCAGCCACAGCATACGCTCGGTAAAAATATTTTAAAATTTTAGTAAAGTATACGAGTGGGGAGGTAGGATCTGCAATGTTTAAAAATTGGTCTACGTGGTTTATGGACGGCCCGCAGGTTGAACTGAATGTTGCACCCAGCTTGTAAGTGACTCGATGGAGACGCATTGTGAACTACCTTGCGTCTTCATCGTTTCCATGCACGTGTGGTGCATATATTGCGGAAAAATAATTTTTTATTTTAAAAAAATTGTATCTCCAAAACTGCTTCTTCGACATCGCTAATTTTTTGATATGTTATGTAAAATTAAATGATCGCAGTGAAAATCAAGAAAAAGCATTTGTAACATATTTTTTTCCTACAAAATCAAATATCTCTGAGTGTTTCATAATTTTTCTTAAAACTACATTAAAACATCTTTCATTTGAAGGGTCAATCGTAAAAATCGGTCAAGAGGTTCAGAAGTTATAAATTTTTGAAAAAAGACAGTTTTGAAAAAAATGATTTTTTGGACCACCCTAACACGGAAATGGTCATATGGTTGATAAGGAAGAACTATACCAATTTTCATGAAACTCTGAGACCCACTATAACTTTTTTCTATGGAATTGCTGCATACATACATAAATGGTCTATAAAAAAACACCCAAATGATCCATAAAACTCAGGTGGAAATCCCTAAAACATTGTGAATGATCTATAAAAAATGTTTGTATGATCCATATTTTATGTAAAATTTTGCAACAGAACGTTCAACAATAAACCATAAACTAATGAAATTGATCCGAGTTTGCGAACTCAAAACTATAGGAGTGATTCAAGAAATGGGACTGAATTTACAATATTATGCTTAGTAAGCAAAATCGGTCACTGCTAAGCCACCGAACTCCTTTCATCACAACAAACCATTACGACTAACGATTGCTAAAGTTGGCAACTTGAAACCATTCAAGTGGAATCGCTTTTTCTCGGGTGCCCATAATATTTTTTCCGGTTTTATATAAACAGCAAAATTTTATTAAGCATGATTGATTACATAAATGTTTTTTAAGGCAGGAATCAGGAAAGCACCTCAATTGAATAAAACTCAGAATGTGGAAAATTGTTTTTGCTCCAAGATCGCAATTGATTGTCAAATTGTATTCCATAATTTAGATAACTTTTTGAAGTCAGAAATTTTAAACGTTTTTACTGTCGCAAAATTTCAAATTTTGAACACTGCAGGCGAGTGGGTTTGAATGTTATACAGCGATAGAATAAACTTAGAAATTTTTATAATTTGAAAAAATAGAATTCTTCAGAAATCCTATTCCGTAAAGGGCTTTTGAGATTCAGGACAAAGATTTTTTTTTTTGAAAATCACAACAGACAATTTTCAGTGTTCACTTGGCTGTCGACAGAAGCAGGCCACTCTCGATGTATGTCACGCGATCGTTTGTTCACTCGGCAGCAACCATTGTGTGGCCTTCCTCATTATTTTTTATCAATAGTTCTTTCGGTCGATGCGTCGTCGACTTTGGAAAGCAACCGTTTAGTGATGATTGTGTGAGTGCTGACCACGTTTTGCGTCCATTGCTGCAATGGAAGCGCTTTGCCCTCCATTGGAAATACTGCCATACAATGCAACAACTGGCAATGGAACCCGTTCTGATGGAGCAGGCTTACTGGATAGCGGAAGATAAAGTGTTTGTTGTGCTGTACCTTTTGACTATAGTTTTACGATGTTTTGTAAAGTGAACAAGGATCCTCGGCTCTGTAAGGTAATTCTTTTGAGGCTTATCAAATAAATTAATAATAATAATAAAAAAAACAGACAATTTTCAAGATGTTGAGGCTTACCAGTGTTCACATTACAAAACTTTTCGAATTTTCAGACTTTCAAACTATCAAATTAGAAAAAGAAATCTAAGACCTCAGATATTAAAAAAAAACATTTCGCTTGGGCCTAAATTAAGCTTAAGGATTTTAATGCTTAACACTAAACATTTGAAGAAATATCTACAGAATTCTGATCAAAATTCCAAATGAGATTCATGGAGAATTTTAGTCTTCTACAATTCTCTATCTCTACTAGAGGGTCTGTAGGAATAATTTTAAAAGAATTCAGAGGACAATCCCAAAAAATGTGAAAAGAAGTTGCAGGTAATTTTGAGAAGTATTTCAGGAAAACTGTAGGGAAAACTATGGATGATTCCCAAGGTAGCTCAGAAGACATTTTATTTCTCAAGATTTTGAGTGTAGGTCCAGAGAATTCTGAGGCAAATCTGTAGGATTTTCAGTTAGCATTCTGAAGGAGAACTCAAAACGAATTAACCCTACTACAAACTTAATTATAGGTTGTACCAGAATGTCTAAGCATGATTTAAAAAGTAGAAGGGTCTGTGCCTAGGGGTACGAACGGAAGCTTGACGTAGGACCGCTAGTGGACGGAACAAATGTGAACATTTAGATCTTTTAGATCAATTATCTTAACTCTTTCCGTTTTTTATTTGTAAGCGTATCAAATTTGTAGTTATAGTTGAAGATGCTAATTTCAAATAACAGACTGTAGTGGTAATTTTTATATGATAGATGGAGTAGATGAAAGCATAGAGTTGATAGTTCCGTTAGAGTACGGCAGTGTGAAGATTGCATATAGATATTACAATAGCGAGCTAGGACAACTTTTAAGGAAGGTACAAATCGGTTTTTTCATCTCTCTTTACCAAACTCCCCCTTTGGAGAGGGATGGTGAGGGGTGTCCCCCCCCCCGCCACCACTGGCAAAAAGAGATGAAAACCGACCCGCTCAAGAACCAACTGTGTGTTTGAAACAGTTCTACCGATTTTTTACCGCATTTCAGTTGTTATTCGAAGGAAGGCATCCAGTCGTAGGTTTGGAAATTGCAACTATTGTTTACCCCTACCACGATATGTGCTCCTGTCATCGTCGACTTGACGATCTCGAGGGGACACGGGTGGGGTAGGTGCTGCTACTGTACCTTTCGACCATTGACAGTAATTGATGGGGGAGTTTGGTAAAGAGAGATGAAAAACCCGATTTGTACCTTCCTTAAAAGTTGTCCTAGCTCTCTATTCTAATATCTATATGCAATCTTCACACTGCCGTACTCTAACGGAACTATCAACTCTATGCTTTCATCTACTCCATCTATCGTATAAAAATTACCACTACAGTCTGTTATTTGAAATTAGCATCTTCAACTATGTAAATCGTTGACTTCACGTAGAAGTAATACTAAAACATATAGTCAAAGTAAAAAAAAAAAAAAATTGTAGTATTTATTTCAAAGAGAAAGTTGATGAAGAGAATCCAAGGGACTGTCAACTTGAGCATTTTCGATTCATCTTTAAAAGGTGTATTTTGAATTTTTTGTTATTTATGAATTTTTAAGTTTTGTGCATTTTGGTATTAAAATGTATTCACCCCTCACTAGATTTTCTTCCGAATTATATGAATCGGGTGGGGCGGAAAGTATCGTTTGTGCAGAATATGTAAAAAAGGAGGGACTTCGAGTGATTGAACTCGTGAGAGCAAATTTTCTCACAAATTTGATTTTATTGGCTTTCTGGGGACTGAATATACACCCAAAGCGAATTATTCCCACTTCTCTCAAATTCTATATGGATTTTTAACACTTCCTACCAGCGTGTTCTGGTAAATGGTCGAACGATAATTAATCTCACCAATACATTCGGGCCTACAATTCCACAACTTCTATAGAGACCAGTTTGAGCCTCGATAGCTAGCTGCTTGCGGGAACTGATGAATTTGACAAATGTCCAAATAATACTCTTATGAAATTTATGGTGGTCCTGAAAAGGACCGTTTTGTAGTGATGGTTGAGTAATGCTGAGCTGAGCACGACGAGCTACTGATTCCGATCCTAGCCTAGCGATGGGTCTTCTTCCTCCTTCTCTATGGTTGCTCATATGAGCTCTGCAGCTCGCTGCTTGCAGGCAGCCTTTCGTTGCTGTTGTTGTTGTTGTTGTTGTTGTTGTTGTTGTTGTTGTTGTTGTTGTTGTTGTTGTTGTTAGCACTCTTGCTGCTGCTGCTATTACTGCTGCTGCTGGACTGGACACCACCACTTAGGGTGATTGAATGAGCACCGTTCAGTGGGACCGCATCGAATTCGATTTTTAAGTCTGTGTTAGGGAATGCGCTGTTTTCAGACATTCGGTGACAATTTTGATCACCATTGCAACAGTTGGACATTTGGTATTTTTCAATAGTGACCTATTGAAAATTAACTAAGTGTTCATTTTAGCAGATTGGTAGATAAATTTCCAATCGTTTGGCTTGTTTAATCTATCTGCTATTGATCGAAACCTGACCTCTTTTCGTAATGCTATGCATTTTGGTTTTTTGAAATTGCGTGGATTCTATAGATCCTGTGGAGATCTATCTACCTCTGATGTATGATGTTGGTAGAGGGAAAAATACAAACTTTGCGGGAGACGAATTCTTAACACTCGAAAGCAATTTTGTGAAATATGAAGTAAAACAAATCGTAGCTAGCTCTGCATGATGATTTTGTTTGATTTTATTTATTTGTAAAGTCGCGGGGAAATACCAGATGGCGTTTTTTATGATAACTCCTACTTGAAAACAGGCAAAAACTCACAAACTGGCTGCTTTTACATGGTATACAGTGTGATAATTCAATAATCAATAAATTATCTCAACATTTAGTGGCAAACCATTCATAAATTTTGGTAACATACAAAAAAATTCTATAATCCACATTAAATTGCATATGTAAGCGCCGATTGAAACAATCTTTTCGACGTCACTACAAGGGTGATTGATTAAACGAAAGAAACGAATCGTGCGGAATGAAAGCCGAGGAAAAACTAATTGCACCAATATATTCAGGCCTACAATTCCACACCTTCTATAGACAGGTTGAGCCTTGATAGCTAGCTGCTTGCGGGAACTCATGACCTTGACCAATGTCCAAATAATACAAATTTTTGTTGGCCCTGAAAAGGACCGTTTTGTAGTGATAATTGAGTAATTCTGAGCTGGGTGTTCAACATGGATGAGGCTATCGAGCTGTTTGTCGTTTGGAGCGAGGGTGACACGCTTGGCATAGATGACCGACCCACAGCGACTCACGAAGAGCTACTGATTCCGATCCATGGCATAGCGGTGCAGCTTCTTCTTCCTTTGATGGTTGCTTATGTGGGCTCTGCAGCTCGCTGCTTGCAGGCAGCCTTTCGTTGTTACTGGAGAACAATTTCCAACGCCACACGCCGAAAGCACTGCTACTGCTGCTACTAATTTCGACGACCGAACACCACCACACAGTGGTGTGGTCGTTGGGAGCGTGTGGTTCTGAGTATGGCGATGAGTGTGCAAAATATTACGCAATTCCATCCTCCCTGTTCGCACGCGCCCGAGGATTGGAGGCAAATGCCACTTCGACTTGTTTCGTCTCTTTACTACTCTCTAACGACTGTGCTGGGGAAGCAGCATATGCACGTAGGTAATTGGTGGATTTGTTAGTTAATTCGACGCTTTTGAACAATGCTGGACATTTACCAGTTTTTCAATAGTTTCTTGTTGAAAATCAACATTCGGAAGCATTGTTATCGATGCTGAGCCATATTTCTGATCGATTGGTGATAAATTATTGAAATTGAACCAGGGGCAGCTGAGTTATTAACGTTCAAAATCTTTCATAATTTGTTACATGTTACATTTTCGGTTTTCACAAAGTGTACCCCCATATAGAAATCACAGACGTAGTCCTACGTCAAAAAAAATATGATAACTCTGTTTACAGCAAATTCGCTTTTTATTTCATATTCATGTTCTCTAAAGTCTAAATCTGATCAGTCGTAAGCCTAGGAGCGGATTTTTGATTTTACGCTACTCATTAGCTTCATCATAGATGCCTTTCAAACAATTTTGGATACTTTTTCCCAGTTATTTCCAAGCGTTGTAATGGAATCCGCTGCCTTTACATGTTTCGGCAAATAGGCTTTGGTCAGGGCTTAGAGAGTTTCGATTGGCCTGGCCTGGACAGTTTGGCGGATTCATCCCTTCGGGTACGAATTGGACCTTGTTGGCTTTATACCAGGCTACCGTGTCTTTTGAGTAATGAACCGACGCCAAATCCGGCCAAAACAGTACTGAGGCGTCACGTTTGCGGATCATGGGTAACAGACGCTTATTCAAACACTCACCACGCACGTAAACATTGCATGACACTGTCTCCGTTGTCGCAAAAGGTTTGGAAAGCATACCACACTCACAAATGGCTTGCCAAACCATCCGCGTCGTCAACACTTCGACCATCACGAACGGTGTAATACTGATCATCCGGAAGAGTTTTGTAATCAAATTTAACGTATGATTTTCCCCACAACAATCGGTCGTATAACTTCCGAGCCCTCAGTTCGACGGATGCGGCTTGTTTTTCACTTTGTTTTGGCTTCTTCTGCTTCTTGTACGTCTTGAAAGAATTTGAAGACGTTTCCGAAAGGGTTTCAAAGAGGAGATTTCACAGTGAATTTAGATTGTTAGTTCCTTAAAAATCAGAGTAGCATTCCAGAAAATTCTGACATAGAACAGCATTTGAAGATCGCAAACGTTGATAAAGAATTACGTATTCAAGGTTTAGAAATTACTTAAGATTCTCACTTTAAGCATTTGAGAACAGTATCACCACCTATCAAAACTTGTCAAAACTCTAGGACATTGCTATTTTTTAGACCTAACTCTTATGTTTTAGTATCCCGAGGGAAAGCTTAGAATTTCGAGCTTGATGAATTATTCAAGATTCTAATTGAAATAGTCAAGATAACGGTCTTAGAATGTTCTTAGAGAATACAAAATTTATATAAAATTCTAAAATATATTTTAACATGTGAAAAATGTATTATAGGTTCAAAATAAAATTCCTGGTTCATTCCCGGTTTTTCTCGATTGTCTGAGATTCCCGGTTAATTCTCGGTTCATTGACCACCCTGTATCATTTATATAAAAAAAAAAAAAAAAAAAAAAAAAAAAAAAAAAAAAAAAAAAAAAAAAAAAAAACTGGTTGCAGCTAAAGCTCTTTCCAACAACCTACGAGTTATAACGGGACGTTACAACAAATCAGTTCAACAGAAGATTTGAATTGAGTTCCTAGGTGATTGAAAAGAGATTTTATGGTAATCATGAGAATAATAAATAGCGGGTAGATTTTAAGGAGGATTTAAATAGAATTCTTATGAGAATTAAAAAAAAAATATGGGAAAATTTCAGCTTTGGCACTCATTTCGACTCTTTCCGGATCCAAAATATAAACGATAATTTCGCTGAATTTTCCTATCAAAATACTTCACTGAATGCATTATACCGATGTCTTATTCTTTGAGCTTCAATCTGATTAAATTTTTACGACTGAGTAATCTTGTTATGCCAGAATTGTCTTATCATAAAATATATGATCTACAAAATGCGGATGATTTCCCGATAATAGAATAGCTGGTTAACACGCAGTTCAAATGGAAAGGTTGCCGAAGATAAAGAGGCTGCCGACCAGTGTTGGAAAAGTTCGCGATATTCCACGAAGTTCACCAAGGAAAAAGTTCGCGAGTCATAGTGAGTTTACGTGAAATTTTCCATCACTGCTGCCGACAATAGTCACACTCAACTGAGATGTTTGGAACGTTGTAAAAACATTCTCGTTTCTTTAAACTGATTCTTACGTCAAAAGGTCCGCTTACATGTGTCGGTTTCGGGGAACCGAAATTTACATGACTTTTTCGTGGTGTGTACGAATGAAGATAAAAATGGATTCGGTAGTATACGATATATATTCTATAGAATTTTTTTTAAATTGAATTTAAATATGCCTTCAAGGGTGAATAATGTTAACTATTTCACAAACAGAATCACTTATATTTTGAAAAATTGAAATCTAAAGATGAAGAGCTCTCAGGCTAAATCAATTGAAATGTAACACCTTAAACAAAGGAAACAAACAGTCATTATATTACGTTATTACGTAAAACGTAAACCCGCTGGTGACAAATCGTCGTTTTACCCGTGTAAATTTGAACTGTTTTAGTAGTGTTTTGTGTTATAGAGTGCGAGTTCGTTTGGTGTACCTCTGTGAAGTGTAGGATTTCGTGTAGCTTTGTGGATAAGTTGAGAAATTGTAGATTAAAAGTGTCGTCCCGTGGAACAGTGGTGTCAATCTTCATTTTATTTACATTTTTTGTTTTGTATCTGTCGCTGCACTACTGCTACCGTACTTAGCGTACCAAATCGTCAGTATCTCTTGTTGCATTACACTCTGCTACCGTACTTTTGTGTATTGAATAGTGTTTCTACGTCTGATTGCCTCGTTTCGCGCATCGGAAATTTGCTATAGTTTTTCGTTACGTGGTAGTCTTTGTTGCGTGTATAAAGTTTGCGTCGCATTTTTTGTGATCATGGCTTGCAAGAAGTGCCAAAAAACCATTTCGGACTCCGAACGTATTATTTGTCGCGGTTTTTGTGGTGACACATTTCACGTGATTTGTGCCAAAGTTGATCTCGAACTTCTCGATCAACTTGGATTGTACGAGAAGAATGTCTTCTGGATGTGCGATCACTGTGCGGCGCTTTTTTCAAACGGCCACTTCCGTAATATCGTGAGCCGTGACGTCAATCAGACTTCTGTGGCTCCAAACGCGGTTGATTCGATGAAAGAGGACATCGAGAAATTGAATTCGGCTGTTATTGCTCTTGCAGCCAAAGTGGAATCGAAGATCCCAGTCAGCTCAACTCCACGTTGGCCTAAAAATGACCGCTTTGATTCCAGTCGTGGCACCCCGAAACGTCGCCGTACTTCATCTAGCACTGACGACAAGCCCATACTGTGTGGTAAGAAAGCACCTATCGACTCGGTCAGAACCGTGGACCTGAACGATGATCTGGTGTGGGTTTACTTATCGGCGTTTCATCCCACTACTACGAACGATGAAATTTCATCTCTTGTCTCTAAGTGTTTGTGTCTGGAAACAGACGAGAAACCTCGGGTTGCCAAGTTGGTTCCCAGAGGAAAAGATCCGTCAACGTTAAACTACGTTTCCTTCAAAGTTGGCGTCAACCAAAACAAACGGGATGTTGCCCTTTCCTGCGATTCGTGGCCGGAGGGCATTCAGTTTCGTGAGTTCGATGATTCCCGGTCAAAGAAGGTGACCAAAATCACCCGTATTGGTCCAGCACAGTGACACCAGTTCCAGGATACTTCCTTTTCAATTACAAACGTGCTGTTGGGCGGATCTGGGACGCAACAACACAGCGCTTCGGAAGCCTCTGATCCCTCCGAACCAGTCGAGCTGTTTGTAGATCTAATCATCAGAAGTCGTCCTGGCCCTGGTTTTGGAATCGGTGACGAGGTCTTCCAGCCTGTACTTACAGGCAAGTAACGATACGTTCCAAAACCTTCTTTTTCTGAGCCACCTTCCGCTTCCAGCAGCGAATACTTAACGCAACCATCCGATCCAACCTCGCCTTCTGAAAACGACGTAGTAAGCTCGATGTCTTCTGAACTCTGGATGAACCAATCTGCTTTGCAACCGGGACGCATCGTGGAAAGCTTTATGGAAGCCCCCGGTTCCTCTAACTCAGTCGTGCTAATTCCTGTCAGTGTTCATCATAGTCGTCCTGGCCCTGATTTTAGATGTGGATTGGGGGTCTTCCAACTTGCTAGAATAGGCGAGTACATAATTAATAGCGCAAATACGATGTCTGATGCCGATCCAAATTTCAGCACCTTGAATGCCGCCGAGTCAACTCTCGTACCTCGGAGCCCGGAACGCGCCGTAGAAAGCCTCGTGGAAGCCCCTGATCCCTCCGTCTCAGTCCAGCCATTTGCTGCCGCCGCTCACCATAGTCGTTCCGGACCTGTAGTCGGATGTGGAGAGGGGGTCTTCCAACCCAGTCACTATGGCGAGTATCCGCATGGTATTGTTAATGTTCATTCGCTGCCTGATGCTTCCGTGATTTCTAGGGAGAACAGACGTTCGATTGTAAGCCGCAAGCAGGACATGGTGATTTTCTTCCAAAACGCCGGCGGAATGAATTCTGATGTTGACGACTACCGGCTTGCTGTATCGGATCGTTGCTATGATGTGATTGTCCTATGCGAGACGTGGCTCGATTCGCGAACGCTTTCCAGCCAGGTGTTCGGATCCGATTATGAGGTTTTTCGTTGCGATCGGAATCCAAACAACAGCCGAAAATCTACTGGTGGTGGCGTTCTTGTGGCTGTCCGTTCCGGATTGGAGGCGAGAGCAATCGAAAATGAATCGTGGAACAGTGTGGAACAGGTTTGGACAGCCATTAAACTGGGCGATCGCACATTATTTTTGTGCGCATTGTACATGCCACCAGATCGAGTTCGTGATCTTGAACTCATCGAGACTCACTGTCAATCAGTCTTCACAGTAATGGAAAGAGCGACTCCAATTGATGAATTATTCATTTTTGGGGACTTTAACCTAGCAGGCGTTTCGTGGAGACCATCCCATAGCGGCTTCCTCTATCCAGATCCAGAACGTTCTGTATTTCATGCAGGAGCTATCGGCCTTCTCGATAACTATAGCGTAGCAACGCTTTCTCAAATGCTCCGTTCATTTCCACAGCACCTTGTCCACTAGTTAAGCTTGTTCCGCACCACCCTCCTCTGATTGTCACTGTTGAGGACAATCTCGTTCGTGATTTCGATAGTCTTCCTGCTGCGGTTTCTTATGACTTTCGAAAGGCCGACCATCGAAGCATTGTAGATGTGTTGTCAAACATGGACTGGGAGAACATTCTCGATCATGACGACGTTGAGGCCGCTGCGCAAACTTTTTCTCATGTCTTGGCATATGTCATTGACAGACACGTCCCGAAAAGAATTCAACGCAAAGACTCTCACCCTCCCTGGCAGACGATTGAGCTGCGTAGGTTGAAGTCGATCAAGAGAGCAGCATTGAGAAGATTTACGAAGTATCGCACGCTTCCTCTGAAACATCACTACGTGAGGCTTAATCACGAGTATCAGCGAGCCAGTCGTCGATGCTTTCTGCGATTTCAACGAAGTATTCAGCGTAACCTTAAACTTCACCCGAAATCCTTCTGGAACTACGTGAACGAGCAACGCAGAGAATCTGGCCTCCCATCGTCAATGGAATTGAACAGTGAAGTCGCTTCCACTCCGCAGGATATTTGTCGCCTTTTTTCTGTCAATTTTGCCAGTGTGTTCACTGATGAGAGACTAAGTGACGACCATGTTTCCCTCGCAGCCAGGAACATCTAAATGGTCAAACGCTGAGTGCAATTGATGTCAACGTTGAGATGATTTCTAACGCTGCAACGCAGCTCAAATCGTCCTTCAACCCTGGACCCGATGGAGTTCCGTCCGTGTTTTAGAAGAAACATATTGCTTGCTTGTTAACTCCACTTCACCGTCTATTCCGGATGTCTCTCTCCAGTGGTATATTTCCATCCTTCTGGAAATGTGCACACATGTTTCCTGTCCACAAAAAGGGAAGCAAACGAGCCGTGGATAACTATCGTGGAATTACATCGCTGAGTGCTGTTTCGAAACTATTCGAGCTTGTTATTATGGAACCGTTGCTCTCTCACAGCAAGCAGTATCTGAGTGCTGATCAACACGGGTTTACTGGCGGTCGCTCTACAACCACCAATCTGCTATGCCTCACATCCTACATTACCGATAGTATGACTGAACGGGTACAGACGGAAGTTGAATCATGACATTGCGATTGCTAAACTTGACAGGCTTGGGGTGAGCGGTAATCTCTTGAGTTGGTTCCGTTCGTATCTTACTGGTCGCTAACTTATGGTTGCTATAGGAGATTGCAAATCAGCTAGCTTCTTTGCCACATCAGGTATACCGCAGGGAAGCCATCTGGGACCGTTGATTTTTCTACTCTACTTCAACGACGTGAACCTGGTTATCGAAGGACCTCGATTAGCATATGCAGACGACCTCAAAATATTTTTACGAATTTGCTCGATCGCTGACTGCCACAATCTTCAACATCAGCTTAATGTCTTCGCCAGTTGGTGTACTTTAAATCGAATGGTAGTGAACCCAGCAAAGTGCTCTGCCATAACGTTCTCACGAAAAAAGCAACCGATTGTATTCAGCTATGACCTGCTTGGAACGACACTCGAACGCGTGAATCAGGTGAAAGACCTGGGTGTGGTGTTGGATTCACAGCTAACATTCAGGCAACACATTTCTTATGTCATCAATAAGTCGTCTAGGACTTTAGGATTCATCTTCAGGATAGCTAAGAATTTCACCGATGTCTACTGCTTAAAATCTCTTTACTGCTCCCTCGTACGATCGACGCTTGAGTATTGTTCTGCGGTTTGGAATCCGAATTACAACAATGGTGCCGAGAGAATCGAATCTGTTCAACGTCGCTTTCTTCGTTTTGCGCTTCGTAGACTACCCTGGAGAGATCCGCTTCGGCTGCCCAGCTACGAGAGTCGCTGCCAACTGATAAACCTTGAACCTCTCCGGATTAGAAGGGACACCAACAGAGCTTTGATTATCGCCGACACTCTACATGGACGAATAGATTGTGAGGCTATCCTAAGGCAAATTGACCTAAACGTGCAACCCCGACCACTCCGTAACAACCTCATGCTGAGACTGCCACTGCGTCGCACGAACTACGGGGCATATGGTGCGATTTGCGGACTACAGCGTGTGTTCAATAGAGTCGCATCTGTATTCGACTTTCACCTCACACGTGATGCGCTTCGTCGGAGATTCTCATCTGTTTTCGCCGGCCGCAGTGACTGACAGAGAAAATTAGTGTATTTCCATTTATGTTTTTTTTACATTCTGACCATGTTGCTTTGTGTTTCTTTCTGTGATTATTTGACATGTAATTTTACTATTATTATTTTTATGATTAGTATTATTAACATCATTTGGGCTACAGCCAGCCTGTTGATGTATGGCAACAATAAACAATTACATGCGCTGACCAAAGCATACATTACGATTTTTGTGTGCTTTTCCACGGGAGGCGTTCATATCGAACTGGTATCCGATCTCTCTACGGCAGCATTGCTTTCGCTCTCAGTCGCTTTGTCACTCACCGTAGTCGCATCCAGGATCTGCTCTTACAAGAAGCAGCGAATTCGTTCCACAATGCATTTACGACATGCCAGAAGCAGCATTTACAAAATGCTGAAGCAGATCAAGAAATCCAGTGGAAATTTATTCGGTGGATTGTGAAAGGCGACCGTGAAATCGAGTAAGCACTCACTAAACACATTTCTCTTACATCCAATGTAAGGTTGGATTTATAACATCCTCTGCATATGTTTCTTATAACAAATGTAATGGCATTTCTTGCAATTAACTGCAGTGTACATGAAAGTTTTCCAGAATTCAATCATCACGAGTTGATTTTCTAGACACGATGCATTTGGAGAAACAAACTTTGATCGAACAATAAGATAGGGGAAATGCAGGTAATGTCGGCCTAAGTGTCCCTAATTTGGGCCCATACATAAATTCAGCAATCGACTAAATTTTCAATAGCAACCAAAAATATCCATAAGTAACGTCCCAATAACGCGTTCATCTAGATAAAATTGATAAATAACAGATTTTTAGCGATGGGCCCAATCTTAGATCCATAGGTCAACATTAGAGACATTTCCCCTATCATAAAAATTACAAAATTATTTTCAAAACCTTCCAACGACCACATTACCGAATCTGTTCATGTCGCGAAACATTGCACATTCTGCATGCTTTTCACGCTATGGAATCGTAATGGAACATCGTAATGGAATCTGACATTTCCCGGTGCAGTCTCAAATTATCAACATTTCAACCTTTCCAGCTCAGACAAACAACGCCCCAAAATCGTCTGAAAACTGTTCCCAAAAGCTAACACTCAACTCAAGTGACTTTTGCCAACCATCATCGTTAATCTTAGGACCTGTCGTCAACCACCCACCAAATCCATCATCTATTTCAGAACCATTCATCCAACTTTCAACTGCAATTACATTTTTTCCGGTCATTACCCACCATCCTCGCACGGGACAGTCCAACAGAGAAAAGAAGAGTGGCACCACCAACCACACACTAATCCGTAAAATGACAAATTTTTCTCTTCACTCGTTGTAACTTTTCCGTTTCCTGGCAGCCACTCATCTCGGCGCAGCTACTCGGCAGAAATGGATAAGAAAAGCTGATGATAATAATTAAAATTAAGTAATTAAACTTTCTCCCATATCTCCTCCGGCACACAGAAGTTCTTCTGTATCCTCCAGAACAACTATTCATCTTTGCAAGTGGTTTGTCTTGTTTCATCGTTTCTTCACCTTTATTGTCCGATGCGAACTATCGGTAGATTTACGGAAAAATTGTCTCAAGAACTTCCGCTTTGCAACCGGAACGAGAATCGAGCGACATTAATCATATTTTCTCCCACAATTATGGGGGATTATTGTGCTCGTCTTCTGGTCGGTTAAAGCATGGCTGTGGAGTCAGAGTTGGACGCATTTTTTAGCAAATGGTGTCGGACTCAGAGTTGAGCAAAAATACCGACTCTAACTCCGATTGTTTTAAACTCGAAAGGTAGCGCAACAAGTAAGCTTTTTTTGGCGCAACAATTAAGACAAAAACATAGACGGGGAGAGTGGAAATGCCAACTCTCTGTTGATAAAATTTCGTGGATAAAGGGCGAGCTGTTCTCCCTGCTCATTGAGGCATCTTCCTGTTTAGGGGCTCGCCCTTTTGACCTATTGTGCGATCATGTTGCTGGAAGGAGATTCTTTAATGTCCCGTAGATGCGTATAGGTGACTTTGCCTATCGATACACCCAATACGTTTTTTGCCCATCATACAGTAACATGTTGAGGACAATCATAGGTTAATAACCTTGATCCTGACAACCAATATCTACCAGTGATTCTAAACACTCTTAGCTTGATTCAGTGGAGTTAAAATAAAATTACCCAAAAATGCTTCAATGTCAGCGTTTTTAACGTAGGCACGGATCAGTGCTGTAAATTCTTAAAATCAATTGAACATTTCTGGATCAACAATAGAAAAAGGCCCATCAGCATTTGTAAACAAAGCGTTCCAAAGCCCTTCACTCACAAATCGAAGGCCGCCAAAACAAACCAACACCATCATCGTGTAGGTAGAAGTTTCCTTCGCTTTGTGAGTGAAGGGCTTTGGAACGCTTTGTTTACAAATGCTGATAGGCCCTTTTCTGTTGTTGGTCCAGATTTTTGATGAAAATGAAAAAAGCAGCTATCCGCTATCAAAGGAAACCTCCTTCGAATGGATGATATCAGTTGCTTATTTATTTGGTGAAGGCATGGATCATTCTCATTTGAGAAACGCTTGATAAAGTCTGGAACGGGCAAAAATTGGGCAACTTAAAATTGGTGTATTTCTGTTAAAAATGCATAAAAAAAACCTGAAATGTTGCATTTGAAAGATGAGTGTATATACAATGGTTGCTATGATGCGTTTTCACCGTTTGCTCTCCAGTTTTCAAAATGACGTACAGGTAAGAGAAGCAGCGTGTCAAAATGTTGCTCGCGCAGCAAGAGAATCCGACGTTCTCACACGCCAAGTTGGCAGAATTGCTGGATGTGGCCAAATCGACCGTGACAAACGTTTTAAAAGTGTTTGGGGAGCGTCTGTCGACCGCCAGGAAGCCTGGAAGCGACGGCAATCGTTATCCGGACGTGGCAGTGACGACGAAGAAGGTGGCGGTGAAATATAAGCGGAATCCTAACCTAAAGGCGGATTTCAAGCAGCTTCCGGGACATGAGTTTTATACCGCATCAGGAAAAGGGAAGGTGGCTGAAATTTTCAAAACCATCAAACTATCGAAGTTCCCGGAAAAAAACATCTCGTCTGGCAGGCCATATGCACGTGTGGCCTAAAAAGCGGCATTTTGATTACTACGGGAACCATCAATCAAAAGATCTACGTCCAGGAGTGCCTGGAAAAGCGGCTGCTACCATTCCTAAAGCAACATAATAGACTTGTGCTGTTATGGCCGGACTTGGCGAGCAATCGAGTGGTACGATGCGAATAACGTGGTTGTGGTACCCAAATACCACAACCCTCTCAACAGCCCAGAACTCCGCCCTATCGAACGGTATTGAGCCTTGGTCAAACGGAATCTCACAAAAACTAATAAATCCATGGAAAACGAGCAGCAGTTTAAATCTAACTGGCGTTCGGCGGTCGATGAGACCACCGTGCAAATTTTGATGGAGGGGCACGGCAGTTCGGATTTAGCAAACCAAAAGAATAAATGAACATTTTTTCGATTAAATATATGAATTGAACTACCAAAAGAAAAATAAAAAGATTTTAATGATATGAATTTTGACTGAAAGAAACGATTTTTTTGTCGACCAATTTTTGCACGTTCCAGTCTTTATCATTCGATTGAGCGTAACCTACACATAAACGGAGCTCTGGTCGACATTCCGGCGAAAAAGCTAAGCCAACCAGACACCAACCCGACTTCTACCAAACCTCAACCTGATGTTGACCCGACATTGACCCGACATTGACCCGACATAAACCCAAAATTGACTCGCCAACAACACGACATAGGGTCGACATAGACCTTACATTTGCCTTACATTGATTCGACATCGAGTCGACTTGTCTGTTCGGGACCATTTTGATGGGTATCTTCCATATTCCACTGTCGTATATCAAATGATAGTTAGTGACTCAATTGACAGTGACGATGAGCTTCGAATGAGAAAGGGACACTTCAAATAATGGTCATGTGAGAATTCGTTTCCACAGAATTGATTGAATGATTGTATTGCTTCATCTTCAATCGAATGATATGAAAATTAACAGAACTGGTCCGGATTTTTTCGTGTTCATCCTTTATACACTCAAGATTCCTAAAGTACGGATTCGTTCTTGCCGCATTCCTATAGTACGGTTGCCATTGGATTCCTATAGTACGGTCGATCCGGCATTAACGAATACACGTAGCTTATTGGATTTGAGCTAATTGGGACCAAACACTGATTGTACGGCAATTTGAAGAGATAACTTCCTGATGTATTTGGAGAAGTTGTTGAGCAGATAGTTGGTCACCTTTTGGGAACAGTCAGTTCCCGGTAAGTCACAAGACTGGTCCTGTGGAAGATCCGGAACATCCGTGAAAGTGGTCATTTCATGAAACTGATCCTAGAGCTCGACGGTTTTTTAGAAACCACTCATGGACGTCTTATCAATATGAATTCGGATTTGTAACCAGAAAATGGATGCTGGGGACTAAGGGATGGTTCATTAAAAGATCCGGAACATCCGTAAAAGTGGTCAATTCATGAAACTGATCCAAGAGCTCCACGGATTTTTAGGAACCACTCAAAGACGTCTTATCAGAATGAATTCAGAGTATTTAATGGAATATGACCTCTAGGAACTATGCGATGGTCCTCCGAAAGATCCGGAACAACCTTAAAAGTGGTCAATTCACGAAACAGATTCTATAGCTCTGCGGTTTTTTTTTTCATACCACTCATAGACGTCTTATCACATTTAATTCAGAGTTGTGACAAAAAAATGGAAACTGGGGACTACGGAATGGTTCACTAAAAGATCCGGAACATCCGTAAAAGTGGTCAATTCACGAAACAGATTCTATAGCTCCGCGATTTTTTTTTCCATACCACTCATAGACGTCTTATCACATTTAATTCAGTGTTGTGACAAAAAAAAAACGGATGCTAGGGACTACGGAATGGTTCACTAAAAGATCCGGAACATCCGTAAAAGTGGTCAATTCATGAAACTGATCCAAGAGCTCCACGGATTTTTCGGAACCACTCATGGACGTCTTATCAATATGAAGTCGGAGTTGTAACCAGAAACTGGATGCTGGGGACTAAGGTATGGTTCATTAAAAGATCCGGAACATCCGTAAAAGTGGTCAATTCATGAAACCGATCCTAGAACTCCGTGATTTTTTCGAAACCACTCATAAACATCGTATCAGAATGAAATCGGTGTTGTGTTTGGAAAATGGACTCTGGAGACCACGGGATGGTTCTTCGGAAGATGCTGAACATCCGTATAAGTGGTAAATGATTGAAAATGATCCTAGAGTTCCGCGGCTTTTTTTTTCGAAACCACTCAGACGTCTTATCACAACGAATTCAGAGTTGTGACCAGAAAATGGACGCCGGGGACTATGAGATGGTCCATTAAAAGATGCGGAACATCCACAAAAGTGGTCAATTCATTAAACCGATTCTAGAACTTCGCGGTTTTTTTTTCGAAACCACTCATAGACGTATTATCAGAATAAATTCGAAATTGTGACCGGAATATGGACTAAGAGGACTATGCGATGGTCCTCCAGAAAATCCGAAATATCCGTAAAAGTGGTCAATTCATGAAACAGATTTCATCGGCGATGTGACGAAACCACTCTTAGATGTTTTATCACAATGAATGTGGAGATGTTATCAGTAAATTGATGCTAGGGACTACGGGGTGATTTGAAAAAATCCGCTGAGCTCTAGGATCAGATTCATGAATTGACCACTTTTTCGGATGTTCTGGATCTTCCGGTTGACCATGCTGTGGTCTCCAGTGTCCATATTCCAGTCACAACTTCGAATTCATTCTGATAAGACGTCTAGGAGTGATTTCGAAAAATTTGCTGAGCTCTAGGATCAGATTCATGAAATGACCACTTTTACGGATGTTTAGGATCTTCCGGTGGACCATCCCGTGGTCCTCTGGGTTACATTTATTATGATAAGACGTCTATGAGCGGTTTCGGTAAAAAACGCGGAGCTCTAGGATTAGTTTCATGAATTGACCACTTTTACGGATGTTCCGGGTCTTCCGGAGGATCAGACTCGTGACTTTCCGGATGCTAAATGTGCCCAAAAGGTGGCAAATTTTCTGTTTAACAACATTTCACAAGACACCAGGAAGTTATCTCTTCAAATTACCCTACAAAAAGCGTTTGTCCCCAATAAGCTTTAATCCCATATACTACGTGTATTCGTCAATGCCGGTTCCTATAGTACGTACATCCCATTGTAAGAACTGACATTACATTTGTTGTAACAAAACATGCAGAGGATGCAATAAATCCTCGCATGCATTTGGTATGCATGCAATTTGTTTTGCGTGTTCCCACGTCCTTTTAAGTCAAACCATATGATCTATACAGGACGGGCGCAAAATTGACTGATGACTTGATGAAAAATCTACTTCTCCAAACCCACAACTTTTTTAACCGCGTTTTATGTAAATTTTAAGAAAAAAATATTTTTAGGATTGTATACGTTGAGTTACTGATCCTATTCTTGGCCTATTTTGGACCTAACGCTAAAACTCAGTTTTAAACCTGCTTTGGACTGATTTTTTTGCTGGAATGGAGTACAATGAATTGCATAATATCATTAGTAAATGAAAATTAGTAACATATTGGTTCCATCCAGAGATTTAGCAAAATAGGAGCATAGGCCGAGAATAGACTCCGTTCCCCTATCGTGTTAGAGGCTCGAGAGTATTAATAAATTATATGGAAGGTCGTTGAGTTCATTCTTCCTTAAAAATGCATGTCGTGAAAAGGGGATCAAGACTCTCCCAATTTTTAAGAAAAAAAAACGTACTTATAAGAAATTATGTATCACTTTGGACTCTGTGTTTGGAGAGTATTTGAAGTTACTGTGACTGTGGAGAGCAAGTTACTTCACGATTTCGACGAAACGCCCGTTGCTGTTTCCTACGATTTTCGAAAAGCAGATTACCGCAGCATCTCAGACTTGCTCTCCAGCTTGGACTGGGAAAACATCCTCGATCATCACGATGTTGAGGTAGCCGCAAGAACGTTTTCACACATTTTGGCGTATACTATCGACAGACATGTCCCGAAGATAAGTCACCAGAAAACAGCTCATCATCCATGGCAGACTAAGGAGCTCCGTAGACTGAAATCTACTAAAAGAGCTGCACTACGCAAATACACCAAGTACCGTACGTTCCAATTAAAATGCTATTATGTTCGACTAAACCATCAATTCAAACGGATCAGTCGCCAAAGCTATTCGCGATATCAGCAGGGAATTCAGCGCAGGATGAGATCACATCCGAAATCCTTTTGGAACTATGTAAACGAGCAGCGAAAGGAATCCGGTCTTTCATCGTCCATGGTGTTCAATGGCGAAGTGGGATCCACAAATCAGGAGATTTGCCGACTCTTCTCTCTCAAATTTGCCGATGTTTTCACTGACGAGAGCCTATCTGACGAATACGTTAACCTCGCAGCAAGCAACGTTCCAATGCACGGCGATACATTAAATGGCATTGACATAAACGATATGACTATTTTAAGAGCTGCTTCCAAGCTGAAATCTTCTTGCAACCCTGGACCCGATGGAATCCCGTCCGTTTTTCTCAAGAAGAATATCGATAGTCTATTGACCCCGCTCTGTCACGTGTTCCAATTATCGCTTTGCTGTGGTATTTTTCCTTCTTGCTGGAAGTTTGCTCACATGTTTCCTGTTCACAAAAAAGGAAACAAACGAGATGTCAACAACTATCGTGGAATTACCTCACTGAGCACCGTATCGAAGCTTTTTGAACTAGTCATAATGGAACCGCTACTTTCTCACTGCAAGCATGTTTTGAGTGATGATCAGCATGGCTTCATGTCAGGTCGTTCCACCACCACCAATCTGCTATGTCTCACATCTTATGTAACTGATAGCATGGTTGACCGAGCTCAAACGGATGTGATTTATACCGATCTGTCAGCAGCGTTCGATAAGCTAAACCATGCTATTGCCATTGCAAAACTAGACAGACTTGGGATCAATGGTAACCTATTACAATGGTTTCGATCGTATGTAACCGGTCGCCAACTGTTGGTTGCCATAGGCGATTACCGATCTGATACTTATCCTGCTACATCGGGGATACCCCAGGGTAGCCACCTTGGACCTTTGATCTTCCTGCTCTACTTCAACGATGTGAATTATGTGCTTGACGGACCTCGACTATCGTATGCTGACGATCTAAAAATCTACCTTCGGATTCGTTCCATTGCCGACTGTCACTTTCTTCAACGCCAGCTTCATGCTTTTGCTGACTGGTGCACCTTGAACCGAATGGAAGTTAACCCGGCGAAATGCTCAGTAATCTCCTTTTCTCGGATAAAAGAACCAATCATCTTCAACTACAACCTATTGGGTTCAGCAATTGAACGAGTGAGCCACGTGAAGGATTTGGGAGTCATTTTGGATTCGCAACTCACATATAAGCAGCATATTTCGTATGTCGTTGATAAAGCTTCCAGAACACTAGGCTTTATCTTTAGAATAACCAAAAACTTTACTGATATTTATTGCCTGAAGTCATTGTACTCCTCACTGGTCCGATCAGTCCTTGAATATTGCTCAGCAGTTTGGAATCCAAGCTACAACAATGGTGTTGAAAGAGTCGAATCAGTCCAGCACCGATTCTTACGCTTCGCCCTTCGGCGATTGCCTTGGAGAGATCCTTTCCGTTTGCCTAGCTATGAAAGCCGATGTCAGCTGATTGGTTTGGAAACTCTTTCGACCCGAAGAGACGCTGCAAGGGCTTTACTTGTTGCCGATACATTGCAAGGGAGAATCGATTGTCCTACTATCCTCGAAAAAATCGATTTGAATGTACGACCACGTGCACTAAGAAACAGTCTTATGCTGAGACTTCCCTTTCGTCGCACGAACTACGGAATGAATGGAGCAATAAGCGGACTGCAGCGAGTTTTCAACAGAGTTGCCTCAGTGTTATATTTTCACGTACCACGTCAGACGCTTCGCCGTAGTTTCACCTCGATATTTTCGGGCACAGGTAACCGTGAATAGCAGTGTAATGTTTAAGTTTTAAGCACAGACAATCATGTTGTTTTTTGTATTACTTAACATCATTGGGGCTTATTGAAGCCTGTTGATGGAATCAATTAAATAAATAAAGTTACGTAAAACATTTCCCACACAGATTTTTTCTCTGAGATCCAAATTTAAACATGGGATTAAGTGTGTATACTCTTCCCTACAAGAGGAGGAGGGCAAAGATTGATTTTCAATAAGCTTGTTGCCGCCGTCACGTGATAAATGGATGACTGAGAGCGTGATGAAAAATCGCGCGTTTCCACTCGACTGAATTGAAGACTTCTCCCAACCGGCAGGCGCTATTTCGCCCATGTTCATCGCAGCATCCTACACAAACACACACACACACATACTCATGCATGCAGTCAGTCAACGAATCGACGGAGGTCGACAGGTGGCAACCGTTGCCTCCATCGTCGACGATCACCCGTGTGGGGGTGGTACTCTTACAACCTTCCAAGCTGGTTTTCATGCCCCGATATGCCTTTCATGTGTGAATGTGGGACCGTTGTGGGCCCAGCATGTGATGGGTTAAATTAAATTTTCGAATTGGGTTGCGCCTTCTGGATTGGCTCGTCTGCGTTCCGATGGCGGCGTGGGTGCATGGGGCCCATGGGATGCAGTGCCAGTTTAATCCGGATTGTTGATATTTTTTTCATTTCTGAAACTCCATACGTGGTTTATCGATTGACAATTTATATGTTGGAGATTGTGAACACAGCGAATCGAAATCTTAATCACATCATATGTCAGAAAATAATATTTTATTGATTACAGCTTCCGAGATTATTGTATATTCATTATCAGAAGATCTTTGAGGTCATGGAGTTACAACATGGACAATTCAAATGTGTCCGCAAATCACAGAAAATCCCGATAGAAGTATACGGACGCTACTTAAAGTCTGTTCCAGTTAGTATTTGGCCGCTTCTTTTTAATCACTGTGGCGCCTCTAGTTTCATCAGGATTCATATATTTGTTCAAAAGTTATCGAAGATGGAGCGTGACAGACGAGAAAAGTTTCAGCTCACTCACGTGCGAAATCCAACGTTGTCAGGAGGAATGATTGCGAAGGCTCTCAAATTTCCAAAATCGACTGTAAATACCGTGCTTAAACGTTACCGGGAAACACTAACGTTGGTTTGTGCAAAACATATAACCGAAAATTACGAGCAAAGGTCATAAGGGCAGTCTAAAAGAATCCTGGGATCTCCGGTCGTGATTTGGCGAAAAGGTTCAGTGCGGCACACAGTACAGTTCGGCGAATCTGTATGCGAGAAGGTTTCCGGTCGTACCATGCCAGCAAACATCCCAACAGGACGCTGAATCAAAACCTGGTTGCCAAAAACCATACAAGGAAGCTGTACGAGCAAGTTCTGACCAAGTATAATGGATGTATTTTGATGGACGATGAAGCTTACTTAAAAATGAACTTTGGACAAATACCGGGCCAAAAATTTTACTTTGCTAAACGTAAGGGGAATGCTCCGGATAAATTCAAATTTGTCTTTGCAGATAAATTCGCTCGCAAGTTGATGATTTGGCAAGGCATCTGCGGAAAGAAAACAAAGGTTTTCATCACTGGAGCGACCATTAATGGACAACTTTACAAGGAGGAGTGTCTCCAGAACATAATTTTGCTGTTCATTCAATCACACGAAGATCCTGTAAATTTCTGGCTTGACTTAGCCAGCTGCCATTACAGCCGCGATGTCATAGTATGGTATAAGCAGAATAATGTCGATTTTATTGTCAATCCACCAAATTGTCCAGCTTTTCGTCCCATTGAAAAATTTTGGGCAATTATCAAGCGCAAATTGAAGAAATGTGGCAAAACAATCAAAACACTATCTGATTTGGAGAAGTGGTGCAAAAGGATGGTAGATGTGGTTGACAGTACTACTGTGCAAGACATGATGAGATGTATTCCGTGAAAAGTTCGAAAATTCATCCGAAAAGCTGACGAATGATTTTTGTTGTAAAAGCTAAATATCCTACAAAATGATACCCTTAGCGTTTTTGTACTTTAATTCCCCTTGGAGAAATGACCTATTTTGTGCGGCCAAATTTTAACTGGAACAGACTTTAAGATGACGTGGTGAAAAATCCATATTTTATTGAAAATGATCAAATAAATGATAAGTCAGGCGGCTTAGTCATCATAGCTCTTTCCGTCAATTTTAACTCCGAAATCATCTCTACATCTCAATTCAAAGAATTTGAGCATATTTCAGGCGTAACATTTGATAACGGCACAAAAAATTTTGTAAACAAACTTTGTAAGGCCCTTTTCACGCGAACCGAAGTACGCCCACACAAACCAACAACATCATTAGGTAAAGGAAACTCTCACCTTTCTGAAAGTGGTATTGGTTGATAAAAGGTTTATTATAAGCACAGACAAACAGACACTGGCAATTTGTTCATCGAACACACATTTAACTGAGGGGGGTGACACATCTAAATCTCAAGTTAAAATGCTCAACAAATCTTACACTAGCGAATCAATCTTCGAAAAATCTTCTTTAATTTGTCGCATCTACTTGCATCGAGCATCATCTTTTTGCAGGAAATCTTCAGAATCGTCATCAATCTTCTTTCTATCAACTCAGCGTGCGCGGTCTCAGCAAAACACAATCTTTTCTGCATCGTAGATAGAGTCGTCCCCCTCGCATTTAACAGTCATTTTTTTTTTAGTACAGGGTGATTCAGAATAACTGTCACCGATTTCACAAATATTCAATTCGCAATGGGTAAAATGGGTATATGTTCAAGTATTTTTGTTTTAAATGTGTACAAATATGAGCTTTTTTTTCTCTGTTCGGGACCTAACACTACTGCGACCAGTAAATTGATCTATTGTAGTATATCCCGTGTTTAGTGCATGTCGTATTACTCCATCACTATTGAGAAATGATGAAGTATTCGATTTTTTTACAGTTGCCACTCTTGCATTTATCGCAAGGATCCGACTCTAATTGAAAGGTCCCGCTATTTATACCCTTCGGAGTGTTGAAACACCCTCCAAAGGCGCGCCCCTTTGTCAGTCAAAATTGGATTCCTTAGCAACAAAATTAAGGTATGTCACCGATAATGACCATGCATCAGAACCCTAGTCTTAACCACTTCAAACTAGGGAACAACGAATAGAAGATTAGGAATCACATAGATGAAGACAACTAACTCATTTTTTTCCTTGTTTCAAGATCATCCTCGGTAGACAAAGCCGAGTCTTGTCACTATCAACAAGGCATAAAAAAGTAACAAGGACTAAGATGTGTTCATTGGATTACTGAAAAATCCTGTTCCCCTAGTTTGAAGTAGTCAGGACTAGGAATCGGTGGTAGATCTTACATCCCGTAACGTACCACGAAAAGGTGATCTACCCACGTTACGGGGCAATAATATCAGCTTGTATTGATAGTAGGCTTTGAAATTTCATTCGTTTGTGATTTCAAGCAGTCATTGACGTCATAATGAAGCATGGCATAAATCTGTAAAAAAATCGTGTGTTATCTTTTAGAAACTGAAATCTCTTCGAAAGAATGTAACATTTATTTTTGCATCATTATAGAGGTACAAAGGAACCATGCTTGGAAAATCCGTTCAATGTCAGAGCTTAAACGCATCACCAGGACTCAAAAAGTGCTGAAACTAAAGCGTGCGTGCCAGCTGTGGTTAATTTTCATGACAAATGTGGCTGGTAATTAAGGTAAAGGGAGAGAGATCTGAAATAAACTATGCTTAGTTGAAGGTTATATATGTAGAATATCTGGAATATAATGATATCAAAAATTGATGCAAGCGTTCAATCGTTATGACCATTTCTAAAAGGGACAGCTATTCCGAATCACCCTGTAAGTAGTACCTCCACCTGTGGCGCGCATAGTCAATAACCCTTGGGTTTGACGTTTACATACTACCGCCATATGTTCAGCATACTACCCATCACAGTGTAGTCAACAGATGGCGGTAGTGTTATGTCTGTTTGTCTGTGTTATAAAGGGCGAACACGAAATTATT
This sequence comes from Ochlerotatus camptorhynchus, assembly GCF_037179485.1. Taxonomy (NCBI): domain Eukaryota; kingdom Metazoa; phylum Arthropoda; class Insecta; order Diptera; family Culicidae; genus Ochlerotatus; species Ochlerotatus camptorhynchus. Next base: position 491,553 of record NW_027040859.1, on the reverse strand, counting down.
GCGACACATTCAACAGGGCATAACTTTTTTACCATTGGGTAAAAATCAACCAAATTTTGCACACTTTCTCATTGATGTGTATTGTGTACATGCTGTCAAACTCGAAGTCGTGTTTTTCGATTCAACGAAAATGGAGGTGAACCAACGCGAGTTGAGAGAACAAATTCTTTCCAAACACCTGGAATTTCCTGACCTGTCGCACCGGCAGTTGGGAAAAAGGTTGAACATTCACCATTCAACCGTCTCCAGAGTGTTGAAGCGGTTCCAGGAGCGGTTGACGTTGGACCACGGCAAAGGAGCTGGAAGAAAACCGGGACCGGAGGGAAAGGTGAAGCGGATGATTAAAGCAAATCCCAACGTCTCAAGCCGTGATTTGGCTAAAAAGATCGGCATGTCGCAGAGCTACGTCCAGAATGCAAAGAAGAGAGCTGGACTACATACATACAAGGTACAGAACTTCCCAAACCGCGATGAGCGACAACAATCGACGGCTAAAACTCGGGCACGGAAGCTCTACGAGAAGATGCTGACAAAATATGGCTGCTGTGTGATGGACGACGAAACGTATATAAAAGCCGATTTTAAGCAAATTCCGGGGTTGGAGTTTTTCACCGGCAAGAGCAAGTTCGATGTGGACGACAAATTTAAGAAGAAGAAAATGCCGAAGTTCGCCTCCAAATATCTCATTTGGCAGGCCATCTGCTCTTGCGGACTGAGGAGTGAGCCTTTCGTGACAAAGGGCACAGTAAATGGCGAGATCTACAAATCTGAGTGCCTCGAGAAGCGCCTTTTGCCGTTCTTGCAGCAGCACGACAAAGCTCCACTATTTTGGCCAGATTTGGCATCATGCCACTATTCTAAAAGTGTCATGGAGTGGTATGAGGCCAATTCTGTCCATTTTGTTCCAAAGGACATGAATCCGCCAAACTGTCCGGAGCTGCGCCCGGTGGAGCAGTACTGGGCAATAATGAAGCGGGAACTTCGGAAGAGCAAGAAGACAGTCAAAGACGAAAAGGACATGTTAAGAAAATGGAAAAAAAAAACTGAGAAACTGGTACCGGATGACACTGTAAAGACTTTGATGGAGGGCATCAAGCAAAAATGCGTTCAATTTTACACTCAAGGCTCCATCGATTAACTTTTCTTTTGATTTTTGAAGTAAATGTATGTATAAAACTACCCTAAAATTTTGGTTTGATTCTAAACATTATAAGAAAATCGGCATGACATTTTCGGCGTCGCAATAATTTCGTGTTCGCCCTTTAAGTATCTATCATGTTCTTGCCAATGGCATGAAAATTATTTTCTCGTGCAACACGCCTTCGATCCGCCAGGAAGACGTTTTGTAAGCAGCAAAGCGTACATTTAATTTCTAGAGTGTTATTTGAAAATATTTTCAACTCCTTTTAAAACAACTAGAACCTTTTCAGTTGTATTAATTTATGAGATGTCATAAAAAAGTGTTTTCAACTATCTTTATAACAAACCTCCGAAAACCTCATAAGAAACTGGCAATCACTGCGTGAAGAGACAGTCCAGCTCAATGACACCGTCGATCTCTTCAAGAACTTTATCAATTAAACTAAGATTGACTTTGTATACGACATGTTTTATAGTGGTTTTAAAGAAGTAAGATGCGCCTTTAAATAACATTTAAAGATAAAAGCAAAAGAAAACTATTTTGGAAAATGTTGAAATCTAGGAAGTATGAAGAAAACATCTATAAACCTCATATAAAACGTGGGATGTTTTCTGCATGACTTATAATACATTTATGTAACAAGCCATTCTAATACTTGGGCCAAACCATAAATGTTGACTTGACTTGCTCTTAAAGTTCATGGACTTACTACTATATCTACTATCACTTGCTGTCCTCAGTCCTCAGTACTCAGAAAATTTTCGGAAAACTGACCAAGCTTGACTATGAAATCTTTTTGAATTACCTCAAAAAGTTCATCGGATTTGCTCTGATTATCCACCAAAAAGTCCTCCAAACTTGGTGGGCAGCCCACAGGACTGTCTCTGAAATTCCAAGTCCACTGGACATGCAATTTGCCGAAGAATGCGTTGTCTTTGAAATTGCCCTAAAAATCCTTCGAACTTACGAACTTTAAGTCTAATCGCCTGAAAGTCCACTAAAAAAGCTCTTCACCGAGGATGTCCTCAAATTCAACAGGACCAGCCGCGAAAGTCCCCCAGACTTGCTTTAAAACCCATCAAAACCTACTCTTAAAATCCACCAGACTTGCTCTTAACGTCCATCAAACGAGCTCTAGAAATTCACCGGTCTTACTTAGAAAGCTATCTAGACTTGCTTCCGATTACTTCAGAAATTGTTTGGAAAGCTAACCGGACTTAATTTTAAAATCTTTTTAAATAACCTCATAAAGATCTCCGGACTTGGGCTGAAAATTTTTCCGATCTTGCCCCTAAAGTTCACCTGACGTGCTCTTTAAAGTTTACCGGACATGCTCTGAAGCTTCTTCGCATTTGCTCCTCAGGTCCAAGCATCGGAAAAATCGTTCCATTTTGCATTTACTACTCACTCACACGCATACAATATCAGAAACGAACAGCAGCTTGTGCGAGCCGCAGTGATTGCGTTCGTATTCGCATTGCTTCTATTTTCTTCGATGAACGCAGAATTGAGCAAAACAGACAGCTGAGCGTAACATGAATGATTCTGAGTGTAGTAGTGTGGATGATTCCTCTCTTATTATTTTGACGTAGGACTACGTCTGTGATTTCTATAAGAGGGTACACTTTGTGAAAACCGAAAATGGGACATGTAACAAAATTATGAAATATTTTGAACGTTAATAACTCAGCTGCCCCTGGACCAATTTCAATAATGTTATCACCTATCGATCATAAATATTTCTACACATCTGTTAAATTTAAGACTTCATCATTTTTCAAAATTTCACTATTGAAAATTGCACGAATGTGCAAGTGTTGCTACGATTGCCTGCGAAAACCAATTTCCTTAACACAGATTTCAAAGTTAAATTCCATCCGGTCTTACCAAATGGTGTTTATTCATTTACCGTGATGTGGGTGATGGTGTTCTACAGTACACAACGAAAGGCTGCCTGCAAGCAGCAAGCTGCAGCCAACATGAGCAGCCATAGAAGGAGGGAGAAGCCGCACCGCTATTGATCGGATTCAGTAGCTCTTCGTGAGCCGCTGTGGGCCATCTATGTCAAGTGCGTCATACTAAAGAAGATAAACAGAGAAAACTTTCTATTCCTACACAAAACACAAGCTCGTGTTGCAGTTAATAAATAAAATTTATTATATAGGACCAGGCATGGAAAATCATTTGCATTCATTTCATACATTCATTTACATTCATTTGCCTCTAACTTGTTTCGTCAACAGTATTCCGCAAAATGATGTATAGAGCTTTTGTAGGTTTTGTTATTAGCTGCAAGTTTTGTTCATAACTTAAATCTGTATCTCTTATGGATCACGAACTAGAGCGGGCAGAACTTGTTACTGTTTTTCAGTGAATGTATTTTACATTAACTGAAAAACAGTAGTGGTTTCTGTTCGCTCTGCTTCGTCATGCATAAGAGATACGGATTTGATTTGTTTACAAAAGTTGTAGCTAATAACAAAATCTACAAAAGCTCTATACAATATTTTGCAAATTGCTGTTGAAGAAAAAAGTTAGAGGCAAATGAATGTAAATGAATGCACGAAATGAATGCAAATGATTTTCCATGCCTGTATAGGACCACGTAGTCATACGTCATCATTGCGTACAACCCCATAGGCTGTCCCTTGTAGTTTTTTCCAAGCTGAGCCTTTTACGATTGCATTCTGCTGAGTGAACTGAATGAGAATTTTGCAGAAATAATCACTTTTTATTTTCTAGCTTTAAACATACATTGACACATTTAAATCGCTATTAATATCGAGAAAACTGTTATACTGTAACACATGAACATAAGCGTCACGCAAATAACATGAAACTGCTGTGGCCAATTCAACTATTTTGAATCAGTGAGCCAAAAACTATCTGACTCGGCTATTTAAATCGTTAGCATTCGGATTTTACGACGCATTCAATCTGGTTCTCCCTCGCTAGAGAAAATTGTTCGGCTGCCTTTCAGTTTATCCTTCTTTCCTTCTACCGCTGTCAGTTCTGAATCGAGCTGCAGAGTCACTTGGTTGGAAGAACACACACGTTTGGCAATCTGTTTGTAGGTGAGGATGGCTATTTTGATTCTGTGGTGCTCGCGCGAGTGAATGAATTTTCCCATGCTTGCTCAGGTCTTCCTAAGAAAATTTTTTAAACGCTTTCGCTTTTAAACGCATTCGCTTTTAAACGCATTCGCTTTTAAACGCATTCGCTTTTAAACGCATTCGCTTTTAAACGCATTCGCTTTTAAACGCATTCGCTTTTAAACGCATTCGCTTTTAAACGCATTCGCTTTTAAACGCATTCGCTTTTAAACGCATTCGCTTTTAAACGCATTCGCTTTTAAACGCATTCGCTTTTAAACGCCACTTTTAACGCATTCGCTCTGAATGTTCGCTCGGATAGTCTGATAGTCTGAGAGTGCACCAAACTAGCTTGGAAACGGACATGCCCTGAAAGTCAACCGGACTCGGTCCGAAAGTTTTCCAGTCTTGCTTTAAAACTCTGCAGGACATGCTCTGAAAACACACCGGACTTGGCCTTAACGTTCTTCAAACAAGCTCTAAAGGTCCACTGGACTTGCGCTCTTAAAGCGTACCGGACTTGCACAAAAAGTCGAACCGACATGCGCTGAAAATCTATCGAATTTACTCTAAAAGTCTTCCAGACTTCTGCTGCAAGCCGTCAGGACTTTCTCTGAAAACTCACCGATCCTTAAACGCACTCGTTGAAATTGACCTGAATGTTCACAGAACTTGCCCTTGAAGTGCGATAGTCTAAAAATCCTTGTAACGGGTGTTCAATAAAAAATGAGAATGATATCAGTGCCGCTCTTGTGAGAGCATCGCGACTAAGTTGCGTCGTACGGCTGACCCGGGCCCCATCTCCAATATTCATTGACGTTTTTTTTTAAGAATAAACATTATGTTTTTAATAAAAAATATTGAATTCGTTGAAATTTTTTTTACCAGCTATATGCAAGGGGTGAGACAGGTTTACTCTGAGTTGCTTTGTTGCAGCGAGTAACTCGCGAGTAACTCAATGTACCTCAATATTGTCTCTGCCTACTCCATTTACTCTTTTTAAGCATATTCGTCTCATATTAGACGTCAGTTTTGTTAATAAATAAAGTAATCCCAAGAGTATTCCGAGCCTTTCGAATAACTGGAATATTATGGAAGAACCTGTGTCGGTGCCTGCTTACTACCAATAACAACCCACACTTCTAACCAGCTTTAATGGTTGTTCTCCCTTCTCAGCAACCAGTCCCAGTCGTCACTCCGAAAGGATCATCTCTGATCAAAAAAGCTCTCCAATATTCTTCTAAACATCTGAAATTCCACCTATAATGCAGCGAATCCATCATCTTAGATTTCTCCAGGCGTAACAGCAGTCCTATTGGAAAAGGCATCACCAGTCAATGTGGTAATAACTAAATAGCCTGAATTTATAAAGAGAATGGGTTGTCAAAATTAGAACATTCAACATGTCAAAATTGGAACAATGTCAAAGTCATAGGAAAAGTTATTCCAATAATAACTAGCTCCGATCCCCTACTAACATTCCCGTTTGCACCATGGCAAACATAGAGTATAGTGAGTAATATTTCAACCATGGCTCTTCCAACGGCACCCGCCGCCACAGTTTCCGGTATAGAAAATATCTCCCGGTGGGACAACAGCCGATTAACACCCAATTCCAGTTCCGAAGGCAACGCTACAAACCTTTACCCCGTGGAATGTTCAGCCAAAGCAACAGTGCAGCCGCTGCCACTGCCGAAGCTGAAGAGGAGGATGACGATGAAGTAGCTGCTGTTTCCGGTGAGTGCGATCCTCGTTTGAACTTCAAACCCATTAACGATCTACCGGATGAAATTGAAGTGAAAACCCGTCAGAAAGACGAAGCCCAAATCAAGCTGACAGATTCTCTTCGTCGACTTTCTCCTGGAGACTTCGGTCGACGACCGCAGCAAAATCTCGGTGGTGTATAGCAAAAACGGGACCGAATCACGACCATCCGGAAGGCCCAGCAAAAGCACCAAAAGCGAGGATGGATGTCCCCCTCCGTGGTAATTCAGAGCTCGGTTCACAGTTCCATACAACGGCAGTTTGTCAAGCGATGGGACGAGATTGCTTCGACGAGTATCGACTTTGAGTATTTGGTCAGGCAGATTGGATTTTTCTACCAGATCAACCAGATAAGCTTTCGACCGTCGTAAGTGTAAGGTTGCAACAGGTTCCTTTCACGTTCACGGTTGGTAAGGGTCTAACGAAGGTTATTAAACTGAGATGAGATGATGTTGATGAAGGTTATTAAACTGAGATAATGTCTCCGAGTTCCGCTTGTATTGTTGTTTTATTTGACAGCAGCTTTTCGGCTTCGCATGAAGGTGCACCTTCAAATGTTGCTGTGATGCGAAAAGTGAGAAAGCAAATGACAGCGATCTTACTCACAGAGCAATGTGAGTTACTCTGAAATTGCTCATGATTAGGAGCTGTCTCACCCCTTGGCTATAAGACTGAAAAAAAATCTAATTTTGTTCATTTTCATTGAACACCCGTTAACTAGCTTTTAACAGGGCAAGCTCTAATAGTCAACCGGACTTGATCCGAAAATCCTCCAGGCACGCTATTAATTTCCATCAAACCAACTCGAAATGTTAACAGGACTCGTTTTAAAAGTTAAACGGACAAACTCTGAAAATTCTCCACACTTGCTGTCAAAGCCTTGGGCCTTGGGTAGCAAACTATGAAAGTATAAAACGTAGACTAAACAGTGTCAATTGGCATACAATTTTTAGGAATGAAGGAAGTGGAGACTGCTGTCGATGTAAATAAATCTCGAGTAACATTTGAAATGGTTTTTTTTTTTTTTTTTTTTTTTCCTTTATTAGAGAGATTTTTAGCCTAAGGCTAGTTCATTTCTTTTAAAAATTACAAAAAAGAATTGGGACCTCAAAAGGAGGATCCCAATCTTGGCAAGTGGGCATTTAGCTTAATTATATAAAATATTGTAAAACACTACCAAAAGGGCCAACGAATTCAAAAGCACAAACAGAAAACACTCAAATGTTGTAAAAAAGATTCGCCTCCTTCAGGAAGGCGATGAGGGCGTCTGCTGCCGGGGACTCGTCGCCAAGCAGACTTCATATGCTGGTTCCCTCCAGACCGAAGGCAACCCGAAGGTCCTCGAGCTCCACACAGTTGATGAGGATGTGTTCTACGGAGGCTGGCACTCCGCAGGTTTCGCAGGTTCTCCGGAACGGTGTTCCTCCGAAATTATGGGAGGCCCTGCTATGCTCGGTGCGCAGCCTGGACACCACTTGCTGCTCCTTGAGGCTCGGTCGATCCTTCCAGGGATCGGTGGTCGCCTTGATTTTTCGTAGTTGGTGAGTTCGATTGTTCCTCCACTCGTTGTCCCACGCTCTCCGAACCGTCCGCTTGATCCATTTCTTGATGTCCTGGAACGGAAAATTATCAGAGAACCTGGGTTCGATGCGGCCTGAGCCGGCGAGGTGGTCGGCGATCACGTTCCCCTGGATGCCACAGTGCCCGGGTACCCACATGTATACGGTGTTGGGCGGCGCATGCGTTACCGTCCCTTGTATCCACGGATGCTTTGGTGCTTCATCGGTTAGGCCCATTATTGCGCTTTGTGAGTCGGTAACGATGAGGATCGGCCGATTGGCCGGATGGGTGGTTGCGTGAAAGACGGCCGCTGCCTCAGCGGAAAACACCGAGCACTGGGCCGGAAGTGAATTGCTGACGACCAAACTATCTCCTGAAACCCCCATTCCCACTCCGCTGCTGGAGAGCGAGCCATCGGTGTACCTGATTTCGTGATCTTGATAGTGCGCCCCGAGAGTTTCGACGATTGTCCGGCGCAAAGCCAGTGAGTTGTCTCCTGCCCTGAAGCGGTCCTTGATTCGGCTGTCGATTCTGATCTGATGTGATTGCCAACTTTTGTCTCCGTGCCAGTTGACCCTGGCCACTGGAGGGAGATGTACGTCGGCGACCGTGCGGAGGAGTCGGTTCGCCTCGTCGAGGAGAAAGATCCTGCTGTTTCCCGACGTTTTAGCGAGGAAGGCAGCGGCTTTGGTAGCGGTAGCTGCGGTGTAGACGAGCCGAAAAGGCAGAATACCGGCTTCAACGCACGCGGCGTCGGCCGGGGTGGAGGGCAGGAGACCGGAGACTGTTCTTACGTATCCGTTGTAGACCGGTTCCAAGATTTGGACGGCTTTCTCGGCGGCAAGGCACGTTAGTTCTACGCCGTACAATACGCGACTGTCGATGACGGCTCGGGCTACTCGGAAGCGGATTTCACGGTTGTTGGATCGGTGGGGGCGGGAGATGGTCTTCATCAGGTTGGATCGACTACGACAGTCCTTCTTCACCTGTTGGAAGTGCGGCTCGAGGGATAGGTTCCGATCGAAGAGCACTCCCAGGACCCTTATTGTGTTTTTGGTCGGTATCGCTTGCTGTTTGATCATGATGGGCTGTCCGTTGTTCCGATGCCGGGTGGTGCATATATGGCAGCGCACGCTCTTGCCGATGGAAAGCTGGAACCCAACGGAGTCAGCCCATCTGACCACCAAGGAGACTGCCGCTTGCGCCCTTAATTTTATCCTCTGCAGGGTGGGGTCCACCGTTACAATGAGGACGTCATCCGCGTAGACGAAAATATATATGTTCTTGGGTAGCTTGTCGAAGACCCCGTTCATGGCCACCAGGAAGAGGGTGACCGCGATCACCGAACCCTGTGGTACTCCGGTTTCTTCGTTCTGTTGAATGCTTTGGAGATGTCCAGCGAGACGATCTCCGTATGATGGCCTTGGTCCTGTGCCTCCTTCAGGACTTCTCCAAGAGTGGCGAAGTAGGTGGAGGTACCGTACCCTTGCCTGATGGCGTGCTGTCGATGGTCAAGCAGTCCCTTAGACTCCAGGTATTGCTTGAGCCTTCTGTTGACCATCCGCTCCAAGACTTTGGCCATGCAGCAGGTCAGCGCGATGGGGCGGAATCCTGTGACGTCCTTGGTCCTTATATTTGTTTTGGGGATCGGGATCACGAGACTTTCCCTCCATTTGTCCGGGTATTCTTCGTTGGTCCATAGCTGGATGTAGAGTTCGAGCAATTGTGTTTTCCCTTCGAGCGAGGCCCATTTGAAATGGGCCTATTTCCAAAACGTTAAAAAAATCGGGTTTTGATACCATTCTTAAGCACCGCTTGATAGCTACTAAGTGTGTAGGAAAGTTCCGCATAATCGAGAAAAATCATTTAAAACAACTCGATTTTTGAAACGGCCGATCAACGAAATTTTTCGATTCATTAATAGGCCCACACAAAAAAACGGCCAACCATTCATTTATTTCATTTCAATGATAACCAAAGCTAGGCCTTACTGGTTGAGGCAGGGCCGATGATTTGTTTTGAATTTATTTGACGTTGCGAAAAGTCTTAGCAAAGGGTGCACCATTTGTGTTGAGAAGCACAACGGCTTAATAAAAAGGACCTATCCATTGAATGATTCACAAAAGGCTTATTAATTTATGAAATTAAATTGTTATCGATTTTCATATATTTTTGAAAGCTTTTTGCATATTTTGGATGTTGTATACTGAGATACAGTTACTATTGTTATTGTGAGCAATATAAATGCCTAAAATACTTCAATTTTCTTAAATGTGAATTGAGTGATGGCGGAATAATTTAAAATTCATTTTCTGGTTTGTTTGCGTCTTGGACATAGGCCCATTTCAAATGTTACTCTAGATATCCAGTCTGGTGTAACAGACTTATGCAAAACAAAAAAAAAAATGTCAAACAAAACGTTCTTAAACATTAAAATAAAAATATAAGTAAAAGTTTAGCCCTTCATCAAGACATATGCGATCAATTGAACTGTAATGCATTTGAAGAATATAATTGAAAAACTGAACGTGAAATAAATTCCTGTCCGAAGAACTTCTCTAATCACGTAAAAACCAAATTAAAAACTAACAATTTTCCTCAAAGACGTCTTTTTGAAATACAAGATCCAAAAGAGCCGACGTTTTGCAAAAATGTGAATTATGACCCATAACACATAATTATGCAAAGCTTTAATCGCATCATTCTTTCAAGAAAAAGTAATTACTAAACACTTCGCGGGGTAAATTAGCATTTGGCTTAATTTGCCCGAGTGAGCTGCCTTGGAGATACCCAGTTATGAAAGTCGATGCCAGCTGATCGATCTTGAACCTTTTTGAATTTGTATAGGTTCCTACTTTCATCGTTGTCAGTTTTCTCAGTTTGCCCGCAATCTTGGAGCAGATACACGTAAACGTCCAACCCGAGATTGTCCTTCCGTCGAACTATTTTTTCGATATTTTTATATATTTTAGTCTAAATTTATGTCTCAGGGCATTAAAATTAACATGAGTGTTTTGTAGCGTGTATGGCAAAAGACGAAACCGTTAGTCATCCTACCTATTTCTGTTGTAGTTTACTACTTGAGAAGTGGTCACGTTTCCTTTATAGTAAGTGTTGTCTGGATGAAGGGATGGTAAGCTTACCTGGAAAGAGAGAGAAATAAAAAGATTGAACAATTAAATAATCCTTCAAACCGCACAAACTATTATCCCAGAAATGTTCCACTATTTGCTTATTATCTTCCAGCACTTAAGCTATCCTCAATACTTATTCAACCCATCAAAGCATAAAGCCAACATGGAAAAGCAGCGACCATGGCAGATGATGAGATAAAATTGCAACATCTTTCCCCGGCAGCTCATTCCGAAGCCGATTCGAGAATGGTACCGCCCTGAAAACCGCAATAATTTACCGGCTTAGGTGAAGGAAAACTTGAAAGCAGCTTTTCTAGAATTGAAAAATAATATCATTCCATCTTTCTTATAGGTAAAAGGTGGTATGTCGTCCTCGTTGTCGCTGTCGGTTGGCCGCCTGCTCGCCCAGTGAACTTTTACCATCGCTCAACGGCCATTGCTCAAACATACTTTTCTGACACACATACACGTACACTTGGGCGAGTTTCCCAGATGAAGGAGTTCGGGAGCAGCGTTTGGGCTGGTGGCGGTTGTATTAAGCGTTACCGAATAGCTTCAGATTCTCCCTTTTTCTCGAAAAATAAGAATTCCATCGTCTATTAGAAACTTTCACCATATTTCTACCCGACAGCAGAGCATTACAGCTCTGCAGCACGGTGAAGTGAGTGGACCAGCCCCGGATACGGAGAACGGCAAAAACTTTATCCGTAGATTTATAAGAGCATTTTTAAAATATTTACACTCATTTTGCTTCCTGCAGGAAAGGTACCTTCCTACTCTGGTCAGAGTGAACTAAATTCCGGGAATTGCTCGTACTATTTTGTTCTGGCTGAAGAAAAACGGTTGAACGTTGTTTTAAAGAGGTAGAAGGAGAAAGGATTTCCCGTTGTTACAGTAGGTAAAGGCTGACTAAAAGTAAATTGGTACGCCCCTCGCGCGCCGCTAGCACGCCTCTAGCAAAGATGAATACTAAGATGCAACAGTCGGAAGAAAAACTTTCGATTGTAGTGTCCTCTTTCACGGTCCCTTTCATCCAATGAATACCCCCCGTATTCAAGGTAATTTTGTGCTTTTGCTGCCCCCTCGGTAGAGATGAAATTTTGCGCTCATTTTGATCAAAACAATCACATCAAAATTAGAGATGTCCCATTTTTTAATTACTCGATTAACAACAAATCGATTATTTTTTGTTCACTGTGCTGCCATTTTTCCACCAATGAGAGTGCAGCACATGTTTGAAACGATCGGTGATGATCCTCTGGAGATGTCCATGCTTATAATCAGCATGATATAACCATAGAGGTAACTCTAAGACCACTGGGTCCCGAAGAAAATCATTATTATTTTTGGCTCACTCAGTACCAGAACAACGGTCCCAAGCAGTCCCAAGCTATTTCACTCACCCCTGCATGTTCTGCATGAATCCACACACCCCTGATGTTATCTGTCAAACTTTCATAGCGAATCAAAACAAACATAGTGTAGTAATAGAATTTCAACTAGAATAGGGTACGTTAATCGTTTGCTTGGGACCAATAGGCTACTAAAGTGGTGAGCCAATTTAAAATCGTTAGTTTCGTATTGATTGTTGATATAACCGATTACAAATATTATACTTTTCGGTTCGTTAATCGATTAATCGATTATTCGAATGAAAATCGGCCATCACCAGATGAATGTGAAACGTCATTTCAAATATAAGGACCATACATAAATAATGATATAATTTGAAAGGGACCGGGGCTAATCACAAATTACGTCCCCACGGTAACTGAAATAAACACGAGTGTTCACCGGTTGCCTCTAGTGTTGGGAATCAAAAATCTTTGACAGTGGTTTGTTTACACTTCTATTGAGAGCAACTGGTGCAAGTTTGATCAAAGTAGTCAATCGCATTCAGAAATAACGTCAAATGGAACTCGAAAAAAGAAAAAAATATTGTGCACAAACACCTGGAAAATCCGGAATGGTCCGGTTCCAAGCTGGCTAAAATACGGAAGATGCCGAAAACAACAGTTTGTCGAGTGCTCAAAACCTACAAGGAAACCCTGAGTGTGGAAATGAATCAGCGTACATACGAAAAAACTGGAACCAGGGATCGTCAGCTGCGCAGCAAGGTGTTGAGGTGGGAAGGTACAACTCGTACAAAGCCAGTAAACATTCGAACTGGCACATGAAGCAGAATTCCGTGGCCAAAAAGCGTGCAAGGCTATTGTATGACCGTGTTCTGACGAAACACAAGGGCTGCACTTTGATCGATGACGAAAAATACGTCAAATTATCCGAGAAGATGGCAATTGGTGGACCTCAACGCAGGAACGTTCTGTTGCGCACGATTTGCTGTGTTTACAGGTTCATCTCGAACTGCCGACGTCGGATTGCTCGAATGCCTATCGAAGTTATTCCAGACCTACCAGAGAGAACGCGAAAGCTGGTGGGCCGCGCAGTGAATTGTATTATCGTTCCGCTGAAGCAGGAGGAATTTGAACTGGCGGAAACCGTCCTCTGGAAGATGGCACAACACGAGTCGTTCGCCTGCGAAGTGGCGATCACCTTAAAAAAAAACCGGCAGCTGCCATCGGAGAACTGGATTCCGCAATCGTCACAGGCCACCATCTGATCGTCATCCGGATGATTGCACTTACTGCAGCTTCCCGTCTCAAAGTGAGGTTAGTAAATCATCTTTTAAGTAACTATTGAGAAAAAGAAACGCCTTTCGTAGCAGCTCGTTTGAATCAGCTCAAACTAGAAATAAATTAATTTTATTTAATAAGGTAAGACAAATAATTAACGCATATTTACAGATTTAGTTTCTGTTCCTGCTCTGCGAAAAATGTGCTCTGGACGTACAATTGCTTTTGCCTATGCTTTCTGCTGCGTAAGTAAGGTTTGTAGGTAAATTGTTAAGTGAAGACAATGACTGACCAAAATCAAATACCGTTTCCGCCTTCGTTGAACTGTCAGTTCTCCGTCAGTGGCACTCGAGGAAAAGGTGAACCAGTGTCGGTGTTGGTGCCCAGAGGTTTCAACACTTCTCCGGCCCGTAAACCTGGTCCGGAACCTACTTCCTGGTCAGATTTACCCGATGACATAACCTCGATGACTGCAAGTCCAGCCATTGGTCACCGGTACAATCCATTGGCAGTTCGGACCACTACTTGCCTGATACGACCATCCTTGCCTGCGATGACTTGATCTACTCTCCGATGTAAGGCCCTTTCCGATCGGAGGTACACCCACGCAAGAAATGATTGGGCGTGAGTGCCTCGGCGTCCGACGACTCATGTGGCACATAGACTAATGGTCTGCAATCAACGATGTTCGCCAACGTTTCTACATCCCCAAGCTGCGAACCGGCGTGAAGCGGATGATGAAAAACTGTCAATGGTGTAAAGTCAACAAGAGTCGAGCACAAGTACCAACAATGGCACATCTACCAGTGGAACGTGTCACACCCTTCCTGAAACTGTTCAGCCACGTAGGTATTGACTACTTTGGATCAGTGGGGGTGACTGCTGATAGTGCTGTTAACGTGCCTGACGGTCAGAGCGGTGCACTTAGAAGTAGCCTACAAACTGAATGCTGACTCGTACATCATGGCAATCCAAAGATTCGTCCTGCATAGGAGTCCGCCAATTGCCATATTTTCGGATAATGGGACTAACCTGAAGGCAGCCAACAAAGAACTCCAGGAGCAGATTTGTCGAATCGGGACAGCACGGCAACTTTGAACGACGAGATTCTCTTGTCGGTTATAGCTGAAGAAATGGTCAATTGCAGACCATTAGTCTATGTGCCACAGGAGTCGTTGGACGCCGAGGCACTCACGCCCAATAATCCTCCGATCTGAAAGAGCCTTACATCGGACCAACGGATCATGCAGAGGCGCTTCGGAGCACTTATAAACGGTCCCAATACGTTGCAGACAAACTGTGGAAGTGCTGGCTGAAAGAAAATGTACCATCGTTGAACATGAATACCAAGTGGCTGGAAGACTCGAAGCCACTTGGTATTCATGTTCAACGATGGTACATTTTCAAGTTCGACAAGCTCGCGAAGAAGGCCATGATTTGGCAAGAGATTTGCAGTTGTGGCCTGAAAACGTAACCATTCATCACATCCTCCACGATGACATCCCAAGTTTACATCGAAGAATGCCTGAAAAAGCGTGCATTGCCGTTCATCCGCAAGCATATGGGCTAAACTATCTTTCTGCCCGAATTGGCTAGCTGCTACTACTCCTAGGTGGTTCTGAATGGTATGCGGCCAACAAGATCGATTTTGTCCCGAAGCTAATGACGTAAATTCAACCAATCGAAAAATACTGGGTAATTTCAAAACAGCGACTTCGACGAAACGGCGCGGCAGTCAAGGACATCCAGCAAATGCGGGCAAAATGGAAGAAATGCGGTGATTCCGTGTCCGTTTCCGTGCGCTGATGGGTTCCATCAAGAGGAAGGTTCGAGATTTCGTTCGAACTGGAGAAATTTAACCATCTAATGCTGTAGCTTTGAAATTTTAATAAAAGTACTGTAAAGGTACCATTAAAGGACTTTTTAAACTTATTTAATCACGAATTACAAGTATTTTTGTGCGTACCAATTAACTTCTAGTCAGCCTTTATATAAAGTATGAAGGGAAGTCTTGCTTTCCGACTTTTGCAGTAATGGGGTTATAACTAATAAGTCTCAAAAAATGTTCAGAGCTGTATGGTTCGAATATAAGTGTTAAGGACAAGATGACCCCTGACATAGGATATTCTATCACAGTTGCTCACGCATCCGAATAAAACATCATTCCCACTATTTTATACAATGTCAGAATATCCCCAGTTACCTGTACAGCAAATCGCATCATTTTAGAAACACCCTTCGCATAGGAAAGCAGATTCCCAACCACATTCCATTCCATAAACACCGACAATCACCCATACAGCAGTAGAACCGGACGGATCCAGTTACATAAAACGTCGATACGTTTTCCATGAAGTCTACCACCAATCAGCAGACATTGTAACCAGCTTACGATAGCAAGAGACGAGGGTGCATCATCATCATAGTTGCTGCTGCTGCTGCTTGTTTCATATTTCGATTCTTAGAAGTTTAGGTTTACATCGTACTTAGTGCTTCTTGCATCATACTTAGTTTTAGCTAGATGGTAGGTGTAATGTAATTTCCAGAGGTAGAATAAATCATTCTTTGTTGAGGTAGCGTTCGGATCAATTCAGTTTTCCTTTTTCAAAACATATCACGGTCCATTGAGACCTTAAATTATATTAATATAACCCAATCCAAGTCACACACATGTTCTATAATAACTTCCTGAATGACGTGCTCACACATCATTTGTTCATCGATTTCAAATCCGCATACGGCACAATCGATCGAGATCAGCTATGGCAGATTATGCCGGGGTACGGATTTCCGGATAAACTGACGCGATTGGTCAAGTGATGGATGGATCGAGTGATGTGCGTTGTTCGAGTAGACACTCTCGAGTCCCTTTGAATCTCGAAGGGGATTACGGCAAGGTGATGGACTTTCGTGTCTGCTGTTCAACATCGCGTTAGAAGGTGTGATCAGAAGAGCTGGGATAGACACGAGTGGCACGATATTCAGGAAGTCCATCCAGCTCCTTGGCTTCGTCGATGATATTGACATTATGGCACGGAACTTTGAGATGATGGCGGAAACGTACATCAGACTCAAGGCTGAAGCTAGACGGATTGGACTTGCTATCAACGCATCAAAGACAAAATACATGAAAGCAAGAGGTTCTTGGGAAGACAATGTAGCCTCCCACCCCGAGTTCAGATTGACGGTGACGAAATCGAGGTGGTATGAGTGCGTGTATTTGGGCTCACTGGTGACAGCCGAAAATGATACCAGCAAAGAAATTCACAGACCCATTATGGCAGAAAATCGTGCCTACTTTGGACTCCGGAGAACGCTCCGGTCGAATAAAATTCGCCGCCGCACGAAGTTGACTGTCTACAAGACGCTGATTAGACCGGTGGTCCTTTACGGCCACGAGACCTGGACTATGCTCGTGGAGGACCAACGCGCCCTTGGTGTTTTCGAACGGAAGGTGTTGCGTACCATCTACGGTGGAGTGCAGATGGATGACGGAACGTGGAGGAGGCGAATGAACCACGAATTGCACCAGCTGCTGGGAGAACCATCTATCGTCCACATTGCAAAAATTGGGCGACTACGGTGGGCTGGGCACGTCGTAAGAATGCCGCACGACGACCCAGTGAAAATGGTTCTAGAAAGCGACCCAACAGGAACAAGAAGAAGAGGTGCGCAGCGGGCAAGGTGGATCGACCAAGTAGAAGGTAACCTGCAGCCCCTTCGCATACTACGAGGCTGGCGAACTGTGGCCATGCATCGAGTAGAGTGGAGACGACTTCTTCGGACAGCAGAGGACAACAAGGCCTTAGTCTGATTGGTAAGGTAAGTAACATGTTGTTTAACAATTTATATAACCTTTGTATGACATATTTTGGTTGTACAGAAGTTTAATCAACATAATTCTATGAATTTGTGTGACTTGGGAAGAACTATTCCACATTCGATGTACCCCAGTTTACATCACTACTTAAGGTCTGAGGTCACGTGTCCGCCATTTTTGTTGGTTCATTGAAAAACTAGTGTTTAAGCTCAATTATCTCGAATATGGTAAAGATGATCAAAAAATCCAACTGACAATTTTGTCTAATTATGCCAAAGCATATTTTGTGGAATGGCAAGGGGTAATCAACTCTGCACACTGTGCCAAAACACATCATGGCACACTGATCGGCACGTCCTGGCACACGATGATAAGTATCACACAAAATATAATATAAAATGGCATCACTGTTTTTCGTGGAAATTTTGCCAAACGTTGCTAAGGTTTACTACTTTATTTACTTCAAAGTAAGGTGGAAATGGTAATTTTGTTGACGGTGCCACTCTATGTCCGTATGCCTTCATAGTTTCGAAAGAATTTTTGTGTTTGGGAAAGTCCAAACGAATAAGTCAGAGTCACCACGCCACGTAAAATAGACTTGAATACGTGTTACCCGCAGATACCTATAAAATCCGGACCGAAAGCCAATTGTATGGGTAAGGAGAATTTTAGAATGCAATTTCGATTACAGGGCTCATGTACGATATTAACAACAGCCCGGTCCCAAACGATCCTGCCGAACGATAACTGTGGAGGCTGGTGGAATTAGTAGATCTAGTATTATCGGTTAGCAGTCTCTCTACGCTCATTCGCTACTGGGTGTTCGTTTCACTGACGGCAATATCAATAATAAGAAAGATGCTGCTAACAGAATTGTAAAAGTAGTAACACCGGAGGTAACGGAGACAATCTGATTCACGGTATTATTGAACGCAATTAGAACCACCAGCAGATTCAGGGAGACTAATATGCAATTCCAGCATGACCAAGAAAGGATATAAAATATGAAGGAACAACAAGCAGATACAAGGAGGAGGTAGTCATCAAACGACTGAAACCAGTGATAAGATCTTGGACCGAAATTTATTTATTTAATTAAATCTTCAACATAATGTTGTACAGATATTTTCTAGGCTAGGTGTCGAATTCTATGTCTGTAAGTAGACTTACAAATGTTAAAATCATATACATCAAACGTTTCATTAAACACACGACAGACAGCACAAAGTCCACGGTTCGTTGAATCCATAGTTGGTCCGATGGGTAGGTTGCCACAGAAGCGTGTAACTACGTAGAACTCTTTGAGGAGCATTGATGTAGATTTGGCTCACAAGAGAGTTGCAATCCACATCACCGTTAAGCAATCCAAACACGAAGAGTCGCTGAAGTAGTTTCCTCCTTGCTGCCAACGTGTCCAGGTCAATCAGCCTGCACCGTTCTTCGTAAGGCGGCAAATTTACCGAATCGTTCCAGGGCAGAACACGTAAAGCGTATCTTACGAAGTTTCGCTGAATGGCTTCGATTCTGTTAGCTTGAATAGCGTAAAAGGGTGCCCACGCAACAACAGCATACTCTAGAAGACTGCGACCGAGAGCACAGTATAGTGATTTCAGCGCGTAGATGTCCTGGAATGCGTTTGTGTTTCGTTTCAAGAAACCTAATGTGGCGAATGCTTTAGCAGTTATCATGGAGATGTGCTCATTGAATCTGACTTTAGAGTCGATGATAACACCCAAATTCTTAACTGAAGAAACGAAGAGCAAACTACTGAGTCCTATCCTATAGTCATGTCGTAAGGGCTCGCGTGAACGGCTAAAAGATATTGCGCAGCATTTTGTGACATTAACCTGCATACCGTTCAATGTACACCAGCGCAAAAGGGAATCAATATCCTTCTGGAGTGCGCAACAGTCAAGTCTTGACTTAATTGTACGAAAGATCTTTAAGTCATCGGCGAACATAAGTTTCGAAGAACACAGTCGACTACACAGATCGTTCACGAACAGGATAAAAATTAAAGGCCCCAAATGGCTACCTTGGGGAACACCAGAGGGTATCTCGAAACTAGGCGAATTAACACCGTTAATGCTCACATAGGCTGAGCGGTCAGTTAAGTAAGATTGTAGCCACTTCGTGGCCCAATTAGGTAATCCCATACACCTCATTTTGTCCACTGCAAGCACATGTGGAACCCTATCGAACGCCTTACTGAAGTCCATGTAGATCGCATCAACTTGTCGTCGTTTTTCAATGGAGTTGATCAGCGAGTTGACAAACACCATTAAGTTGGTTGTTGTAGAGTGTTTCCTCACGAAGCCGTGCTGATGTTCGGTAATTATTGGCCTAACCGCTTGATATACGACCTCATATACGATCTTCTCCAGAGCTTTTGGGAGGCAGCTTAGAATCGAAATTCCGCGATAATTTTCAACGTTGTGGATGTTTCCAGCTTTGTGAATAGATGTGATGGACGCAACCTTCCACATTGTGGGGAAAACACCACTAACTAGCGAACGATTGAAGATAATCGACGCAGGTGAAGCGAGAGATGCAGAAAATTTCTTAATGAACGATGGCGGCAAACAGTCTGGACCAGGGCCTTTAGAAGGATCTCCAGATGAAAGAACTTTCATCACCTCTTCAACAGATACATCCAACTGCGGCAAATGCAAGTTGTAATGAGCTATGCTGCTCATCCAGTCACGACGATCATCCGGAGAATGAGCGGGAGGGGTAGTCGAAAAAACATCCTTGAAGAATTTTGCGAATAGATCAGAAGCTTCTTCCGCGGAGTCAGCACGAGCTTCTTTATAGAACACATCGAGTGGTATAGTGGTATAGGTAGGTCCAAAAAGACGATGGATCCCGCTTTGGATGGTGTTCGAAATTATTCGATCGGAGATGTGAATAAACGTATAACAGTAAAAAGTTGAGAGCCATGATGATAAGGAAAGGGATTTACACAGATTTGATCGTAAATGACTAATCTCAGCGGTTTCCTGGGTCTCCTGTTCAAAATTTCTAGACCATGGACGAAGTAGTTTGACTCCACCATAAAAAAGGTGAGGCAAGTTCAGACGAATTCAGTACCCGATTAGCAAGATGACAATGCATAGAATCTTCCACTTGCCGGTTGGGTACGTGGGTTCGGCAAACGTCTGCCAGAACGACGAACGGTTCATAACTTTCTTCTCCTGCTCCAGCTTCTGTCATCAGT
This sequence comes from Ochlerotatus camptorhynchus, assembly GCF_037179485.1. Lineage (NCBI taxonomy): Eukaryota > Metazoa > Arthropoda > Insecta > Diptera > Culicidae > Ochlerotatus > Ochlerotatus camptorhynchus. The sequence goes on along the minus strand of NW_027040859.1, from coordinate 471,192 downwards.
CACACTTCTCTTTCTCATGGAGGGGCTGCATTTCGGGTGTCACTTCCTTGAAGCTGATGACTGGCAACGAGTTCGTTCAATATTGAAATTTATCTTGAAATGTATCTTCTCCAAGGGGTGAGACAGGTTTACTCTGAGTTGCTTTTATGCAGCGAGTAACTCGCGAGTAACTCAATGTACCTCAATATTGTCTCTGCCTACTCCGTTTACTCTTTTTAAGCATATTTGTCTCATATTAGACGTCAGTTTTGTTAATAAATAAAGTAATCCCAGGAGTATTCTGAGCCTTTCGAATAACTGGAATATTATGGAAGAACCTGTGTCGGTGCCTGCTTGCTACCAATAACAACCCACACTTCCAACCAGCTTTAAGGGTTGTTCTCCTTCCTCAGCAACCAGTCCCAGTCGTCACTCCGAAAGGATCATCTCTGGTCAAAAAAGCTCTCCAATATTCTTCTAAACATCTAAAATTCCACCTATAATGCAGCGAATCCATCATCTTAGATTTCTCCAGGCGTAACAGCAGTCCTATTGGAAAAGGCATCACCAGCAGAGCTGCCAGGTGGTTTTATAAAAAATCTGTTTCCACTCTATTAAAAAATCTGTATTTTCTGTATTGACGATTTTTTTTCTTAATTAATCATGTTTTGTTGTTTTACGAATACAGTGCATACAAAATAACCATAAAAAGTGCTTAACCACCTATTCGGGCTATCGTACTAACCATACGGGATATAATTGCGCCATTTGTGATATCGTCCGTACTTATTTATAAGAGTGATATGAAGCCGTTTGAAAATGTATGGAGATTTTAGTTTCTATTCATTATCTTCCTGATAAGCAGTTTTAAATGCAAAAAAGTGCACGAGTTCATTACTATTTGATATTTTTAATATACTACCGTGACGGGCGTGACTGCGTTTTCCGTTGGAGGGAGTGAGAAAAGCATAAAAGAAACAGCAACGCCTCGAGCAGATCCCACTGCAAAAAATATGGTTTGTAGCACAACAATTGATTTTGGAGGGTACGCTGATAAAATCGAGCAAATTATTTTGTTTTTTATAAATTTTGAATTTTTTTTTCTCAAGCATTTTATAAAAATCTGTATAAATCTGTATTGTAATTAAAAAATCTGTGATAAATCTGTATTATGTATCGGGTCTGTATTAAGATTAAAAAATCTGTATAATACAGATAAATCTGTATAAATGGCAGCGCTGTCACCAGTCAATGTGGTAATAACTACACAGATAAAAATTCTGAATTTTAATTGTGATGTAAACATTCATTCACGTAGACTTGTATTTCATTTCACGCAACCGAGCAACTTGCAAACAATGTTGTTTACAAAGATGGGTTTTGTATACAATACTTGCTACATTGCATGAAATGTGTCAGAACTTTACACGATATATAATGTAAACGTATATGATATGTGACGCTCCATTTATGTGCATCATATTGAACAGAAATTTACACTACTTTTTCGAACTGTGTAGCTCCGATCCCCTTTCGACTAACATTCCCGTTGGCACCATGGCATAGAGTATAGTGAGTAATATTTCAACCATGGCTCCTCCAACGGCACCCGCCGCCACAGTTTCCGGTTTAGAAAATATCTCCCGGTGGGACAACAGCCGATTAACACCCAATTCCAGCTCCGAAGGCAACGGTACAAACCTTTACCCCGTGGAATGTTCAGCCAAAGCAACAGCGCAGCCGCTGCCACTGCCGAAGCTGAAGAGGAGGATGACGATGAAGTAGCTGCTGTTTCCGGTGAGTGCGATCCTCGTTTGAACTTCAAACCCATTAACGATTTACCGGACGAAACCGAAGTGAAAACCCGTCAGGAAGACGAAGCCCAAATCAAGCTGACAGATTCTCTTCGTCGACTTTCTCCTGGAGACTTCGGTCGACGGCCGAAGCAAGATCTCGGTAGTGTATAGCAAAAACGGGACCGAATCACGACCATCCGGAAGGCCCAGCAAAAGCACCAAAAGCGAGGATGGATGTCCCCCTCCGTGGTAATTCAGAACTCGGTTCACAGTTCCATCCAACGGCAGTTTGTCAAGCGATGGGACGAGATTGCTTCGACGAGTATCGATTTTGAGTATTTGGTCAGGCAGATTGGATTTTTCTACCAGATCAACCAGATAAGCTTTCGACCGTCGTAAGTGTAAAGCTGGGTTTAGATAAGGCAAGTCAAATGATCAACTCAGTTGAATTCAATTGGCTTGCAAAGTTGAGCCTGGTTCAACTTTTTTCAATTCAAGTGAGTTGATCAAGTCAGTTGAATGGCATGGTTTACACGTTCAATTCGCGTTCAAGTCAGTTGAATTCAACTGACTTGATCAATTGACTTGCCCTGTTTAAACCCAGCTTAAGGTTGCAACAGGTTCCTTTCACGTTCACGGTTGGTAAGGGTCGAACGAAGGTTATTAAACTGAGATGATTTAAGTGTCTCCGAGTTCCGCTTGTATTGTTGTTTTATTTGACAGCAGCTTTTCGGCTTCGCATGAAGGTGTACCTTCAAATGTTGCTGTGATGCGAAAAGTGAGAAAGCAAATGACAGCGATCTTGATCACAGAGCAATGTGAGCTACTCGAGGTGCCTCAAAAGCAACTCTGAAATTGCTCATTATTAGGAGCTGGCTTGCTCGTTGATGTTTTCAAATTTTTCCGTTTTTCATCTGTGAGAACTTGCAACTGTAAACAAATAAATCTCAAAAATCATAACTGTAGGGATGCCAAGGTCATGGGATACTGAGACAGATATCTTGATTGTCATACTTCGGCATGTTCGGCACAACGCTTGATCCAGCTTTCGGCACAGATAATGTACTCGGCACAAATAAAAAAGTTGAAGGGTGGTGTACAAGACACGACCGCATTTTTGACGTAGGGCTACGAAATTTTTGTTCGATTTTCTAGTTTGTTGTTTCGGATATTATTTTGGAATTAAGTGAATTTCATAACTCAACTCTTTTGTAGATAGTTTTGGTGGCCCTGAACTGTGATGGATTCTCTATGGCAAGCTTTGCTATAATCACTGGACCTCGTGTTTATTCGCGTTTATACATATCACTTGCGCAGGAGATCAGTTTGGCACGCCATTTGTGGCCATCATACTTTCTGGTAGCATGAAACAAATCAAAATTTGCCCAAATATGCCAAAAAAAATTTTTGTTTTGGATTTTCTTATAGTAAAATACTAAACTTTTCGGGAACATTACCGCCACAGAAATCACCAACACACTTTTTGTTACATGTCTCATGCATGTAACAAATGAAATTTGATTGCCTTTCTTTTTTAACACGCCAGTAAAGTACACAGACTCCTCCTATCATGAGTAGATTGCTATCAAGTAGCGACACTGGCTCCTCTCCTTTTGTACTCTCTGTACTTTAAGTCTATACTCTCTGTACTCTGTATTATTTCTAGATAGAGCTGGAATTAGGGCGTAACAGCTTTTGTAAACAATGACTGCTCTCAATAATTTCTACAAAATCAAGGCTCGCCCACGCAAATCAACATCACCATCGGGTAGAGGAAGACTTCCCCTACCCGATGGTTGTATTGGATTGCGTGGGCGTGCCTTGAATTCCTAGAAATCTTCAAGAGAAGTCATTGTTTACAAAAGCTGTTACGCCCTAATTCCAGCTCTATCTAGATTATTTAACGGTTCGGACGATTTCGAAGATGTCACGTAGAATGCATATGAAGAGGGTTTCTCAGTTTATGAAATTGGAACGGAATACATTTAACCCACCGATAGGACTACAAATTGAACATAAATTATTTCCCTAACAAATTATTATGATTTTTGTATCATTTTGATGTATTTAGTGACAAATTGAATGGGTTACTTTACATAAATTCTATTCTAACTCTTTTCTGAGATGAACTTGGTGGCCGTTTTGTTACGTTGGTGATAAGTTTTAACCTCCGAAACCGTACAGAGTGCGTCCTTGTCGCTTCAGAGCGTAGACGACATCCATGGCCGTGACGGTTTTGCGCTTGGCGTGTTCAGTGTAGGTGACGGCATCACGGGTTTTTCTAGGAACACCTGCAGCACACCTTGGGTTTATTCGTAGATCAGAACGGAAATACGCTTGACACCACTACGTCGAGCCAGACGACGGATGGCAGGCTTGGTAATACCCTGGATGTTATCACGTAAAACCTTCCGATGAAGCCTTCTTTTCCAAGAGCTTTGTCTCCCTTGCCACGACCAGTCATATTGCTTGATGTTTGTCGTTGACGGGTGAATCGAAACTAAGCCAAAAGCGTAGTTAGAAACCTGTTATATAGACAACCAGCTCTGCCGGTACCATTGGCTACATACAGTCTTGATGATGCAGCTTTGTCGATATTGGGAAATTTTGCGTGAGAATATCCAGGGCCTGCCATCCGTCGTCTGGCTCGACGTGGTGGTGTCAAGCGTATCTCCGGTCTGATCTACGAGGAAACCCGAGGTGTGCTGAAGGTGTTCCTATCCGTGATGCCGTCACCTGTACTGAACATGCCAAGCACAAAACCGTCACGGCCATGGATGTCGTCTTCGTTCTGAAGCGACAGGGACGCAATCTGTATGGTTTCGGAGGTTAAAACTTATCACCCACGTAACATTGATGGCCCGGAAAAGTTAGAAGTCATTTCAGAAAAGAGATAGAATAGAATTTATATAGAGTATCCCCTGCTTCCAAGTTTGGTTATAGGATTACAACTCTGGAGAGCAGTGGCGCCTTTGGTGTAGTGGTAAGCGTAATTACCTCTCACTAAGGTAAGTGTAATTACCTGGGTTCAATCCCATTCGGCACCACCGGGATGTTGTGAGGCATAACATCTCTGATCACGGGAAGGGAAGTAAAGCCGTTAGTCCCCGGTTCATGAGTTGATGGGTCGATAAGTAGGGTTCAGGTGTGGGTAGCATTGGTGCTCAGCACGGAAAACAAGATCGACGGAAAACAAACCCTAGGAAAAAAAAAACGAAGAGCATTTTGTGTGGTCGTTGGAAGCGTGTGGTTCTAAATTGGCAGCAAAATGTTCCGCAATTGCATCCTCCCTATTTGTACACGCCCGAAGGTCGGATGCGAATTTTACTTCGCCTTGTTTCATCTAGGAACCATTCTCTGATGACTGTGTTAGGGAAGCAGCATATGCATGTACGTAATTGGTGGATTTGTTTGTTATTTCGAAGCTTTTGGACAATGCTTGAAATTTTCCACTTTTTCAAATACTTTCAATTTGAAAATCAAAAATCAAAAGCATTGTTATCAATGCGTAGAAATGTTTCTGATCGATTGGTGATATTTTTTTTTAAATGGGTCAAGGGGCAGCTAAGTTATTAACGTTCAAAATCTTTCATAATTTCATTTATCGGTTTTCATAAAGTGCACCCCCATCTTCCCGAAAGACGTAGTCCTACGTCAAAAAAAATGTATTGTCACCATTTCTGGCACCATATTTCAGTGACTTTCTACCGTTCTCTCAAAGATTTTAGTGTTAGAGAAAATGTATCGAGAATTTCTCCTGACAAAAGCTTTGTATTTCCCTAAGGATCATTTAAACATAACAAAACATGTGTGTATTCGCAGTTCGCGTTTCAATTTCAACGATAGCAGTTCAACTCGTGCCGTGAGCTGTGTGTGCATGTTTTCTTCCCTTGATTGCTGCGTACTGGCGTTCCGCCTCCCGGACGAAAGGCGCGGTTGTCGAATGCTGCCGTCGTCGTGTTTGTGCGTTGAGGCTGTGTTTCAGAAATGGAATCGAAGTGTGCCATGTTGTTTTTGATTTCGGTTTCGGATTTCGGAGTTATCGGTTTTGATTTCAGCGGTGGTCGCGAGCTGATGCGGCCGGTGAGGAGCTGGCGCTGCTTCTTACAGACTGTATACTGGCGAACTGAAGCCGTTGTTTCGCGAGCGATTGGTGATGGAAAGTGGATGCAGTCCTTTTTTTTTCTCTGCTGAGATCCCTCTACGTGGAGCTGCTAGGGTGTGTTTCGTGGTTGATGGGGATTTTTCGCTGCTGTGTGAGGAAGAAAAGGCAGTCCTGCTTTTAACACCGATGGAAGAAGTAGCGGCAGCATATCTGTGGAAGCTCTTCGAAATCATCGTGATCTCATGAATTTGAGAAGCTAATTTTCTGTAACTGCCTTGATTCTTTGAAGAGTAAAAGTGATCAGAGCATAATATTTTGTTTATATAAAACTTTTGTTTTAACAACGTTTTCAAATTCTCCAAACCTCAACTTCCCGTTTGCATAGAAACGATGATGCTATTGCTACTTCTATTGGCATGGCGGAAGAGGAAATTATTCGTCAAACAGAGTGTCTGTCCACCATCGAGGTACGGTTCAAACTAGAGGTGGGCAAAACAACTCATCTGGCTGAGTGGATAAAACCCATCCAGCTCACTATAGGGAGTTGATTCTTTTGAACAGCTCTTCAGCTCACATTGAAATTATGACACAAATTCAAAATCGGAAAATTAATTAGTGGTTTTAGTGCTTAAAACTGCATAAAATCGTAAAAGTAGTCTAAACCAATAAATCCGTACCTTACAACATAACATGCTTTACTTTTCAATGGAAAACGCTACTAACACAACAACTGATCAACCATCGCGTAAACCAAAATGCGCGCAAAATGTGCCAACAACATAGCAGTAAAACAAAAAATGTATGCGAGAGAGCTACACCTATGTCACACGCGATGATATGATTGACAACGTGGCACACGATGTTACGCATTTTCTCAAGCTATGCAATCCAGTCTAAATTCAAATTGTATTTCTGATGTTTAATTCTCCAGCAGAATTTCTCTCACTATTCTTGGCATCAGCTCCAGATCATCAGCTCAGATACGGATCCGGAGCTGAAACGTGAAGAATGGAGAGAGAAAAAAAAGATCCGAAAAGCTGAACGGGTCCGAGAGCTGGACGGGCCCGAGAGTTGTCATCCTAAACAGCTCCCAGTGAATCATTCGAATCGATGATTCGAATCCGGAGCTGAGCTGATAAGCTGGAGAGCTGCATTTCGCTTTTCGGTTATTTGCTTTTGTGCGGATCTTCCGCTCCCCCAGAGAATGATGGAATGAGAGGTGAGAGCACATATGCTGGAGGAATAACATCGGCAATAAGAGCTGGGTACATAATAAATTGGATAATACCAGTAGAAAATTAAGCTCGTGTAGCACATGTACATATTTCTCTCTCTCTCAAACAGGCGCTTGGAAGTTTGCTTTTACCGTTGGTGCTGTCGATCAGTAGGCACATGTTGTATTACGCGCGCGTCTTGGTTTACGCGGTAACTGTTCAATGCGTAAGTGGAGTAATGAGTCCTTTTTTGAAAAGTTCCGCTATGAGTGATGGATTGAATGGTTTAGACTTGTGATATCAGTGAGCTGATGAGCTTCTTCTTCTTCTTATTCGCATTTCAAGCTTATTGCATATCGCACATTAGCTTATTGCGTGCTCTCAACTTAGTGTTCTAGATGCACTTCCACAGTTATTAATTGAGAGCTTTCGATGCTTGTACCTTTTTTGCATTGATATGATTGTGTGGCAAGTCCAATCATACTTCTATGCCCAGGGAAGTCGAGAAATTTTCCAACCCGAAAAATTCCTAGACCGAACCGGGAATCGAACCCAGCCACCTCCAGCATGGTCAACGGAAAGGCAACAATTACTCTCCTGGATTGGTAATCTCAGTAAGCAATGATGCCGCAATAAAACCTCTCATATACTTTCTACGTAGTTTACGAACACCCCCTTTCTAGCATTATTTTTCCACATATTCAATTTGCGTCAACCGCCCACAACGTTTGCCTCGAGAAATATTAATTAAAACAAGTGCTCAACCAAAAAAAAAAAAATGCCTATCGCAAAAATTAACCACCATACCATGCTGCTGGGACGCCACACAATGCCGGAACATGTGGTAACTGTCAGAACTCGGATCGAACGCGCACACATCCTGGTCGGGAGCGTCGACATCGATGATGGTTGGAGGTGGTGGTAACAAACGGTTGGTGGCGTGGTTTATCTCCATCATTGCCAGCGTAATTTAATTACTCCGAATAAACTTGTAAAAAAGCCATTCTGCCATCGGTTATTAGTTGAGGCGAGAGGTTGCTGGATGTGTTGTGTGGCATTTATTTGACTTTTATATGGTTGGGTACCGAACTTGCTTCACCACTGCTTCCGCTTGTCTGTGGCGGCAGATGAGATACACAAGCACTATAAAATTATAAACATTATCCTGTGAGTAGTTTGAAGAGGAATCCCATTTGCTGCTCTATCTGCTGGCTGGTTTCAGACAGTCAGGCGCGTGGTTTGATGATGTAGAAGTAATATGTTCTCGGCACCACCGGAAGTATGCGGCAAACCTCCCAAAACCGAAACAACTTTGAGCGCTCCGTTGCTTTTTTATGTGGCAATTTGTGGTTTATTTATGAAGACGAGAAACGGTTAGATGAATAAATGATGTTTTGTTGTATTTTTATCCATTCGAAGGAACTCTCCAGACAATCGCCTATTGATTGTCACGTTTCCATTCAAATAATTCAGTCCACCGTTAATCATTTGATTTATTGGAAATAAGTTCCGAAACCAGAAAATATTCTCACAGCTCATATCTAGGCGATACTGTAAAAAAGGAATGTTTTTCGCTGTGTCCCATCAATCAGATCCGGTTCGATTGTGATATGATTTATTCGGTACAAATTCACATCTCCATTTCCAATAATACACAAAAAAGGGACGCCATCCCATTCCCGATACTGAAAATTGGCCCCAATGGAAGTTATTGAAATGGTGCTTTTTACGCTCGCCTTTCTGATGTCATTCTCACCCAAGGCTCACAGTCAACGAATAATAATACTCTTATCTACTATTCATGTTTATTACCGGGTCTTCTCGCGTCTTGACAAAAGTTGCCGTACATCGCGTATTTCTGGGTGTGTGTCTGTCTTCTCTTCTCCGCTGCTTTATACTTGCGCACGGTGGAAGACAAGCTAAGTTTGTGTTTGCTTGATTCTCATTTTGTTTATTTCAGAAAATCAGTACATTGCGAACAGATCAAGATGATAACCCTGTTCATCAGCGTTGCCAGAATGTTTTAAAGCTTATCGGTATCAAAGGTTTTAAAAAATCGGTATTTATCGGTATTTACTATTTTAATTAATTTTATATTTTTGGCGTTTTTGAAAGCAAAAATTTTAACTTTTGGACTATGATCGGAAAATTCCGGAAGAAAACTCCGGGGAATGTTTGAATTAGCTTCTGGAGGAAGCTGAAAACAGCGGCGCCGGTGGTGTAGTGGTAAGCGTGATTACCTCTCACCCCAGCAGGCCTGGGTTCAATCCCAGTCGGCGCCGCCGGGATGTTCTGAGGCATAACATCTCTGATCACGCCTTCCTTCGGATGGGAAGTAAAGCCGTTGGTCCCCGGTTCATGAGTTAATGGGTCGATAGGTAGGGTCCAGGTGTGGGAGCTGCCTTCCTGGCGTCGGTAGCATTGGTGCTCAGCACGGAAAACAAGATCGACGGAAAACAAATCAAAGAAAAAAAAGAAAAAAAAAAGAAGCTGAAAACAAGAGCCAGAGAAAGAAGCTCTCCTGGAGGAAATTTAAGGAAGGTTCTGAGAGAAGTCGGAAAAACATCCGCGGGAAAATGGGGAAAATTTAAAGAAAATTTCGGAAAAAAAATCGGATTTCACATTCAAAGGAAGGCACAAAAGCTTCAGAAACCGGAAATAAATTCCAGAAGTAGCCATTTCCAGGGGAAGCCAGAAGAAGCTCAGAAAAACCTTCCAAAAGAAGTAAAAAAAAAAATTCAGAACTAGATGAAAGAAATTTCTGGGAGAAGTTTAATTGAACTTCCTGGAGAAGACGGACCAAACTTCCTGGAGACGCTGGCAGAAACATCCTAAGGTAGATTGGGAAAAAAATCAGGAGAAAGTCGGAAGCCAGAGCGCTTACGGAACAGTCGAAAGAAACGAGGACAATTCTGGAAGAAAGAGCTCTTGGGAGACGTTCTAATGATCCAGAAAATTTCCAAATGGTCATAAAACATCCCTGAAGACCCCGCAATGCCCCTGAAATTTTTGGAACATTCCTGAAATATACTTAGGAATATTCCATATTTCCTCGGGCTGTTTTGGAGTACTCTGATCATCTTTGAAACTTGGAACTTCCCTGATTATAATGAGACTACCGGAATATCTCTAATCAACTTTGAAGGTTTCTAGGCTTTCTTAAAGATTACGAAATTTTTTAAACACTCTCACAATTTTCTTGAATTTATTGTAACATCAGCATTGAAGTTCTCTGGCTGAAGAAGCTTTCAAGAGAAGTCGAAATAAATTTCCGAGAGGAATCGTAAATAGAAAACTCCAGGGGAAAATTGGAAGAAAATCCAGGAAGTTAAATAATGTTTAAACAGTATTTCCCGATTCCCTTGGAATCCTCAGAAAGAGCCATCGACTGTTTATCGATTCATGGGCAGCCAAAAACGGTTGGGAAATTGAAACATTAATCGAAAGAGTATCCATAAGACATTTTTGAAGATATTTTTTTTTAAGAATTTTAAAGACTCAAAATTTTTAGATATTCAAAAAGATACAAGTCTTACACAAAAATTTGATTTTGATTATTAAAAAGCGGTATAAATCGGTATTACACCTCAAAAATCGGTATTCTGAGGAACCTTATCTGTATATCGGTATCTAGTTCGGAAGTCGGTATAAATACCGATAAATCGGTATATCTGGCAACGCTGCTGTTCATGCCATTTGTTTTTAATGTTTGAAAATAGGCATACTCACGTGTGCAGTACGTATGGAATAGGCCGTATGACTGCTATCATGCTTATTTAATGCTATGTTCTCAATATGTATTTTGTACTGTGTGTTGTGAAAAGATGAGCGGTGTTACGTCACTTTAATATCCAAATTTAATTAAGACATCTCATACTCATATGAGTTGATAAGTAAACAAACAATAAATAATAGCGGAACCTGAATGATCAAGACAAACCCCAAATCTGGAATACGTTTTTTCCGTGTGATTGATTGCCCGGATAACGAATATGGATAGATGATGGTCATTGATCTTTGTGTTGTACATGATCACCTGGCCCCCATTAGCTCAGTCGGTAAAGGCACAGCTACAAAGCAAGACCATCCTGGAGGTGGCTGGATTGGATTCTCCCGGTCCAGTTTAGAATTTTTCCTGTTTGAAACATTTCTCGACTTCCCTGAGCAAAGAAGTATGTATGTACTTGCCTTGCCACACAATTATACTAATGTAAAAATGGTACAGGCATCGAAAGCTCTCCAACTGTGGAAGTGCATCTAGAACACTAAGTTGAGAGAGCATGAAGTAATCTATTATCCGATAAGTAATAAGTTTGAAATTAGAGGAGGAAGAAGAAGAAGACAATCACCCATATTCTAGTTTTCGTTCGAACCGTATTTTCCATACAAAAAAACTTTTTTTTTGTATGGAAAATACGGTTCGAACGAAAACAAGAATATGGGTGAATGTAACATTTCTCGATGCTAAGATTCATGCAGTTCTTCATTTGATAAAGGTATACTCTATAGAGTGAACATGCGGGACTAATTGTAAGTAAAAGTGACCTCGGAGTGGTCGTGAATTACCAGGCATTCTGAAATGGGTCACTGGAGCTGCAATAGAGCTAACACCTTCTAACTCCCGGACTAAACCTGCTTTAATTTAAGGGTAATAAAAAGCAGTTTTCTTCCATAATAACACTGCCGGACAGTGGGGGTTAGCTTGTAAACACACACACACACACATGGTGGAAAATTCCTGCTGCATCCAGGGATCGGTTCAGCAGGAGCCTTCGGTTTCGTTTTTTCATCCCCATTACCCTGGGAATCTGCCAATCTTCTGGAGGTGACTTTAGTTTTCTTACGGCGTACTTTCGGGGAGGGGCATTTTCTTTTTGTGAATCCGTCCATTTTTAAGGTGCGTGTACCACCTTCATCGGATGAGTCAGAGTCCGATTCTTCAGCTGACAAAATCGAAAATTGGTTTGCATCTTGGACGGCTGATGCAGCCTTCATCATTTGAGCATATGTCTGCTTGGAGCGTCCAGAGATTCTTGTCACAGTAAGCGCATTTTACTGATTCTTTGTGGCAAGAATCCTCTTTGTGGTTTTCACCACATTTGCCACAACGAGTTTTATTGCCGCAATGGCTGGCCGAGTGTCCCAGCCTTTTGCAGTTGGTACAATTACATACCCTCTGTACAAACAACCGTACCGGTACCATCAATTTTGACAAAGTTTGGGAGAACTGAACCAGCGAAAGTCACCCGAAACGAGTCTGAATGCTGATAAACTTTCTTGCCATCTTGTAAAGACACTGAATGCAGTTGCCTTACATCCAGTATCTTTACAAGCTTGTGACTTTTCTGTTTTTAAAACAACCCGAGGCACGTTTTAAGTCCTCGACAGACAGACTCGCGTCGGAGACCACGCCTTCTATCTCCACATCTCGAGAAGGGATGTAGATGTTGTACTCAACACTAAACAACTTGTGATCAGCAATTTTATTTGCTACATCATAATTCGGTGCTTCTACACGAAGTTTGTTGAATCTCTCCTTATGTACCAAGATTCCCGGATACTTACCCAGCAAGTCTCTCGAAATGTCGAGAGTTTTCAAAGGTTTATTTTTAGGCCAAAAAAAGACAACCCATGGTCCTTTCGAAAGTGGTTGGTAATACCATAGAGGTAACTCTAAGACTAGAAGGTCCCGAAGAAACGTGCTCTACTTTTTGGCTCAGCTCTGGTACTCTCTTCGGTCCCAAGCTAATCGATTCACCCCTCGAAACATAGGAAAATCCACTCACCCTTCATTTTATCTGTCAACATTGTGTAGTACTAGAATTTCGACTAGAATGGGGTACGTTAATCGACTTGTTTGGGACCAATAGGCTAGTCAAGTAGTGAGCCAATTTAAAATCGATAGTTTCATATTGATTGTTGGTAATACCTAGTTCGCGCAACGTTGGCATTGGAAGATGTCATAAGTGTTGCTTTTGCGCGGTGCGCAACCGCTTAAGAAGGAAAAAATATAGTACTATTAGTTAAATTTTTTGCACGGCGTACAAGCAAATTAAAGAGAAAAACACTTGTATCTAGTTGCAACAAGTTGTCTCACTATGAACCATACTCGCTTACCAGGGGTTAGAGACAGAGCCACGCGCCACGAGGCAAAACAAAACTACAATAGGGAGGCAATGGACTTGCAAAATGTTTTGTGCTATAGTTTTGCCGGTTGTGTAAACAACTTATCACCACCGGCTAGCTAGGTAGGTATTCCGTTTGCTGCAGCTACGATGCTGCTATTGACGGAGATAGTGCGATGATGATGGTGATGATTTTATGATGATCGATCACTGAACTTCAAGCTATAATTGCCCCCCGACTGGATAATCAACGGGTAACACATGTCCAACTAGTTGGTATCCACACCGGAGACCGTCAGAGCCTGCTCGACATCCTCCGACAGTTAGGCATGTTTTACTTTCTTATCAGCATCGATTTCATGATGTGATCCTTGAGGTACTTGTCGAAAACGTCTACCGTCACCAGGCAGGCCTTCTTGATGGTGATAACCTCGGAGTCCTCCTTGCAGCACATGATGTACCCAATTGGGACGCTGATATCCACCGTGTTGAAGCTCTTGTCCTTTACGAAGGCTCGCCACAATTCACAGAATTCACCCGGGAAGTAGTCCTTGGAGAAGACGCCCAACGTTTTGCTATCCTTGGATCCCTTGATCGCCTCCAGCAGCTTTTCAAAATTGGTTTTGTCTTTGTCGTTTTTATCCCAAATCAACAGCTTCACCGACGGAATGCTCTCCTTATCGTCCTTCTCGATGTGCTTTAAGAAGTCGATCTTCTTGCTGGTCAGAAAAAATATGGACTTTTCGTAATCGTATCAGTCAGCTCGTATCCCAGCAGCCAGGTCTGCAGCGAGGTGGATTACCTGTAGATGGTTTTCTCGTTTTATTCATCGATAGAAGGAACCAAAACATTAAATCTGTCAGAAATACCGGGTGGCCCAATATTCCATAATATTCGTATTTTATAAAAAAAATCGTACCTTGCTCTATGACCGGCACTGCCGGTACAATCAGTACACCTGCGGCACACTGAGAGACATGTTGACCCAAGATTGGTGTGTGGAGTGACCTACCCCTTGGCTGACCATCAATCAGCTGCAATTTGAAATTGCAGTTCTTCTAAAAGTAGGGTGGATCATCTTTAGGGTAGGGAACTACTTCGGCCTAATCGCCCATTTTGGGCCTATCGTGCAGAAAACACAAAATTATTCCATGATTTCTGAGTTAACAAGTCAATTATGAGTATGGTACGATACTTTTGTTAATAAGCTAGAGAACGAAGTCAATGAGAACGCGTGATATGAAGGTTTGCACCCATAATTCACAAAAACAAAAGAAGCGCTCCGACCGAATCAATTTTTATCTTCATCCGATAGGCCGAAGTGAATTCATTGGCGTTTCAATGCGTTAGGCCGAGTTTAGAATCCGTAGGCCAAGTTTGGCGTCAAGAAGCAGTGTTAGACTTTTGACAATATCTTAACGATTGGTTCCTCTTTATCAAATCTTACGGTACGTACGGAAAGGTAAATAAATTTGGAAGCCATCAGTAATAATAACATTCCGTTTGGTGCTAAACTGCACTAGATTAAGAAAGACTAAGTGCGGGTTGTGCTTAATAGGCCGAAAATGGGGTAGTTAACCCTATTGATAATACAATTTAACACCAGGCAAATGTCGATTCGCTTGACTTACTAGCTAGTGTAGTGTAGCTCCAGGTTTCAGCAGAATTCTGGATTAACAATAGAAAAGGTCGTGTAGGGGAAATTTTCCCCTATCCGATGATAGTGTTGGTTTGCGTGGGCGGCCTTCGCTTTGTGAGAAAAGAGCTTAAGGGCCCTTTTCCAGAATGATTCTTCCATATGGCGATTTTCCTATACATTCATGGGTTTTGTGTATGTGAGAAGATAGCTAGCCGATCGTATCGAATGACTCACATCGTTTTTTTTTTATTGTTGTTATCGAGTTGAAGATTTCAGTTTAGTTCACATCGACTGAATGTTGTTGCAACTATGTATCCCAAGTAAAATTGCAAGTTTTATTGTGGTTTTAAAGCACTCTAAAAGTCTCAAGTCACCATGGTCTACATAGCCCTCATAAAACCCAAATTGTTACTTGGGATGACTAATAAATTATGCATTTGCTTAATGTTACCCTGTCATCGTTTTGCGATCACTTTTGATGCGATCACTTTTGATGATGACTTTCTCCAAAAGTGTTGGTTCATACCTACTGGGTTTGTGGTTTTTTTTTTGTATTTGCAGAAGAGTGCGAAACGGTGAAAACGAAATATCTCTACTTTTCTTTCATAAGGGTCAATGTCGCAAACGTAATCAATAACTTTTTTCACGAATTTCTCGAGCATGAAAACTCGCTCAAGTAAACCATCACGATGATTGTGTAGAGCGAGCGTACCCCTATCCGAAAGAATTGGTGGCTCCAAATCAATGCATTTTAAGAAATTTGAAGAATCCATTGTTCACGTTTGCGACATTGGCCTTGACGTGCACCTGATTCGGAAGACGTTGTTAACAACATTCGGGGATTTCATTTCATTGTAATAGCTTCTTGTAACCGATAATGAACGATTGTCGGTCGTAGCTTGTTGTGGTGTAAGGGGCACGTTGGCCTTAGAGCGACCGTTATTGCTTACTGAGCAGAAGATCGTGGGTTAGAACCCAAACCCCTTACACTACTGAGCGTAATGAAATTCGGTTGAACAAACGGGTACGTAACAGAAGTAATATTTGGCTTTTAAGAGAGACGTGTTGATTGGAGATCCATAAAAAATTCTTCTCAAGAGCAGTTGTTGTCGTCGTCGGTGAGGTCCTCGCCCGGATCGAAACATAGTAACAACAAATTAAACTTGATCGTAATTGTTTTGTGATATAAGGATCTCGGTGGCCTATGGGTGTCCGCTTTTGCTTACTGAGCAGAAGACCATGGGTTCAAACCTTAGTTCCTTCGCGCTATGGAATCGTTAGCACATCACTTCAGCGTATAGTTTACCAAAACGAATCCTGCTGCAATCCCAACCCTTTTATCCAACATCCCAGAGATTTCTCGTGGAATTGCAGAGGTGTTCTCGGATTTTATTAAAGCGAGTATGAGGTCAACATATTCCTACCCATTCCGTTCTTGACCAGCATTCGGACGTGTCAGGCGCTGGTATTGCCTAATTTTAGGTCACCAGTATTTATACGTTGAAAATGAATGCTACACACTTAGTAAAATTGATGTAAATTTAGGTACTCTGAGACACATATACGAGCGTCAATTAATAAATTTGAATCAAAACAGACGCGAAATTTAGCTCAATCAAATGTCCTTTTGAAGTCTCGGAGCATTTAATTTTACATGACATGTTTGTTTACGTCTCATCCTTTATGTCAAAGATGGATTCTGTCACTTGTAAGATTAGGTATTTCTAAATGTGTCGTCCCAAGCAATGGTTATTGGTTCTCTATGTAATTACACCTGATCTGGAAATAACAGGGTTGTATCCTCGGACGGTCAATCATGCTCATGCTCATGCAAATAATCAGTTAATGTAGATAGGACCTATTGGAAAATGATGTGAGAAACCAACTCAATTTTCTGATAGTGTTGTTACCGGGGAACCGGGAATGTAAGATTCTATTACAGATTTGCAAAAAAGTATACAGAATTTTCAATGATTCACCGCATGTACAGATTCTGTAATGTGGTCGTCGGAAGGTTTTCTAAATGCTTAATAATTTTTATGCTAGCTAACATTTCAAAAAAGCTTGATTCCTCAAATTCACTGCAGCTTGAAGTTCATCTCGTGATGGTTTCATACGAAAATATCCCTTCTGGAAAACTTACTTGTTTGTTACAGACTATTGTAAGAGCAGCCATTACATTTGTTGTAAGAAAATTGCAATGGATGTAAGAAATCCACTCTTACATTTAATGTTCATGTCCAGGGCTGGAAAGCACCTCAGAGCGTTAGCAAAGCAACTTTTTGCATGCATCTCACAACACTCGACGAAGAGTGTGTGGCTCTCCCATTTACTTCGCACACTCTTTTCCAACTAATCTGTGAGAAAGCGATCCACACAATGAAGGGCCACCCACATTAGATCCGTTTGCGTTGCGTTGACGTAAATTTGACAGTTAGACAATAGATTTAGCTGTCACTTTGCCGCAACGCGTCCGATCCGGATCTAATGTGCGTGGGCCTTGAGCGTTACACTCCGTGCGGTGCAGGGAGCGAATATAATACAACAAGTGCTATTGTCTTCTTTGAATTCTTTGCAGACTTTGCTTACCACGACTGCATGCATAGGAGATGAAAAAGAACATAACTAAGAAGAATTTTGTCTTTTTGCTGGGTTTCCCATTTGCAACCCTACACTGAGTGGCGCTCTTTGCGTCGGAGCCGTCGGATCGTTACTTCTGTGTGTGTGTGTCTGTCTTCTCTTCTCCGCTGCTTTACACTTGCGCAGGGTGAAAGACAAGCAAACTTTGTGTTTGATTGATTTTCACTTTGTTTATTTCAGAAAATCAGTAGGGTTTTTGATCCAATTTCCGTCCTACTAAGCACAAGCCGCGCTTCACCTCTCTTTTCTGAACGAGTTTAAACAAAAAATGGATTTTTTCTGTCAAACTAAAATCTGACTTCTAAATGTATTCATCTTTCCATACGTACCGTTGGATTTGATAAAGAGTCACAAATTGTTGAGTTAGGGTAGAGCGCTACTTCGTCGTAATCGCCCATTTCCGTTCATACGCTCATTGTTCTCAAAACAAAAGACGCGCTCCTAGCGAATCCTCCTTTTCTACGTTTATCCGTAGGACGAAGAAAATCTAATGGCGTTTCAATGCGTTAGGACGGAATTGAAACTCGTAGAACGAATTTAGAATCAAGAAGCAGTGTTAGATTTTAGACAATATCTCAACAATTTGTGAATTTTTATCAAATCCAACTGTACGTATGGAAAGGTGAATAAATTTGCAAGTCATCTTTGACAAAAATATTCCATTTTTTGTTTAAACTCGTTCAGAGGTAAAGCGCGTAAATTCGTAAATTCGTTCTACGAGTTTCAATTCCGTCGCATTGAAACGCCATTATATTTTCTTCGTCCTACGGATAAACGTAGAAAAGGGGGATTCGCTAGGAACGCTTCTTTAGTTTTGAGAACAATGAGCGTACATATTCATACAATGCGCTCTAACAGGGTTTATAATGTAGCTTTAATTAAGACATCTCATACTCATATGAGTTGATAAGAAAACACATAATAAATAATAGCGGAACCTGAATGTTAGTTCATTATCAAGAATACGTTTTTCCCGTGTGATTTATTGCCCGGATAACGAATATGGATAGATGATCGTCGTTGATCTTTGTGCTGTACATGATCACCTAGCCTCCATTAGCTCAGCCAGTGAAAGCACAGCTACAAAGCAAGACCATGCTGGAGGGGGCTGGGTTCAATACCCGGTCCAGTCTAGAATTTTTTCTGGTTGAAAAATTTCTCGACTTCCCTGGACATAGAAATATGTATGTACTTGCCTCACAATTATACTAATGTAAAAATGGTACAGGCATCGAGAGCTCTCAATTAATAACTGTGGAAGTGCATCTAGAACACTAAGCTGAGAGCATGAAATAAGCTAATATCCGATAAGTAGTAAGCTTAAAATTAGCGGAAGAAGAAGAAGAAGATGAAAAACTAACTTTTCTCGATGCTAAGATTCATGCAGTTCTTAGTGCACCACTTTTCGAAGGAATCCAAGAGAGTCTATAGTTCAAACCGGCTTTTAAGGTTGTCGACATTTGCTGATCTCAAAGACTAGCTATTCACCGAAGTATTCTAAATGCCTTTTTATTCAACAATAATCTTCTTAGCCCATACGCCGAAATCGGTACACGCCTGTGCACAAAGCTTGTTACAAAGATCCATTTATGCTCGCGAGTCAGGCAGGGTGAGAGGCAGGCGCACAAATGTGATGATGGAAAACTTTTTCCCGTCTCCTCTTAAATACAATCCGAAAAGGCAATAAATTTCTGAACGACATTCAATTTCGACAATAAAGGAACAACCACTCAACCACTGTACTACTGGCTGCTGGTGGGCGGCCAACTAAGACGACGCCATCGACATAAATATAATTCAAAGTAATGGAAAGTTTCCTTGACCTGAATCGATTGCGGTGGTGAATATCGGCTTTCCGAAGGTGCGAGAATGGGCTGCAGGATGTCAAAAGCGATAATTTGTGCGAATGTTGATTGCTGAGTATGATGGGAGGAACACTTTCTTAGTAAGAACTTCTTCCGGTGATTTCACAGGAAGTGTTCGCGGGTCACACATCTAATGGGCTCCTAAAACAACATATAACAACCGTGTTTACGATCCTTGCACAATTTGACCACGCTCAGGGTACGACACATGTTGTTACTCCACTCGTACCCGTGTGTGTGTTGGAACGTGTTTTATTTGCACCTTTCATCAACTATGCCCGTCACATGTAGTAATATGTAGTAACTATAGGTATCCTGCCGACCATCGACGCATGAACGTGCGAGATTGTACTTGAACCGAGCGAAACACCTTCCGGTTCCGTGTGCAGTAGCCGTACTTCTGGTTTGATGTTCGTGCCTAAAAAAACTATCCCAAGAAAACAGGAGAAAGGTCTTGTGCCTACGTGCTCTTTATGGAACAACGGTAAAAGATATCCTTATGTGAAGTTAAGGAATCTCTCACGGGAACCATTTTCTACTGGCAAAGGCTGAATGATGCGTTCCTGTTGATATAGGGGCAACATTTAGCATTTCTTAGATGTTTGAACCTTTCTGTCAACTGATGAGTTAGGTCGGTGGAAGTACATTTGACGTGAAATTTATTTTTATCTTTTGCTGTGTGTTTTGTTGTCATTGATTGACGTTTCCGGCGTATTGAGAGTTTGTTTGATTATGTGTTTCTGTATTTTCTTGAAAGCTCCATCAACAATTTTTATACACTTTATTGATTCAATCCAATGGCAATCCCTGCACAGCATACAGCTTGTCGTAATGAATGGGGGTGCACAATCCTTATGTGACCCAAATCTCAACGAGTTTGTTTGCCACATTTATTCCATTCACTCATTCTACACAGCACATTAACCCATTCTCTGCACAGGAAAGAGGTCGCACTTTTGAATCATTTTCTTGGGAGCACTTGAGAGCCAACAATAGACCGTCCAGCAATCGTCATTCGTATATACATGGCAGATTTTACGCTTGAGCACAGTGGCGGCTTCCGCTTTCCTGGTCTATTCTAGGGTTCAAATACTAGTTTGGATTGAGAGATTAACTTTTTCCATTGTTAATGTTACTTTGTAATACGTACTTTTCCCGTACTTCTTTTGTTACAACAAAAAGGGTGTCATTTGGAAAATAACTCTTCTTCTTGGCTTACGATGATGCAACTGGAACTTACGTCTGCTCTCAATTAAATGGTATCGATCAGATCGAGAATCGAATCCATCACCTCGTATCTTTACTGTCTGGACTAACGGAGGCACCACATTTACAACATATGAAGTGTGTAAAAGGTTCTACTCCCGCTGCTTGAGGACAACAAACAAGGTTCCACTCAAAAGCAGTGAAAGCTTTTCAGACTCATGGACTGTTTGCGTGAAATCTGGGGTTATGTTATATGTTTTATTTGAAGACCGTTGTAGGGCTTTGCTTGCTACTTTGTTTGTTTTATAGAGAGAACTTTACTAACTCGGAGTCGCAACATCTGCAGATGATACAGAAATGATTGATATTGAAGTTTGTTGATCACTTATGTTATTTAAACTCATTTTTCTTCTTCGTCTTCGACTAATATGTTTATCGCAATTGGAATTTCTCAACATGTGTGACCCGGATCAACCTTAATTATGTATTATGTATTATTATGTATTTTTGATCAAAGTAGATCTTGATTTCTATGTGCAACTATATGGAATAAAGTTCGTTTGTTTATTAATTTATTTGATTAAGCTCAACCGAATTAACTTTACAGAGCCGAGGATTCTTGATCACTATACAATGCATCTTAAAACTATAGTCAAAAGATACAACATAAATAACATTTTATCTTCCGTTATCCAAAAAGCCTCCTCCACCAGAACGGGAGCCGCATCCAGTGGTTCCATTGTATGGCAGATTCGCCAACGGGGGTCAGAGTGCTTCCATTGCAGCAATGAACGCAAAACGTGGTCAGCACTCACACATTCATCACGAAACGGTTGATTTCCAAAGTCGACGACGCATCGACTGAAAAAAATGCTGATGAAGAACAATGAGGTCCCAATGGTTGCTTTCGAGTAAACAGACGATCACGTGACACACATTGAGAGTGGTCTGCTTCTGTCGACAGCGGAGTGAACACTGATATGGAATAAAGAAAAATTGTGATTTTTTTTACATATTAGCTGGTTATTGGTTCCGAATGGTCCCCGGATGACCACAAGGGTATTCAACTCTACACACCTTAATCTGTGCCGAGTGCTTGAGCTGTTTCGAAAACTGTGTCTACGCTGTGCCCAATGAGCCGATATCTGTTAATCAAGGCGCCACTATTCTGGTTCTATGTTCCGAGATTGGCAGCCATGACTTTTGTACTTGTTGTTTATGCTTGGTCGGTTTCTCGGTGGAAAATACTCAGAAATTTTTTAATTTAATGTTACATTTTTCCGACTGTTTGTAATTGATTAGTTAGAGTTTCGGCTATGTAGTCTGGCGAGTTAAAATCATGGTTTTTTAACTGCCCAGCGTTCGTAAAATTTCCGTGTGTCGTTTACACCATAGGCCATAGCCATAGGCGTAATCGTGAGGGGGCAGGGGGGGCAACTGCACTCCAAAACTCAGCAGCACAAAGGTAAAATGGCGTTCGGTGAAATGGTAATCGGCAAAAAATTTCATAGTATATTTTTTCGCCCCTCCCTAGCTCGAAACCTGGCTACGCCCTTGGTTTACGCGGTACAGATTTTCCATCGCCTTGCGATTTCGGTCTTCCTGCTGACGCTTCTTCCTTCGGAAAACCGAGTTTTGTCTGTTCCGCGCTTGTCTGAATCGCTCCACATTCAATCGCGTGCGGTGTTGCAGCATTCTTCTCCTCTACTAACAGTTTGCATTCGCCGTCAAACCAGTCATTTCTGCGGTCCGAGCGGTACCTAGTACCGCTGCAACAGTACTACCTATGGCGGAACGGATGTCCCTCCAACCGTCTTCAAGAGTAGCTGCGCCAAGCTGCTCTTCCGTGGGCAGTGCAGCTACCAGCTGCTGCGCGTAATCCTGACAATTGGGTCACGGTGTTCGACTTCGACGGGTGTTATGCACCGTCGAGTTTTGAGCGTATGCATACTGCAAATATGTAGTGGCCCGAGTCTATTTTCGCACTGCGGTACGTGCCGACGTTGATAATATCGTAGAATGATTTCCCCTCGATTAGAACGTGATCGATTTGGTTTTCTGTGTGTTGGTCAGATGATCTCCAGGTGGCTTTGTGGATATCCTTGCAGGGAAAAAGGTACTTCGAACTACCATACCCCGAGAGGCTGCAAAGTTCACGTATCGTTGGCCGTTGTCGTTTGATACGGCATGCAAGCTGTTTGACCCAATTGTCGGTCTATACGTTGCGAACAGCCGTCGCACAGTGGGGCGACTCCATACAAAGTCTGGCAAAGCAAAAAATTCTCCAAATTATGAAAAAAAAACATGATTCTTGGGTAATTTTGGGGCGCTGAATCCAAATATGTCATAAGTTTTGCATTATAACTGGTATTTTTTACGTTATAAACGATTTTGTATGTTTTTTTTTTGTTAAATTTTTTATACGTTGTAACTGTGAATGATGGTCATGAAACAAGTCATACAATTAAGATTTTTATTTTTAAACAATGCTTATAAAACATATTTCTTTATTATTTGCTTAAAATATCCCTAACAATAAAGTTATTATAAAAAACAGCACAAATTAAAAATCACAATTGGTCAAATTTGTATTTTCCTTCTACTTAAACTTCTTCCTGATCATCAGCATCGTCATATTCTTCTTCTTCTTCTTCTTCTTCGTCTTCATCATCATCGTCATCATCATCATCATCATCTTCTGGTACCATTTCGCTTAAGTCAGTTTTTGTCTTCATCAGAAATATAACTTCCTCTGGTAGACTTTTAAAATTATGTTTTTCCTTCTCATAATAAGAGTTAACCATTGGATCGGTGGTGATAAGAAGGCGATTAATAATATCTCGATTTGTGTTTTCACGCTTATCCTTCCGAGTGAAATGCTCTCTAGTGTTTTTAATGACTTTGTTACATTTTTCTTGAGCCTCCTCCGTCATTCTTCCAATCGGCAATATCACCGCCTGAACAATGCTATGCCCATGAATCAAAATTCTGTGCATCGACGACGGCATGTAAAACCACGCGTACAACTCTACGTAGCGCTTTGCGGTATCAATACAGTAAATTTTGAATTTAGCTGGGTCTATTTGCTGATTTGACGAATATTTTGCTCTAATTTCCTCAGTACGGCGCCGCTTCGATCGATCACTGCATTCTTCAAATGCTTTTTCAGATTTTCCTAGCCGCCAAGGTGCATCAGATGGTGGTATTGCATATTTCTCTAACCAATATGAATGGTCCTTCTCAAAGTGGTCGCGCTTCCGTTGGGATTGTAGAAATTTCCTGTTGAATGCTTTCCAAAAAATCTCAAACTCTTTTTTCGCATTCGAAGGAAAGCATTTTTCCGCGGCTGCTTTCATCTTTTCTAGCGATTCTTGATGTTTCATCGTTTCGTAAATCTGTTTTCTTTTTAGTCCGTTTCCTTTAGATTAAATGAAAACAAAATGATTTTTATAACGGTATTGAAAATATATGAATTAAAACGAAATGTTAGATCACTATTTCACGACATAAAACGCAAAGAAATTCACCATACTAAAAAAAAACTTATTGTTACGGTACGGGCGATCGCTCTCGTATAGACAGTGGTTATTCAGGATTCATCGCAATTAATTTGTTCTCCAAATGCAACTTACTTGTATTTACATTATCTGTATCCATCGCTGATTTGGATTCCATAATTAATTTCGATTTTAACGTATAATAATAATAACTTCAAACCGATAAACGTATTTGTGAAATATATGGATAAACTGATACCGTAAAACGGGGTAACATTGATAGTTTTTTAAAGTATTTTCTAAATATTTTTACGGCAATGAATGGTTTTCAAATTTTATTTTTTTTAAACAAGTACTGAGGTTCCTTGAGTCCATTCGTTAGTAACATGTTTAACGAAAATTATTGTATTTGCACTATTTTTTTAGTCTTTTGACCGAACATCGATATTTTGATTTGGGGTTACTTTGATAATGCTCGATGAATATAGAAAAACATACGTGAATGTCAAACAAGTTAGTTCAAGAAGTATGAAACTTTGAATGAGTATATAATCAGAAAAATTATAAGCAATAAGAAGACAACATTGAATTTGTGATGGCCTTATTGAAAAAAAAAAACATTTCATAAGTGATGGTTTGAGTGCTTTTTCAAACAGGCGAAAAGCAAGAAAATTGTTTTTTAATATGTTTGGAAAATATGTAACACATACTTTATAAAAACTCTTACAATATTAAAGGTAATACCCTAAGGTACTATATGGAACCAATGTTTTCAATTCAGAAAAAGTGCAGCGAGTAAATTTAATCATAATATTATTCCATCAAAGTTACCCACATTATCAAAGACACCCCGTTTTACGGTATCTTTTTACTGCTGCACTACTAAGTTTGGGAGAGAGATGAAGTGGTATGATAAAGAGTGTCGAGCACTTTTTATCATTCCTTTTACAAAAGACTCTCTGCCTTATCACTGCTTGTTGAAAGACACAAAGAATAATGCAGATTGAAAACGGGCGCTTGCAGATTAGTGCTGGTCCAAATTGAATAATTTCTATTTTTCGATGCTGTGTTCAACTTCTTAGGAGGAGATAAATTTAGCCTAAGGGTCGTACACAAAATGCGTTACACATTTTCTATGATTTTCAAACCCCGTCCTTAAATTTTTTGTAACAAATCCCAAAAAAAAAATATGGCACGTAAGAAAATCTTAGAACTCTCTGTGCTTGCATAAACCATTACGTAATTAGTGTATGAGCCGTAATAACAGAAAATGGTTCATGAATGAGGTATATATAAAGCAAAATTTGCTGTTTTTATGCATTAAAAATGCGCAATCAACCAATCTGCTGATCGTGATTCTAATTTAAAATTGTAGAATGCCACCTGAGTACAAACACCTTTTTTTTCATTTCGCACTATCAGCATCCTGCGCAAGTCTGCGCAAGATCAGGTTATGCTCATTCGAAACCTTACATTTTAAACTACCTTTTACAACTGGTGTCAACCATGGCAAACCCTGGCTTCATAACTTTGAAGCTTCATTTATATGGAAAAATCACTATTTTTTTAATCAAATAAAGATTTAGGCCTACTTTAATAATTTTCTACAAAATTTAATGAAACAAATTTGTTATGCATTGTTTTTAAAACAACTTTCTCTCAGACGTCACCATAATCCAAGCTACCGTTAAACCTCCAGTTGATTGAGTAATAATGCCGTTTTTTCGAAAAAATGCGAAAAAAGTTCAAGGTGACCAACTTCAAAAAGGCATAAATAATTCAAATTTTCTTGTATTGCGTTCATATTTTGGATTTGATTGGGTCAATAGTATAGAATGATAGAAAAAATAGAATGGAGGAGGAAATGCAAATTTTTCAATTTTGTCTAATGGCCAGCCATTCCCCACTGTGCGTCGTACACCTGCTCCAGCTGTGCATAGAACGCTTCTTTCTCGTCGTTGGGTTTCCCTTCGTGTGGGCAGTGCACGTTGATGATGCTGTAGTTGAAGAAACGGCCCTTAATCCTCAAATTGCACATCCTCGCGTTGACCGGCTGCACACCAATCACGCGTTGGCGCATCTTACCCAGCACTACAAAGCCGGTTCCCAGCTCGTTGGTGGTGCAACGGCTCTGGTAGAATGTAGCCGTTCGATGCCCACTTTTCCATACCTTTTGTCCCGTCCAGCAAAGTTCCTGCTGTGCTACGACTTCGAAGTTGCGTGGTTCAAGTTCGTCATAGATTAACCTATCGCAACCCGGGAAGCCGAGCGATTTGCAGTTCCATGTTCCGAGTTTCCAATCATAGTCCTTATTTCGTCGCGTAGGTCTGCGTAGGTATTTGCAACTTTATGTTTTTTTTTTCAGGGCGGCTTGTTGGGCCTGTCCCAACCCCCTGTCTCGCCGGGGGACCATCGTGCACGCCGGGGAACTATCGAGTCCCACGCTGGCACTAGGACGGTGCTCAGCCGCTCCTAACATGGATAACAGACGCCGTTTTGAGCCGCACCTCCATGGTGAACAGACGCTTATGATTGGTTATGCAACATTGCTATACAGCATTGCTAATAATGCATATTTCTAAATGTTTTCCGGTACCATGGAGTCAACAAAGTTAAAATGAAAGGGAATCATCCAAATGCAGCACATGCGATAGGACAACGGAGTGATGATCGTTAAGAAAATACCCGGCGATGAACATTATCTATTTTCCGCGCTGACGTTACAGTTTTATATGATGGAACTAGGAACACAAGATCATCATTTAAAGATAATGGACTTACGTCAAAATGTCGTGGAACACATCAGAAATAACATGGAAGACTTTCGGGAGACTAGCAGTAGTTCTGACTGGAGAAATTCGAGCCGTTAGAGAGAGAAAGTACAAATGATCCCAAAAAAAGCAATCAACGGCGGCGGTGAGCGGTGGGGAGAGCTCCCCAATTATTGATTACAAATTAATATCAAAATTAAACTAAATACGTTCCAGGTTTTACAAGAATATTTGCGAACCTAGAAGTGTGTACCGTATGCGTGATAATGCAACTCAAAATTTAAAAAAATCTCTAAAATTTCGTTTTCAAGTTTTTTTTTTATTTATTCAAAGGAGGGATGCTGCTCAGAGTCTTAAACTATGTTAATCATCGATCGAGTTTCCACTTGCTGCAATTACGGCCTCCACACGCTTCCGAAATGCACGGCAGTTTCTAATAATGTAGTCTGGATCCATTTCTCTCCAGGTACGGGTCAATGTTTGTCTGAGGATTACTGTACTCGGGTGGCGTTTAGAACAGGCCCTGGCCTTCATGACGCGCCATATTGAGTAATCCAGCGGATTAAGATCGGGGCTGGATGGCGGCCACATATCCTTCGCCCAGAACGGAAGATGTTCCTGCAACCACTTCTGAGTGCGGTTCGAGGTGTGGCACGGAGCCCCCCCCATCTTGTTGAAATACAACATTTGGCTTCAGACCGTACTGTTATTTGATCCACGGAAGAACATACTTACTTAAAATCCCGATGTAGACCTCCGTGTTGACCTTGTCGCCTTCTGTAATGTTCTTGTCCTCGTGTACAGGAAGAGAACTAATATATCGGTCGGTTCTGGAATTTGATAAGGGATCGACGGTTAACATGCTCTCGTCGGTGGACAAGATTACCGGATTTTTTCGCTTAAGGAAGTTCAAGATTTTCTTGCATCGTTCGACTCGCAGCTCCCGGATGCGGTTGGTAATCATGTGAGTTTTTTTTCCGTGCCCTCGACTTCGCCCCACAATATTCTTTTACGATCTTCCGTGCCGTAAAGTCACTGATCCCGTGTTCCTGTGCCATTTTCCTTATTCACCCGAATCTTCCTTTTGATAGCAGCGATAACCCTCGGAACCCGAGCTGATCTCGGATGACCTGTGGCAACCTTCGCGGACAGTTGTCCTTTCTTTTCTCGGTCCAAAACCCTTTTGACGGTCCACCGGGACACCCCAACAAACAATTTGAGTTGATTAACAGCTGAATAAGCCATTTTTTAGCTGAATAAGCTTATTTTTGCCTGAATAAGCTCTTATTAAACATTCAATGTTTGTTGGGACTCCCGCGGCGATTGAAATGTCTTTTGGCGACATTTGCGCGTGGGACAAATCACGAATACGCTGCCTCTTCGTCATGGTTCAACTGTCAAACTAAGTAAATTAGGATTGGGCGATCTTGGATCGATCTTTGGAAGATCGATCTTTTTCATCCCGATTTCCGATTTTTCGGATCGATTGTTTGCCCACGAAAAGATCAAAAAAATAGATCTCTTCTTTCGATCTTTTCGATCTTCAAAAAGCAAATTGGTGTTAAATTTTGTAATTGTATTTACATCGAAAAAACGATTTACTCTCACCCCAGACTGCGAGGTAAATTTAAGGAACATAACGTCAACATCAGCATCGCTCCCTACAATGGCGTCACTATTTAAGTTTCCGATATTTCCGGAGAACTTTGAGTTTTGGGCGTAATTGCTTTTGTAAGCAAACACGTACATCACCGATTTCTCGCGAATAAAATAACAATCTCGCAAAAAAAAAACTATAGCAAATGATAGAGGAACCATTCCTCTACCTGTTTGTGTTATTAGTTTTAAAGATTGAGCTTTAATTTGCGAGGTATCGTCAAATGACGTGTTTGATCTCGATGTTCTCCGGATTTATGAATACAGCAACATTTGAAGGTTTTCGCAACCTCCCTCCTGTGCTCATTGCTCCTTACCGTCACGACAACGTTTAATGAAATAAAAAAAAATAATTGAAAGAACTTCTAGGGATACTAACGTAATCAAGCGTATCATAGTCCAAAAGTGAGGATAACAATAACAAACCAACATTTTTGGCTAGAGCGAAAGTGAGGATAGCAAACTAAGCACTTGGGATTATGCAAATGTGCGATTTATAAACGTCAGAAAGGTAAATTGAAATAAAAACCATAAGATCGATCTATCAAAGATCGATTCTTTGGTACCAATTTAATAAGTGGATCGATTTTAGAACCAAATATAAAATCGATCCGTCAAGATCGATCTTTCTCTGAAGATCGCATAATCCTAAAGTAAATCATTTTCCTTTATACACAGCCTACTACGGTACGAGCTATAGGTTACGTGCATGCAAAGAAAACCAAGGCATTGTATGCACAGGTGAACGGGAACCTTATTTGTACGATGGTGCAAACATTATCACGCATACGGTATGTAATATCAATAATAAGTGGCCTCGGACTGGCTTTCAACTTTTTATTGAAAGATGCACTTCCACAGCTATTAATTGAGAAGTTACTAAGTCAACCCATGCATAAAATTGTATATTGTGTAGCACGCACAATAATACTTTATAACCAGGGAAGTTTGAAAATATCCAGCCCGAAATATTTCCTCGGCCAGGTTGGGAATCGAACCAGCTGCTTCCAGTTTGGATATACCGTGTCTTTACTGACAAGGAAAGCCCCTGTAAATATACCAATGCATACTTTGATCAAATTTTCACAGCCATCAATTTTACGGATCTTCAGGGTCTTCCGGCGGATCATTTGGTGACCACTCAGAAACAATTACCAATATTTATTAAACAAATATCACAACTAACTACATTCCATATAGTTGCAGAGAAAATTCATGGCCTACTTTGATGAAATGTAAGTAGCAATCAATTTTACTTATGTTCTGGAACTTCCGGATGGCCATCTGGTGACTACTTGGAGCCAATAACCAGCTTATAGATCAGCAAACACCGTTTCCCTACATCGCATATAAATGCAAAGATAGATCAACGCATACTTTAATCAAATTTACTAATTTTCTGTATTTTCTGGGGGACCATCTGGTGATCACTGGGAGCCAATAACAATAAGCTTATATGTCAAAAATCGCCATTTTAATTCATTCCATATAGTTGCAGAAAAATAGCAAGGCCTACTTTGATCAAATTTTCGCAGCAATAAATTTTATCGGTGATCCGAAACTTCCGGCGGGAGCCAATGACCAGCCAATATATCGAAAATCATCATCTTACTCCAAGTCATATAGTTGCAGAAATTAATCATAATAATCAAGACTAAGGTTGGTCCGGGTCACCGGAAGGCCTTCCTGTGGACACTCAGTACTTAGAACCTGGTTGTGGTTTGGTTTTGTTAAAATATTAATCACCACTACCCATGCCTGTTGCTGTGGATTTCCAGCATCACCTTGTTCAAGAGAACTGGTACCTTTTCTGCCCCCGATGGCCTCTTGGAAATCCGGAATAAAACCGGAACCACTTGGCCAATCTGTTTCAGTAGACCATACTTTCGAACAATTTTCTACTTACTGTGAAAATTTCAGCCAATTTCATGATAACACAAAAAAGTTATACCCATGCAAACATTGCTATTCGCATGCCTGCTCGTAGAAATGAAAGCTGCACACAGCGCGTTAGGTCCTCCCCAAAAGTAAAGCAGGTGGTGTTCATTTGAAAAGCTAATAACTTTTCGGGTTTTGGTTGAGGTTCTACATTTTGAATACGAAGAAAATCGAACCACTATAGCGCCACCTAGAGCCGCGAATGTAAAAGTGGCTCGTTCCCCTATACATTTTGTCAATTTTCCCCATACAATCATCAAGTCCTTTGAACGAGGGGTTCCCATGAACCAAATAACTTAAAATTTTGATAGGATGTGTCTAACCCCTCAAACTACCATGCCAGGGGGTAGCGTTTGAAATTTCAGACTTTGCTTTTTTTCATATAACGCGGAAACACTCTAATGTGTGCAATGTGAACACCATGGGAAGTGAAATTTGTGTTTTCTTCCATTCGCAAATTCATGGATTTGGTGGAAGTAGAACCAATCTGGGGTCCTGGATGTCCCATTGTTGAGTCGTATCGCTGATGCTGACTTATGGTCACGAAATCCGAACATCTGTTATCTCAAATCGAGGGCAGTTGCCCCCCCCCCCTAAACTCATCAATACAAAGGCTTTCGGTGAAATGGCGTTCGGTGAAATAACATTCGGTGAAATAGCATTCGGTGAAATGGCATTCGGTCAAGTTTTCCATAATATTTTTTTTTCGCCCCTCCCTAGCTCTAAACCTGGCTATGCCCTTGTGAATAGGATCAAAGGAAGTGATTTTTGGGTTTGATAAATTCCG
This sequence comes from Ochlerotatus camptorhynchus, assembly GCF_037179485.1. Classification (NCBI taxonomy): domain Eukaryota; kingdom Metazoa; phylum Arthropoda; class Insecta; order Diptera; family Culicidae; genus Ochlerotatus; species Ochlerotatus camptorhynchus. The sequence goes on along the minus strand of NW_027040859.1, from coordinate 439,974 downwards.
GAATACCACAAACGCAATAGTTCTTATAAAACGTCATGTTTTCGATAGTTCCTCCTTATTCAAACACAGAACAGGAAACCCAAATTGATATGAAAATGCCTACTGTGTGAATTTAAACTCAGTTTTCTCAACAATTCAAGACCAACAATTGAAATGGTCTTAACTCTATTTTGTAAGCAAACCTTGTAAAGCCATTTTCTCGCGAACCGAAACCTTCATTCGCAAACCTAAACCACAATTGGGTACCTGTTCATTATGTTGGTTTACCTTTGCGGACTTTGCGGTTTGTCTACAAAATGGAGTTAGGGCCATTTCGATTGTTGGTCTTGAATTGCGCGTGCTGCAAAAAATCTAACTAATCGTATAAATTCAGGAAGGTCTATTCAACAAAATCCAAGTGTAATATTCAAGGAAGGAGCCAAAATCCATCTTGGCTGAACATACAAACCAAATTTTAACAAAAATACGTACTTTGGTCAGTTTAAACCTGAATTCAGCAAGGTCCATTCTATAAAATCCAAGCATAACTTTCAAAGGACGGTATCAAAATCCAACTTAGCAGAAAAGGAAACCCATATTTCTAAAAATATACTTTTCGAATTACAAACCTGGTTCAACCTTCACATTTGGATTGAGCAGAGTCCATTCAATAAAATACAAGCTTATTAAAAAAATGAGCCGAAATGCAATTTGGCAGAACTGAAAAACCAAATTTCTATGAAAATACGTATGGATTCAGCAATTCTACAAAATCCACGGCTATTTTCAAAGGAAGGCGCCGAAATTCAACTTGGCTGAACAGGAAACACAAATTTCTATGAAAATACGTACTTTTGAGAATTTAAACACAGTTTTCTAAAAAAAATTTACATGCTTCAAAAAATGTACCATCAACAAGGTCCATTCTATAAAATCCAAGTCTATTTTTCAAAGATCGGATCTGAAATTCAACTTGGCAGAACAGAAAATCAAAGTTTCTATGATAATACGTACTTCTGTGAATTTAAACTCGGTTTTCTAAAAAATTGTGAAATTAAACCCTTACATATGAATTCAGCAAGTTCTATTCTATAAAAAAAAAACAAGCCTAGTTTTCAAAGAAAGGAGCCAAAATTCAGTTCGGCAAATTTCTATGAAAATACCTACTTTTGTGAATATTAACGAGGATGGTCCTTCCCGTATGGACTCAGCAGGTTCCATTCTATGAAATCCAAGCACAAATTTCAAACGATAGAATCGACAAAAGAAAAACTGGAGATTTGTTGCAGCCTATTTTTTTTAATAAGATAAATGTATCGTGCGTGACCAAGATCCGTCTACATATGAAACTAATTGAATTCCTTACACCTCATACAAAACGTACCCGAGCAAAGTCGGATATCAAAATAATATCAAAATGATATCAAATTATGTTTTTTAAATCATATTGATAACATATATTTATAAACTATTTTTTTAATTTCAGTTGAATTCATATTTTGATATTATTTTGATATTTCTAAAAAATATAATTTCAAACTAAATTTGATTTTTTATGAAAAGAGCATCCACATTTATCACTGAAACCTACACTTTTTTCATACGAGCAATAACTGCAAAAATCATAATTGTCTTTGTGATGTTCATAAAGAATACAGCAAGCATGCTGATTTGCTTACTGTTTTCTTCGTGAACGTCACAAAGACATTTATGGTTTTTTTACAGTTATATTTTACAGCATTTATTGATATTAATATAACTGCGAATTTAATTTACAAATCGATATAAAGGGCGAACACGAAATTATTGCGACACATTCAACAGGGCATAACTTTTTTACCATTGGGTAAAAATCAACCAAATTTTGCACACTTTCTCATTGATGTGTATTGTGTACATGCTGTCAAACTCGAAGTCGTGTTTTTCGATTCAACGAAAATGGAGGTGAACCAACGCGAGTTGAGAGAACAAATTCTTTCCAAACACCTGGAATTTCCTGACCTGTCGCACCGGCAGTTGGGAAAAATGTTGAACATTCACCATTCAACCGTCTCCAGAGTGTTGAAGCGGTTCCAGGAGCGGTTGACGTTGGACCACGGCAAAGGAGCTGGAAGAAAACCGGGACCGGAGAACAAAAAGACGGAGGGAAAGGTGAAGCGGATGATTAAAGCCAATCCCAACGTCTCAAGCCGTGATTTGGCTAAAAAGATCGGCATGTCGCAGAGCTACGTCCAGAATGCAAAGAAGAGAGCTGGACTACATACATACAAGGTACAGAACTTCCCAAACCGCGATGAGCGGCAACAATCGACGGCTAAAACTCGGGCACGGAAGCTCTACGAGAAGATGCTGACAAAATATGGCTGCTGTGTGATGGACGACGATTTTAAGCAAATTCCGGGGTTGGAGTTTTTCACCGGCAAGAGCAAGTTCGATGTGGACGACAAATTTAAGAAGAAGAAAATGTCGAAGTTCACCTCCAAATATCTCATTTGGCAGGCCATCTGCTCTTGCGGACTGAGGAGTGAGCCTTTCGTGACAAAGGGCACAGTAAATGGCGAGATCTACAAATCTGAGTGCCTCGAGAAGCGCCTTTTGCCGTTCTTGGAGCAGCACGACGAAGCTCCGCTATTTTGGCCAGATTTGGCATCATGCCACTATTCTAAAAGTGTCCTGGAGTGGTATGAGGCCAATTCTGTCCATTTTGTTCCAAAGGACATGAATCCGCCAAACTGTCCGGAGCTGCGCCCGGTGGAGCAGTACTGGGCAATAATGAAGCGGGAACTTCGGAAGAGCAAGAAGACAGTCAAAGACGAGAAGGACATGTTAAGAAAATGGAAAAAAAAACTGAGAAACTGGTACTCGATGACACTGTAAAGACTTTGATGGAGGGCATCAAGCGAAAATGCGTTCAATTTTACACTCAAGGCTCCATCGATTAACTTTTCTTTTGATTTTTGAAGTAAATATATGTATAAAACTACCCTAAAATTTTGGTTTGATTCTAAACATTATAAGAAAATTGGCATGACATTTTCGGTGTCGCAATAATTTCGTGTTCGCCCTTTAAGATAGATATCGATAGAACTGATAAAAATATAGGTTTGTTTTTATTTCGAATAAATCTTTTTGATAACATTTTTCGATTTTGAATCTTGATACCAACCAATAGATTTCAAAATATTCAGATTACTAAATTTGATATCATGATATCAAAATAATAACTTATTTAGTTTAGTATATTTTTTGTTTTGCTACCATAGTTATAATAACATAATGATTACTTGTTTTGTTAATTATTAACGAAATACTGATATCAAAACGCAAACATAGATTTGTTATCAAGAAAACATGATTTGTTATCTTTTTAATGTCCTTGATATACCATTTAGATCTCATTTTTGTTATGATTACTATTAACTCGACCAAATATCAAAATATCAAATTAAGTTTTCATTTTGTTTTCATTCTCTGCTCGGGTATACATTTCGTATGAGTTGTACGGTTTTTCATCCAGTCCTGATTTCGGTCCCACACAGTATCGAAAATTCCATCAACGATACATTTGTGAATTACTGCTTAGCATCTGTGTTAGCAAATGTATTAAACTTTAAAAGTCATCATCGAATATAAAAGGTCAATGGAAGAGTCGCAGTGTCAGTCACATTTAAACGAACTGAATCCCCATCGAAACCCTTTCTCATGATCCATTCGGTAATGAAAAATAATAATTTCCCATTTTCCACATAATCCATTTAATCAGCCTAATGAATTATTTACTAAAGCATGCCACTGGTGGGTAAATTCCCCGATTCATCCGCACCCTCCAATATGCAATAGCACCATGACCAACGTTACCAAGTGGCCATTGGAAAACACTGGTAGGGAAAACAAAACCCACAAACAGCAATTCGTCGGCAGCATGCCGACAGAAAGCAGAGAGAATCAAATGCTGGTGCAAAACCATTAAATCGAAAGCCACTACTGGTAAAAATAAGCCACCCACCTCCTTCCGGCAGCCGGATCCTTTCGTTTAGGAGTGCTCGGAGTACGGGCAGCATCCGGTGACATATTCTCCCACTCCCAAGGGACTCACAGTCGCGCCATCAGCGAACCCGTTAATGTGTTTGTGCTGTTTGCATATGTTATAACGAACCGAGTAATAATTTATGACGGTGACAATAATAAACGTGCAAACAAGCGCGTAAATTGGCGTATATTGCTGACTCAGCTATCCCCTGCCCGCGCGCTAGCGAAATGCCGATTTTCCAACCCCGTGAAAAGTGTTCAACATGAGGAGCGGGTCGTGAAAATATATGCGCCTTGCCATCAGGACCAAAAGCTCGGAAAAGAATAAATTCCTAAAAATTCGCAGTTCTCTCGTCGTTCATAATTTAGCAGTGAAAATATATGCAGGGCTTACGGCTATCAGCGTGTGCGATGCGATGCACAGTATATAGCCAGGCACAACAGTGAAGTTGCCGTGGAATGATGTTATTTACATATTAAATTTGCTCACGCTTGCTGTTATCTTCATTGAAGCTAGGAAGTTCTAGAAGTCATTGTGATGTTTTGTAATTTTTCATATTAGAACTGTTCCGGAATGACAAGCAGCATACAAGTTGGGGCCTTCCACAGGCCTTACGTAGACTCCCCCACCCACTTTCCATCCTAATATGTTTACAGACAGCCTGGTATAAACGTAACGGTTTGTAATTATTCTCTTTTATTTTTCAATTTCGTATTGAAATGGGAGCTGGATAACCTGGTACCTGGATGGTAATATTATGTTCGGAAAAGGTTCACGCTTTTGCCAGTCCTCAACGGAGATTGGAACTATTTTTCATTACAGCTATGGTCCTGCATGCCCCGTAACGTGGGTAGATCACGTTTTCGTGGTACGTTACGGGATGTAAGATCTACCACCGATTCCTAGTCCTGACTACTTCAAACTAAGGGAACAGGATTTTTCAGTAATCTAAGGAACACATCTAAGTCCTTTTTATTTTTAATGCCTTGTTGATAGTGACAAGACTCGGCTTTGTCTACCGAGGATGATCTTGAAACAAGGAAAAAAAATAAGTTAGTTGTCTTCATCTATGTGATTCCTAATCTTCTATTCGTTGTTCCCTAGTTTGAAGTGGTTAAGACTAGGGTTCTGATACATGGTCATTATCGGTGTCATACCTTTATTTTGTGGCTAAGGAATCCAATTTTGACTGACAAATGGGCGCGCCTTTGGAGGGTGTTTCAACACTCCGAATGATATAAATAGCGGGACCTTTCAATTAGAGTCGGATCCTTGCGATAAATGCAATAGTGGCAACTGTAAAAAAAAATCGAATACTTCATCATTTCTCAATAGTGATGGAGTAATACGACATGCACTAAACTAAGGACACGGGATATACTACAATAGATCAATTTACTGGTCGCAGTAGTGTTAGGTCCCGAACAGAGAAAAAAAAATGGTTCTGCATATCAGTGATGCAAAATATCATGACACACACTCGACACTCGTCAACGCATCAACCGACTATCGCTGACAGAACGTTTTGTCACGCAGTGAGAGGTAGAGCCATGGCAAACAACAATCACCAGTAATGGTTGCTACTCACAGGCAAAACCTAACACTCGCTGCTGATGATGTAAAGCACAACGAAAACAGTGAAGACTTCTGCAGTACGATGATGAGAAAAAGCGAAACGACAGAAGAAAATGAAAATAATGCCTACGCATTCCAAGCTCGTCTCGGCTCGCGTGACTGTGTGAGCTACAAACAAAGCTGGCAAGTTAAACGGAAACTGTTGGGTTCACTCACCAACACTCTCACATAAGCAAGCAAAGCAGCAACTGCTTTAAAACGAGCACAGAAGAGTGTCGTGATTGTCGGGAACGACCAGATCGGTGATGGATCACCACCGAAGACGACATTCACCTGTTTCTTTTTACTTCTTTCGTCAACTTGATGGACGGTTATGGAGAGTGCTTCGACAAGCACATTTATAGGAATGTACCAAGCGTTACTACCATCAGCTGTTTGGCGATCGTGATTGTGATAGGTCGCAACTCTGCTGAATATACTGACAAACTCCAACCTCGACATGCAGTGTGCTCAATTGGTACTAGGGAGGAAATATCAAAAAATCAAATCTCTTCGATGATCACGCTTGATTTTTGGGGACAAACATCAACCAGTAATCAACAGCAGATGATATTGCAAGCTGTATTATCGCTGCTCGAAATATCAAGCAAAACTCACCGACTACGATTATCACCAAACTGTGGTGAGTTTGAGTTCCAAGATATTTGTTTAACATTCGAGCACGACTCGAAACTTCCATCACCGCTTGCAGCAGTAACTTCGTGTCATTGGGGAAGAGTAAAAAGAGAAGGCGAACTAATATATCTCTTGCTTAAAAAAAAAAAAAAAAACGATGTGCAACGGAATCAATTTTACGTCCAGTCAAGTCTCCGCTAGTGGTGCCGGTGGTGTAGTGGTAACCGTGATTGCCTCTCACCCCAGTAGGCCTGGGTTCAATCCCAGTCGGCGCCGCCGGGATGTTCTGAGGCATAACATCTCTGATCACGCCTTCCTTCGAAAGGGAAGTAAAGCCGTTGGTCCCGGAAACAAATCCGATTCCATTTTCATGAATAAAAAATCATGAAGTGAAAAAACTTGCCATCCCATGAAATCGTAACAATGATTCATGATTTCGTCATGGAAATTCATGATTTCATAATGCGGAGCACGCACCACACAGATAAGGAAATTTTTATCACATACATATACATACACATACATGTCCGTTGCATGGGTTTCTAACCATGTACCTTCCGATCACCAGCCGCTTGCCTTGCCATCTGAGCTATCCTAGAATACATTATATGAGCTGCTCAATATTCAATAAAAGCTTGCTTGAAACTAAATACCTAAAGGGTGTCCACGATGAAATTGCCACACACAAAATTGATTCGCAAAATTCGAGTTTTCATCCAATTGCCATCAAATTTTCAGGGATTGAGAAATAACTATTAAACTTCATTTTACCATTTTACTCGTATTTTATTTACAGTCCATACGCAAATGCCCGCACCTTGGCCTTAACCCCGGCCATAAGATTCTGCACGACCTGTGAATCAACCGTTTTTTGCATGTAAACCCATACTTTCTTCAGTTCCTCGACTGTCTTCACTACCTTAGGTCGTTTAAGAAAGTGCTGCTTCATAATCACCCAGTTCAGTGTTCACTCGGCTGTCGACAAAAGCAGATTTTTTTTTTTTTTTTTTTTTAAACTTTATTTTAGAGATTTTTAGCCTGAGGCTAGTTCATCTCTTAACAAAAGCAGACCACTCTCGATGTGTGCCACGCGATCGTCTGTATACTCGGCAGCAACCATTGTGTGGTCCTCCTCATTGTTCTTCATCAGCAGTTCTTTCGGTCGATGCGTCGTCGACTTTGGAAAGCAACCGTTTCGTGATGAGTGTGTGAGTGCTGACCACGTTTTGCGTCCATTGCTGCAATGGACGCGCTCTGACCCTCGTTGGCGTACAACAATTTGCCATACAATGAAACTACTGGAAGCGGCTCCAGTTCTGATGGAGGAGGCTTTTTGGATAGCGGAAGATAAAGTGTTTATTGTGTTGTACCTTTTGACTATAGCTTTAAGATGTATTGTATAGTGACCAAGAATCCTCGGCTCTGTTAAGTTAATTCGGTTGAGCCTTATCAAATAAATTAATGAACATAATCGCCCAGTACTTCTCGATGGGGCGGAGCTCCGGAGTGTTGGGAGGGTTGAACATTTTCGGCACGAAATTGACCTTATTGTCCGCATACCACTTCAGCACGTCCTTGGAATAGTGGCATGAGGCCAAATCCGGCCAGAAGATTGTTGGGACGTTGTGGGCCTTCAGGAGAGGAAGCAGCCGCTTCTGGAGGCACTCTTTTATGTACACCTGTCCGTTCATCGTGTCCTGGGTCACGAAAGGTGCACTCCGCTTCCCTCACGTGCAGATGGCTTGCCAAACCAGGAATTTCTTCGAAAATTTGGACATCTTCTGAGTGCGGACATGCTCCGGAACGCTGAACTTATCCTTGGCCGTGGAAAACAGGTTGCCGGGGATCTGTTTGAAGTCAGCCTTCACATATGTTTCGTCGTCCATGATGCAGCATTCAACTTTCGTCAGCATGTTGAGGTACAACTTCCTGGCACGGGTTTTGGCGGACTTGTTCTGCTTCTCGTCGCGATTAGGGGCCTTTTGTACGTTGAACGTTCGAAACCCAGCCTTAGTTTTGGCCTTCTGGACAAAACTTCGGCTTAGGTGCAGCTTCTTAGCCACATCCCTAACGGACGCGTTCGGATTTCGGTTGAAGGCCCCAACTACGCGGTTGTGATTTTTGGTGTTGTACGGAATACTTTTTCCTTCACTTCTGGGCTTCCGATCGGTGGTCAACCGTTCCTCGAACCGCTTAATCACTCGCGACACCGTGGAATTCGCGATTCCCAACGTTTTAGCGATGGAACGATGCGAGAGATCCTTGTTCTCGTGATGAATGCGCAAGATTTTATCACGCACGAGCTGTTCTTTCGACTCCATTTCCGCGAGTTTTGATCACAGGACTTTAAATAATGCACTATGAACTAAATCCACCCAAATTTTCATTAAATTCTACCCAACGGTTAAAAAGTTAGAGCAATTTCATAGTGTGGCAATTTCATCGTGGACACCCTTTATTGTTAGACTGAACCAGTGTTGTGGGGCCTCATAGCCTAGTCAGTAAAGGCACGGTATTACCAAGCCGGAGGCGGCGGGTTCGATTCCCGGTCCGGTCGAGGGAATCTTTCGGGTTGGAAATTTGCTCGACTTCCCTGGGCATAGAGTATCATTGTGCTTGCCACACAATATACAAATTCATGCATTGGTATTGGCATCGAAAGCTCTCAATTAATAACTGTGGAAGTGCATTTAGAACACTAAGTTGAGAGCACGCAATAAGCTAATATGCGCTAAGCAATAAGCTTGAAATGCGAATAAGAAGAAGAAGAAGACAGTGTTGTGGAATAATGAATCTAATACGTCGTTTATAAAACATTTACAAAGCATGCTATATTGTAAAGCAATGAAATGAAATCTTATAATGGAGCTAGAAAACGTTAATAAGACGTGTAATAAAGCATTATATTAAATCAATTAAAAACAGTCTAATTAAAGCGGCAATGTATGTGCAAATAACACTGATTCAGCTTGTTATTAGATCGAACTTCTGGTTCTGAATCAGCAAGACAGTCAACGTTTATAAAGCTGTTAAAAAGTGAATTAATCACTAGCGTGCGCAGGAATCTTGTTAAGGAGGGGCCATTTTTTTCTTTGGTGCATTTATCTGGGGATGGGAAGTACTCCAAAGTACGTCGTAGATGGTGCTGTTCTCCTCCCACTTTTTCCTTACTGTTCAATTTAGCTAATTTTAATTAGTTTTTGCTCCGGTAGTGGTTCATCTTTTTCAATGTAAACTGTTTTCAGACAGCCAATGGAAATTGGCAATTTAATCCCATCGACGATGTCGATGATGATCGGTTCGTCAAATTTTTGCGATAGTAGGGCTTTATCCGAAATTATACATTTGCTGCAATGTTGTTGCCTTGGTGGTTGAATTCAGCTGAAGTCACGTCAGATGGTGGTGATAGCATCGACAAACCAAGATGAATGAATCGCATTCTCCTTTCGCATGCACACCGAGAGGCACACTGCGTCGACAAGTACAAGGTTCAAACAGTGCACATAGCAGTGAACAAACAGTATATTGCTCTTGATCAATCCAATCTTGATCAGTGATATTGAGTGCTTGGTACTGATGAAGTCTAGTAGACGAAAGTAGTAGACGAAATACGCGTATCTGTCAAAAGATAAGCAATTATAACGGAATTAAAAGGAAATAAACCAACACACTCAAAGCTGTTCATTGATATTTTCAGAGAAGATTCTTCGACGATTTTTAGTAAGACAACAATCGACCAAGGTTCAATGGCAAACTAATACCCACTTTTCAATTAGGGGATCCAAAAGCTTTTTTTTAGAACTCTTTGAGCTCTTTTGAAATTTTTGTCAGAAGTCCTCTGGAATTATTTTTAGAACTCTCCTTGACTTTTACTCAGAACACCTTGGAACTGAAATTCCCTTAGAGTTTCAGAAGAATTTCCCCAGTATTATCCAGAAATGATTCCCGGAATGAGCTAGAAATTATCGGCACTCGCTTGAAATTTTCCTCAAAATCCCTTAAGAATTTCATTCAAAATTTAATTTTTCCGGTTTTCTTTTCGGAATTATCTTGGAACTATAACAGGATTCACTAGAAATTATTCGCATAATTTTCTTGGAATACTCCCCAGAAATTCTTTGGGACTGTCCTCAGAATTCAATATCCTTGAGGATCTTCTCGGATTTTTTTAGAACTCTCCTAAGACCTCTTTAGAAATTCTTCTTAGAAGTCCACTGGAATTATATTTAGAACTCTTTATGCGTTTTTCTCAGAACACCTTAGAACTGAAACGCTTTTCCTCGGAATTGGCTTGAAATTTTGCTTTAAACCCTTTAGAATTTCACTAAAAATTTGATTTTCTCGGTATTCTTTTCGAAATTATCTTGGATTTATCTGCAGGATGTACTAGAAATTATCCGCACAATTTTCTTTGAATTCTCTCCAGAAATATTTTGGAACTGTCCTAGGACTCCAATATTATTGAGGTTCTTCTCGGAGTATTTTAGAACTTTTTTTTTTCTCAGTACACCTTGGAACTGAAATTCCCCTAAATTTTCAGAAGAGTTTCCTCTGTTTTCTCCAGAAATTCTTCCCAAAATGAGCATGAAATTATCCTCGGAGTTTCCTTGAAATTTTCCCCAACATCCCTTTGGAATTTCATTCAAAATTTGATTCTCTCGGTATTCTTTTCGAAATTATCTTGGAACTATCTACAGGATTCACTAGAAATTATTCGGAACCATCCCCAGAAATCATTTCTTTTGGAACTTGTCTTCAGAATTCAATACCCGTGAGATTCTTCTCGGAAGTCAAGTTTAAGTTGTCCGTCCATTCACCAAAACGTTGAAGTTTTTCTACCAGAAATGTTCAATAAAGCTTGCCACTCCATTCACCAGAACTGTGCAATGTTTACATCAGGAATTTTCAATTCAGCTATCGCCTCCATGCAGCAGATTGTTGCAAATCTTGCACCAGAAATTTTCAATACAACTTGCCCCAGAAAATGTTTCACCAGAAGATTTCAATTGAGCAGAACGATGCAAATTTTCCACCGTTAATGTTCAATAAAAATTGTTCTCCAATCTTCTGATTGGTGCAGATATTCTTTATCCATTTTCCACCAGACATTTTCAATATAGCTTGCCCTCTCCTATCATCAGAATGTTGCAGGTTTTCCACCATTTGCCCCTATTTTCAGATTTTCAGCATAAATTTTCAGTAAAGCAGCTTCCCTCCAATCATCAGAATGGTGCAAATTTTACACCAGAAATTATTATTAAAGTTTGTTCCTCTATTGAGCAAGAGGATGCAAATTTGAGACCAAACATTTTCCGAAAAATTTGCCCATCCGTTCACTAGAACGGTGCAGATTTTCCTCCAGTAGTTTTCAATATAGCTTAATTTAAATAAAGCTTGTGCCTTCATTGACCAGACCAGTACAACCTTATGTATAAAAGGAGGGACAATTGCCCCACCCTATGCACGCCGGTGGAATTAATCATATCAGAGTAAACAACTGAATAAAGGCGCATCAACCGATCTCAATGAGTTTTTTTCAGCACATAATGCGACATTCTGTTTTATTCAACATTTTACACTGTTATACAGCATTTATACAATATGTATGTTTATTTGTGACTTTGAATTGTTTGTTGGGTACATATTCGTTATCAACATTAAAAATGGAACCGACATCCAAAATTTCATCAATGTTGGTACACTGGAACTATTTTAAATAAGTACGATTATATTAGCAAAAATCACCACAAATTAGCGCCCCTTGGTGGGACTTTGCATGGGGGCGAGCTGTCAACGAATAGATTTAGTGTCAACGATCAAAAATTTAAATCTTGATTTGAAAATCAAGATAAATGTCTACGGGATCTATAGAAATATCGTTGTGCCCAGAAAACGAAGCTCCATCAGATGATGTATAAAAATCGGAATATTTTTCAAAGTTAAACAACCCAATTTAAGATGTTATCCGATAGTTCCGTCAGAGTACGGCAGTGTGTCTCCAACGGGGGAGTTTAGTAAAGAGAGATGATCAAACCGATTTGTACCTTCCTAAAGTTGTCCTTGCTCGCTTTCTACTCTCTATAGGAAATTTTCACACTGCCGTACTCTGACGGAACTATCAATTCTATACTTTCATCTCCTCATCTATCGTATAAAAATTACCACTTTAGTCTGTTATTTGAAATTAGCATCTTCAATTTTAAAGTTTTTCTGAAAAGAGTTGATAGGAAAGTAGGAGGTGAATTCATTTTGAATTCAAAGGAGCATCCTAAGTAATTCTGAGTAGAGTTCCATCGTACCTCAGATGATAATAGCATGGAGAGGAGATTGTGCGAAGAAAGCGAATAGATTTATGAAGAGAAATTATAGAAAAATTCTTAAAATTACTTTTAAGGGCGTTGAATTTAAGGAATTGCTGTAAGCATTTGTAATAAAATCTGCAAATTATATAATCGGTATGCTGAAGATTATCCATAAGGGAGTCATTAGGATAATTTCAATTGAATTCTGTTTCTATGTAATGCCACGATTGATTAAAATGAAATGCTGACGAATTTAAAATTAATTCTAAGAGAAGAACCTCAGAGAAGGGTGTACCACAAATGGTAAGTCACTCAGTACATTGTGCCGAAATTAGATTCGGCACAGCTTGGACGAATCCATCGGTACATCTTCGGCATACCTTCGGCACAATCTCGTATACATTGGATTGTTGTAAATACCTATATTCAGGAACATCATCTAATTGAATATACCAGAGGAACTCAGACCAGCTCAAGTGGACCTCAAGAGAACCAGCTCAAGTGGGCTCAAGCAGAGATGTAAGCCGTTGACGTTTTTTACTGTTTGTATTCGTACTCTCATGCTCTACCGTCGTCTTTCTTACATAACACAAACGGTAGAACAACATTCGAGCAAAAAGAAAATTATTAAATAACTATCAACGGCGCCGGTGGTGTAGTGGTAAGCGTGATTACCTCTCACCCCAGCAGGCCTGGGTTCAATCCCAGTCGGCGCCGCCGGGATGTTCTGAGACATAGCATCTCTGATCACGCCTTCCTTCGGATGGGAAGTAAAGCCGTTGGTCCCCGGTTCATGAGTTGATGAGTCGATAGGTAGGGTCCAGGTGTGGGAGCTGCCTTCCTGGCACGTCGGTAGCATTGGTGCTCAGCACGGAAAACAAGATCGACGGAAAAAAACAAACCAAAGGAAAAAAAAAAAAATAAATAACTATCAAATTAATTGCCAAAAAAAACCATTTCTGATCAGAAATGTTATTACTAGGAAATCTTGCTATTTTCAGACTTCTCACTAGCACACTATCAGCAGCTCTTATTATGAGAAAAACTAAATACATATATTCGTGACGGTCTTCGGCGACAGTGTCGTATGACAAAGCCTGTCATATGACATTTTAGTTTGGTACTGTATTTTGATAGCTTGTTTTGCAAGTGTCGGAAGCAAAGGCCGTCGATTATCACAGAAAATGTGTCGACTACGGTGACCGCTTACAAAACTGGGCTCAAGAGAAAGAGGCAGTTAAACAGACCCCATTGGAACCCTTAATTCATATAATGCTGCAACTTACACAAAACTTCGCACAAAACAAACAACAGAAGTCATATCCATCATCTTCTATATTCAGTCTCCAACTATGTTCTCCACCGGTTCCAACTCTTTCTGGGCGCTAATGGGTAATTTTCTACAGCGTTTTTACCGTGATGCAATTTGATGTGGGACACCCTTTAAATTGAGAGTTAAATCTATTTCGCTGGTGGGTTATTTCATTTTTCAACCGCAGCAACAATATTTCAAATTGGTTTTTTACGTATTTGGATTTTTCCAGATTTTATATTTTAACTGGAAAAGATTTTCTTGAAAATGACCTGGCATGGCAAAGGAGCTTGTAAAATCAATCAGGCATGATATTTTGTTCCAAGAGAGCGTATGAAAGCAAATAAATATATTTTTTGCAAAGTGTAAGTGTTCTTTCTGTGTTCAACTTTGTTCTAATTCTTACCATTTTGTTTAAATAAAAATCTACTAACAAGTTCATGCAAATTACTCACAATTTTCCTACTAAGCATGCCTTTTACGATTTGAAACCGAAAATCTCGGTTTATGTTACAAACACGAAGTTTTAATTTTTCAATTCGAATGGACGCGTTGAAAACAAGCACGATTGCCCTAAATCCTACTAGATTGATTTATAAGCCAGTGTGAAGTGGTATGATTGGAGCCTGCTCTTTGACCGGCCCTATGTCATTTAGGTGCTCGAGGTTGTATAGAATTCGAGTTGATAGTTACTCACGAAGTTCATTTGATTCAGTTGTAGGCTGTTCAAAATTGCAATTTTAATCAATTAAACTCAATCCACCCAACTTCGCTCACCGAATAGTTATAACCGGATTATCATTCCGGATCCGGTTGTGCTGCAGTAGAAAATCTATTTACCTCTCTACCACCACCCACAATGAATTCGTTGTTTGCAATGGTGGGTCATAGGACGGGGAAAGCATAGGCGACATGCACTCGCGGAGTCTGTTATTTTCAAATCAGAGGAGTCGGAGTAGGCCGGTTTAGATTCGACTCCACAGCCTTAGCAGTTATTTTCCGAGCTCCAGCAATAAAAGATCACTTGTGCTCAGATCCCAGTATCATTTGGCATTATTAGGTTGTGCAAACATTACTGTAATTCAACGAACAGAACTAAGAGTGATTTCTTTTTGTAGATGATTGCGTCGTGTGGCTATTTTAAGTTGCCTATGAAATGTATTTTTGAATTCAGGCGTGGTCGGCTTTAGGAAAATCATGATTCGGTATACATTAACTATGCTTTTTATGAGTCTGGCGGTCTTAATACCATCGGAATGCAATTCAAATTTAGAAACGCTATTAAAAAAAAAACTGCATGCCATTACCCCCTTTTCCAAAGGGTCTACATCCACCAGAGTGGTTGTTCATTCTACACGATCACCAAAGGTACTGCAACCGTACCGTATACCGTACGACATCTACATACATGTGCGAGCATATATCAACTGCCAAGAACGTCAGGATAAATTTGCTACCCTTTCACTTTTGCTTTTCTGTCATTTGTTAGAAGCGCTTAATTTATGTGAAAATGTGAACGTCGCTATGTATTGTACATGCTCCAAACTGGCTCAAAACTTCCTACATCCTCGACTGTGCTCCGGTGGCCGTTGCCATGATTTCCAGCGCATTCCCCACCCCCAGGGAAACTTTTTCCGAAATCAACGAAGCGTAATCATTAAATTAGATTCTATGTGACAAATTGGAGCGAATTTTTAATGGATCCAAACTAGAACCGACGACGCTGTGGAGTTATGCCGTGTATGTATAGGAGTCGTTTTCACACATAATTCATCAACTCGTTTGGTCGTCGAATTGGGATGGGTGTGGTGCTGTTGGTACAGGAAAATCCAGTTGCTGGGGTGGGTAATCAGCTGCTGTCCTAACGGGGAGCGGGAGGCGAATGAGAATCCATGTTAATTTTCCACTAGAATCTGGAGTGAGCGAACATATGGCTCGGTTTGGCTGGGTGGAAGAAATTAAAACGGATCTAATCCTAATGAACTTTACAATGAGGAAGTGCTAGAATGTCGACTTGAGGACAGAGAGTCGAGTGAAGTATGGCGGCGTTGCCATGAATAAGTGATTAGTAGGAAATCATCTGTGTAAATATTATTCCAAGGCAAACGTGGAATTAGGATATGAGCTCTTTTGTTTCTAGTGATGCTAGATTAATATTTTTATTTTATGATATTTTGGATTAATGGAAGCTGTTGATCACGTTGCAAAGCTAAATGTAGTAAAGCACTATTTACGTATCTGAAGCCCGAGATAACGACTTTCTTTCTGATTTACGGCTTGAGGCTTGAATAAACAAGCTCGAGTGGAAGAGGAGTGGCCATCGGTACAAGGAGGAATGTCTACTGATGTGATCCATTGGAATTATACCGCCAATCATATGTCAGTTATCAGCGTAAGGCTTTAATATCGAATTGATAACATAATTTGAAATTGGTTAAATAAATTTGTATAGCTCACAGGATTCGTAATCAAGATGTTTTCAATTTTTGTAATATTCAACAAGTATTTTTTGTTATGCTGGCTGTTAATTCAACCACAACGATAACATTTTCAGTTATCAAACCTTGATAACATGGTATCATAACTTGTTATCAATTTGGTATCGGGAATTCATCCACTGTTTACAAAGTATTTTGCTCAACAAGTTGTTTTCAACACGCATTCCGGCAAGGCCACGGTACATCTACGTATTTTGCGACGCTAGGAGAGCTCCTCAAGGATGCCAAGGATAATGGTCTCCATACGGAGTTGGTTTCCCTGAACATTGCGAAAGCCTTCAGCCGTACATGGACGCCCGCGGTACTGAAGCAACTCGTCAGCTGGAGCCTTAGCAGCCATATCATCCATTTCGTCCAAAATTTCCTGACTGGCAGATCCGTCCGAGTCTCGGTAGGTAATACCAAATCCCGCACTTTCTGCGAGGAAACCGGTGGTCCCCAAGATTCTGTGATCGCTGTCACTTTGTTCCTGATAGCCATGAACAGTGTCTTCGAGCGGTTATCAGCGAACATCTACATTTTCGTGTACGCAGACGACGTGCTAACCGTAGCCACAGGTCAAACTCCGGGACGAACGAGGATTAGAGCCCAAGCAGGGGTTTCCGCCGTAGCCAGATGGGCCGCTTCGAAAGGTTTTCAGCTGTCTGCTGGAAAGAGCGCTAGGTGCCACGTTTGCCAGTACCGACATCGGGTCTGCGGACCTCCCATAAAGATCGGTAATCAAGCTATCCCATTGAAGAAAACGGTGAAACTGCTGGGAGTTGTCATTGACCGGTCGCTGAGTTTTGACCAGCACCTTCAAGGAGTCAAGGCCAGCTGTCGCAGCAGGATCAACCTCATCCGCACAATCTCCCGTCCCCACCGGTCCAACAACAGAGAAGTACGTTTCCGTGTTGCCCGGGCCATCGTAGACAGCTGGCTGATGTATGGACTGGAGCTGACCTGCATCGCTACCGAAAAGGCAATACAAATACTCGCTCCGGTGTACGCATCATCTCCGGTCTCCTACCCTCGACGCCAGCCGATGCCAGCTGTGTCGAAGCCGGCACTCTCCCTTTCCAGTACCGCATCTACGCAGCCATTGCCAACAAAGCCGCTGCATTTTCAGCAAATACCGCCGGAAACGACAGAATCTGCCTCCTCAGCGAGGGGGACAGAGTTCTCCGTACAATCGCCAACGCAAAGCTCCCCCCAGTGGCCAAGATTCACATGCTCAGAGCCGGGGACAATTCCGTAGCCCTTAGGAGATCGGTAGCAGAGCTGACCGGATTGTACCCAAACTACATGCATCGTTACACGGACGGGTCAAGACCTAAAGCTGGAGTCGGAATGGGAATCGCTGGTGACATTTCCCCAACGAGTAGAAGTCTGCCAAAACAATGTTCGGTGTTCTCGGCAGAGGCAGCGGCTATTCTTCATGCCGTCACGGTTCCTGCGGATCGCCCAATCCTGATCCTGTCGGACTCCCACAGTGTTATTCAGGCCCTTTCGTCGGAGGTCTCGGTCCACCCCTGGATCCAGGGCATTTTGAAGGTGGCGCCACCAAACACTACATACGCATGGATTCCCGGACACTGCGGGATCCCAGGGAACATCGAGGCGAACAACCTGTAAGTTACCTGTAGTACTTCCTTATTCTACTCGCCAATACAGCGTTCAGCAGGATATTCGCTTTTCTCAGCATTTTCATTGCTATTCTGTATGGTGGTGTTATTTTCTCCAATGAAGTAGTGGATACCAAATTGGTTTACTGTTGATATTATAGCTTGAATGCATTTCTTTTCTGTCATAGAAAATCTGAATTCTTTCGTATTATCAACAAAGCCACCAAAATAATCCTCTTTATCTTTGTTGTTCTCCAGAATTGCTCGCTCCACAATCTTCTCGACCCTAGTTTTTAATTCAAGTTCCAGGGTATCGATATCTGCAACGGTCAGGTCACCTAGCCAGCTCGTTGCTGAAAGACCCTGTTCCGTCATACCGATGGATTTTGCAACGCGCCACAGATGGTTTGCTGCAAGTCAAACGACAGTCGGTGGATGTCAAAGTTATTGGTGTTGATGGTGCTACTACGAGGGTTACTACGATGGTCAACGTCACCATTCAAGCAAGAGGCAGTGGTTATGCGAGTGAAGTTGAGTGTCTGGTGATAAACAAGATCACTGGAACTATCCCATCGAGCTGCATCGACATTTCTACCTGTCCGATACCACCTGGTCTGCATTTGGCTGATCCGGGATTTAATCGCCCTCAGCGAGTGGACATGCTCATAGGCATTGGACACACTTCGGTCTCCTGAAATCAGGTAATGTCAAGCTTGCTGAAAATTTACCGTTCTTACAAGACACTGTGTTCGGATGGGTGGTCGGAGGACTCGTTGATTCTACAGCCTGGAACTACAAGATGGTCAGTTGCAATGTGGCGTGTCAAGAACCAAACTTGGACAAGCTGATTGAGAAGTTTTGGGAATCTGAGGAAGTTTCTACAAATACGAAAATGTCGCCGGAAGAGGTGGCATGTGAGGACTACTATATGCAAACTACTACGAGGGACTCGAGCGGACGATATACTGTGAAGCTACCATTTCGAAGCCATGTGAATCAACTAGGTGACTCGAAGCATCACGCTCTGCAACGGTTCACCTACCTCGAGAAGAAATTGAGCAGAGATGCGGAACTCAAGAAAGCGTATTGTGAATTTGTTTAAGAGTACATTCGACTTGGTCATTGCCGAGTTCTGAACGAAACGGAAGACACATCGGACGGTTACTTTCTACAGCATCATGCTATACTGAAACCATCGTCATCTACCACGAAGTTACGCACTGTATTTGATGCATCTGCGAAGTCTACTTCTGGTCTATCCCTCAACGACACGCTTATGGTGGGACCGACCATACAAGATCCTCTCGTTGATATATGCGTACGGTTTCGAATCTATCCCGTCGTTTTTACTGGAGATGTTTCGAAAATGTTCAGGATGATTGCAGTGAGCCTTGAGCATACCAAGTTCCTGCGTGTTTTCTGGAGAACCAACCCTTCCGCTCCGTTGATGATTCTCGAGCTTACTACAGTAACGTACGGGACGGCGTCAGCACCATACTTGGCCACTCGAACATGGAAGCAGTTAGTACAGGACGAAGGACACGCATTTCCAAGGGCAGCCAAAATACTGGAGAATGATTTTTACATCGACAATGTGTTGTCAGGAGCCGATAGTTTGGAAGAAGCTATGGAGGTACGCACAGAATTAGTGGAGCTACTTCGAAAGGGAGGTTTTGAACTACACAAGTGGTGCTCGAATTCTCCAGAATTACTAGCATCAATCCCAGAGGATCTTCGTGAAAAGCAGGTGTCATTCGAACAACACGGAGTCAACAATGTGATTCGAACGCTTGGCTTACTTTGGGACCCGTCAAACGATCAATTGAGGTTCCACATAGAGCCAGCTGACCATTCGCAACCGGTAACGAAACGTTTCATTCTCTCTGAGATCGCCAAAATCTTCGATCCAATGGGTCTCTTGGCACCGGTGGTGGTTGTTGCTAAGCTTCTTATTCGGCAGCTGTGGAGGGCAAAAATGTCGTGGGATGAAGAACTACCAACGGAACTGTTGGAGGCATGGAAACGATTTCGTGCTGGTCTGCAAGCATTGACGGATTTGAAGCTCGAACGCCTGGTGGTTTTGCCTCGGAGGATTGCAGTCGAAATACACGCCTTCTCTGATGCAACTTTGGGAGCCTTCGGAACGTGTGTTTACCTTCGAAGCATTCATGAAGACAATACGGTGGAAGTCCACTTACTGGTCAGCAAATCTCGGGTAGCATCCAAAGGTACTATTCCTAGACTGGAACTGTGTGGCTTTCAGCTCATGGCAAGGTTAGTTACGCAAGTGGCAACGGCACTCAAGATGGATGCGGGTTGCGATGTTGGCAAGTTTGTCCATGACCGACATGCCTGTACTTACGAAGTTTAGTTCCTTCAGACAGCTGCAGCGTGTGATGTCTTACGTTATCCGTTTCTACAATAAAGCGAGGAAACTCAGGATGGTAGGTGATGATTCGAAATATGTTACAGTCAAGGAGATGAGATTGGCCCTTAGCGCAATCGTCAGAATGGTTCAACAGCAGCAGTTAAGCGAAGAAATACAGCAGATCGTCAAGTGTCAGAAGAACGAACAACAGGGAAGATATGTAGGAAGACTACGAAGCCTGAATCCGTGGATGGATGAAAATGGAATCTTGCAGGTTAACGGAAGAATCAAGTATGCCAACGTGTGCTACGATCAGAAGCATCCTTCTATCCTTCCTGCTGAGCATCCAGTGACAAAGTTATTGATACAAGCTATTCACAACGAGAACCTTCACGTTGGTCCAAGTGGTACCCTTTCGATTATCAGGCAGCGTTTCTGGATTATAAACGGTCGGAACGCTATCCGACAACAACTCCGGAAGTGTATAGTGTGTTCAAGGTCAATCCAGTGGATAGCAAGATCTACATGGGAAACTTACCAAGCTACAGGGTGACCCAGGCACACCTTTTTCAGCGTACGGGGATAGATTTTGCGGGAACTATTTACGTTCGGAAGGGACACCCAAGGAAGCCAGTCTACGAAAAAGGATACGTGGCATTGTTTATATGCATGGCGACAAAGTGCATCCATATCGAACTTGTGTCAAACCTTACGACAAGTGCCTTCATAGCAGCTCTGCATAGGTTCGTTGGTCGTCGCGGGCTTCCATCCGACATCTTTAGCGACAACGCCACTAATTTTGCCGGCGCAAGCTCAGAACTGCATGAACTTCGCGTACTTCTGCGTCAACAACAGACAATCCAAGCCATCGAGGAATTCAGAATGCCACGAGAGATTAATTGGCATTTTATACCTCCACGATCACCACACGTAGAAGGTTTATGGGAGGCTGGTGTTAAATCAGCAAAATACTTCCTGAAGCGCACAGCAGGACTAAACTAACCGAAGAAGAGTGGCATACGTTGCTGGTTCAGATTGAAGGCTTGCTAAACTCACGCCCTCTGATAGCACAGTCTTCCGATCCAAGCGACTAAAGGGTGATACGGTCAAAATTTGGTCAATATCAACTTGACGTATTTCTTTCAATTTTGCATTTAAAAAACCTGAACACCCCTCATTTTGAAGGTGTGTGTGTGTAGAATGTTGCTCCTATTTTGATTTTGGAATTCACTCTTCAGTTGTCAAAATGCCGTCCAAGCAAGAAGAGCAGCGTATCAAAATTTTGCTCGCGCATCGCGAAAATCCGAGCTACTCGCACGCAAAGTTGGCAAAATCGCTAAAAGTTGCCAAATCAACCGTTACAAATGTAATTAAAGTGTTTGGGGAACGTTTGTCGACAGCCAGGAAGTCTGGATCGGGGGGAAATCGCAAACCGGAAGCCGCTGAGACGACAAAGAGAGTTGCCGGTAGTTTCAAGCGAAACCCTAACCTCTCTCTCCGAGATGCCGCAAATAAGCTGGGTGTATCGTCTACAACCGTGCATCGAGCCAAAAAACGAGCCGGACTATCGACTTACAAGAAGGTAGTGACTCCAAATCGCGATGATAAACAAAATACGACGGCCAAAGCGCGATCCCGGAGGCTGTACACGACGATGCTGACGAAGTTTGACTGCGTGGTAATGGACGACGAAACCTACGTCAAAGCCGACTACAAGCAGCTTCCGGGACAGGAGTTTTATACGGCAAAAGGAAAGGGAAAGGTAGCAGATGTTTTCAAGCACATGAAACTGTCAAAGTTCGCAAAGAAATATCTGGTTTGGCAAGCCATCTGTACCTGTGGCTTGAAAAGCAGCATTTTCATAGCTTCCGGGACTGTCAACCAAGAAATTTACGTGAAAGAGTGTTTGAATAAACGTCTGCTGCCTTTCCTGAAGAAACACGGTTGTTCCGTACTGTTTTGGCCGGATTTGGCATCTTGCCATTACGGTAAAAAGGCCATGGAGTGGTACGCCGCCAACAACGTGCAGGTGGTTCCCAAGGACAAGAACCCTCCCAACACGCCAGAGCTCCGCCCAATTGAGAAATACTGGGCTATTGTCAAGCGGAACCTAAAGAAGACCAAAAAAACTGCTAAGGGCGAGCAGCAGTTCAAGGCAAACTGGCTTTCTGCGGCGAAGAAGGTGGACAAGGTGGCTGTACAAAATCTGATGGCAGGGGTCAAGCGTAAGGCCCGGCAATTCAGATTTGGAAAAGCGGAAGCCTAACTAAATAATTTTCCTGAATTTTATACTAATTGAACTTGAAAAAGAAATTTAATTTGATTTTTTAAATAAACGATTTCACCGATTTACACGCGTTTTCCCTTGACCAAATTTTGACCGTATCACCCTTTACAACGTGATTACACCGGGCCATCTGCAGATTGGTTGTGCTATCAACGCAATTCCTGAACCAAGCTACGATCACCTCAAACCGGGAACACTCTCTAGATGGCAGCACATTCAGAAAATGCGAACGGATTTTTGGAAGCGTTGGTCAGTTGACTATTTGGCAGAGTTGCAGCAGAGACAGAAGTGGAACAAGCATCATACCGAGGTCAAAGTTGGTGATCTTGTGCTAATGAAGGAGGATAATATCCCACCAGCTCAATGGAAACTTGGAAGGGTGGTCGATACCCATCCAGGTAAGGCCAAGGTAACACGAGTGGTATCAGTGCGAACCACGGCAGGAGTGTTCAAGCGTTCGACGGCGAAAGTAGCGATACTTCCGTTGGATGATGAAGAGAAGCAGCTTGTAGCTGATTGAATTTCCAAGAAATCCAATGCCGGGTAGAATGTTCCGTCATACCGATGGATTTTGCAACGCGCCACAGATGATGACAGATGCAGTGAAGAAATGTACAACACTGAACTGAATTTATAGTAATTTTTCTTTTGCTCTTTTTTTTAATTTCCGTTTTTGATTGCCTTCGTACACATCTCTTTGTACTTTTCTAAAATCATCCAGAATAAACAAAACGTTCAAGTACAGTCCACGCGCTTTTACTACGTCTCGACAGACCCTGCAGGTCAAGAATGTTCTGCACAAGAGATGATATCAACCCAATCTTGGCTTCAATGCGCGACCAGAAACGCTCCTGTAAAGTTTTTGTTATACTTACTAGCTTTATAATGATTTTCGTTAAAGATCAAGCAGATAAAATACCTGCTGAAACTTACAATAACGTGATTTCTTCCTGAATTTTCCATTTCTGAATTTAAAGTCAGCAAATAACAGAAACTTTCGATGGAACAAGCTTTGGAACTAACAAATATCATCCGCACTTCATGTGTAACTTTTCAAATCGACGCATCTGATTTTGTAAACAATCACTTCAATCGACGATGTGTGGCAATCAGAGATGCCAGATTTATTTCTATGCAATTCCGTAGACTTGTTCAAATCTACGGATTTCTACGGATTTTTTTAGTCGGAGGTTATACTTTTTTTAGTTTACGTTCAATGATAAATCGATGAAAGAACTTTTGAAAAACTAGGGACAGCCCATTGGGTTGTACGCAATGGTGACGTAGGACTACGTGGTCTTATATAATAAATGTTATTTGCAGGAATTTGTGTTTTGTGTTGGAATAGGAATATGAGCGGGGTTCTCTCTGTTTATACTATAGTATGACTATGATTGCCCTGAAAAGAAGCCTTTGATATGAATTTTAGTTGGGACATGTTCAGAAGCTTAACTCTTTTGGAAAATCTTGGTGGCCCTGAAAAGGGCCGATGGTAGTACAGGCATGAATACCATGATACTGTTGCACCTGTAGTTTTTGGCATACTTTCACTGATTGCTTCCCGGGGATCCTTGGTCAGCCATAGCAAGATGTGCGCGTGAGGACTTCCACGGTGCTGAAATTCAATCGTGTCAACCAGCATACTGGATCATCATTGACCAGAGTTGCTCTTTGTAGTGCAGTCAATTCCTGGATAGGATCTGTTAAGTCATTGCCATTGTGTCCTTCTGACAATCGATGTAGGAGATTCAAAAAATGGGGCCACTTTATCTCATTTGCACTGAGTGTGAGGAACATCGTAGGCTTTCCCAATTGTCGCATCATGGTGAACAAATTTCTCTTCCTTTGTTGCCAATTCTGTACAGAAATCGGTATTGATTTGAGGAAGGATAGATTTCGCTCAATGCACTGCTCGATGAATAAGGCGGTCCTTAAGGTTGACACGTGTAAAGTTTGCGGTCCCCGTGCACTTAAAAGTGAATTGCAAGCCTTCGGAAACTCTAAGGGGATGAACTTTCATTGTGATATACAACAAATGTTGTGGTTTGGCCACACGCCTGTCTTGACGACGAGTTTCACTGGATGCCATCATGAAATATGTCACCCGAACCCCTGACTTGAATTTCCGTACATGGCCGAGACATATGGCAGGCAAAGCTATCTCTTCACCGTGCTCGTCATAAATTAATGACATAGGAACCCTGTTTTGCGCGGGAGCGATCTCCAGGCATTTGTCCTCATTCCAAAGGAGCGTTTCCTCGGTGCTCATGCAGCAATTCTGTCTCATTATCCACGGCAATGGTTTCCAGGTCAATTTGAGGATCCACTGCAGGGGTTTCAAGACCATCTATGGCAATCTGATCAATTGTGATCCTGTAGCGGTGGTACAGTGAGGTGCCATTTGATGAACACGTTGATGGCCTGATCATCATCGAGCTGACGGGGCGTCTCTCTTACACTACGCAAACGGTAGAACAACATTCGAGCAAAAAGAAGATTATCAAAAAACTATCATATGACATATGTTATTTCGTTCTAATTCCTCAATTTGGTGTAAATTAAACCATTTCTGATCAAAAATTTTTATTACTATGACATCGTTGCTTGTTATTTTCAGAATTCACACAAGCACACCATCAGCAGCTCTTATTATGAGAAAAATTAAAATACATACATTCGTGATGCCCTTGGGCGACAGTGTCGTATGACAGATAGTTGAGCAAGAAAACGGTTGACAAGTTGCAGAGGCGTGTTTTACTTTATGCTTCTTTCCCTTCAGAATCAGATTATGCTCTAGATTGTAAAATTCGATACTGACGTACACTGAAGAGAAAAATCCGTAGAAACTGTACCGAATTCCGTAAATGTTGCCTACGGATCCGTATTTCCGCAAAAATTTGTAAAATCCGTAGATCTACGGAGATTTCCGTAGATCTGGCATCTCTGGTGGCAACTGCTAACTCACTCACACAAACTAACAATCTAACATCCCCTACTTTATGGTGGTGTTAGATTGCATGGGTGAGCTAGCAGATAAGACAAATCGTCGATTGAAGTGATTTTTTTTACAAATTTAGAAACGTCGATTTGAAAAGTGACGCTTGACTTGTTTTTTACTTTGATTTACGTGTATATGTATAGGTGTAAACTGTGCATGCTTTATTTTGACGTTTTGCTCCCACTAATAAGCCTCAAATCGTATTAATTTCTAATACCGTCCCTGATTGGATGACCTGTATAATGTTTGCTTGATGTTATGTTGATCAACTCTGATGATGCCATCAAAGCAACCGGACATTCTTGATCGTGATTTAATTCATGTACAACACCAGTCGGAACTTACCACCATGAATGTTTAACGCGAACGATGAAAATAAATGCACTTTTTTTAATTAGATGCAAATGGAATGAGCATTCTTAAAGTGAGACGCCCCTAGGTATGTCCACAATTCGAGCACCTTCGTTGCCTCCACGGTCTGCCTGCCAGCGTACGGGACAAGCTAGCAGACGTGCCCTCAACTCAAGCAGCTGTACTGCACTTTTTGAAGGCGGTGATGCTATACTGCAGCATTTAGCACCATCGATTCTTTCGGCCGTCCGGACATCCCCCCACTGGACGGGGCCCTCAAGGACCTCCTACAGTGGACCTTTGTTTTGATATTGGTTTTGTTTTGTTCATTTTATATTTTGTTCTTCTTTTTTTGCATCCTGTCTTTTTCGAATGCTGTTTACTGTGTTATTGTACTAGCTGTTTAAATGTTTTAGCTAAGTAGATTATCAAAGGTTAAAGTAACATGATACTCAAGCAATGTGGCTGGGGGACCTCTTTCTAAGGCTTCCCACCCTTTACGGAGATGAACTAGCCTACGGCTAAAAATCTCCTAAATAAAGGAAGAAAATCTTTTCACACGTCTTTCCTCCAATGTCTCAAATGTTTGTTGACAATTAGACAATTTTACCACTCCCTGACATTCACTCCCTTCAGCTAAGTACAGGACGTTTAATAAATTAATTACCATCAACATGCTTTTTTTTATTGTGATTTGTGAGGTGTAAGTTTGTTCCAAATAGGACCCAAAAAATATTTTTTTAGCACTGTGATTTTGAAACTATTGAGCGAACGCTCTGCAAAAATGGATACTTCAAAGGAAAATTTCTGATTATTATCCTTTTAATTAATTACCATCTACACCCATTACCAACGTTGGCATCTCTTCTCTGTCCGGATCTACCTTTACAAGCAAGAATTCCAATCCCGAGCACTTCACAGCTAATGGGATCAAGTACGCGAAACAAAACTGTGAAACTAATTCAATTAGAGCGAGTCTCCTTCCATCCGAGCCACTGCACTGCTCCACTGAACTCTTAAATTTCGTTAAGAGACCGGCTGGTTTGTCCACTTTCTGCGCTTTTCCGGTTCGCTGTCCAACAGAGGCTCCGGCAGCGCTGCTGGCTGGTAGCAGACCCGACTAATTACTAAACAGTATTATTAGCTTACATGTACCGGGATGTTGCCTGGGTTGCCACACGGTTCAGTCTTACCTGTGTAGGAAAAGAAAGCGATAGAGGTGGAGGTTAGTTACAGTTGGGGAGAAATTACATTAAAATTTAGAATTCACATAAATTGATTGCAATGGGTCAGGGCAGCCCAAATTCCGGAGATTGGTTGAATTTTTTTCCATCATCCCCCCACGAACATTTAGAGTGAGGGTTCCATTTTACGATTATTCAGAATGACCTTCTGTTTGTCTGTGTTTTTCTCATCTATCCCGTCCCGGATTCGTCGAACAAAAGGAGCTTGAATACGCACACCCACTCTTTGGAGTAAGACGGTCAGGTGGCGGGAATAACGGCTGGTTGTGGGATATCATGATGGCACTGTTTTCTTTTAGTGAGGGGGTCTAAATGAATTTTCATTGGTCTTTTTATGGGCAAGAAAGGCGACCACTTTGCCAAAACGGTGTGTAAATGGTGATTCTGATGTCACATTCAATACCGTGCTTTTTTTAGAGCCGCCGATGTAAACTCTGTTTGGGTACTGAATTGTGTGTGTAGAGAGAAAGCACACGTTTATTTTGGGTTACATGTGGTGGAAATTTTAGTGGCTAGTCATGATTGGAATATTGGAAATGGAGACGGTCCATGTTGGCAGAGCAGGCATGTCGTTTTATGCAGGTGGTGAATAAGGCTGGGTGGAACTAGAGGGAGTGATATTATGGAGGATGAAATTGGAACATTGTAGCAGGGGGATTTCGTGGTTTAGCGCCTTCCTTGAGAACGATCTCGTGCTCAATCAGACTCGTTCGTCCGAGTTTTCTCACGCACGTTAGCTCGAAATGCCTAACCACGTTCGAAAGCTCCCTCCGTTGATACTCCATCAGGTTGTGTTCGGTTTCTATACTGTCTAGATCGGGTGTTGAATCGGTTGGTCCTTCATAGACTGGAATTTCCAGCGTGTCATCTTCCTCTAGGTTTTCCAGTTTTGGTAGCTCTCCAGACCGTTCGATAGTGAAGCAAAGTAGTGACTTATTTCTACGTTCAATGGTATCTAATTCTTCGAGACTCTGACCTACGTCAATCATTGGTTTAATCCCGAATGATTCCCAGAAGTCCGCCCCCAAAATCAGATGACGAGATATTTCCGGTACAACTAAAGTTGGGACCACTTTGGTTTGAACGAGAACGGCACGTTAACGTACCCTAGACAACCGTAAGTTGAACCATCGGCGGTTGTTACTCGAATGGATGCAGGTTGTATTTTCAGCCAATACCTGTTGACAATGTCGAATGAATTTAAGATACTAATGCCCGCGCCAGAGTCCAACAGGGCTTCAAATTTGGACTCGAAAATCTTTACCTTTACATGAGGACATTTCGTGTTACGGATTTTGATGTGGTAAATTTGAGAGAAGGGATCATAGATTTGATTAGTTGATGATGTTTTGGGAATATCGGCTACCGGAGGGATTAACGACTTCCCAGCGTCACCCCTCTTTACTCGTTTCCCTGGTTTTGGGTTGTACCATCCGTCGGTCTGGAGCAGCGCTCACAGTTACGGATCACCCTACCAAGGTTTCCACAACCATAGCAAAATACCACCTTTGGTCTTTGGCACTGTCTCCAGCAATGTCCTCGTTCCTGGCAGTTCCAACAACTGAGTGTGTTCGCCTGGCTCGGATTTCCTTGGTGAGTCGCTACACTTTGTTGTTCCCTTCGGTTGGGCTGTTGATTACCCTGGTATGTCGCAGTGTTTTGTTGTTCCCTTGGGTTGGGTTGATGATTTCCTTGCCGAATATTCCTGTTAACTCGGTTTCCGATCGCGTTGATTGATGCCGATTGATCGCTCTCGTAGTCACTCTGGTCAGCAGAAATCTGGTTCACAGGTCTACGAACTGGCATCTCTCCTGACTGTTGTTGTAGTTGAGGGTCGGCCGCATTAATGCGATGATTCAGACGAATCAAGTGACTGAGGTCCTTTACCTTAACCAGAGAGATTTTAGACCGATAGTGTTGGCGCATATTGTCCCAAATCACTTCAAATTTACGGCGTTTTTAAAGTGGATGTGACAACAAGCGGTCCAATTTCTCAATCTCGGAGACAAACGCGATGAACGGTTCTCCTCGTTGCTGTTTTCGTTCCTGGATTCTCGATCGAATCCCCTGGTCCATGTTTGGGTTACCAAATCTATACGTGATCGATGTTTCAAACTGGTCCCATGTTAGCATTTCATCGACAAACGTAAAAAAAAACAGTCAGATGTTAGCAGGATGTGAATATCCCTAAGTAGGATTTCCCTTGGAACATCCTCTCGATCGTCTATTTTTTTTGCTTTGTACAAAAAAGTTTCTACCGACATCGACCTCTGATCATCGGAACTTCCATTTTTCAACGTGATTTTGATGACCATGTCTACTAGACTGATGCAAAATTTGACTTTTTCTCTCCACAGTGCTTTAATGGTTTCAAATTAAGTCCTGATTAGCCTCCCAAAGTTACAACTCATTTGGCTAGAAACAGACTTCGCACAAGCCATTTGAAGTTTACATGTAAATTACTATGGGAAATCTCAACTTTTTGTTCATTGCCTTCTAGTCTTTTTCCATATTGAGCTGCGAAACAGTTCGATAGCCATTCTTATAGAAAATTTTCTCAGCTACAACTTTGCTGAGGAACGTTTCTATGTAAAACGAGACAGGAAAAAGTAATTAATTATTTAAGAGATTGGTAAACTTATGACATGATCAAGCAGCTGCTCTGTAGGCAACACTGTATTTTGCAGTGTGACATAGTAGCCATGATTTTTGTGTCCTATTCAACGCCCCAGAAACACCAATGTTGCCTGCTGAGCAGTTGATTGAGCATGATCATAAGACATCAGCGCATTGAACCATTGATAACTTTCGATCCTTGCATTTAATCAAAAAGTGGTCTTCAGCAAAGTTGTAGCTGGAAAAATTTCCTACAATTGAAAGCTTTTGAAGCTGATAGATAGACATGAACAAAAATCTTGGTTTTACCATAGTAATTCCCATACAAACTTCAAATGGTTTGTGCCATCTCAGTTCCTCACCAAATGGGTTCAAATTTTGAGAGGTAAGTTAGGATCCGATTTGGAATCGTTTAAGTAATGTGGAGCGAAAATTTCAAATTTTGCATCACTCTAATGTCTACACAGGGCACCTTGCCGTGCGCGTGGTTGTCTGAACACATGTCCATGTCTAGTATTTTCATAGATAGGTTCCGATGATTCATCTTGCTCGCTGACTTCCACGATTTCGTTGTGATCTTGGATCGTCAGCTTCTGGGTGCCTGTTTCTTGGTACATATGGTTGCCGTCGTCTATCGGGTTCTTCTTCGCTGCTCGTATCGTACTCGTTACCTTGGTAGATGTTCAACGGTTTGATTGTAGGCTGCTTCTTGGTTTGACGGCTCACTGGTTTTCGTCCCAATCGAGGCACCAAAAGCGTACGCTCTTGTTGGATTGGAATTCGTGGAGTAGGATTCGTTCTTGGCTGCAATTTGTTTAAAGGAGGTGGACGTCTGTCTCCTTTCTGTTTTGTCCAACGAATTTAAGAGGTTTGCTTGAGATATTTTGAACGCCAACTCAGCCATTATCTTCCGCATATTACTCCATTCTTCTCGAGAAACCTCGAATTTTTGCTGATTCTCGTCGAATTTCTTTGGTTGTTTTGGGATAGTTCCAGTTCTTAGCCTTCCAGGTGTTGGTTCATCCTCTGAATAAAGATCTGGCCCTGGGGATTGTTCTTTATCGCTAGTCGAGTTAGTTTCAAATTCTCCAGCACCAGTATTCTGTCCACCACCTTCTGCTCCCTCTTGATTGTTGCCCACAATGATGCTATTAATTTATGTGATGATCGGAGATTGAGGTGGTCCAAACTGATAATGTTTCATGATGGACTCGATCCTCCTGCACAAGTCTCTACGATTATTTTTTCTTCTACCCCAGTTGCCTTACTCCATTTTACCCACGGGGGTGTTAAGCAGCCATTTTTGTTTTGTCGTTTATATCAAATGCATGAAATGTCAAAGTCACTAATACCATCATTAATACTATAAAGAACGTAAATAAGCAAAATAAGTAAAAAAAAATGGAAAAAGGTAAACACGATTCAAAACAACAATTCGACAGTGAGCATGCATAAGGGCCTATACGCGATGATCGATTCTCTTCATCGATTTTCTCTTTGCATTGCTACAGCTAAGCGAAACAATTTTGTAGAATTTATTCAATGTAGAGTTGTAACAGGTTGCATTGGCTATCAAAAGCAACAGCAAACGCACCGACAAACGTTAAATCTAGCGAGTTATTAACAAAAGAGAAAATCGATGAAGAGAATCGATCATCGCGTATACGCCCTTATGAATGCTCACTGTCGAATTTCTATCATGCCGGTTCAGTGGACCAGAATCTTTCAGATTGTTCGGATTGCTCCGGTAGTTCCGATAATATTAATCTTGTTCCTCTGTTCATGCTCGGTCTCGGTCGTTTAACATTATCAAGCATGAAGTGTTTTGTACCATCCTGCACTACAAATTTCCATGATTTGCGTACGGCAAACATGGAAAATCTGGACAGCAAGCTTTCAAAGCACAAGTTCCCTACAAACCATATTCAGCGAATAAATTGGTTGCAAGCTATAGCAGACGCGGAGCGGATAAACTTGATTAGTGATCAATTTGATTTCAATTCTGTGAGAATTTGTTCCCAACATTTTGAAGAAGAATGTTTTTACAAGGTCAGACATAGAAAACGTCTCAATAAGGATGCTGTGCCATCACTTTTCCCTACCGCTAACAAAATGCAATGCATCCGAAGGTCAGTTAACAATGAAGATTGTGAAGATATTTTTGTTTAGTATTGTCTTTATAATCGTTATAGCGAATTTCGTGTATCCGACAAGAACTGTGAACAAACGGTGTCACGACCTCCTCTACGGAATATTAAAAACAATCAACATTTACAGCATAATCATATGGATCATATGAACACAGCACTCCTTCGAAATCAGGAGCAGGATGTTCGCTATGCGTCTCAATCGGGAGTAATCGGTCGGTCGAATTTAACCTTGAAGGATGACATGTTGAAACTAAACAATGCTCCCCGTAGTGCACAGAATCAGCAAAATACGCTGCCTCGAGTCTCTCAGTTCGAAAAGCCAGGTCATGTCACTAACGGAAGGCAAGAACAAGAACAGAGTCCTCAGCAACATGATCTACCTCGAGCATCTCAGGATGGACAACCAGGTCAGGAAAACCAATCAGCAAGGACAAGGCCAAGCAGAAGGTTTGTTTATATTATTATATTATCTATTATAAATTTATATTTAAATAATTTAAATTCATCGTGCTTCTTTCAGAGTAAGTGCTGTTGTAAGTGATACTCGAAACATCACAGTACTAAAAGCTCAGCTAACTAGAGCTCGAAAAAAAAATAAAGGCACTTAGAGTGCAGAACAAAAGGCTGAGAGCAAACATTCAAATCATGGAACAGTCAATTGCTACAAAGTCTCATTGTTTGGCGTCAGTAGCTGAGCAGCACCGCAAACACGTAAACCAAATGAGTGGAAAACCTCTAGAATAGTAGTACAGGAATCCATCGATTTAGTACCGTTAACCAGGGGGAAGGGGAATGTCCAAAACATATCAAAAACTGTTCACGTGGAATGTGGACAGCCCCTAACTAGTATGGTTGAAGGACAACCGAGAAATAGGGATGTGTGAATGGTACCACCCTACGCACAAATGGAAGAATTCCTGTACTTCTAGCCAACATTGATATTTCAGGCGATTTGAAAGATTAAACCTTTTCCTATTCTCAATTTTTTCAGGCTGCTACCTCCAACAACACTCTTGTGTATGATCTCGTGAACAAGACGAAAGGTGAGCCGTTCAGCGATGCTATGCGAACTTTTGCTACCACTCTTAACTTCTATTCAGCCAAAGCATATCAATATGTGCGTCAAGTATTCAACAACACCCTGCCACATCCACGAGCAATCGTTCGATGGTATCATGGCGTGAATGGGGAGCCAGGTATCACCAGTGAAGCGCTCGAAATACTGAAAGAGAAAGCTGAGGAGATGAAGGCAAATGGTCTAACATTACTGGTATCTTTGACCATGGATGAGATGGCTATAAGGCAACAGGTATTGTGGAACAAACACAAAAAGAAGTTCGAAGGTATTGCGGAACCTCATCGACCGATACCTCACGAAGGCAACGAAGAAGTTCCTGCTGCCAAGGAAGCGCTTGTATTTATGGGCACTAGTATTCAAGAGACGTGGAAATTACCCGTGGCGTATTTTCTGATCAGTGGTTGGAACTGTGAAGAGAAAAAATAAATCGTTACCACAGTTTTAATAAGTCTCCACAATGTTGGAGTTCAAGTCCTAGGTTTTACGTTCGACGGAACAAAAACCAACATGGCAACTGCTAATGCATTGGGATGCAATTTGCAGATAACCACAAAGCAACCTCTGAAGACACATTTCCAACATCCCTCCAGCGGTGACAACGTTTACGTCCTGTTGGATGTGGTACACATGATCAAGCTGATCCGTAATACACTACATTCACAGCAGGAACTGCATACGTCCAAAGGCATAGTCAAATGAGAACACATTGCGAAGCTGAATGAACATCAGAACAGGTCAGGAGTTCGCATAGCACCTAAACTCTCAAACAAGCACATTTTTTTTTTTCGAAAATTCGAAAATGAAGGTGTTGTTGGCAGTGCAGGTCATCAGCGCATCCGTGGCAGACGGTCTGGAAAACATGCGGCTGACGAACAAAGAGCTCCAGGATTGCAAGGGTACCGTGGAGTTTTTGAACAAGTTTAACAGCAACCGGATGCATGAACAGGGTTTTAAACAGCCGCTTAATGAGAGTAATTTTGACTATTACTATGATGCATTGAAATATGCTCAGAAGTACATCACGCAGATCAGTCTGGCAGATGGAACACCAGTTATCAAATCAAAGTGTAAAACTGGATTTCTTGGCTTCCTAGTTGCCATTGAAAGTTTTCGTGCAATGTATACTGAATATTGTGAAGAAAAACACCTTCTTGAAGTCATTTGCACGTACCGGTTCAGCCAGGATCACGTGGAATTGTTTTTTGGAGCGGTTCAGGGAATTTATAAAAGGCTTCTCCTGAACAACAATGTCAGATGTACCAACAAGGAAAACTGTACTGATTTAAATGACATGTCGATCCTCGACCTATCTACATGGTCAATGGGGTCAACGGAATCACCTAAACCAACTGGACGATCTCCATCAACATCTGCAACAAACCATTACCAGGAACCAAAAATGCAGTACACGGACTTCGACATGTTCATGGGTGATAAATACATTACCATGGCAATTGCATTATCTTCTGCTGACATTGACAAGAGGTTGATTGAAACTTTGAAATGTCGAGGATGTATTATTGGTCTAATCGAAGATGATCTGAAGGGTATTATACACGCAAACCAAAAATCTATTACAATGAATGTTAGTTCCGTTTCCTATCATCCTCTGTTCATGAACATCGCAGCGAATGTTAGAAGTTGACCTTACAGGCGATGTAATGGTTTTTTTGTCTTTTTCATTTCGTGTTCTATCTACGCTTTCGACTATACCAGTAAGCTTGTAGAACGACGCACATTGTAGAACATTGTAGAACGACGCACACACTTGCCTAGAATCTCTCCAGCAGAAAAAGCATACCAAGTCGAGTATGCGAGAAAATGAGCGCTTCATGTTTGCTTTCAGGCTCTCCATATTCAGAAGCATGTAGAGAGCAGTGGAGAAAGCACAGGTCTGATAATCGTAACGTTCGTGGTTCGAGTCCAGCCGGCAGTCTGTTTTCATTTTTTTTTTCGATATAACTAATTTACCTCACTAATACACTCTACATTTTTCTGTCTCCAATTTTCTTGCATTGGACCGCAGCTAGGTATATCGCATCCTCGGTTCATGCGGTCTCCACTAACATCCTCTGATGATGAATCCCACATAATTGTAAGTGAATCTTACATCCCTCGGTTGGGTGTAGCTCTGACTAAGATCGCCGAATTTGAATTCAGGGTAAGTTAGCATATAAGTGAACTCAGATACGGAGTTCAGACTATAGCTAATATTTCTCGCGTAAAATTTCAAAACGGCACAAAAAGTTTTGTGTGCCCTTTACTCGCCACCCAAAGTACGCTCACGCAAAACAACAGCATCATAAGAAAGCAGAGAATTTCCCCTACTTGATGGTGTTTTTGGTTTGCGTAGGTGTACTTCTGATAGCGAGTAATGGGCCTACACAAGTTTGTTTACAAAGAGTCATGTGCCGTTTTCAAATGTAACGTCTGACTTTTTAGTATAATCTATGTTGCTGTGTTAACTAATATCTGATGTCGTACAAATTGGATTTGCATATTTTAATTTCTTTTATAATGATTTTAGGCACTTACGGGCGACAAGCAAAACGTTTATTTTGAGAAATACTACTCTTTTTTGCTAAGTACGATATTTCAACGTATCGATACGAAGGTCGAAGATTTATTCAAAAGCAGCAGTTTCGATGAAGTTTGTTGCACTGAACATAATGAAGAACTGATCAAAACAGTTGTAATCGCTTACATAGACAAACGGATCCAGCTGTACAGTAAACAAAAGATTAAATTTAAGCCAACAATTCGTCAAAAATGTACAAAATTAATCCTTTTCGCAGGGGTTTAACAATACATACGCAACATATCGATGTTTTTATTACTTGAAATTCACAATCACATGTTCTCATTGCAATCCAAATGATGATCCAATCATCTACCGTTGGTAAGAAGATTTGCATGGCAAAATACGCTGTAACCCTCCATCGATTTATTGAAAGGTGGATCCTGACTTGTCGCTGATAACAGTCTTCTTATTCGGTATGAATATGATTGGCTTGCGAGATGCACTTCCTGGTATTCTACTTGTTAGCATTTTTGAGAATCCGGCTTTCGTAGGCATCCATTACGCTACTAGTAGCAAAAGCATCAGCTTATTCCTCCTGTTTCGACAGTTCCACAAATAGCATCTCCGGGGGGCAACGATACGCAAGTGTCTGTTCACTTCCAGTTCAATCAGAAAGCAACTTATTTGAGCACTATCTGCATCATGATCCTCTCAAATCACCTCCTTGGACCGTCACCTTCAGTAACTTGATATGATCACAATATTAGGACATTGAACTTTCCGATCCTGAACTTGTACATGAAAACCGACTGTTGTAGTTGTTCCTGGATGACGAGAAACCACTTCCATTGGAACCTGGATCGGAACCATTTGATCGATTGGAACTGTTTTTCCGTGTTTTTGTCTTTCTCCTTACTAGAAGTGAACATTTGGTGAAGTTGTTGACAGTGTAATTCCAACTAAGAGCAGTAAAGCGTTTTTACCTGTTCTTGTTACGTCTTGTTACCGTTTTGGTTCCTGTACCCTATTGGTTCACTTCGAGCGAGAAAAATCAGGAGATAGCGAGAGCGAGGAATAGGGTATATGTGTGTTCATTGTGAATTCAATCTGTATGTCAGTTTCTTGTATGCAATATTGTCTTGTTTTGAATGTAAATATAATTAAATATGTAAGGCAAATGAAAGACCACTCCCAAACCAACGGTCCAATTAAATATTGTAACCCAGTCACACCAACAATACATAACACAGAACACATAACGGGAAGGAGTAAGGATGAAGGTGGGCGTTGGAAACAAGAGAAGGATATGGACAAGGGGTGGTGAAAAAGTGGGAGGGAGGTGGAAATGGGCTTAGGTCAAGGGGGAAGCTACTGGGTCAAACTGAAGAGAAGGTTCTCTTTCACTTAAGCCATTGCGCGAGATAGATCGATCTGCCAAGTTAAGTTTCGTGAAAGTTTTGAGAGAAGTGAAAAATATAGAGTCGCCAACAAATACCGGTGAAACTACCGAATACAGAGTCAGGTAGAACTCCATTAATACCCGGTAGCGGAATTCCTAGCCCTAAGACCACCTCTCATATTCCCCTCAGGACCCATTAATTACGGGCTAAAACCACGAGGGCGTCCGTTAATACGCCAACACCCGTGTAGCAAGGGTCCATCGGTTATATACCGACGACCACTGGGAGACCACCGTCGATCACCCGATCGACTTCCAGTACAACATCCGTCGTGCCACACGGTGATAACCGTCGAGTACTGGCATCCACCGTGAGCAGTCCGTTCATCCGCCGCCGAAAAACCCCACCCGCTGCAGAATCCCGTCATCGCTGGCCAGCACTACACACACATACACACTACAGACACCTAAATCGTAAGTAATAAAAGAGTAAAAGTGATAAAAAGGTGTTTTGTTCTTTTGATCAGTGCCGACAAGCCAGGAGCCGACCTTGAAGCTCCAGGGTTTCAAGCTCGAGCTAGCCAACAAAAGAGGCGAGTGTAGCCCA
Organism: Ochlerotatus camptorhynchus; assembly: GCF_037179485.1. NCBI lineage: Eukaryota > Metazoa > Arthropoda > Insecta > Diptera > Culicidae > Ochlerotatus > Ochlerotatus camptorhynchus. Next base: position 402,380 of record NW_027040859.1, on the reverse strand, counting down.
CCCCAGACGATCTCCGTGGCTAGACCAGAGGTTAGGGGAATCCCTTTTAACTAGCCCATCTGGCTAGCCATTAACAGTCTTCAAACGAACTAATTCAACTCGTCATAGACTAGCTGCACCATCGTTTGCCATTACGTCTCGAATACAATTTTCACATATCACTTGACAAATCGTAAAATAGCGAAACTTTGGGATGGTTTTCGATCACTGGAATCTTTTTTTCGTTGCCGCTGTTTTGTTGACAAACTGACAGCGAGTGCAGTGAGCTCCGTGAGCTCAACAAGACTCACAAATGTGAGAGTGTTAGTGAGTTTTGACGTTGGGCTATATTTTATGGACCTGTTTAGAGGGTAATGTCATACTTGTCAAATCCCATAGTAAGAAAAATCGTTGTGACTGCCTTGATTTTACCCGATACCAATAATGTAGGACCCTAGATTCATATTTAGCTTCCACTTTTTCTCGAGAGCCTTTTCAAGTGTATCGATTCTCCCTATAGCATGCTCTGCCTCTACTGAAATTTAAATGGCGAACGATAAAAACAACCCTCTTTAATGTCATTCATGAACAATTTTCTCAGAAGTCTTTGTTTTCCTGCCAAATCGAGGGCAAATACGTCTTCTGGTTGACTACGAATTACTAGCTCATAGTCGACCTCTTCTTGGTTCAAATATTCAGAACAAAAGAATACACGATTGATTTTGACTTTAAAGAAAAGTTTTACTAGCCAACAATTTTCCAATCACGGGAAAATATTCAACCGATAGTTCATTTTACTAGCCAAAAAGATGAAACTACAAATTATAAATATTTCTGTTCACGAGTAACACGTACCAGTACGTAGATTTGTATATGAATAATAAATAAACTATCAAAATAATTATATGAAAAGTAAATTGGTTGTTGCGAGATTGACGAAAAGAGACAGTTTCCGGTTTTGTTAACGTTATATTTCAATAACAGTAACGTTAAAAAATCCCTAATGGAGAAAACATAATTGTACAGTAGCATAAGTTTTGTTGTACGTAGTAGTTTAAGGTTAAATTACCTTCGTGGGTTTATGTTTAGCATAACGAGTTTTAACATCGTTTACTTTAATTATGTTTAGGATATTACGTTTAGTGTTCTTCTGTAGTTAATTCTGTCCGTATTCGCTACATCCGTACTGTTCATCAATTACGTGTAATAGCTGTTTTTGTGTACAATTTGTGAAACTTTAAATAGAATATGGTAATTTTCCACTAGCGTAGATAGTATTAAGCTTTGCACTTTCACTCGCACATTGAATGTTTTACCTTTTGTCCCTATATCTGTACCGGCCGCATGCTGACGTTTTAGACGCAGCGGCTCACCGAAAGTGCGGTAACGACACGGCAGCCCAATGTTGTTGGACCCAAGGTGCGATGCAAACGAAGGTTGCGACACTCCCTCCAGTACTTCGAGGTCACTGATCCGACGTACTTCCAATCGCACCGATGTCCAGCACTGCGATTTTGACGGTTGGTCTCTCCAGTATTCCGGTTGCCATTTGCACCAGAGCACGGCGAACCTGTCCATCCTTGGACCGAATGTCGTGAACCACCCGACCTTTCGGCCAGCAGTTCCTCGGAAGCGTGTCGTCCACCAACACGACGACGTCTCCTTCTTCGATGGGCTTTGTTGGGCAAAACCACTTTGTCCTTCGCGTTAGAGTTGGCAGCAGGGTGCCTTCCATTCATTTTGACTAAAAAGTGTTTTAGGAAATTATGGAATAATACGATATTATGATGGTATTTTGTATGTGTAAGGAACAAGACAATTTTTTAAAGTTTGTGTTTGACACATAAAACCTGCAAATTTAGCTTTGACAGAGCCACAATGAGCGATTTTCCGATCGCCTCTTCGCGAAGAGTGAAGAGTGAAGAGTGGGTGAGATAAATGACAAAATCGCTTATTGCGACTCTCATGCAGCAACATTGGCTGGTATTATGTGTCAAACACAAACTCCACAATCTTTTCTTGTTGCTTACATAAACAAAATATTATTATAATATCTTATTATTCCATAATTTTATAAAACATTTTTTTAGCCAAAATGAATGGAAGGAACCCTGGTTGGCAGGTATTCAGCTATCCAACGTCTCCAGAACCTGTTTACGTAGACCTGTGACATCTTCCAAGTATGCTTCAGTGCGTAGCTACTATCTTCGAACGCGATCGGGGGCTTGGAACCATTTGACGACCCGAGTAAGAAATGATTCAGGGTTAGCGGTGAGGATAGCTCATCGTCTAGCGGCAATTCAGTCAGTGGTCGAGAATTGACGATTAGTTCAATCTCCGCCATCATGTTTCTCAATAGCTCGTCGGTAGGTGTGCGTGTGAGTTGTAGGTGTTTCAGGGCCTTTTTTACTGATTGAACGAGGCGTTCCCATGCGCCACCGAAGTGTGGAGAAGCGGGTGGGTTAAACGACCATTTGATGTCCGGGGTGACAAAGTATTCCATCAGCTTGTTCTGGTTAACCTGTTGTAGTGTCTCCATCAACTCTCAGTTTGTTCCGACGAAATTTGTTCCGCGGTCACTATATATCTCCACAGGGGAACCTCTTCTGGCGATGAAGTTTCTGATTGCGATGATACACGAATCCGTTGTAAGGCTATGCGCAACTTCGAGGTGTATTGCTCGAATGGTGAGACAAGTAATTAACACGCCCCAACGCTTTTCGGACCGTCGACCAACAACGACGTGCATCGGCCCAAAATAATCAATGCCGATATGTGAGAACGGGCGGCGGAACGCTTTCAATCGCATGGGTGGTAAAGCGGACATTTCAGGAACAGCTGGCCTTGCCCTGCGGATTTTACAAAGCTGACATCTCGCTCGTACACGATTTTATGCTGAGCGAAGCTGAGGAACGTAGAATCTACGCCGGATTTCATTGAGCGCCGTCTGATGGTTCATGTGGCAATACCGCTGGTGAATATCGGCGATGATGAGATCCGTAACTGGATGACGCTTGGGTAACAATATCGCGCGCTTCGTAAATAGGTAATAAATATATTTTTTAAATAAATGACTTTGTAAATAAACAAGTGAATAAATAATACATAAATAAATACGATTTTACACTATGACAGTTCCACAAATTTACAAGCAAGGAAAATATTTTACAAGAACAAACCAAACTAAACAAAATAAACTGGATATTTGCAGATTTGGCCAACGCTCTGTCGGAGAACAGGGTCACGGTGTCTCCCTTCCGGATTCTTCCCCAAGCCAGGAACCTTGACACTGAAGCGTGGGGTCTAGAGAGTGCAATCAAATCTCATGGGTGCGGTGTGCCGAGCAAAGCCATGTACATATGCAGTGCAAACTTCCACACAAAAACCGATCCTGCACAAAAAGCCGTCGAACGGCTGTTCGACACATTACAATAAATCTTCACACAAAAGACATTCTTCACCTTACCTTTCTACACACTTTGCACACACAAAAAGTTGACCGTTCTTAACTTATGACCTATCGTTTGTACTCTACAGTCTAACGAAAAGGAACGAGAAATGTAACATTAAATTCAGTCTTTTAGACTGCTAATATTTTTTTACTACACATACCACGAAAACACACCGTGACACTAAGTACACTTAAGTACTAATTACTCGCACTCCCGCCTCTTCCACGGTTCAAATCAAAGTGAACAAGTAGAAGTTCCAGATACCCTCAGATAGGCGTGATTTCAACGGTCATCGTGGCCGGAAGTACGTCGAATTGCCGAAGTAATACAACGACCTTTCAAACGACAATTATCATCATCTTTCTCTGAAGAACATTCAATGCTACATCTCTTTCCTTGTCATGCAATTGCAGTATACTATCTTGCTCCAATCTATTTTCGATTACTCTTTTATAAGAGAGAACGGTTCGGATTCGAACCTCGGACTTTAACGACAGATAGCGCATTCGGGTCACATGAAATGAATTAGCTGAACGTATTGGGAACTCATATTTGTATGACAAGTGTAGTTCCACATGAGTGGACATTCCTTGGCGGGGAACACATATATGAATTTAATTGTAAAATCGCAACTTCGTGCAATTTGATTAAATAAGTAAATTGTATAAATATGAATTCTGTACAAATAAATAACTAACCAAATAAATGGAAAGCGTTGAGCTGGGATTGACACGAGTGGCACGATCTTCAGGAACTCCAAGTCTTGGCCACGCCGAAGGCTGAAGCTAGGCGGATTGGACTTGTCATCGACGCATTGGAGACGAAATACATGAGAGGAAGAGGTTCTAAGGAAGACAATGCCAGCCTTCTACACAGAGTTCAGATTGACGGTGACGAGATCGAGCTGGTTGACGAATTCGTGGGCTCACTGGTGACCGCCGAAAATGATACCAGCAGAGACATTCAAAGACACATAATGGCAGGGAATGGTGCCTACTTTGGACTCCGGATTACGCTCACTGCCGCACGAAGTTGACTGTCTACAAGACGCTGATTAGACCGGTGGTCCTCTATGGCTACGAAACCTGGACTATGCTCGTGGAGGACCAACGCACCCTTGGGGAGTGCAGATGGATGACGGAACGTGGAGAGGCGAATGAACCACTAATTGTTCCAGCTGCTGGGAGAACCACATTGAAAAAATTGGGCGACTACGGTGAGCTGGGCACGTCGTAAAAATGCCGGACGACGACCCAGTGAAAATGGTTCTCGAAAGCGACTCAATAGGAACAAGAAGAAGAGACGCGCAGTGGGCAAGGTGGATCAACCAAGTAGAAAGTGACCTGCGGACCCTTCGCAGACTACGAGGCTGGCGACGTGTGTCCATGGATCGAGTAGAGTGGAGACGACTTTTTCAGACAGCAGAGGACAACAAGGCCATAGCCTGATTGGTAAGGTAAGTAAGGTAAGTAAGCATGAGATCGCAACCGAATGAGCTAACAATTTGAGAGAATAACCGATAATTTGAACCACCCTAACAATACAATGACCTTCCATATAAATTCCATATGCCCATCAGGTAATCCTATCAATAGGATAATATGCTTTGCACTTCATAAAATGAAATCTGCATAAATGTCCGACCAGAATGAACATTTCATTTTCGTCATCACCGTATAAACCCATACCGCACAACTTTACACATCATGTGTGAAAACTATCACTGTGGATAGCTGTAGCTGACTATTATGTATACCGAATCTCATTACCGTTGATTCTAGATTTTGAAAATTAAAACTCCCATATAGGTATGTATGTATTTCAGTTTTCCAAACGATTACTACTGCTGCACGGAGTCGGTTTTCCCACAATTTAGTTCATTCAGCAGGTACCCGGCAATAATGCTCGGTCAATTGAACACACCAGATACACAAACATGCACACACAGCTATATCGGCCAAACTAGGGATTCTGGTTCATACAAAATGCACATACAAGTCCGATAAAGTGCATTGACTGGATAAATTACATTCCCACGTTAGCTGTCCGCAGCCGCCAGCAGCCAGCAAATTCGACCAAATATATAAGTGCATTGGATATCGGTCGAAGCCATCCAACCATGCATGATGGTAATAGTCAGTGCAGATACTATTTTCAAATCGATTCGTCGAAAAAGGGAATCATGTGCGGAGAGTTGCCATGGGCTATAACGCACACTAGAATGGTGGTTGCCCATTTTCCCAGATTATCGTCCATTTCGATTGAACAAATTTCCCCTTCGCATTATGGAATGGAAATCCCACTTTACTGCGGCTGCTGATTCTCTGAGCTTGTGCTTCCACATTCCAAACCCGTTCAGAAGTGAGTTGCAAATAGTGAGGATTCCGTTTTTTGATTTATAGTATGGAATCAGAAGATAATATCAATCGAAACGAGAGAGCATGATTTCTAGCATATCTTAGCATATATCTGGGTCCAATAAAGGATGAAGGGTTCTGTTACTCTACCAATCAATCAATTTTGTGCAATCAGAAGCTTTGGGAATAGCAGTATTGTTTGCTTTTTAGATGAACCAGAACAATGAGATCTGAAGCATGAAGCTATGTGCCATTACCTCGGGTTTTTTTTTCGGATATGTTATGCGTGTCTATATAGGATTGATGTTTCTATTGTTGGCATTTTTGACAAATTCTATATTAGCATTGAGCAGATGATGCATTGTTCTAATAATAATTGAAGAACAGGAGATTTTGATGGTGAGCCCAATCTTCTGATTCATTTGTCAAAGTTAATGCCATTTCCCTTGGTTGCAATGACAGTCGTAATACGGTTTGTAAATCACCATCAAATATTTATTGACAATTGGTTTAAGTATGTGCGAATAGTTAATCAACAACGAAAAACCGGACAGGACAGTAAATTTGAGTACCTACCAGTATAGGAGCAGTTCATCATTTTAATGTTACAAAAACAATTTTCCCGCTCACGAATTGTCGAGGTGAAAAATGGCCGAACATCAGCATTTTAATATCAACACCGAATACCTGCTAGACGAATGCAAATTCTGGTCTGTGTGTACACTTGGAACTGACAGCAGCAGCACAAATCAGGAGAGCAGGGCCTAACAATGTCATTTTGAATCGAAAATTGTCAAGCGACGACGAAGCTGTCAACCATCACTTTCAATTGAAAGTCGTTCTGGCTTCACTTCGAGTAACATTAACATTGTCGGGTGGTTTGTTTACCCATCAATATGAGATTTTATGGAATCGGGATGACGTCTAGAGGCCGCAAAGCGATAACCAACGCCATCTTTAAATCCAAGATGGTGGCTCCCGATTTCAGAAAAAGTGCGAAATACTTATTCGACCCAACAATATGTTTATTTTTGGAATCGGAGTGAAGTCTAGAGATCGAAAATTGATATGCGACGCCATTTTGAATCCAAGCTGGCAGCTTCACTGTCAAATTCCCATTAATATAGGTATTTTTGAAATCGGGAGGATGTTTAGAGAATGACGGCATTTTGAAATCCAAGATGGTGGCCTCTGATTTAAGAAAAAGTGGGAATACTGTCAAATACACATCAATATGGGTATTTTTGGAATCGGGGTGACGTCTAGAGGCCATAAATCGATGAGCGACTCCATTTTCATATCAAAGATGGCGGCTTCCAGTTGCAGAAAAAGTAGGAAATACTGTCAAATACCCATCAATATGGGTATTTTTGGAATCGGGGTGACATCTAGAGGCCGTAAGTCGATCCAAGATCCAAGAATGGAAGCTTCCGATTTCAGAGAAAGTGGGAAATACTGTCAAATTAAAATTCCAGATGGTGGCTTCTGATTTCAGAAGAAGTATCAAATAGAGCCTACACATGGCGTTGAATATTGCTTTTCAGCATCAATATATGTATTTTTGGAATCGGGGTGACGTCTAGAGATTGGAAATAGATATGCAACGCCATTTTGAAATCTAAAATGGAGGCTTCTGATTTCAGAAAAAGTGGAAATTATTGACAAATACCCATAAATATAGGTAATTTTGGAATCGGGACGGCGTCTAGAGGCTTCAAATGGATATCTGATATCACGGTCAATAGTATCATAAGCGGCCTTGAAATCGATGAATAGGTGGTGCGTAGGGACTTGATATTCACGACACTTTTGGAGGATCTGCCTCAACGTAAAGATTTAGTCCGTTGCCGATCGCCCGTCCACAAAACCGACTTGATAACTTCCTACAAATCTGCTTGCTAGCGGCGATAAACTGCGAAAGATGATCTGGGAAAGCACTTAGTAGATCCGAATCGATATCCGAAAACATTTTGAAATCCAAGATGGCGGCATCCGATTTAAGAAAAAGTGGGAAATACTTATGCCCATCCATTAATATGGGTTATTTTTGGAATCGAGGTGACTACAGATTGGAAAAAGATATGCGACGCCATTTCGAAATCCAAGATGGGGGCTTCCGGTTCAAGAAAATGTGGGACATACTGTCAAGGTACTTATCAGAATGGGTATTTTTGAAATCGGAATGACGTCTAGAGAATGAAAATCGATATTCAACGCCATTTTTAAATCCAAGATGGCAGCTTCCGATTTCAGAAAAAGTTGGAAATTCTGTCAAATACCCATACGTAAGGTTTTTTTTAGAATCAAGGTAACGGCTAGAAGTTAAAAATCGATGTCCGACGCCATTTTGGCAGTTTTCGATTTGAGGAAGAGTGTCAAATAATCTAAAATATGGGTATTTTCAGAACAGGGATGTAACGTAGATGCCGAAAATTGATTTCAGACGCCAGCTTTAAATATAAAATGGCGATTTCCGGTTTCAGAAAAATGGAAAATACTGTCTAATTGAAATTCAAGATGGTGGCTTCCGATTTCAGAAGAAGTGTCAAATATGTAGCCTACAAACGGCGTTGAATATCGATTTTCAGCATCTACGTGTCTTACCCAATCCGAAAATACCCATATCTTAGGATATTTGACCCTTTTCTGAAGTCCGTCTGAAGGCGTCGAATATCGGTTTTCGGCCAAGCATGAACATGTTAATTTTAGCTAAAATTATACTCTTCGAAATTATGAAACTATGAGATATTCTAATAATATTTTTTTATATGCAAAGTGCAAGAAGAGAAGGTAAAGTTTGTGTATAAAACCTGTCAATTTCGCTTCCCAAGTGTCACAATTAGCGTTTAGCTATAACGAGTAGTACTCACTCATTGCGACTAAAATAATACTGTCCACGAAACGATTATTTAAGATCTTTAAACTTCCTCAAAAGCCTAAACTTTTCTAATTTTTTTTTTGAGGTTATCTGAAGTTATTTGAATTGCCCTAAAGATCTCTGAATTTCGGTAAACTTCACTGGATTTCCTTGAACTTTTCAGAACTTTTTAAAAGTTCTCTCAATTTTCCTGAAGTTTGCTGATCTGTAAGAACTTCTACTTTTATCGATCCTAAACTTCCCGTTATTTCCCTGAAGTTTTTGAAAACTTCTTGAAGCTCATGGACTCGAATCTTTAAACTTATCTGGACGTGTATGAAGTTTTCGTTCTTTCATGAGGTTCCCTAAATAAAAAGTTCTCTAACGTTTCAGCGATTCTTCGTGAATGTTCTTGAAATTATGTAATGGAACTGTTCTAAGGTTTTTTGATCTTCCTTGAAGTACTCATAACATGTCTGAAAAATGATCATAATCAAATTTCCTATAAATCCCTAAACTTCTTTCATGTTCATTGGGCTTTCCTGAAGATATCGGAACATATCTGAAGCTTTCGGAAATTCCCTGAGTCTCTCGGAACTTCTGTAAAGTTATTTGAACTACCCTAAGGTTCTTTGATCTTCTTTGATGTTATTGAAGCTACCCTGAAGTTTTCGCAATACTCCAGAAGTTTTTGGTACTGCCCTCAAATAAATGGAACTGTCCTAAAATCTTTAAATTTTCCTGAAATTCTTGTAAGGTGTCGAAAGTATGCCTTAAGTCTTTTTTAATTTTACAGGAGTTCTCTGGGCTTCCCTGAAATTCCCGACTTTCTACTAAATATATCAAAACTAACCTTTACAAATCTTTAAACTTCCAAGAAATTCTGGACTTCCCAGAATTAATTAAAACTGCCCATAAGATCTCTGAGCTTCCGTGAAGATCTCTAAACCTATCTTCCCCGAGGTTCTTGGAACTTCTTTAATGTTTTTACGATTTTCTTCAGGATGACTTCAATACCCAACACACCCGTGGATCCAGGCCATGCTTCAATTCACCCCACCCGACGCATGGACACCTTGCCTCGTTAGGAAGACTGACATCCTTGAATACACGCAATGTCACTGGCCCTGACCTAAAAAGCTAAAACACCCGGGCCATTTGGGAGGACTGGAGCAAGGACTGGCTTAACTCTCGGGACATATTCATCCGCAAAATCAAGGGAGAGACACACCGTTGGGACGACCCAGCTGACCACCGCTCCCAAGTCGTTCTCTCCAGACTGAGATCAGGACACAACCATCTCTCTCACAAAATCCTGGGAAATGGTGACTTCCATAATTCCTGTCCAGCATGCTGAACCCATCATTCGGTTGAGCATTTCGTCTGCCACTGCCCTCAGTACCAGGGAGCAAGAACACTGCAACACATTCCCGGTAGCATCCAGGACGTACTATGTGAAGACCCCAGCTGCTTAGCCGCTCTACTGAGCTTCGTCCGAGAGACAGGCCTATTTAACCGGATTTTACCTCCACCAAACCAGACAGCGCCACCAGTAATGGACCCCTCAAGGATACCCCACCCCCACTGACCCTCACACAATGTCGACTTCCAAAGTTTTTGACCACGGCCTCTCACGGACTTCCAACGAACCATCTCAATTATACCACGAATACGAACAAACTGCCCACCCCACAAGACACTGATCATTGCAATGAGAACGCGCCCCAAAAGAACCCCGGCAAACGCAACGAAATAGGACACCCCCAGTCTAACAGACCGGCACCACAGTGACGACAGTCAACCTACGACAGATAATTTACTTCAAGACACCTTAAGGGTCTCCCTTCCGGAGACTTGTAACTTGGGGATACAACTTCTGGAAATCTCAGAGACGAATCAGCATTTGGCTGAAACTGAAAGTCCCCTTAATAAATAAACAACAACAACTCAGGATGCCTGAATTACTATGACGTATTTTCGACTTCCTAGAATCTCTTAAAAGCTTCTGTAGCTTCCCTGAAGTTAATGGAACCGTCTCGAAGCTTTCTGGAAGTGCCCTAAATTTCGTAAAAGTTCTCAGAATTTCCCTTATTATCCCATAGTTAATTAATGAAACTCCGTAGTATTTTCTTACTCTCCTTAGTTCCTACAATTTTTGTGGACCACCCTGAAGTTCTAGCTACACTTCCGTTAGATGTGCCTGAAATAGTCCAGAAATTATCATTTGTTTACTAAAGAAACTTTAAGTCCTTGGATGGTCCGTCTCTTCACCATCAAATTGATGAAACTGTCCTAAAGATCCTCGCTTCACGTGTTCTGCACTTCCGTAACTCTAATGTAGTTTCCAAATATTTTCTTAAGTTCTCTTAACTTCCCTGTTGATTTCTGGACCATCTTTGGTTTTGGGAACTTCTTGATTGTTCTCGCTATTTAATTAAGTTCAAAGACTTAAAGTTCTCGAAACCAACCAGTAGTTTTCGAAACTGCCCTAAAGTTTCCACAATCCCCTGATATTCATGGAACTGCCCTTTAGTTCTCAAAAGCCCCCCGGAGTTCACGTAACTTCCATAAAACTATCGAAATGAACCCTTAAAGATCTTCACACTTCCCCGTAGTTCTGAAGGTTATTTAAGAAGAGCTTTGAGTGGGTTGGTTTATTGCCTTTAAATTCCGTTAAAATTGCTTATTAGACTGATGCAAAATTTGACTTTTTCGCTCCACAGTGCTTAAATGGTTTCAAATCGGGTCCTGATTAGCCTTCCAAAATTACAACTCATTTGGTTAGAAACAGACTTCGCACAAGCCATTTGAAGTTTACATGTAAATTACTATGGGAAATCTCAACTTTTTGTTCATTGCCTTCTATTCTTTTTCCATATTGAGCTGCGAAACAGTTCGATAGCCATTCTTATAGAAAATTTTCTCAGCTACAACTTTGCTCAAGATCGTTTCTATGTAAAACGAGACAGGAAAAAGTTATTAATTATTTAAGAGATTGGTAAACTTATGACATGATCAAGCAGCTGCTCTGTAGGCAACACTGTATTTTGCAGTGTGACATAGTAGCCATGATTTTTGTGTCCTATTCAACGCCCCAGAAACACCAATGTTGCCTGCTGAGCAGTTGATTGAGCATGATCATAAGACATCAGCGCATTGAACCATTGATAACTTTTCCTTGCATTTAATCAAAAAGTGATCTTGAGCAAAGATGTAGCTGGGAAAATTTCCTACAAGTACAATTGAAATTTTTTGAAGCAGACTAATATGGTGAATTATTAGATTGACATGAACAAAAATCTTGGTTTTACCATAGTAATTCCCATACAAACTTCAAATGGTTTGTGCCATCTCAGTTTCTCACCAAATGGGTTCAAATTTTGAGAGGTTGGTCAGGATCCGATTTGAAATCGTTTGAGTATTGTGGAGCGAAAATTTCAAAATTTGCACCACTCTATTGCTTATCTCTTGACATATACGCGTATTTCGTCTGATACTTACACACTTCATCAGTGCCCAGTACTCAACACCACTTGGCACTGATGATGTCTGCAAGTAGTAGATGAAATAAGCGTATCTGTCAAAAGATAAGCAATTATAATGGAATTAAAGTAAATAAACCAGCCCTCTCAAAGCTCTTCTTAAAGGGATTCCGTTAAGAGATTCGACAAAATTAAAAGATTAGGTTATTTAAGTTCTCGTATCTTTCCTGATGTTTTTGAAACTTCATTGAAATTCTTGGAATATCCATACAATTCTCAGTCCTTTTCGAAGGTTTTCGAAATTTTTGAGATATTAATTAATTCAGATGTTAAACCATTAATATAATGCTTTCAATATTTTATTAACTTTCTGAAATTTCATTACATTTCCCGCATTGTCTGACGATCACAGTACTTCAAACTTCTTTTAAGATTCCTGAGCTTTGTTCTTGGAATATCTGTAATGTTCCTGCGATTTTTTTTTTAGTTAATTAAATGTCCCGGAATATCTCAATAGAACAATAGAGCAAGGTTGCAGTGATGAAAATACCCAACACAAAAAATAAATGGCCTGAAAGTTCATGAAATTTCCGTAACTTCCATAAAGTTTCTATAACTTTTCTGATGTTCATGGAACGGCTTTGAAGTTCTCAGAACATTCCCGAAGCTCTTTCCGAAATATATTTAAACATACCAGAACTTTTCTGGGGATTCGTGAAGTTCATGTTAAATTCCTAAAATAGAGTGTTGTGAAATTCGTTGATATTCAACAAAGTTTTCTATTTTTTCTGAAGTTCATTTAACTGCCTTTGGAGGCTTTTTCCTGGTGTTTCTTGAAGTTAATGTTAAATTCTAAAAATAAAATGTTGTGAAAGTCATTGATTTTCATCAATGTTCTCTCTCAATGAAACTATCCTGAACTTCCTTAAACTGCACTTGAAAAATTACCCTTAAAGATCTTTAAACTTCCTCAAAGCTCAGAACTATCTTGTAGATCTCGGTTTTTGAAACTTCTCTGATTGTATCACGGACTGATATTACGGCAACGACTTTTAGCGCAAAACAACGGACAAGAATTGGAACATGGAATGTACTAACGCTAGCCCAACAGGGGAAGCTGGCACAACTCGCCAGCGAGGCTCGACGCATGAAGCTCGAAATCCTGGGACTAAGCGAAGTCCGTTGGCCAAACTTTGGAGAACACAAGCTGCCGTCGGGACAGGTACTACTCTATTCTGGTATTCGAGGTGAAAACGCTCCCCGCCACCGTGGAGTTGGTTTCCTGCTTAGCGCCCAAGCAAATGCGGCGCTCATCAAGTGGGAACCTATCAATGAGAGGATAATCGTTGCCAGATTCAGAACGCGGGTTCGTAACCTAACCATAATCCAATGTTATGCGCCAACCGATGCTGCCGAGTTACAGGACAAAGAGAACTTTTACAGTCAACTGAATGCAGTCGTGGATAAAATTCCGAGAGGTGACATCAAGATCTACATCGGCGACTTCAATGCGAAGATCGGCTCCGACAACACGGATTATGAGCGTGTCATGGGGCGCCATGGTCTTGGCGAAATGAGCGAAAATGGTGAGCTGTTGGCAGAGTTTTGTGGCAATAACGACATGGTGATCGGGGGTTCGCTCTTCCCCCATCGACCAGTGCACAAAGTCACGTGGGTTTCCCGTGATGGACATACCGAAAATCAAATCGACCACATCTGCATCAGCCGAAAATGGAGAAGGAGCCTTCTTGACGTTCGGAACAAACGCAGTGCCGACATCGCGTCTGACCACCATCTCCTCGTTGGAGAGATCCGCCTTCGTATCGCGCGGGTCCAGCGGCGGGAGGAGCGGCTCGGACGGCGATTCAACACACGCCGATTGGAAGATCCAGCAGTAAAAAGGTCATTCGTCGAGGAACTGGAGACCAGAGCTGCGGATATTCCTGATGGTGGCAGCGTAGAAGAGCAATGGACGGCGATCAAGGATGCCTTTACTGAAACGAGTGAAAACAACCTGGGCGAGCTGCGCGCTCAGAGAAAGGAGTGGATCACGGATGACACCTGGAGGAAGATAGAGGAGCGGAGAAATGCAAAAGCCGCGATAGAGCGGGCGAGAACCAGAGGAGCGAAGAACCAGGCCCGCCAACTGTATTCGGCTCTCGAGAAGGAAGTGAAGCGCTCGTGTAGGCGGGATAAGCGAGCGCGGGTGGACTCCCTAGCCGATGAAGGTGAGAAAGCCGCAGCAACAGGCGATATCCGTCTCCTCTACGATATCTCACGACGCCTGAGTGGAGCAAGGATGAATCCTAGGATGCCAGTGAAGGACGCGACTGGTCAGTTGCTCACCGACCCCACTGATCAGCTGAAACGCTGGTTTGAACACTTCGAACAGCTTCTACAAGTTTCGTCGGTCAACCAGCCATCAACATCTCGGCATGAACCGCCAAGAGTGCGACGCATCACTCGCGTCAATTCTGAGGCGCCATCCCTACCGGAGATCGAAGCTGCTATCCGAACCATGAAATCCAACAAGGCTCCCGGGGTCGATCGCATATCAGCAGAGATGCTCAAAGCTGACCCCATGCTATCTGCACAAATGTTGCATCAACTATTCTGCAATATCTGGGACACCGCGACTTTTCCGGCTGACTGGATGCAGGGCGTCTTAGTGAAGGTCCCAAAGAAGGGGAACCCAACTGTATGCGATAACTGGCGTGGCATTATGTTACTGTGTTGTGTTCTCAAAGTTCTATGCAAAGTTATCCTCAACCGGATACAGGAGAAGATCGACGCGACTCTCCGACGGCAGCAGGCGGGATTCCGTGCTGGAAGATCCTGTGTGGACCATATTGTCTCGCTCCGCATAATCTTGGAGCAGGTCAACGAATTCCAAGAGTCCCTTTACTTGGTTTTCATTGACTACGAAAAAGCTAAAATCGTCAACCTCATCGAAGCTCAGTATGAGGCTTTCACGTGCAGGGTGCTGCACAACGGAGCCCTATCTGACCCTATTCGGGTAGTCGCTGGAGTGAGGCAAGGATGTATTCTATCACCGCTACTGTTCCTCATCGTAATCGACGAGATAATGGTTGGTGCGATCGACCGTGTGCCGAACCGTGGGTTGCTCTGGCAGCCTATTACAATGGAGCATCTAAACGACCTAGATTTGGCGGATGACGTTGCTTTAGTATCACAACGGCGTTCTGACATGCAGAGTAAGCTCGACGATCTCGCCGAACGCTCCTCAGCGGCAGGTCTCAACATCAACGTCAGCAAGACTAAATCGTTGGATATCAACACGGGAAATCCATCCAATTTTACGGTAGCTGGTCAGGAAGTGGAGAAGGTTGAAAGTTTCCAATATCTTGGCAGCCAGATAGCGTCGGACGGCGGAACCAAGAGTGACATAGGTGCACGGATCAAGAAGGCAAGGGCTGCTTTTGAGAGTTTACGAAACATCTGGAAGTCAAATCAGATTAGTCTCCGCACGAAGATCCGAATTTTCAACTCTAACGTGAAATCTGTACTGCTGTACGCTAGCGAAACATGGTGCGTATCAGCGGAGATCACACAGAAGCTGCAGGTGTTCATCAACCGATGCCTGCGGTATATAATTCGTGCTTGGTGGCCTCACAACTGGATTTCGAATGCCGAGCTCCATCGACGGTGTCACCAGAAGCCGATATCGACAGAAATTCGGGAACGTAAGTGGAGGTGGGTTGGCCACACTCTACGGAAGAGCGGAAATGAAATCTGCAAACAAGCGCTGGATTGGAATCCAGCCGGACATCGCAGCAGAGGCAGACCCAGGGGCTCATGGCGGCGAAGCCTAAACAAGGAGATTAAGCAAGTCGACCGGAATTTGACCTGGGCCCAGGTCAAGGCGAAAGCAAACAATCGCCCAGGATGGAGATCTTTCACGTTGGCCCTTTGCGCCAGGGATGGCGCTCAGGACACTTAAGTAAGTAAGTTAAGTCTGATTGTTTCGAATATTTACTAAAGTTCCTGGATGTCTCTGAAGTATTTGAAGCTCGGAATTGCGCTATACAGCTCTGAACTACTCTGGATATCTCAAAACATCTAAAAGTTCCTGAAATTTTCCTTAAATTAGTGGCACTATCCTGAAGTTCTATGATACGTAAACAAAAACGTATAAAATCCGACCAACTCAATCAGTTTAAATTTATGTTTTAATTTAGTGGAATATTTTCCTAGTGTTCGATTTTAACACAAAGGGTGGAGCAATAATTTTTCGCTTCGAGAGCGCGAGTTAGCAACCAAGCGGCATGGAGAATTCGCTGACTCCAAAAATTGACGACCGACAACGATCGAGACCAACACGAGCGATGCGATGTAAGCAGTTCTCACTGGACGACCGACGAGACCATTGTAAGATGCAGAAATAGCAGCTAAGTATATTTTTATCGATTGGAAAAATATAATTCAGTTTTAGTAGAGTAGGCCAGTAGAGTGAAGGCTGACTAAAAGTAAATTGGTACGCTCCTCGCGCGCCTCTAGCACGCCTGGGAATAGTGTAGGGAATCGAAAATCTTTGACAGCGGTTTGTTTACACTTCTATTGAGAACGACTGGTGCAAGTTTGATCAAAGTAGTCTATCGCGTTCAGAAATAACGTCAAATGGAACTCGAAAGAAGAAAAAAATATTGTGCATTAACACCAGGAAAATCCGGAGTGGTCCGGTTCCAAACTGGCTAAAGTGTTGAAGATGCCGAAAACAACAGTTTGTCGAGTGCTCAAAACGTACAAGGAAACCCTGAGTATGGAAAGGAATCAGCGGGCCTACGAAAAAACTGGAACCAGGGATCGTCAGCTGCGCAGGAAGGTGTTGAGGTACGTTAAAGCCAACCCCGGTCTTTCGATCCGAGATGTGGCCAGAAGGTACAACACCAATCTTAAAACGGTGCGGAACATCCTTTCCAGGGAAGGATACAAGTCGTACAAAGCCAGTAAACATCCAAACCGACACATGAAGCAGAATTCCGTGGCCAAATAGCGTGCAAGGCTCTTGTACGACCGTGTTTTGACGAAACACAAGGGCTGCACTTTGATCGATGACGAAACATACGTCAAACTCGATTTTAAGCAGCTTCCCGGTCAAAAGTCTTACATCACGACTGAACGTGGAAGATTCAAGTTCGTGTTTGTCGACAAGTTCACAAAGAAGGCCATGATTTAGCAAGGAAAAAAATAAGGAAAAAGTGAGTTAGTTAGTCTTCATCTATGTGATTCCTAATCTTCTATTCGTTGTCCCATAGTTTGAATTAGTTAAGACTAGGGTTCTGATGCATGGTTATTATCGGTGTCATTGCTTAATGTTATAGCTAAGGAATCCAATTTTGAATGACATAGGGGCATCCCAATGTAGTGTGCTCTCACTCTTCGAAGGGTAGAAATAGCGGGACCTTTCAATTAGAATCGATGCCTTACGCCGAATACGTCATAATTTCTCAATAGTGATGAAGTAATACGACATGCACTACACTAAGGACTTGAGATTTACTACAATAGATCAAAATACTAGTCGCAGTAGTTTTATGTCCTGAACGGAGAAAAAAATAGTCTCGGATGCTTGAACAAATGCTGTGTTCCAGAATCTTAAAACCAAAGAACCAAAGAGCCAGTCAACCAAACGGCATTCGAATTAATGACCTGTCCTAATAATTTTGCTTTCAACCTCTCGACTTGCTTTACAAAATTTAGAATGAGTCGCAAAGCCCTGTAAACAGATTGCTCCAACTACTAAACATCGATGAACGTTCGAAGCCCATGCACACAGCCACACAAACACACTCACTGATCGAACATTCTTCCAACTTCCCAACAACATTTTCAACAACCAAGTCGGTCTGCCTCATCATGCTGATCCTGTTCCGTTCTGCCCGTATTCCAACGTAGAATGCCGTCCAACAACCATCGCATTCCGAAGCACAGCACGGAAAGTCCTGCTGGATGGTCACTTTGTCTGGCTTTAGTCCGTTCTAATATGCAAATGAATTTCATTTTGAAAATAGCACACGTAATCTTTCAATAAATATCCATTCACCGAAAACCTGTCTGCCGTATGCCGTTGGCTGGTCTTCTCCGATGTTATTTACCAATCAGAGCAGTTCCACGCGAAATGGGTATATGACCAGATTCTTTCCAGATAAATGAGTTCAGACAGTCTTTCCAGATAAATGAAACTTTGTCTAGGTTTTCGACAGAGGGATGGGGGGATATGAATTATCCATAGATATTTAGAGCATTTTGGCTCGAGCGTCATATTTTCAAAGGGCAGGGTCATGAGTTCTATATTTGAAAAAAAAGTCCAATCTCAAAAACTATTGATTGCACCGAAATGATATCTAAAGACGAGCTGTAGGGGATTGATTGTAAGACGCAAAATAATATTACAATTTTTTAAATAAAATAAAAACTTCAATCCAAATTTTTGAAAAACGGGTTTCAAATGTAAAGTACGAATTTTAATCACTTATATGGATTTCTGAAGTAATTTTGAACAAACATGGTAATGTCGTACATCTTTCTTAACGCAGCCAAATTTTTTTTTTAATATAATTTAGAATGAAGTATTTTTAATGAAGTGAAAAAGGTCAATTATTTTTTCAGTGTATATTTTTTCACGCTTTGAAATTAATTCTCTGTAACTAGTCCTCACATACGATTTCGGTACAATAAATAGTTTTTGAGATACGTTCCAAAATGGTGCCTATTAAAATACAAACGCCCTTTTTAAAATATGATGCTTCAGCCAAAATGGAAGCTATGGAAGATTCATTTTCTTTCCCATTTAAAACAAAGACAAAGTTTCATTTAAATCGGAAAAGTTCGAGTCAGATTTCCGCTTTTCCAGGAAGATTTCTCGTGGAACTGCTCGTTCAGAGGGAGCGTGTGGATTGTATGTAGGCCAACACGGGTGCACGTATTTAGAAAGGCATCGGATGTATACCATCGCTGGGGAGTTGTGCAGGGAAATTTTATCGTACCACAGTCCCCCTACGTTGAGATCCTGTTTTGGGAAATGGATTTAAAATGATGTTGCACTTTCTGGAATGTTTCGTCCGGCGGCGTTGCTCTCATGTCGGCCAAAAGCGGTGAATGCTTAAAAGAAATACATAGCACCAGTTCTCATCTTTAGAACTTTGAGTAATACGTGAACGTGTTTGACTTAGATAATGACCAAGTTATATTTTGAGTACACTCAGGTCTTTTTTTGCACGGAGAATATTTAGATGTAGTTTTTTTAATATTTAAAAAAAAGTGATTTTATGCCATTTGTAATTCACTAATAAATAATGTATTAATTTCTTTTAGTTTTATTTATGTCTTTGATTTTATTGGTTATTCTCTATGTGTTTTGAAAAACAATTTGTAAGAAGAAATATAATCTTAACCTTTTAACAGTTTTTTAAATAATTCAATTCAACCATCGTACCAATGAAATTATTGATGGGTTCATTGGCATTACAGTTGTACGTGGCATGAAGATGGGTAATTATGGTGTTTTGTATCATTCTTCCAGAGTGTTAGGGAGTCTCGTGAAAACCGTAAAGTGTCTGTTGTGTACAGTAGGAACCTGGAAATATGGAACCGATCCTTGAAATACTCCAGCAAGAAGAAGTAAGACAGTACGAAATCTTCCATAAGTTTATTTTAACTACATATCAGTGCCAACATTTCAAAGGGGCGTAATTGCATTTGTAAACAATGGCTTTGGTCGTCGGTTTCTCGCGAATAAAAGCGCACCTATGAAAAATAATGACACAAGCAGGTAGATGAATGTTTCTTCTACCAGCTAGCATTGATATTTTGGAGGGGTGAGATTTCATTCGCAAGAAATTGATGGCTAAAGCCATTGTTTACAAAAGCAATTTTTTTTCCTCTGTTCGGGACATAACACCACTGCGACCAGTAATTTGATCTATTGTAGTATATCCCGTGTCCTTAGTTTAGTGCATGTCGTATTACTCCATCACTATTGAGAAATGATGAAGTATTCGGTTTTGATACAGTTGTCATTCTTACCTTCATCGCAAGGAATCGATTCTAACTGAAAGGTTCCGCTATTTATACCCTTCGGAGTTGGAACACCCTCCAAAGGCGCGCCCCTTTGGCAGTCAAAATTGGATTCCTTAACAACAAAAACAAGCTATGACACCGATAATGACCATGCATCAGAACCCTAGTCTTAACCACTTCAAACTAGGGAACAACGATTAGAAGATTAGGAATCACATAGATGAAGACTAACTAACTCATTTTTCCCTTGTTTCAAGATCATCCTCGGTCCAGGCAACCCGAGAACTTATCACTATCAACAAGGCATAAAAAGTAACAAGGACTAAGATGTGTTCCTTTGATTACTGAAAAATCCTGTTCCCCTAGTTTGAAGAAGTTAGGACTAGGAATCGGTGGTAGATCTTACATCCCGTAACGTACCACGAAAAGGTGATCTACCCACGTTACGGAGCAATTACGCCCCTTTGAAATGTTGGCACTGATATATGCATGGATTTTTCTCCCATGAAAAAGATGTGGCCAGCTCAATGAATTGATTTATTTTTATTTTTGATGTTAAATTACCAGGAAAAGAGAAATAAATGTTGTTTGATTGAAATATGCAATTCAAATTTATTTGAATTTATTAGGATTTACTGAAATCTCGGCACAATTTATAAGAGATTTTGTGCTTCGATTTCAGTTTTACCGTGCTGAGGAATCAGTTTGCTTAAACCGAGATTTTCGGCAAACCACACAAGCTGTCATGTCATTTTTTCCCAAACCAAGATTAACGGCAACAACTTGACGACTGTGCGGATCTCGGCAAAAAAAACCTAAGTGTGCAGATAGTGACCTCCCCCGTTATGAATATTTCAAATTAAAAATATTGTTTATGTTCATGGAGTATAAATAATAATACTTTTTTTATTTTTCCTTTCCTTTTCCTTCAGTGCCAACATTTCAAAGGGGCGTAATTGCATTTGTAAACAATGGCTTTAGCCGTCGTTTCCTCGCGAGTAAAACCTCACTCATGAAAATTAATAACACTAGCAGGTAGATGAATGTTTCCTCTACCAGCTAGCATTGTTGATTTAGAGAGGTGAGCTTTTAATTGCGAGAAATCGACAGCTAAAGCCATTGTTTACAAAAGCAATAACGCCCCTTTGAAATGTTGGCACTGTTTTCTTCTCCCTCTTTTCTTTTCAGAAAGCGCGTAATGGCGCCAGTGTTTGAAGTTTTCACTGTTCACTGAATAATTCACGTGTATTTCCGTAACCGTTGAACCCCCATGTGTCAGTAAACTAAACTGATTTCCTTGTATCGGCGAGACGACGAATCATGGCACATAGAGAAATAGAGAAAACTAAATCTTGCTTCATCGATGATCAAATACGTTCACATAAACGATTTACTACTGACGGTATTATCGAAAGAATCTTCAAGCTGGGCTTAGGCTAGGCAAGTCAAATGATCAACTCAGTTGAATTCAATTGGCTTGAAAAGTTGAGCCTGGTTCAATTTTTTTTTTTTTCAATTCAAGTGAGTTGATCAAGTCAGTTGAATGGCATGGTTTACACGTTCAATTCGCGTTCAAGTCAGTTGAATTCAGCTGACTTGATCAATTGACTTGCCCAGTCTAAACCCAACTTTATACACGTGTGTACCATTCGGCAAAGATTGTATGCGTTAGTTTCTGTTCATGATACATCTGCGTATCGCAGTATTACACTGGCGAATGGTTCATATTCAGCAACATGTAATGACACTGAATATGGATGGTCATTAGAGTGATGCAAAATTTGAAATTTTCGCTCCATAATACTTAAATGATTCCAAATCGGATCCTGACTAACCTCTCAAAATTTGAACCCATTTGGTGAGAAACTGAGATGGCGAGAGAAGAAGTTTGTATGGGAATTACTATGGTAAAACCAAGATTTTAGTTCATGTCTATCTAATAATTCACCATACCCAGACAACCAGAAGTCGTATAACAATGTACAGACAGTATCGTAAATAACTGCTGTTTAAGTCAACATCGCATATAAGTATGACATACATCGCATTATGTTTAAGTTAAAACGTATAGAATGCAAATTTCCGACTTATATGTGACGAATAATTTTTCCATCGTACTGTTTCACAAATTAAATCGGATTACATCGTAAGGCTTTTCAAATGGTATTTGTTATTACAGATTAAATCGTATATAATGTCAAATCAACTCGTTGAAAAAGAAATTAAAATTTGCACGTATATGGCCTCCACTTTTGTAGGTATAGGCCCTGTTTTTGCATTCTATACGATTTGTTTGTTTATATATAAGGTTGCAAATCACAGAAACAACTTTGAATATACGTGCATTCTGGTTGTCTGGGTATCGGTCTGCACTTGTAAGCTACAACTTTGCTGAAGACCACTTGATTAAATGCAAGGATCGAAAGTTATCAATGGTTCAATGCGCTCATGTCTTATGATCATGCTCAATCAACTGCTCAGCAGGCAACATTGGTGTTTCTGGGGCGTTGAATAGGACACAAAAATCATGGCTACTATGTCACACTGCAAAATACAGTGTTGCCTACAGAGCAGCTGCTTGATCATGTCATAAGTTACCCAATCTCTTTAATAATTAAAAACTTTTTCCTGTCTTGTTTTACATAGAAATGATCTTGAGCAAAGTTGTAGCTGAGAAAATTTTCTATAAGAATGGCTATCGAACTGTTTCGCAGCTCAGTATGGAAAAAGAATAGAAGGCAATGAACAAAAAGTTGCGATTTCCCATAGTAATTTACATGTAAACTTCAAATGGCTTGTGCGAAGTATGTTTCTAACCAAATGAGTTGTAGCTTTGGGAGGCTAATCAGGACTCAATTTGAAACCATTAAAGCACTGTGGAGCGAAAAAGTCATATTTTGCATCAGTCTAATGGTCATAAGCTGTTGCATAAAGTGAACATTAACTTCGAATTGCGTGGGTTATTGGGGGAAATTTTGTATTGCCATGTTTCTAATTTTGCGTATATGTTCTTAAGAAACATATACAGCAAAACATAATGTCTAGTATCCCTCATGTTCTTGACTGGATTTTCTTAATCGGTCGGAATGTTAAGGCCTCGTCCACTGTTGTGGTGGTGTGGTATGTGCTAGCATGTCAAAACATCATGACGACATTCCTCTCACGCCACAAAACATGCACACCAGCAGCGTTGCCAGTATTCCAGATTTATCTGGAATTTCCAGAGTTGGTTGGAAATGCTAACATGAAGCTTTAGTGTGATGATTTATTAGCTAGAGAATGATCTTTAGAAGAGGGTAGGTGGATAGTTCCGTTAGAGTACGGCAGTGTGAAAATTGAATAGAAGTTGAAAATGAGCGAAGGGCCATTAATGCGAAAGTTTTTGAAGATAGACGCACATTTTTGCCTGACACTATTTCGTCACACATTTTTTGTTGATTTGCACCTCAGTATATGTAGTACACAAAAACGCCATGCATGTATGTTGTGGGATAAAACAATTGGCAAAAAATACATTAATTTTTTTCAGTAGCTCCACCATTAGTTTTAAGCAGAGAAGAAAGTGAAGATTGCATTTTATGATAACGCAACAGGCAGTTGTTTTACCTGTCAGAAGACGGTACTTTAAATATTGAACAAAATGTTGGTTCATATGTCAACGAAATAGGGGAGGAAGGAATATAACGATCATACAGGGTTTAAGCACCTCTTTGTTCTTCAATTTGGAGGACAACCCTAACATAAAATTACCATGCATC
Source organism: Ochlerotatus camptorhynchus (assembly GCF_037179485.1). Classification (NCBI taxonomy): domain Eukaryota; kingdom Metazoa; phylum Arthropoda; class Insecta; order Diptera; family Culicidae; genus Ochlerotatus; species Ochlerotatus camptorhynchus. Next base: position 378,455 of record NW_027040859.1, on the reverse strand, counting down.
ATCATTAGGTACTTTGCAGCGTGTCCGTAGAATGATTGCAAAATAGAATACTGTGACTTTTCTCAAACTAAACGTATGGTCCCAATAAGTAGGTGCTTAGTATAACATTAATTGAAAATTAGCTACAACATTAATTGAAATTCAGCTATTGAATTTCAAAGTCAGAGCAAAAGCTTGTATACAGGTTCTCCACATGTTTAATGTTTTGATAGTAAACATCATAGTTTAGTACACCAGTGCAAGTTGAAACAGTACGTATATCTCTTTGGAAGTGAATATTCACTGTAAATATTTTCGAAAGGCATTGTGTACAACCGCAAACTATATTAGTAATAATTTCAGTGATTATTCACTTCCGCTAAGAGCTACATCTACCGTTTCAACTTCCCCACGCGTTTCTACTTGCCCCGGTGTAGGGTAATGGATTTTGGTTGGACCTATTCATGTCATTTTCGCACTGCGTCTAAATGTATGCCGTGTTTTTTTCTATGAATATTACATATGGAAATGAAAAATGTGTGTTTGGTGAAAAAGTCTAACTTTCTAGTTTCTAATAATACTAAAAAATGAACAATGTTCTCAAAATAGGATTTTATTGAAACGTGGGCTCGTAATCACACAAGCATTCCTGAGTAATTGCGCTTTTTTTTGGGTTCTTTAATTTTAAAAAAGTGTCTCGATTTTTATACATCATCTGAAAGAGCTTCGTTTTTTAGCACAACGATATTTTTTTCGAAACCGTACACTTTCATCTCGATTTTTAAATCAAAGATTAAAACAAAATATTAACTCCACTGTTTGACACTAAACTAAAAAAAATTACAGCTCGCTCACATGCAAAGTCCTACTGAGGGGCGCTAAGATGGTGATATTTGCTAATGTAATCGCACTTATTTAAAATAGTTCCAGTGCTCCAATTTTGATCAAATTTCGGATTTCGGTTGCATGTTTAATGTAAATTACGAATATGCCTTTACCTCAATACCCTTAAAGAAACCAATTGGATACAGTAGATAGAGCTTCTTTCTCTATGATGCGCGTTATATGCATTTGGGTTAACATCCGACGCCCCTCCTTCTTTACATATTCTGCACAAAAAATACTTTGTAATCCCCGCCCCTGACAGGATTTCCCACCCTTTTTTTATGAATGGGGCGGGGCAGAAAGTATCTTTTGTGCAGAATATGTAAAAAAGGATGGACTTTGGATGTTTATCTAATTGCATATATAGAGGTACCAGATATGTTTGACAGTCAGACAGTCCGGTATTTGCTCGCTCTGTCGAGTTGTTCGATAGTTATTCCAAACGTTTATTCGCGTCGTCATTAGTGTTGGTCGCATCGTGTGATGGGAAGACAGCGCTCCCGGAGCAGGCTCCGTGAGAAAGCGGAAAAGAAGAACAGTGATGAGGGTAGCTTGAGTGTACCTATTTCGAATACGTACGCTACTCTTCCCACCGATGTTGGAAATACCACCTCCGCCACGGTGAAGCGATCCAAGAAGAGGAAGAAAAACCAAGGCCAGTCCGATGGTGCGAGTGGACGTGATGACGTCACAGCAACGAACGCCAGCGACATCGGTGATTTCGGCGACACCATCGACAACAAAAATTCTGCCTGCCCGAGTGCGGCAAAAGTGAAGCTACCTCCATTAGTAGTAAAAAATGCTCATCTTAATGAGCTCATCGCGGATCTAGTGACGCTCGGCGTAAAAGCCGAATACAAGTTGGGCAGAGTCGGCACCAAGGTGGTGCTCCGTACCAAAGCGGAGTATGACTTGGTCGTCGCCCACCTGAGGACTTCCAAGGTGGAATTCTTCACCCACGACATTCCCGGTGAGAAACCATTCAAGGTCGTCATCAGGGGCCTACCAAACTTCGACCCGAAGTTTATCGAAGCTGAAATCAGGGACCGGTACAAGCTGGCCCCAAGTGCCGTCTATCGGATTACAAGAAGAGACGAGTATGTGAAGGCGTATCCGGATTGCCTTTTCCTGGTACACTTCCAGAAGGGAACGGTGACGCTCAACGCACTGAAAGCCATCCGCTCCATCAATTGCATCATCGTCCGCTGGGAGCCATACCGTGGCGGCCATCGCGATGTGACTCAGTGCCAACGGTGTCTGAACTTTGGACACGGCACCCGCAACTGTAACATTAAGCCACGCTGCGGCAATTGCGCTCAAGACCACGCCACTTCCGACTGCCCTGCGGATGAAGCCGTGGCGTTAAAATGCGCCAACTGTGGTGGTGCTCACCAAGGTTCCGACAGACAGTGCTCCAAACGCGAGGACTTCAAACGCATCCGAAAACAGACGGCAGTTAACAACCAACCAGGACGCAAGAAGGACAAAGTCCCGGCATTTCGGACGGAGGATTTCCCGCCTCTTTGTGCTCCTCAGCAAAGGCAAGCGAATTCGCGGGTGCATTCCGCTCAAGCAACTTCTGGTGATTCTGCTGGCCAAAGCTCTCCATCCCCCCCTGGATTCTGGAAACAACCACCAGCGCAAAACAACAACCCCGATCTGTTTTCAGCGGATGAACTGATGGAAATTTTCGTCAACATGACCGGTGCTCTACGTAAGTGCCGCAATAAGCCCGAACAGATCCAAGTGCTCGGTAAGTTCATCATCCAGTATGGTGTCTAAACCGCTAACCATCGCTACTTGGAACGCTTGCTCTGTAAGAGCAAAACAGATTGAGCTTGCCGACTTCCTCCGCAAGCATAGCATCGACGTGGTTCTTCTAACCGAGACCCACCTAAAGTCCGGTGACAGCTTCTGGTTGCCTGACCACAACATTATCCGGCTTGATCGCACCAGCTCCAGGGGGGGGGGGGGGTGGTGTAGCGGTCATCGTCAGAAAGGAAATCAAGTTTTGTACTCTGCCCCACATCCGCACTTCTATCATCGAGGCCATTAGTGTGGAGGCGGAATCACCAACTGGAAACGTCCAGTTCATCGCTGTTTACTGCCCACGCCAGTGTACCGCAAGCAACGGATTAGGAATCCAATTCAAGAAGGACCTGACCGCCATCACCCGTACTAGCTCCCGATTCATCGTTGGGGGCGACCTGAACGCCCGCCATGAAGCTTGGCGGAACTACCAGAGGAATCGAAACGGATGTCTATTGTTCGACCACGCACAACATGGATTGTACACAGTGCAATTTCCGGACGAACCAACTTTCATCTCTCCGGCGGGTAATCCCTCCACGCTGGACTTTTTCCTGTCAAACATCGGACTATCCAAGCCGGAGGCGCACAACGATCTCAGCTCCGACCACCAACCGGTGGTGACTGAAGTCGGTGTCAATGTGGTTCCTGCTAGAAGCTGCCTGCGTAAAGACTACCACCATGTCAACTGGGTGCAGTACGGACGAATGATGGACAGCAACATCGATGAAAATCCACTACTCAACACCGTAGATGACATCGACCGGACGTTGGAAGAGCTCCAACAGGCCATATCCATGGCTGACGAGACATACGTTCGACAAGTTCCTGTGAGGGGCAAGTTTGTTGCTATTGATTCCCACACCCAATTACTGATTCGGTTGAGAAATGTTCGTAGACGCCAGTTTCAGAGGACTGGAGATCTGGGCAAAAAACGTGAAATGGCCGATCTGAATAGGCAGATTGCTTCCAGAATGGACTCACTCCGAAATGAAAGTTTCGGGCGTGTTGTCCAGAATCTGGATGACCGCTCCAGACCATTCTGGAAGGTAGCCAAGGTCCTGAAAAATCATCCCAAACCCGTTCCACCTCTCAAAGTCGAAAATGATGACGATCGGCTTTTAATTACCCCACAGGAGAAAGCAGATGCGATCGGTGAGCATGTCGCTTCATCGCATTTGCTTGGCTCGACTATCCAAAGTCCGCTCGATGATCAGGTTGAGCAATGCGTTTAGAACCTAGATACCTCCCCTTGTGTCGTGCCTCCGGCGGATATGATTACAGTACAACAAATTTGCTCAGCGCTGAAATGCACCAAGAACATGAAGGCTCCCGGGTTTGACGGTATATTCAACTTGATCTTGAAGAGACTCAGCATGAAAGTGCAGTCTCTTCTAACCGCTATCTTCAATAGATGTTTGGAACTGCACTACTTTCCAAGCATCTGGAAAGTAGCTAAAATCATACCGATCCGCAAACCCGGTAAGGATCCAACATTGTCTTCAAGCTACAGACCAATCAGCCTCCTTTCAGCGCTGAGCAAATTGTTCGAGAAACTCATTCTCAATCGTTTGCTCAAGTTTGTCGAGGAAAGCAACATTCTCCTTCCGGAACAGTTTGGATTCAGAAAGGGGCACTCCACCAATCATCAGCTAGTACGGGTGTTGAATAACATCCGAAGTAACAAAGCTGTATCCAAGTCCACAGCCATGGCCTTGTTAGACGTTGAAAAGGCGTTTGACAATGTTTGGCATGATGGACTTGTGTAAAAGCTTTGTAACTTCAACTTTCCTTTACATCATCAAAATCACCCGTAACTACCTCCAGCAAAGGTCGTTTAAGGTATCGTTGAATGGTTGTCTCTCAGACACGTTTTCGATCCCAGAAGGAGTCCCGCAAGGTAGTCTGCTGGGCCCCTTGCTTTACAGCATTTACACTTCCGACATTCCTCCCCTCGGTGACGGTTGCGTGTTTTTCCTGTTCGCAGATGATACCGCAATAGCCGTCAAAGGAAGGATGCCTCGAGAAATAACGAACAAACTTCAACGATGCCTTAACGCCTTTGCTGATTATGCCACCACGTGGAAAATTAAAATCAATCCCTCCAAAACACAAGCGATCATGTTCCTACATCGGCAATCGCCCAAACTGAAACCGGCTCCATCTTGTACTGTAATCATGGATGGCACAAGGGTTGAGTGGTCTACCGAAGTTACCTATCTCGGGATGTTGTTCGATGAAAAGCTCCTCTTCCGTTCGCATGTGGAGAAAACCGTAGTCAAGTGTTCTGCCTTGGGTTGGTGTATGTTTCCGCTGATTTGCCGCAGATCCCGCCTCTCAAGGGTGAACAAACTGGCCGTCTACAAACAAATCATAGCACCTGCGATCCTCTACGCAGCTCCGGTGTGGGAATCATGTGCACAGACTCACAGGAACAAAATCCAGGTCGCTCAGAATAGAGTGCTGAGGATGGTTCTTGATCGTCCTTTCGACACTAGAATATCAAATTTACACGAAGAGGCAGGCATTGCCAAAATAGATTCCAAAATTAACGAAATTAAGACTAAATTTGCACAAAAATGTAATTTATCAGAACATGCTTTGATAAGCAATTTGTATATAGTAGGTTAGGTGTACATAGTAGTTGTAGGTTAGTTGTAGTTGTAAATAGTAGTTATAAGTAGTCTCCTTTTTCAAATTTTCAAACAAACCAATCCCACCAAGGTGGTCATTCTCTAAAACAGGCCTGATAGGACTAGGAACTGTAATTAATAATAATTGAAATTTCACAGGAAAAAAAGTTGAAAAGACGCATCTGTGTCACTTGATAAGTTATACATGTAAACCACACAAATTCAAGAAATATAGATCATTTAAGTAAGTTTGACAGTCAGTTGGTGGTAAATCACCCACAGAATAACATCAAAATATTGTGAGCGATTTTTTTTTCTCAAATTCGAAGCTCTCTGGGCAGTAATTGGGTAAAAAAATGAACGGAATTATTTTTTTTTACTACATTGTAGTTTGCTTAACAATTATTTCCCGGAAAAAAGTGATCGTTAATGTCCATGTTTTTTTTCAGATTGTTGTTATGGGAAGGGTTTGCATAAATAACTTTTCCACGTTTCGTATTAGGGGCTGCTCATTAACTACGTAGACAACTTTTTGGGATTCTTGCAACCCTCCCTCTCCCCCTCGTAGTTAATGAACAGCCCCTTAGTTGAACGGGACCCAAGTCACCTTTAACCACTGACTTGCTCCTGCTTACTGCATGACCAAGCGCCACGCCGTCCGAAGCGGTAATGAGTAGAAGCGCGACAGCAGTGCTGTTTTATATCTTTTCAGAACGATGTGCAACCAAGTGGTACTCGATTATGATGACTGGGTTTGGGAAAAACGCTTATTTCATTAAAACAGTGATAAAATTATCATTTGTACATTTTTCAAAAGTTTTATTACAGAAAAATTGGAAAAATATTTATTTCAGCAGGTTCGTAATGTAATATCCTATCGATTGGCGTATTTGGATTTTAATTTCATATATAAATGACAAAGTTACAAGCGTTCAAAACCTAACACTACTTCACCACACATATTTTTTGATATGCACCCCAGTATAGTCGACAAAGACGTAGTTCTACGTCATAAAATCTTAATTTAAAAAAAGAATATCGAGCCAGGATTTGTTTTCTATGTTTGAAGTTTTTGTTTAGATTTTGGTTATAATTTATTTTAATCCTTGATTTATAAAAATCAAAATTTCAATAAGGAAGAATCCTGGACAGTTTTTGGTTTCTCTAAATTGAGCTTTGGAAAATAAGCAAGGTTTTTGAATCTAGACAACCACCAGGACTTTGAAGTATGTTTGTGAAATTTTTGAGAATAAATAATTAGAATTGTAAGGGGAATTTAAAGGCATCTGGTAATTTTCAGCTTTTTCTGTGAATATTGAGTTACCTTTGCAGTCTCAAATATTTAAGAATTCTGAATTGGCATAGATTTCAGAATTTTAAAGTAATTTTGAAAATAGTTTACAGTGAAGTGTGAGCATGCAGTCTGTGCAACCTCTGGTTGAAGACGGCGTCAATTGTCTTTTAAAAACTCTGATGACAATTGCATGGAGATTTTGTGAAGAAAGCGAATAGTTTGAATTCAGAAGAGAAATCTTTGAAAATTCTTAATTCTTAATTTACAAATCGTGAGAATAATTTCGGTATTCGGTCCGATGTTTCTATGGAGATTAATTTTTATAAAAAAAAAATCTAGCAATTTCTGGAAGACTTTAAAGGCCATTTTGGCAAAGTACTTAAGTACTAAGAAATAATAAAGTGGATTTCAAAACAATTCTGACCTTACCTACAAAGCAGTTCAAAGGGTAAGTCTGAGAAAAATGTGATGGTTATTCTGAAGAGTGTACCAAGAAAATTATTAAGAATATTCTGGTACTGCATCAAATAGTAAGGGCTAAATTGACTATAGGTTAAAAAAAAAAATTCATCCCATCAAATTTGCTTGATTCTTTGCTGCATCAGAATCCTAAAAATATGTTCTGAAGTGTTTTACCAACAATTTTGAAATGCTGCGTAATGGATATTTAAACTTTTGGGTACACTGTGTCAATACTTTTCTTAACTTTCGGACGATTTTAGCAATGCTAACAAGTTTGCTTTAACGGCGCCGGTGGTGTTCATACTGACAGATTTTTACCGGATATTGGCACATAACTTTGATTTCACCAGCATTATGTTAAAAACAGGGTTTATTGGAGCATTCCAGATTTTTTCAGATTTTATATTTTAACTGGCCAGATTTTCTGATAATGACCTGGCACAGTACGTTGTTCTAGTAACTTCCGATTACACTAGTGGAGTACACGTAGCATGTGGGATTTGATTTAATTGGTTTCAAAATGGAATACTCCGTGATCCCGGCGATATAGGAAGTTACTGTCTTCGGCAAACATTCTCAGGTTACTAAGATTTTTAGGATGGCGGACATATAAGTTCAGAGTTCAGTCACTAGGCGGCGTAAGTTTATATATGAAATTTACCATGTGCTATTTACATATATCTCACGAACCCTAACTTTCATGGAAAAAAACAGTCCTCAACAATTTAAAATTGTTTAAATTATTATTTATTTAAATTTTCTCATGAAAGTCATCTTCAAGAGACTTTTAAAACTCTTCAAGGCAAATGTTTTATAACTTGTTGCCTGTATCTCTTCTAATTAAAAAATATACCCAAATATAGTAAAAAATATGGATAAATTCAAATTCATTTTATACGAGTTTAAAAAATAAGATACCTCCAATTTATTATATCCATATTATTGAGAATAACATACGCCCTTTCAAATGCCGTAAAAAAACTTTTTTTTTGTTTGCCCCAACCAGAGATATTAACATTTGAAAAGCGCATATTTTAAGTATAAAAACGTCAATAACTCTTGATCGGCGAAAGATATTGACAAGCTTTGTGCAGCAAAAATTTGCGCCTTCTTAAGATCTAAAAGTTATCTGAAGACACCTTTGCTGAGAAATTCGAAATAAGAAAAATAGAGCAAAAAAAACTGTTTTTTTAAGAGCCACCCTAACTCAATTCAAGAAAATAGCTCTTACCGGCCAATTTAAGATATACAAAAAAGTTGTTTTCAACAAAGTTGCTTGAAATTAGCCCAGCTATAACTTTGCCCAGTAATGTATACCTTAATTTATTCAAACAAAAAAGTTAGATTTTTAATTTTAATGATAATAAGAACCACCCTAGAATGCATTATCATAAAAATGAGGGCCTAACTATAAGGAACAACCTTATAGAAGAGACTTTTGGTCTAAAGTTTCAATTTCAGACTCAAAACATATCATTCCATCTAAATCTGCATTCTGGACCACTGTGCATTGTGATTTATTACAATTGACCGAATACATCTCTGCCCCTCCCCGGCTATCCTAAGAAATATGTTTGTGTTAGTCACAAGCGTTAATGAAATCTGGAATCACATCGGAATCTGATAGATCCCATCAGGTTTTGCTCAGTCGGCAAAAACTGTCACCACTAGGCCACCGAGCCCCTCACATCACGAAAAACCACGATGATTGACTGTGTTTTCGAACCCGGACAAACACCCAAAGAACACACCTCTACGATCGCTATAAACACCATGCTCGTGTTTTAGTATCATATTTCGATTATCACTCTAAATGCAAAAAAATAGCCATTTACATAGAATGAGCTTTTCGGAACGATTCAACCATACTTTTGGTTCGATCGCGCGTAAAATTGCACCACTAATATCGTTCATCTTTTAATAAGTCCCGACCGAACTCTACTACGTATTTTAAACTCTCTTTCGTCTCAAAATCACATTACACCATACAAAGCACCAATATTAAAGAGAATTAAGAAGAAGAATTCTCCCAGAAACGAATTTCACGCCAACTCCACCAATACAATTTCGTGACAATATCAAAAAAAAAAAAATCAAAACAGTACTCTCTCAATCAATCATGGTATGTATTCGAAATCAATTTTAAGGTCATTCTGTAAGTTATCATTAAGCCTGCTTCATTGGTGTGCTTGTTAAAAAATCTTTTGTTTTAAACCAATTTTGAAAGTAGACCCAAACTGATCCAATAGTTTTCCAATCAAAAAGTGTTGGATACCAGTTTTGTAATGGGTAAATATTCTTTGTTTTAACAAGAATGAAAAAAAAAATGTTTATATAACATTGTTGGATTATCCAAATCAACCTGGATACCTGATCTAGAAGTTCTGCAGACTCAACAAAGTATACGATGATTGGACTTAATAATAGAATGGGTAAACCTTCGTGATGCCCAAGATCGTAGTAGGCCGCGCAACAAAGTTGACCTGTTATGTTTTTTCAGCTGTTTTTTTCGCTTTAATTTTTTTTTTCATTTTATGAACTTTTGAAATGCGTTTGATGATTTCAAAAGTGTTTTCAGTGTTCGTGATCCAGGCTTTAAAAATGTATTTTAGTCGAGGGGAACCGATTCCGGAAAAAAATTAGTTTTATAGTGCCCTGTTGTGTGTGTTTCTTGAGGAGAAGGCGTTACTTCTCTGGAACCGACTTACCGGCAAAAAGGATATCTATAGAGTGCGCGAAAAACCGTGAATTACATTGAGTGATGTGGTTAAGTGTCGAAAAATAAGATGAAAAATGCAGTGACTTTTTCGATTTCTATAAATGGACATAGGGGAAATAGCTCTCATGTTGGCCTATGGATCTAAGATTGGGTGCATCGCTAAAAATCTGCAATTCATCAATTTAATCTAGATGAACGCGTCATTGGGACGGTACTAATTGATATTTTTGGTCACTATTGAAAATTTAGTCGATTGCTGAATTTATGTATGGGCCCAAAATATGGACATTTAGGCCGACATTACATCAATTTCCCCTATTTGGTAAAATGTAGGCGTTGAAACAACTCTGGTGTCAAAAGCCACTCCTTTTAACTGTAAATAAATTCTCCGTGCTGTTAAGCTTTGCAAAACAAATTTGTCTACTCATACGAAACACGAGCCGTTTCTACAATTTCCTAATCCCTTTCCAGTTTTTACCGGAGAACATCCCTTAATTTCTTCCTCCTTCTCCGTCAACACAAAATGCGATTAGTTGCTCGCTCTGTCTGGAAAAAAATCTACTTCCGTTTTTGCTTTTTCTTATTCCTGTTCACGTCTACGGCGTACCTTCCTTAGATAGTTGTTCCGTCTGGAGCAAACAGACGATATATTTGAGCCGGCTCCTAACGTCGTCGCGTTTCGATATAGTTAGATGATTTTAGACCTATAATCACCATCAACTTTCCTCCGAGGCACTTTTCGATCAAATTCTTCATCCGAAAAGTCCTCGGGGGGTCAAAGGGTTAACGACAAAAGCAATCAACCGAAGAAGAGTCAAGCCTTTTGTGGATTATAATGGTGTGTACCCATCTGGGCTTTCCATTTGTGAGTGAAATAATAGACAAACGATTATGCTTTGGCCTTGGATTTGCGCACCGTTAATTCCTCCTCCGGGATTCGGAAAAATTGAAATCGATATAATATTTTACTGGCGCCATGATTTGCACCACTGGGGAAAAAAATGTCTACCGGGAGACACGGAACGTGCATGCGATTGACAGTGCACAGTGGTCCAGAAAGCAGATTTAGGTGGAATGATATGTTTTGAGCCTGAAATTGAAACTTTAGACTAAAAGTCTCTTCTACAAAGTTGTTCCTTATAGTTAGGCCCTCATTTTTATGACAATGAATTCTAGGGTGGTTCCTATTATCATTAAAATCAAAAATCTAACTTTTTTGTTCGAATAAATTAAGGTATACATTGTTGGGCAAAGTTATAGCTGAGCTAATTTCAAGCAACTTTTTTTTAAAATAACTTTTTTGTATCTCTTAAATTGGCCGATTTAGAGCTATTTTCTTGAATTGAGTTAGGGTGGCTCTTAAAAAAAACAGTTTTTTGCTCTAGTTTTCTTATTTCGAATTTCTCAGCAAAAATTACTTCAAATAACTTTTAGATCTTATAAAGGCGCAAATTTTTGCTGCACAAAGCTTGTCAATATCTTTCGCCGATCAAGAGTTATTGACGTTTTTATACTAAAAATATGCACTTTTCAAATGTTAATATCTCTGGTTGGGGGTAACAAAAAAAAAGTTTTTTTGCAGCATTTGAAAGGGCGTATGTTATTCTCAATAATATGAAAAAAATTGAGATATGTTATTTTTTAAACTCGTATAAAATGAATTTGAATTTATTCATATTTTTTACTATATTTGAGTGTATCTTTTTTATAAGATGAGATACAGGCAACAAATCCAGCTATAAAACATTCGTCTTAAAGAGTTTTAAAAGTCTCTAGACGGTGACTTTCATGATAAATTTCAAATAAAAAAGTTATTGGCAAAAGATGGATTTCATAGGACCACTCTAACGACAAATTTATATAAAATGTGCTAGTACATTTGTTTCAATATTTGGACATTTAGTGTCTTCGAAGAAGTTTTTGTTCATAAAAATTCCCTCCTTTTGGTGTTTGCAAACGTCAGGTGAGGACCACCCTGGGGAATTTTTAAAACTAACTTTTTTGTTTTACAAAATATAAACATGTGTTGTTCAAAAAAGTTGTAGTTAAGTTACTTGCAAGCAACTTTTCTATCTCTTAACGTTCTCATTTTAGAGTAATTTTTCGGAGTTGACTTAGGGTGTTCCTGGAAAAAATAGTTTTTTAGCAATAACTTTTTATTTGAAAATTCTCATGAATGTTATCTTCTAGAGACTTTCAAAACTTTTTAAGACGAATGTTTTATAGCTGGATTTGTTGCCTGTATCTCTTCTAATAAAAAAGATATACTCAAATATAGTAAAAAATATGTATAAATTCAAATTCATTTTATACGAGTTTAAAAAATAACATACCTCAATTTTTTCATATTATTGAGAATAACATACGCCCTTTAAAATGCCACAAAAAAACTTTTTTTTTGTTTGCCCCAACCAGAGATGTTAACATTTGAAAAGTGCATACTTTTAGTATACAAACGTCAATAACTCTTGATCGGCGAAAGATATTGACAAGTTTTGTGCAGCAAAAATTTGCGCTTTTATAAGATCTAAAAGTTATCTGAAGACACCTTTGCTGAAAAATTCGAAATAAGAAAAATAGAGCAAAAAACTGTTTTTTTAAGAGCCACCCTATTTCAATTTAAGAAAATAGCTCTAAATCGGCCAATTTAAGAGATACAAAAAAGTTATTTAAAAAAAAAGTTGCTTGAAATTAGCTCAGCTATAACTTTGCCGAAGAATGTATACCTTAATTTATTCAAACAAAAAAGTTAGATTTTTGATTTTAATGATAATAGGAACCACCCTAGAATTCATTGTCATAAAAATGAGGGCCTAACTATAAGGAACAATTTTGTAGAAGAGACTTTTAGTCTAAAGTTTCAATTTCAGGCTCAAAACATATCATTCCACCTAAATCTGCATTCTGTACCACTGTGCAGTGGTGGGAACAACAAGAGGAACCATTTCATTCGGTTCACATTTCATATACCTAATTGCTGCAAACTGATCTGAAGGTCAATCGGATGAAAGGTTTGCTTTCAAACAATCCTGAATTATTAATTTTTTTTAATGTTCAATATTCGCACTTGACACCCGTCATCATTTCATAATAGACGAGTAGGAGTAGAATTGGCTTTCATTCGTTTCGTTCTAGGACCGGGGCCAGTCTGACATCCATGCCGAGCGAGGACTAAATCCTGAGATTAGAAGTATCCAACACACTCCACAATGGCGCCAAGCAAGCAGTGGTCACCCTCAAGTTCTGGGAAGCGAAAGCCTTGACGGCAACACAGAATAAGGTGGCCCGCTATGTGTCGCATTAGTCTGCCACTGCACTGCACTGCTCGAAAGAAGACATCCACTCTAGCGCTATTATATCTTGTTTATCCTTATTTATGTCCTCTGCCGGTGCGTAGAGCGGGATTACAGGCCAGACAGAGGAAGCTTCTGGTCTGGTGTCGGGCTCGAGTTGCTTCCACTTCACAATTCCGGTGTGTGGTCAAGTAGGAGTCGACCCGTGGTCAGAAGCTTTAGAAGCTGGATCGGTAGCACCTGACTTTTGCTACTAAGCCGATAATGAACACATACGACCGTTTGATAATATGGGTTTTACAATTGGGTACATTTGTTCAATGAAGATTTCGGAGGGAATTAGAATGAATTGCAATGTAATAAATTTAGCTTCAAGAAATGGTGCAGGATTTATGCCTCATATTCATTAGACTGTCCCGGTTCTTCGCAAATTACTTAGATGTTTGCTCCCCATTCAAAATACACTGTTTATGTACCTCCTGCCTCAAAGCACGTTCGTGAAAAATTACTTTTTGACTCATTTTCCACTTTGAAAGAAATTTTTCGAAAAAACTCTAGAACAACCTCAAACAAATTTTGTATAACTTCTGTAAGGTCTGTAGAATAACTGCTCAGAAGATAGTGGGTGTCTAAACTGATCCTTCCTTAAAATTAATATTAATAAATGATTTGTGGCAACCCTGAGGCGAATAAGGGAGGTCCGAAGTGTCATATGCCATGTTTGTTTACGTTTCTTTTTTATGTCATAGACGGATTCCGTCACGTGTTAAATTAGTTATTTCTTAGAGTGTACCACTACAAGTTTGAAGAAATGGATAGAGGATATTATCCGAAAAAAATGTTCAGTGTAACAGAACCCAACTAACAATGATATTTATTGCAGACCAAATTATACAAGTAACATTAGCTGTATATGGCAAATTTTGCCTGTATTAGTTTAGCTGCAGCTAAAATTGTTAGTTCTGAAGTTTGTTATGAGTGATTATCATTCCTTATTCATAGGAATAGTGAGTAGTCATACCGCGGATACACTTGGATGACAACCTATGAGCATGAGTATTATTTGTATAATGAATTATGAGCACATCCATGGTCACTAGACTGATGCAAAATTTGAAATTTTCGCTCCACAGTGCTCAAACGGCTTTAAATCATATCCTGATTACCTCATTTGCTAAGAATCTGACTTGAATCTACTAAGAATCTGACTAAGAATCTGATTACTATGGGACAACCAAACTTTTTGCTAATTGTCTTCTACCCAATTTCCATATTGCTTGTATCTCAAAACATAAGACCTCAGTAATGACATCTCGCGGGCTTTTCTTGTTTTCGCTAACTCGCAAACACTATTGCATAGAAGTTTTATATAATGTATAGAAACGTCAAAGTGATCCGATGCCAGCGCTGCGACGAGTAGTTCGCGAAACTGATAATATTCAAATCAACCGTTAAATTCGTGAACGAAGATACATAATTAAGTGTTACGTCTGTTTGTCTGTGGTTACACTGTATTCTGCAGTGTGACATAGTAGCCATGATATTTGTGCTCTATTATTCTCACCAGAAACACCATTGTTGCCTGCTGAACAGTCGATTGAGCATAATCATAAGACATCAGTGACTTGAAGCATTAATAACTTTTGTTCTGTGCATTTTATTGAAAAGTAGTTTTCAACAAAGTTGTAGCTGAGAAAATTTGCCACAATAACTGCAATCATTTTTAAAAGCACAGTGGTGTGATGAATTGTTAGATAGATATGAACAAAAACATTAGTTTTCCCATAGTAATTCCCATATAAACTTGAAATAGTTTGTGCCAAGTCAGTTTCTTACTAAAGTAGTTCAAATTTTGGGAGGCTAAGCAGGACCCAATTTGGAACCGTTTAAGCACTGTGGAGCGAAAATTTCAAATTTTGCATCAGTCTAATGGTCACACTTGCATAGTTTGTGTAGTTGTTGTATAGTGCTCAATGCTCATGCTCATAGTAGATCGTACAAGTGTATCCGCGGCATTACTTCGACAAATGGGACCCATTTTTGTCATACGCGTCAAAAACAACGAATACAAACAGCTACATCCAACATTCATGTTGGTAGACTGATTTAATGAGAGTTAGACGATGTGAAGTAAGATGTTCTAAAATGGTGCAATTCCCTACATCAGCGTTTCTCAATTTATGGGTCGTGACCCACCGGTGGGCCACGGACTTCCAAATTGAGCTACAATAACAAGCTATTGGGTTTTATTTTTGTGCTACTTGAACCGACTTGATTTTCAAAATTATTGAATATTTGCGAAAATTGAAATTAAAGTTTATCAAAAAGCATAGACATTTTCTTAAACTAATTCAAAACTCTTAACGGAATCTTACTTTCTTATAGATCATTACAATCATTAAGGAATTGTAATGCCATTTTTGCGATTAAAGGGTTATTTGGGAAATTTGGCCGTTTCGGAGCTAGCTGCCTATCATTTAATATTCCGACTTTTTGATCGTTTTCAGACCGACGCATCTAAATCTCAATTCAAGATGCTGAAACATTTCATACTAGCGAATCAATCTTCGAAAAATCTTTCATTTCTCGCATCTACTTGCAGCAATCTTCTGAATCGTCATCAATCTTCTTTATAGCTACTCAGTGTGTATGCAGCTAGCTACAGCGAAACCCAATTTTTCCTGCATCGTAGATAAAGTCGTCCTCCTCGTTCTAATCAATGATAAGGAAATTTAGGCCATTATTTCATTTAGACGATTTAAAGCCATTTTGACTTCCTTGGGCCTTTTTTGGTGTGCTTTGAACCATTTGGATGTTTCTAAATTATTATGAGAACTGTCATTTAGTTTAAAGATGTTAATCCACTGCAAATTCATACATACATTTATTTGTACAACATCACATTTAAGATGGGCTGTCCATAAACTACGTAGACAGTTTATGGGGGGGGGGGGTTGACAATTATCCACGGCCCATACAAATTTTAATTTTTTTGTATGGACAATTATCTACGCAGGGGGAGGGGGGGTCAAGAATCCCAAAAAAACTGTCTACGTAGTTTATGAACAGGCCCTAATACATAATCAACAATAGTACGCCACAATACTCGGTTTGCGGCTGCCGCTCTCCATCCTTGGTCATGCCCAATGCTCGCTAGATCACGCTCTACCTGGTCCGCCCATCGTGCTCTCTGCGCTCCACGCCTTCTTGTGCCAACCGGATCAGTAGCGAACACCAACTTTGCAGGGTTGTTGTCCGGCATTCTTGCAACATGCCCTGCCCACCGCATCCTTCCGGCTTTGGCCACCTTCTGGATGCAGGGTTCGCCGTAGAGTGCAGCGAGCTCGTGGTTCATTCTTCGCCGCCACTCACCGTTCTCCTGCTCACCGCCGAAGATCGTGCTTAGCACACGTCGCTCGAAAACTCCGAGTGCTTGCAGGTCCTCCTCGAGCATAGTCCATGTCTCGTGTCCATAGAGGACCACCAGTCTTATTACCGTTCTGTACATGGTACATTCGGTGCGTGGGTGAATCTTTTTTGACCGTATTTTCTTCTGGAGCCCGTAGAAGGCACGACTTCAACTGATGATGCGCCTTCGTATTTCACGACTTACATTGTTGTCAGCCGTCAGTAAGGATCCAAGGTAAACGAATTCCTCCACTACCTCAAAAGTATCTCCGTCTATCGTGACATTACTTCCTAGACGAATCCTGTCATGTTCGGTTCCGCCTACTAGCATGTACTTTGTTTTTGACGCACTAACTGCCAGTCCGACCTTTGCTGCTTCGTGTTTCAGGCGGGTGTATAGTTCTGCCACCATTCCAAATGTTCTTGCGATAATGTCCATGTCATCCGCAAAGCACACAAATTGACCGGATTTCGTGAAAATCGTACCCCGGCTGTTGAGCCCGGCTCGTCGCATTACACCTTCTAGAGCGATGTTGAAGAGTAGGCATGAGAGTCCGTCACCTTGTCGCAGTCCCCGGCGAGATTCGAATGAACTGGATAGTTCACCCGAAACCCTTACGCAGTTTTGCACACCGTCCATCGTTGCTTTGATCAGTCTGATCAGCTTTCCAGGAAAGCCGCTCTCGTCCATGATTTTCCATATCTCTGTGTGGTCGATACTGCCGTATGTCGCCTTAAAGTCGATGAACAAATGATGCGTTGGGGCCTGGTATTCACGGCATTTCTGGAGGATTTGCCGTACGGTGAAGATCTGGTGCGTTGTCGATCGGCCGTCAATGAAGCCGGCTTGATAACTTCCCACGAACTCGGTCATTTTAGGTGATAGACGACGGAAGATGATCTGGGATAGCACTTTGTAGGCGACATTCAAAATGGTGATCGCTCTGAAGATCTCACATTCCAAATGGTCGCCTTTCTTGTGAATGGAGCAGGTTACCCCCTCCTTCCACAGCTCCGGTAGCTGTTCTGTTTCCCAGATCCTGACTATCATCCGGTGCAGGCAGGTGGCCAACTTTTCTGGGCCCATCTTGATGAGTTTGGCTGCGATACCATCCTTACCAGCTGCTTTGTTGTTTTTGAGCTGCTGAATGGCATCCTTAACTTCCCTCAGCGTGGGAGTTGGGTCAGTTCCGTCCTCTGCTGCACTGACGTAGTCGTTTCCTCTATTGCACTGGTCTCCCGTGCCTACGTTCTCCTCGCCATTCAGGTGCGCATCGAAGTGCTGCTTCCACCTTTCAATCACCTCACGTCCGTCCGTCAAGAGGCTCCCGTCCTTATCCTTGCACATTTCGGCTCGCGGCACGAAGCCGTTGCGGGATGCGTTGAGCTACTGGTAGAACTTCCGTGTCTCTTGGGAACGGCACAGCAGTTCCATTTCCTCGCACTCCGCTTCTTCCAGGCGGCGTTTTTTTCTCCCGAAAGATGCGGGTCTGCTGTTTCCGCTTCTGTTTATACCGTTCCACGTTCTGTCGGGTTCCATGCTGCGGCGTTACCGCCCGCGCTGCGTTCTTCTCCTCCAAAATCGCTCTGCACTCCTCGTCGAACCATTCATTCCGTCGACTTCTTTCCACGTACCCGATGGTGCTCTCGGCTGCGTCGGTGATGGCTACTTTTACTGTACTCCAGCAGTCCTCTAGAGGGGGCACATCGAGCTCGCCCTCCTCTGGCCTCGAGATTCTGCGCGTATGCTAAGGCGACATCCGGTTGCTTCAGTCGCTCTAGGTTGTACCGTGGCGGGCGTCGGTACCGTACATTGTTGATGACGGAAAGTTTTGGGCGCAGTTTGACCATCACCAGGTAGTGGTCAGAGTCGATGTTAGCGCCACGATAGGTCCTGATGTCGATAATGTCGGAGAAGTGCCGTCCATCAATCAGAACGTGGTCGATTTGCGATTCCGTCTGCTGTGGTGATCTCCAGGTGTAACGATAGGGGAGGTGGTGTTGGAAGAAGGTGCTACGTATGGCCATGTTCTTGGAGGCGGCGAAATCGATGAGTCGTAGGCCGTTCCCGTTCGTCAGCTGGTGGGCGCTGAACTTTCCAACCGTCGGTCTGAATTCCTCCTCCTGGCCTACCTGAGCGTTTAGGTCTCCTATCATGATCTTGACGTCGTGGCTTGGGCAGCGATCGTACTCGTCGAGCTGCGCGTAAAATGCGTCCTTGTCATCATCAGTGCTTCCGGAGTGAGGGCTGTGCACGTTGATTATTCTAAAGTTGAAGAATCGGCCCTTGATCCTCAACCTGCACATTCTTTCGTCGATCGGCCACCAACCGATCACGTGCTTTTGCATTTCGCCCATCACGATGAAAGCTGTGCCCAGCTCGCGTGTGTTGCTGCAACTCTGGTAGATGGTATGATTACCTCTAAACGTTCGCACCATGGATCCTGTCCAACACACCTCCTGCAGCGTTGCGATGCCGAATCCGCGGTCCTTCAGTAGATTGGCGAGTATTCGGGTGCTCCCGATGAAATTGAGAGATCGACAGTTCCACGCGCCGAGTTTCCAATCGCAAGTCCTATTGCGTCGCTGTGATCGTTGCCGTTGGTCTCGGTTCGTATTCCTCTGTTGCTGATTTTCCGTTGCAATGTTTTTTTTTACGGCTAGCTCGCAGGGCCTGACACCAACCCCCTAACTTTCCGGAGGACCAGGGTGCACAGTTGTGCTAAGAGTCCTTCATTGGCACTCGGACGTAGATCAGCCTGTTGTGAGCCGCTCCTCCTGGAGAACAGACGCTCAGGCTTGCCGAAGCAAAGGAACACGGGATCAGTGATTTTACGGCACGGAAGATCGAAAAGGGAGATTGCGGGGCGAAGTCGAGGGCACGAAAAAAAAAACTCACATGATTACCAACCGCATCCGGGAGCTACGAGTCGAACGATGTAAGAAGAACTTCATTAAGCGACAAAATCCGGTAATCCTGTTTCCCGACGAGAACATGTTTACCGTCGATCCCGTATCAAATTCCAGAACCGACCGGTATAATAGTTCTCTTCCGGTAAAAGACGTGGCCGACGAGCACAAGAACGTGTATCTGACCTAGCATCCTGCTAGCGTTATGGTGTTTGGATTGGTGGCTTCCGATGGCAAAAAATGGACCCGGTGTTCATTCCAGAAGGCAACAAGGTCAACACGGAGGTCTTTATTGGGATTTTAAGTAATTATGTTCTTCCGTGGATCAAAAAACAGTACGGTCCGAAGCCAAATGTTGTATTTCAACAAGATGGGGCTCCGTGCCACACCTCGAACCGCACTCAGAAGTGATTGCAGGAACATCTTCCGTTCTGGGCGAAGGATATGTGGCCGCCATCTAGCCCCGATCTTAATCCGCTGGACTACTCAATATGGTGCGTCATGAAGGCCAAGGCCTGTTCTAAACGCCACCCGAGTACAGCAAGCCTCAGACAAACATCGACCCATACCTGGGGAGAAATGGATCCAGACTACATTATTAGAACCTGCCGTGCATTCCGGAAGCGTGTGGAGGCCGTAATTGCAGCAAGTGGAAACTCGATCGATGATTAACATAGCTTATGACTCTGAGAAACTTCCCCCCTTTGAATAAATAAAAAACGAAATTTTTGAGATTTTTTTTAATTTTGACAAATTGCTCAATGGTGTAAATATTATCACGCATACGCTGGTTATGCGTCCATAGGCAAATAAGCTTTCGTATACAGTGCATACTCTATTAAAAATATTAACACAGTGTTTCTCTTTAAAACAAACCGGAGCTTTGGTCCTGGTTCACCCATACGTGTATTTTCTCAAGACTTCATCCTTAAAACTGTAACAGTGGTAATGCAAAATTGATGATCAATTTATTTTAACTGCCTAGAGCTAGCAATGTACGAATGAGAATGAATGAATTGCTTTCGCTCACGTCGGGCCCAAGCTGTCTTTCTCCCATGTGCAATCATACAGAAAAATGTCTATAAAACTATGCCGGACCCACTCAAGCCATGTTGGTGGTGCTGGCTAACTGACAGCAAACACTTCTTCCAAAATGCATTCGCTTTTGTCCGTATCCATATAACGTAAGCTTTTAGCTATGTCCAGTGCCCATCCGATTTCCACCAACAGTCACCGCTTTGACCGTTCCTGTGCAAACAAACATATTTGCTGCGCTTCTGTCGGAATAATGAGGTCTGTTTATTCAATCTCTCGGTCTCCGTGCAGCGCTACCGAGTATGTTTAGTCTTTCCAACAGACTGTAGACTGAATGGGAACCTTTTGGTGTGCATGGGTTTCTCCTTCCCATGACCGTGGTACACCAGTAGTCTCTATTATTTTGGTAAAGAAATTCATGAAATCATGCCTTAATTGTTGATGCAGGAGAATGAGCGAACATTAGAAAATAAAGTAAGGTACCCAGGAGGAAGGAATAACATTATTTCTACTTACAATTTGTGTTCATTTTCCGAAATCTTTATAGCTTCCTCTGGAAGTGACATCAGTTTTTTTTCGAAAGATTATTTATTTTTTTCAAAGAAGTTTCTCTATTTTCTTGGAAGTTTACCGGATGATTTTCCGACTTTGAGTGTACCCCATTAGGCAAAAATACGTCAGGCATACGGACGTTAGGCATAACGTCATTAAGCATAATGGGCGTTAGGCATAATATACGTTAGGCATAATGGACGTTAGGCATAAATAAACTTGTTGCTGTGCAACTCTAGAAACCTGTCTCAAGCATGGTAAACAATGCTTAAATTAGGCTAAGCGTTGAATAAAAGATGGTACAAGTTATACAAACATAGTTTATTTAAAAAGCACAGTTCGGATTTCAATATTTATCATATCATAAGTGACGTAACTACATATTAACTTGGATCCAAGATTAGAAGCGATAGCGGTTAAGTAATCTGGCTATAAAAACTCAGCATAGTTTTGAACAATATCTTGAAATCAATCGCATCTAGAAATAAAAAAAAACACAAATTTATTGTAATATATTATTACACACATATTGCAATCAGAGCGTCACAATATCAGCTTCAATCGACCAGATCGATGCGACGAAGAGACTGCTGGCTTTCTTTTTCTGTTAAAGTCGAACAGCTTCGCAGCATTCTAGAACCTCAGTCGGCGTGCACAAACGAATGTTCAATCGCTTGTCTCTCTTTCTCCCGTCGCTCCATTGGTCTTCCTTTCAAGCTTCGGTGAAACGGATGAGCGAAAAAGCGCTCGACTTTGATAGTTTTCTCTTTCATGAAACACATCAACAGAGGTTTCATGACGTATATGACGGAAAATGAAATAACACATTTAAAGCATTTCTCACGTCAAAACACTTGAAGATTACACGTAATATTTGTAATTTATCTTCCATCCATATATTTATCTAAAAAAAAGATCAAAAACGGGACATAACGCATTTTAAACAAATTGAAAGATCGGTGATAGAGTGTTCGTGAAAGGGGATTGAAAGCCATAATGAGGTTCGTTTAACTAGAAAATCGACGTTAGTTAAATTGAAAGCGATGAGCAAAGCAACGACGAGAAGTTCCACAGCCAGCGTTTCCTTCTAAGCGTGCTTCATTCTCACTATTATTTCTTGCTGATAGTTTAACTAGGGGCTAGGAGTTGAATGAAAGGTGACACACAAGGAAGAAGTATTAGTTTGTTTACTAAAATGAACTGCTCATTTTGTTATGGCAAGTTTTGCTATAAGAAATTCTTCTCGTGTTTATTAGCGAAATTCACATCAGAGGTTGATTAACTGCGTAAGAAATCAGTTTGGCACGGCATTTGTGACCAGCATACACCTTCCGGTCGTATGAAACAGGTCGAAAACTGTCCAAATCCGCCCATAAAAATTTTTGTTTTGAATTTCTGTATAGCAAAATAGTGAACTTTTCGTGAACATTAACGGCAAAGAACTCACCAACACTGGGAGACCGTAAGTTCCTGCCCACCTGTCATTTCCCATCTTGAGCTAGGGGTTATAGAAATGAAGCGTCGAACACGTATGTATGAGAAAAAAAAAAACACGAGTTCATTTTAGCGCTTCGAAAATGTAGAGCCCTGATTGCAATTGTCAAAGAAGAAAAGATTTTCCTCACAGAACAGCTCATGAAATAAAGAATGGTATATTCTGTGATTTTTCATTCAATAACAAAAAAAAACATACCCCTGCGCTTCGGTCAGAGAGCGTATAGGGCGTCGGGGTGCCAGTTTGGTCGTGGCACATTTCGAGTATGAGAGAGTAATTGCAGTTAGATCAAAAGTGCCTGAGAAAAATGCAAATACTTTCGCAGATTACCCGAAGTTGCGATAGTGAAGGTATGATCACAGACAAGCAGACATAATACTCTTAAAACCTTCATCGAAATTGTTTTTAACGGTAAATTTAAATGTTTCTTAAGTTGGTAGTACCGCCACTTGTGGTGCACATAATCAATTCCCTAGCGTTGGACGTTTACACACTACAACCATCTGTTGAGTGTATTGCCCATCAAAGTATATACGACAGATGGCGGTAGGGTTTACAATGATAAATGTTCAATGTGTTGTGTCTGCTTGTCTGTGAAATAACATGGAGGTAACGTTAGGATAAAATCAAAACATTGAGAAATATAACATCACTCTCAGAAATACTTCACTTCGCAACCAATGAACCATTCTGACGTGAGTACCCAAGTAACCATATAGCTTGTATATTCTGTGTATTGCAAAACACGCTCCGAGGGGAAGGGGGGTTAATTGGTCAAAAATATACGTTATTTATGGATGGCCCTAATTTTACTTCCAAGGCTGTGTCGCAATGGGTGAGTTGAATTTAACTCGTGGTTAAAAGTGACAGATGAGTTATCGAATAACCCTGCAAGTTTCGAGGTGCAAAACTCGAACTCTGCGCGCTTGACAGGAACCGCCTTCCTACTGCTTCTGCTGCTGCTGCTGCTACCTGCTTACCCGCCGTCCGAAGCGAAAATGAGTTGAGGCACATTAGCAGCGCTGTTTTATAACTTTTCTGATTCAAGCAGCACGATGTGCAACCAAATTGTACTTGATTATGAGGAATGGGTTTGGGAAGAACGTTTATTTCATTAAAACAGTGATAAAATTATCACTTTTTATTTGTTCATTTTTAAAACAGTTTTTTTTATGAAAAATTGAAAAAAAAAAGTTTATTGCAACAGCTTACGAAAGGTATTTCCTATCGATTGGTGTATTCGGATTTTAATTTCATCTAAGCTTATAGCGTTCAAAAAATTACACCTTTTCGTGACGGTCGCAATTTTAGATTTTCGATTTACCCCCAGTACCTTCCCGTAAGACGTAGTCTACGTCAAAAGTGCGTCAGTTATTAGGGCCTATCCTATAGTAATGCGTTTCCATAGTGCGGGAAATTTCTGTTGACGAAGTGACAGGTTGAAGAGCAAGGACAACGGAGCAGCTAAGATATCGGAGCATTTTTTTTAGGACAGCAGATGGAATAACACTCGTGTGGAAGATAGAGTTGGTAAGGATGATAATGATTAAAACATATAAGTTGAGTCATGTAATGAAACGCTTAAATTGAGGAAAACCAATTTATCGTTCATGTGAACAAAATCTCACTATCTTTGTGAGGAGAAATCCCAAAACAGCTAGCAGCGCTGTGTAAAAGACGAAGTAAAATATGGGATATTCCTGCGGTATAAATATGGGCTACCTAAGCTTGCAGAAGGGATCAAGTGCATCATTCGCTGCCAGACTGTTGAGCAGTTCAGTCGATTTGAATTCTCTCTAGTTTCGTTCGTTCGTTCGCAAGTCGAATTAGCTCCGCGTTGTGTTGTGAAAATCACTACAACGCAGTCCAGGCCCTCTTGGACAGGATGAAGCTGGAGTACTTCTCCCACGACGTCGAGGCCACCAAGCCGCTGAAAGTGGTGCTGCGCGGGCTCCACGACATGGACACCACCACCTTAATGGACGAGATTAAGGCGAACGGCCTCAAGCCGGTCGAAATCCACAAGATGACCCGCAGCAAGGCCATCAAGTATCGTGACCAGCTCTTCCTGGTCCATCTGCAGAAGAACTCCACAACCGTGAAGGATCTCCAGACGACACGCACACTGTTCCACATCGTAGTGAAGTGGGAGCGGTATAAGCCGACCCACCGTGGCGTCACTCAGTGCTCGAACTGCCTATTGTTCGGGCACGGCACCAGGAACTGCCGCATGGCCAGCCGCTGCATCAAATGCGGCAAAAACCACAAGATCGACGACTGCGACAGCATCGAGGAAGCCGCTCCCACATGCGCCAACTGCGGTGCCGCCCACAAGGTCACGAGTAAGGCCTGTCCGAAGCGGGCCGAATACGCCGAGATCCGGAAGAAAGCCTCGTCCAACAACCAGCCAGGTCGCAAGAAGGTCCCGGAAAACAACGCGCAGAACTTTCCTCCGTTATCACCGGTCCAACCACGGCCAATTCCAGTGTTGGCGCCGTTCCCGCTCAACCAACAGTTGGCTGCTGCCCAGTCGGCTGCCGCTGCAGTACCCGGTCAAGCCTCCGGGCCATCGACGGATCCCCCTGCTCCGGGATTGGCCGGTACAACCGGTGAAGCTACAGACGATTCTCCGCTGTCAACGGATGAGATCGTCACACTGTTGGCCCAGGCCATCATCATCAAGCGCACCTGCGCAACAAGAACACAACAGCTCCAAGCTATCATCTCCTTCGTCGCTAATTATGGACCGTGAACCCATAAAGATCGCCAACTGGAACGCTCGCTCCGTAGGGGCGAAAAACATTGAGCTTGCAGACTTCCTCCGCAAGCACGACATCGACGTGGGCCTTCTCACCGAGACCCACCTCAAGACCGGTGACAGCTTCTGGCTGCCCGACCACAGCATTGTCCGGCTTGATCGCACCAGCTCCAGGGGGGGCGGTGTCGCGGTCATCATCAAGAAAGGCATCAAGTACTGCACCCTACCCCACTACCGCACTTCCATCATCGAGGCCGTCGGCGTTGAGGTGGAAACATCGACCGGAAACGTCCGGTTCATCGTTGTCTACTGCCCCCGGCAATGTACCGTTAGCAATGGTACAGCACAGCAGTTCAAGAACGACCTTGCCATCATAACCCACACCAATGCCCGCTTTGTAATCGGAGGGGACCTGAACGCCCGGCACGAGGCCTGGCGGAACTACCAGCAGAACCAGAACGGTCGCCTGCTATTCGACCATTCCCAGCATGGTCTCTATTCCGTCTGGTTTCCGGACGAACCAACCTTCACATCACCGACGGGCAACCCATCGACGCTGGACCTGTTCTTGGCAAACACCAGATTAGCCAAGCCGGTTGCCGTCAACGACCTGAGTTCGGACCACCAACCGGTGCTGACCGAGCTGGGCTACAACGTGGCCCCTGCACCGTGCCAGCGGAAGGACTACCATCGAGTCAACTGGGTCCAGTTTCGACGCGTGGTCGACCGCCACATCGACGACAACCCACCGCTCGACACAGTGGATGACATCGACCGGGCCCTGGAGGGTCTCCATCAAGCCATATCCGTGGCTGACGAAGAGTGCGTTCGACGAGTTCCTGTGAGGGGTAAATTTCAAGCAATTGATTCCCACACCAAACTCTTGATTCGGCTCAGAAATGTTCGTAGACGCCAGTTTCAGCGGACTGGGGATCTGCAGCGTAAATACGAAATGGTCGATCTGAATCGGCAGATCGCTTCCAGAATGGTCTCAATCCGGAACGAGAGTTTCGGGCGGCTCGTTCAGAACCTGGACGACCGTTCCAGACCATTCTGGAAGGTTGCCAAGGTGCTGAAGTCTCACCCCAAGCCCATTCCACCACTTAGAGTCAATGACGAACGGCTTATCACCAACGAAGAGAAGGCCAATGCGATTGGGGAGCACATTGCCCAGTCGCATTTGCTTGGCTCTAAAATCCCAAGTCCACTCGAGAACCAGGTTGCGCAGTGCGTCCTGACGTTAGATGCCTCCCCTTGTGCCGTCCCTCCAGAAGAACGGATTACAGAGGAACAAATTTGCTCAGCGCTGAAATACAGTAAGAACATGAAGGCTCCCGGGTTTGACGGAATATTCAACCTAGAATTGTAAAATCTCAGCGCGAGGGTGCACTCGCTGCTGGCTGCCATCCTCAACAGGTGCCTGGAGCTGCACTACTTTCCAAGCATCTGGAAGGTGGCAAAAATCATCCCGATCCGCAAACCTGGGAAAGACCCTTCATTACCGTCAAGCTACAGACCGATTAGCCTGCTCTCAGCGCTGAGCAAGCTGTTCGAAAAATTGATCCTCAGCCGACTAAACAAGTTTGTGGAGGAACATGACATTCTTCTTCCGGAACAGTTCGGGTTCCGCAAGGGGCATTCCACCAATCATCAGCTAGTGCGGGTGATGAATAACATCCGAAGTAACAAAGCTGTATCCAAGTCCACAGCCATGGCTTTGTTAGACGTCGAAAAGGCGTTTGACAATGTCTGGCACGACGGACTTATATACAAGCTTTGTAACTCTAACTTTCCACCATACCTTGTGAAAATCACCCGTAACTACCTCCAGCAAAGGTCGTTCAGGGTGTCGTTGAATAGTTCCCTTTCGGGACAATTTCCGATCCCAGCAGGTGTTCCGTAAGGGAGTCTGCTGGGACCACTGCTTTACAGCATCTACACGTCGGACATCCCTCCTCTAGGAGACGGTTACGTGTTCTTCCTGTTCGCAGATGACACCGCGATAGCCGTCAAGGGTAGGATGCCTCGTGAAATTACGAACAAGCTCCAACGATGCCTTGACACCTTTACTGATTATGCCACCACGTGAAAAATCAAAATCAACGCCTCGAAAACCCAAGCGATCATGTTCCTTCACAGACAATCGCCAAAACTTAAACCGTCTTCCTCCTGTACCATAATAATGGATGGTACAAGGGTCGAGTGGTCCACTGATGTTATTTACCTCGGGATGTTGTTCGATGAGAAGCTCCTGTTCCGCTCGCACATAGAGAAAACCCTAGTTAAGTGCTCCGCCTTGGTTAGGTGTTTGTATCCGCTCATTTGCCGCAGATCCCGCCTCTCAAGGCAAAACAAACTGGCTGTCTAAAAACAGATCATAGCCCCCGCGATCTTCTATGCCGCCCCGGTGTGGGAATCGTGCGCTCAGACCCACAGGAACAAAATCCAGGTTGCACAGAATAGAGTGTTGAGGATGATCCTAGATCGTCCATTCGACACAAGAATAGCAGACCTCCATCAAGAGGCAGAAATTCCCAAAGTAGATTCCAAAATTGATGATATGACAACTAAATTTATTCAAAAATGCAATCTTTCTGAACATGCTTTAATAAGCAATTTGTACATAGTAGGTTAAGTGTATATAGTAGAGTAGGTTAGTTTTATGCTGTCAATAGTAGTATTAAGTAGTTTCTCTTCAAATTCTAAAAACAAAACGAACCAATCCCACCAAGGTGGTCGACCGTGTACTAAGTCTAGGACTAATTCTGTAAAACAAATTTTGAATTTTGCCCATACCTAAAGATGAAGAAAGCAATTAAATCACTTAGTAAAATGCATATGGTAATCATCCAAATTAAACTGAAATAAAGATCATTTAAACTTGCAGAAGGGATTCTTGTGACGAACGTTGAAGGTGACGGACAAGCAGCAGCAGAAGCAGCAGTAGCAGCAGCAGTAGTAGCAGCGGCAGCAGCAGTGGAGGCGTAGCAACCGAGATTCGTGTAGCCGTGACCGAGGCTGGAAACCTCGGTCCGGTCACGACAACTCGGACCTGATGAAAATGATGATTTGGTTTTACTCATCACAGAGAGAACCATTTGTACATCTACGGTAAAAACATCTATGTTTACGACGTCGGTTGACGCATCACGGACGGCTGCTTGCGATGGGGAGTAATTCGAGAAGACACTTAAGAAGTACCTAGCAAATAGGCTGCATTTGTCCTCAGTTGTCATTGCCGAGAAACATTTTTGACGGCAGCCCAGTTTCCTTCCTCTTCGTATTCACAAATGACCAGAATCCCTTGGGGTGGCAATGCAGATTATGTTGAGTACGAATTACATACCTCTTGTAAAGAAACTTTTTGTAGTGGCGATAATCATTGCTGGCAATTGAATAATTTCGTTTGGTAGGGTACATCGTCGATGAGTGAGAGCACGGAGAGCTCTAGATCGCACTCGTTTCAGGTTGCGGAGTGTAGCGTTAGACCAAGGTGGTTGTCTTAGAGGTAGGCACTTCGGTACTGAAACACAAACACAGTCGCGCAAAAGGCTATTATAGCGAGCGGCTGCTGTATCGATATCAAGGTCATTCAACACGTTCCAGTTGATCCGGGACAAGGAATTGAATACATAAACGTCATATTCCCTGCAAGCGCAGCCAGATAAACATCGTCCAATTTAGTAATGAGCCCCCTGGCGTTCTGATAGTAGACTCGTGAACCGCTAGAGCGTTCGGCTGGAGCCGTGTCAATGGTAACTTGTCCAGGATCCGAACGAGAGAACGGTGAACTATCAGGCAGCGAAGAAAGGCTCGAGGTGATGGCCATTAGCGAAGATGAACTGAAACCAAGCGGCGGATCGATAGTTGAATTCACATGGGCGAGTTCATACTTGCCGTAAACGAGTGGTTGGAAGACCCCTTCACTAGGCCCACACACAGGGCCGGGACGGCTGCAGGTCGCTGGCGGGAATGGCTCGACTGTGGCGGGGGCTCGGGGGCTTCCATGATGCCAACGGCAGTGCGTCCCAGTAAACAAACAGAAGTTGATTCATCATAATGGTGTACGTCGTCAATCTTCAGCAGGACTAGATGAGAGGATCTGGATGCTTCTTCCGGTGAATTTTCTGTGGAGCGTCTCAGCTTCTGGTATGGTGAGGCTGGTACACTGTTAATGTCGTCTTCAGACCACAATTGTCGAGGAGCAGACATATACAATGGCACTCTGGAAACCAAGAATTTTTCAGACAGAGCAGTTGTTGCTTGCTGATTGTACTTGCCTACAGTTGGAGTTTGGAAGACCCCCTCTCGTAACTCAAACGCAGGGCTGGGACGACTGTTGAACGCTGGCAGCATAGGCTCGACTGCGATGATTAGAATATGAGTAGCATTTCAATTCAGAAATTCAGTGCAAAAATTCAGGAACTCAGAGGACAATTGGTCGGTGTTAAGTCAGACCAGACTAAATGACATTCATATAATTTCGGTATAAACAAATCTAAAGTTTGCTTAGAAGCATTGTTTCTTTTTTTTTTTTTTTTTTTTAACTCTTTATTTGTTCCAAATTCAAAATAAATTACATTTCATTTTTAACCTAGGTGCTCCAGTTACTACAGTAACTTACCAGCCTTAATTGTTATGATATATATCTAAGTGTTTTTACATTGTTCCTGTCTTGGCAATTCAGTATTTTAAACAGGTTTTTTAAACCTGCATGTCAGTATAACAATTGATAGCTTAAAACTAAATAACTAAAACTAAATCTTATCTAAGTATAAAGGGAATTAATCGTTGCAATTGAGGATTGTAACGATTTTTGCCGGAAATTATTAATTATTTTGTTGGACATTTGTGCTAAAGTCTCAACATTCGAAATTCTATGTACCTCGGTAGTACTGAACCAGGGAGGCAACTTCAAAATCATCTTCAGAATTTTGTTCTGAATCCTTTGAAGTGCTTTTTTCCTGGTAGTGCAACAACTAGACCATATTGGCACAGCGTAAAGCATGGCCGGTCTAAAAACTTGTTTATATATTAGAAGTTTATTCGTCAGGCAAAGTTTGGATTTTCTGTTTATAAGAGGATACAAACATTTTATATATTTGTTACATTTGGCTTGAATGCCCTCAATGTGATCTTTAAAAGTTAATTTATGGTCAAGTATTAATCCAAGATATTTCACTTGGTTTGACCAGGAAATTGGAACTCCGTTCATAGTGACTATGTGGCTACTACAAGGTTTCAAAAACGAAGCTCTATGCTTGTGTGGAAATATTATAAGTTGAGTTTTGGAAGCGTTGGGAGAAATCTTCCATTTTTGTAAATAAGAAGAGAAAATATCTAAACTTTTCTGCAGTCTGCTGCAAATAACACGAAGACTTCTTCCTTTAGCGGAAATGCCTGTGTCATCAGCGAACAAAGATTTGTGGCAACCCTGAGGCAAATCAGGGAGGTCCGAAGTGAAAATGTTATACAATATAGGCCCAAGAATGCTACCCTGAGGAACTCCTGCTCTAACAGGTAGTCGATTAGATTTGGAATTTTGATAATTTACCTGCAGAGTTCTGTCAGTTAAATAATTTTGAACTAATTTCATAATATAAAGTGGAAAATTAAACTTTTTCAATTTAGCAATCAAACCTTCATGCCAAACACTGTCGAATGCTTTTTCTATGTCTAGAAGAGCAACTCCAGTTGAGTGGCCTTCAGATTTGTTTGAACGAATTAAATTGGTAACTCTTAAGAGTTGATGAGTAGTTGAATGCCCATGGCGAAATCCAAACTGCTCATCTGCAAAAATTGAGTTCGTATTGATGTGAAGCATCATTCTATTCAAAATTATTTTTTCAAAAAGTTTACTTATTGAAGAAAGCAAACTTATTGGACGGTAGCTAGAAGCTTCAGCTGGATTTTTATCCGGCTTCAAAATTGGAACAACTTTTGCATTTTTCCATTTATCAGGAAAGTATGCCAAATGGAAACATCTGTTAAATAATTTTACCAGGAAAGACAAGGTACTCTCTGGGAGTTTTTTGATGAGGATATAGAAAATTCCATCATCACCTGGAGCTTTCATATTTTGAAATTTTTTAGTTATGGACCTTACTTCGTCCAAATCAGTCCCCCAGGAATCATCAAAAATATTTTCCCGAGAGAAAATATTCCGAAAATCCCGAGCAACCTGATTCTCAATAGGACTAGTAAGACCCAAACTGAAATTATGGGAACTCTCGAATTGCTTAGCAAGTTTCTGAGCTTTTTCCAGATTTGTGATCAAAATTTTACCACCTTCTTTAAGCGCTGGAATTGGCTTTTGAGGTTTTTTCAAAATTTTTGTGAGTTTCCAAAAGGGTTTGGAACTCAGGTCTAATTTAGAAACATTATTTTCAAAAGTTTTGTTCCTCAGGGCAGAGAATCGCTTTTTAATTTGTTTTTGCAAATCCCGCCAGATAACTTTCATGGCAGGATCGCGTGTTCTTTGAAATTGTCTCCTACGGACATTTTTAAGACGGATCAAGAGCTGAAGATCATCGTCTATTATAATTGAATCGAATTTAATCTCGCATTTTGGTACTGAGGCAGCTCTTGCTTCAACTATAGAAGTAGTCAGAGATTCAAGAGCATAATTAATTTCATCTTTGGTTTGCAAAGGAATGTTTGGATCGAAGTTATATTCCATAAATGTTCGATATTGCTCCCAATCAGCCCTATGGTAATTGAAAGTAAAGCTGTTGGGATTAGAAATTATTTCTTGGGATATTTCAAAAGTTACTGGAAGGTGATCAGAACCGAAGTCAGCATGGGTAACCAATTGGCTACAA
Source organism: Ochlerotatus camptorhynchus (assembly GCF_037179485.1). Lineage (NCBI taxonomy): Eukaryota > Metazoa > Arthropoda > Insecta > Diptera > Culicidae > Ochlerotatus > Ochlerotatus camptorhynchus. Next base: position 346,402 of record NW_027040859.1, on the reverse strand, counting down.
AGATGACATGAATCAGTTAAGACCAAATCAATAGTTGAGGGATTTTTTGCAGAAGAAAAGCATGTTGGGCTGTTTGGATATTGAATAGTGTAATAACCTGCAGAACAATCATCAAACAGAATATTACCATTGGAATTGCTTTGAGCATTATTCCATGCGCGGTGTTTTGCATTAAAATCACCAATAATGAAGAATTTAGACCTATGACGGGTAAGTTTCTGGAGGTCACCCTTGAGAAAATTCTTTTGCTGGCCTACGCATTGGAATGGCAAATAGGCAGCTATAAACGTAAGTTGTCCAAATTTTGTTTCAACAGAAACTCCCAAAGTTTCAAAAACTTTGGTTTCAAATGAAGAAAGATTTTTATGCTTGATTCGTCTATGAATAATGATGGCAACGCCACCACAGGGTCCATCAAGACGATCATTTCTATAAATCAAGTAATTTGCGTCCTTCTTAACCTTATGGTCAGGTTTAAGGAACGTTTCAGTTATAACGGCAATATGCACGTTATGAACTCTCAAAAAATTAAATAGCTCGTCTTCATTATCTTTAAGAGATCGAGCATTCCAATTTAAAATGTTTAATGCTTTAAAATCCATTACTGAATTTTAAAGTCATGACAATATTATTAGCAAATTTTACTCCAGTTTGAATAGCATCAAACATGGAGTTAGATTTAAGCATATCAGAAATCATGTCAATTAATGAATTCTGTAAAAATTCCATTTTAGGGGCAGTAATGCTTCCTAAGTCAAAATTGTCAAAATTTCCGTTAGAACGTTGGTTAGTATTTTGATTTCTACCCGCTGCAATAGCAGCATAGGTAGCTCCATTAGCTCGCTGAACATTGTTAGCAGCGAGGGGAGTAGGTACAGATGAAACATTCGAAGCAGGGGTGATATTTGTACCTACGGGTACGAATGTAGAATTTGTTCCTCGCTGACCGTTGTTAACAGCAGAGGAATTTGTACCTGGTCGGAAACGTGGAGCGTTTCCTACCTGTCGGTTAGAACGAGATTGTAGGATCGCTTTGCGAGTCTTACATTCCCAAAAATTGGATTTGTGGTTTTCACCACAATTTGAACATTTAAATTTCTTAGGATCTTCCTTCACAGGACAGTCGTCCTTTGCGTGAGAGGAATCACCACAATTCATGCATTTAGCTGGCATGTAGCAATTTTTAGTTCCGTGACCCCATCCCTGGCACTTACGGCACTGAGTGAGGTTTTGGAAATTTCCTCCAGTCTTCCTGAAGTGTTCCCACTTCACTCGGACATGGAGCATAAGGCTAGCTTTTTCTAAGGCCTTAAGGTTGTTTAGTTCACTAGACTTGAAGTGAACTAAATAAAAATCATTAGAAATCCCGTTGCGCGAATCGCCAGGACGGGATTTCATTTTCATTTTGATTACTTGGAGTGGCACAACTCCAAGTAATTTTGCCAGTTCATCTTTGATCTGATCCAGGGATTCACCACTGGGTAGTCCTTTCATGACAACCTTGAACACACGTTCAGTTTTGGTGTCGTAAGTAAAAAATTTGTGCTTCTTCTCAGTAAGATACTTGAGAAGACATTTAAATCCGTCCAAGGTTTCAGCCAATACACGGCATTCACCCCGACGTCCAATTTGTAGTGAAAACTTAACTTTCACGAAATTCAAAAGTTCCATGCGAAGAGCATGGAAATCGGTAGTGGTTATCACAATAGGGGGAATCTTTTCCTTCTTGGCATTAAGCCGGGAAAGTTTACTAGAATTTTTCTTGGATGATGGATCATTCTCATCATCCGTGAGCAAATCAAATTGATTACTCAAATTAATTTCTTCAGAAGGGGGGTCAAGAGTTTGCCCCTTTCTTTTGCGTTTAGGCGCCATGGCGGCAGTAAATTTTTATCCAAATCGACTTCCAAGCAGATTACTATAAGAATCTGAAGGATCGAAGAGGAATTTTCCAAATCGATATCCAAGAAGTATTACCTCGGGTAGGGTCCAAACAAGGATCGAAGAGGAATAAGAGGAGTTGACCAAGGTAGAAAATTTTTACAGGTTGAGCACTGAAAAGTGCTGTTTAAATTTGTTGTAGCTTTAGGTAGTAGTAACACTTCCTTAAGCAAAAAGCAAATAGATCCGCACGGCAAGAGAGCACGATGCGGACTGAAGCATTGTTTCTTATGTAATGGGACAAACCGTGTGGTTGGTTCTCTGCCCACTGACTTAACACCGACCAATTGAAACAATAATTCCAAGGGATTTCTGATGCATTTCCACAGTTATTGATTGAAAATTGTCTATGCTATCCAATGCAGGAATTTGTATATTGTGTGACAGGGTCAATGATACTTTATGCCTAGGGAACGTTAAGAAAATTGCCTGGTCTGAAAGTTGAAATTTCCCCTCCCCCGGCTTTGTAATACCAATGACTAAGCTCTCTGAGGCAGTGGTTATTAGTAACATGAATATGAAGTGCATCTAGTGGTAGGTAGAAAACTCATAATACAATAAATATATAATATAGGGGAAATGGCTCTAATGTTGGCCTATGGATCTAAGATTGGGCCCATCGCAAAAATCTGTAATTTATCAATTTCATCTAGATAAACGCGTCATTGGGACGGTACTAATGGATATTTTGGTAGCTATTGAAAATTTAGTCTATTGATTAATTTATATATGGGCCCAAATTAGAGACATTTAGGCCGACATTGCAGTAGACTGATGCAAAATTAAATTTTTTTTCTTCCACAGTGCTCAAACGGTTCCAAATTGGGCCCTGAATAGCCTCCCAAAACTTGAACTAATTTAGTGCGAAACTGACTTGGCACAAACCCTTTGAAGTTTATATGGAAATTACTATGGGAAAACAAAACTTTTTTTTCATTGTCTTCTAGCCTTTTTAAATATTGTACTGTTAACAAATTCTATTGCTATTCTTATGGGAATTTTTATCAGCTACAACTTTGCAGGAAATCGTTTTTCAACCAAACATCAAATGAAATAGTTATTTATTGTTTAAGAGATTGATAATTTTATGGCAAGATTAAGCAACTGTATTGTGGGCAACATTGTATTCTGCAGTGTGACATAGTAGCCATGATTTTTGTCCTCTATTCTACGCGCCATAAACACCAATGTTGCCTGCTGAACATTTGATTGAGCATAATCATTAGACATCAGTAACTTGAATCATTAATAATTTTTGTTTCTTACATTTGATCGGACAGTGGTCTTCAACAAACTTATAGCTTAGAAAATTTTCAACATTCGCAGTTATCATTTTCTAAAGTGAGTGAACTGGTGAATTTTGAGATAGATATCAACCGATATTATGGTTTCTCCATATTGATTTCCATATAAACTTCAAATGGTTTGCGCCAAGTCAGTTTCTCACTAAATGAGTTCAAATTTTAGTGAGGGCTAATCAGGACACAATTTGGAACCGTTTGATCACTGTGAAGTGAAAATTTCAAATTTTGCATCAGTCTAACATTACAGCCATTTCCCCTATATAACAATAATTCAGATAAGAAACGATAAGTATTTTTCGCACTTTAAACTTATTTTCTCCTTCAACTTCCACTCACCAACATCTCAAAGGGCTTTTATAATCAATCGTCATATTTCATCATCCACATTCATACCTTTCCTTCTAATCTCATATAACCGCCTTCTTGCTTATCGACTCTTTCATGCATTTCACACAAAAAAAAATGAATATTTAAATCTTAATTTGCACAATATCAAGGCACCACACCGTGCAAACCACCCTGACGGCTATCCTCCGGCAAGAATTTTATTCTTATGCTATTTCGGCGTATTTAGGTCGAAAGATTCGCTCGAGTGCACCCAACCAAACCAACCGCCTTCGTCGTCGTCGTCGTCGTGGCTTTCCGGTATGACCCAATGCCGGTGGAATTTGTCGGGAATTTGCTCGCAGCACCAGGGCGGAGGAGGAAAAGCGAGAAAATCAAATTTTAAATATTTTATTTGATTTGCTCAAATAGAAAAGGAAAACCGAAAGCACCGTCATCGTCATCGTCTTCGTGGGTCCTGGTGTGTACGTGTTTTGGAAGTGGGGCGTTTGAGTGGAACACAAACGTAGGCTTTCCGTCTGACCTGCCAACACACCTCCAGCTCTTTTAACTCCCAGCATGCAAAAGGATGCGGAAGGATTAGGAAAAGGTTCACAACGTAAATGTATCGTTTAAGGCTCCTTGATACTCCGCAAATTCGACGATTTGACTCCAACGGAACTCGGCTGGCGTGCATAACTGCTGCATGGTCTCGAGGATGATCGAAAATAGAAACATAATGACGATGGTGTGGAAATAGGGGAAAACAGGATGGTTTAAGAGGATGCCTCCTTTCTTTTAAGAGTGAAGAGAGACGAAGATGATTTCGTTCATTCATTCATTCATTCATTTATTCGCTCAAGATGGGAAACGTTTGCTTATTCGGTGCAGGTTCTGTGCTCGATGGGTGGGATGGGTGGTATAAGTCAACGAAGAAGGTATGTTGGAGGATCAGAAAATGGTTGCCCCGCACCATTTAGACAGCTAAGAAGGGTAAGCTTAGTTCAAGTGGTCGGGAGAAATATGCAGATTTCCCTCAGAGCGTTTTGCTCTCGTTTTGATGCTGGCCTATGCCTTTGATTTTGCGAATTTCTTTATTTTGAGTTTTGTTCGAGTTGTGTAGGCAGAAAAGTAAGGCATGACTTTATTTGATGTTGAATGTATTTATTTTTGAATTACGAGAGAAATCTATCGGCTGGAGATTGCTTTAATCAATGAAACGTATATACAAAGTTGAGCTTTGATTAAATTTTATCCTGGTACAATAAAAAGTATATCTAGGTATTAGCCATTCACTCAGGACTCCATCCTAGGCAAATGTTTGCTGGGAGCAGCTTAATTTTCTACAGAACGATTCATTTTCACAGTTTCTGATGACATCGATGACGAACTGACGGATTTCAGCTTTCGAGAACAATGCGATAGCTTGTAGCTTGCAGAATGTTTTTTGAAACAATCTTCAACACTCTGGGACTATCATAATATTTCCAAATCTCTGTCCGATTATTTTCAAATTTTCATAACTTTTTTTTCCTTGATTTGTTTTCCGTCGATCTTGTTTTCCGTGTTGAGCACCAATACTACCGACGCCAGGGAGGCAGCTCCCACACCTGGAGCCTACCTATCTACCCATCAACTCATGAACCGGGGACCAACGGCTTTACTTTCCTTCCGAAGGAAGGCGTGATCAGAGATGTTATGGCTCAGAATATCCCGGCGGCGCCGACTGGGATTGAACCCAGGCCTGCTGGGGTTGAGAGGTAATTACGCTTACCACTACAACACCGGCGCTGCTCAAATTCTCTTCTTTTTTTTTAGTTCACCTGTAGTAAGCGTCGCTATCGGTTGCTTTCTTGCCGTTCTCTCGTCGATGTGTTCGTTGGCGAATCGCGATTGCTTTGATTTATAATATCAACACCTCCCGAAATAATTTGCTTTTCGATTGCCGCGGAGTTTTGATGTGTAATTTTTCGGGTTGAAAATCGGATGGTAGTGTCAGTGAAATTATATGTTGCATTTTAATAAACCAAAAAGGGTAGGAGCTACTTCGGTCTAAGCGCATATTTTAAGCCTATTGAGCAGCAAATCTATCTTCTATCTATCTTCTATATAAAGGGTGATACGGTCAAAATTTGGTCAAGGGAAAACGCGTGTAAATCGGTGAAATCGTTTATTTAAAAAATCAAATTAAATTTCTTTTTCAAGTTCAATTAGTATAAAATTCAGGAAAAATATTCAGTTAGGCTTCCGCTTTTCCAAATCCGAATTGCCGGGCCTTACGCTTGACCCCTGCCATCAGATTTTGTACAGCCACCTTGTCCACCTTCTTCGCCGCAGAAAGCCAGTTTGCCTTGAACTGCTGTTCGCCCTTAGCAGTTTTTTTGGTCTTCTTTAGGTTCCGCTTGACAATAGCCCAGTATTTCTCAATTGGGCGGAGCTCTGGCGTGTTGGGAGGGTTCTTGTCCTTGGGAACCACCTGCTCGTTGTTGGCGGCGTACCACTCCATGGCCTTTTTACCGTAATGGCAAGATGCCAAATCCGGCCAAAACAGTACGGAACAACCGTGTTTCTTCAGGAAAGGCAGCAGACGTTTATTCAAACACTCTTTCACGTAAATTTCTTGGTTGACAGTCCCGGAAGCTATGAAAATGCTGCTTTTCAAGCCACAGGTACAGATGGCTTGCCAAACCAGATATTTCTTTGCGAGCTTTGACAGTTTCATGTGCTTGAAAACATCTGCTACCTTTCCCCTTCCTTTTGCCGTATAAAACTCCTGTCCCGGAAGCTGCTTGTAGTCGGCTTTGACGTAGGTTTCGTCGTCCATTACCAAGCAGTCAAACTTCGTCAGCATCGTCGTGTAAAGCCTCCGGGATCGCGCTTTGGCCGTCGTATTTTGTTTATCATCGCGATTTGGAGTCACTACCTTCTTGTGAGTCGATAGTCCGGCTCGTTTTTTGGCTCGATGCACGGTTGTAGACGATACACCCAGCTTATTTGCGGCATCTCGGAGAGAGAGGTTAGGGTTTCGCTTGAAACTACCGGCAACTCTCTTTGTCGTCTCAGCGGCTTCCGGTTTTCGATTTCCCCCCGATCCAGACTTCCTGGCTGTCGACAAACGTTCCCCAAACACTTTAATTACATTTGTAACGGTTGATTTGGCAACTTTTAGCGATTTTGCCAACTTTGCGTGCGAGTAGCTCGGATTTTCGCGATGCGCGAGCAAAATTTTGATACGCTGCTCTTCTTGCTTGGACGGCATTTTGACAACTGAAGAGTGAATTCCAAAATCAAAATAGGAGCAACATTCTACACACACACACCTTCAAAATGAGGGGTGTTCAGGTTTTTTAAATGCAAAATTGAAAGAAATACGTCAAGTTGATATTGACCAAATTTTGACCGTATCACCCTTTACCAGCCGTTATGGAAATTTCGGTTGCGTTCGGATATAAAGCCAGAATCATGAAACTCAATCTCACCACATCTTGTTCTTTGATGAGATTTTATTTTTTGATATTTTTCCAACACTGCGCTGAAGAGCAGAAAAGTGTGCCTGAGTATACGCAGCATAGAAAATAAAGGTTTGTATCCTAGACACGACTGCAGTATGACGTAGAACTACGCAAAATTGATGTATGACTATTATACTTTATCTTAAATTTTTCAAGTATTACAATGTTTCGTCCATATTACGCATGAGATAATGTATTTAAATTTAACGTAATGGTTCAGAATTTATAGAATTTTCCCTACATAACTACATTGGGTTGATCAATGTTGAGCTATTTTGCTGTGATCAATGTGCACTAAATTCGACATCGACATCGACTACAATAAAAAACTAACACTGTCAAACGTTGCGACTGATATAACTCATGACGCGAATAAAAGCATTGTACATCTACGAACGTTTGGAACAAACTAGAAACTTATCGAACAATTCGACAGAGCGAGCAAAGACCGAACTGAACTGCTTAACGGACAAGCAGAGAGTGATCATGAGCAGAGGCACGACAACAGCGCTGTTTTATATCTTTTCGGGTTCAAACGATGTGCAACCAAGTGGTACTCGATTATGACGACTGGGTTTGGGAAAAACGTTTATTTCATGAAAACAGCGATAAAATTATCATTTGTACATTTTTCAAAAGCTATTGTATGGAAAATTTGAAAAACATTTATTTCAGATTTGTAATGTAATATGCTATCGATTGGCGTATTTGGATTTTATTTTCATCTATAAATGACAAAGTTACAATCGTTTGAAACCTAACACTATTTCACCACACTATTTTTTGATTTGCACCCCAGTATAGTCGACTAAGACGTAGTTCTACGTCAAAAATGAATGCGCAACATATGAAAGGGGCCTGAAAAAAAAAAATGGTAGCACCTTTTCGTCGATCGACAAGATCCGGGTCATTTTTTTTTTTTTCCTTTGGTTTGTTTTTTCCGTCGATCTTGTTTTCCGTGCTGAGCACCAATGCTACCGACGTGCCAGGAAGGCAGCTCCCACACCTGGACCCTACCTATCGACCCATCAACTCATGAACCGGGGACCAACGGCTTTACTTCCCATCCGAAGGAAGGCGTGATCAGAGATGTTATGCCTCAGAACATCCCGGCGGCACCGATTGGGATTGAACCCAGGCCTGCTGGGGTGAGAGGTAATCACGCTTACCACTACACCACCGGCGCCGTTAGGATCCGGGTCATTCGCAGCCATTTCTGAACCAAGTGAGCGCAGAGGTGGTGCAGTTTGGCTTCAAAATATGTAAAGCCACCCGATTGGACATCGATTATGGCTGGATCAATAGGTGAGACTCTGAGCTGCTTTTTTTGCAGCGAGTAGCTCGCGAGTAGCTCAAAGTACCTCAAAATTCAATCGACGTTCATCGATTTCTTCTCTCTGCTTACTCCGTTTACTCTCTTTGAAAGATTTATCTCATATTAGATGTCAGTTTTGTTTGTTAACATAAAAAGATTGTCAGATCTGCTATTCAAACGGTGTGAATTCCAGTTCCACTTGGATCAAAAGAAATTTGTCCGGAAAACGGCTCCAACTGTGCAGGGAATTATTCCAAAGGGGGCCTTCGTCACCAGCTGCTCTAACTGTTTTGGAAGTGATTTTTGTTCGTACTCTTCTGTTTGAAAAGTTGAATGTGAATTAATTGAAGGTAGGTGGAAATAGGCTATTTGTTCTCATAAAATAACCAGAGGAATCGTTCTCAGATGCCCACCGAGGAGAACGTGAAATCACCGGTATTGAAGCCAGAGTATCTAGTGCAGAAAGTATGGTTCAGCAAGAGTGGAACGAAAGAGGCCATGGTGATCTGACGATTTTCAATGGTAGATCTCTGGGAGAGAGAAGGAGATAGCACACACGGAATTCATTGTATAGTTGTTTTTGCCATGAAAATTTGTGCCATTGAAATCAAATCAAAACAAGCGTGTTTTGCATTGAGCGTGTAGTGATTGTTTGAGATTGTTCAGTGTACGGTGAAAAACTGTACTTTTCTGTTTGTTATGTTATTATGCCACTAGATGTTTTGACAAAACCTTCGTTAATGGTATCTTTCAATCTTGATTTGTGTGTATTTTGAATGTTCATTATTCAATTAAATTAAATTCAAATTAAAAAGAAGTGGTATTGTATAAAAAGCTGGAAACGGCAGTTTTTCATTAATTACTTTACACGAGATTTCAATACCGCCTTGTGTATTCTAGTTCAACTGTAAGAAAAGCATCATAAATTGCTTAGCTTCCAATGACTGTTCGTGACAGCAGCCGTCTGGCTGCATTTGGCGCTTAGAGAAGAGGTGAAAATACGGGGAAATGAACCCCTTTTATGTCAAACGTGAGCCAGCTCCTGATTCGATGCCAATTATACAAGGTCTGGCCCAACCGGCTTATTGGTATTAGTGAAATGTGAAAATGTCTAGTGGTGGTCGTATTTCATCGCAATGTTTATCTTTTTACACGAAACAGCTGTTTTCTGTGACGACACGTCTGCTATTCGCAGTATGGAATGTTGTGCTGCCGTGACATCTCGGGTGACATCGGCATTCGCTTGCTCAGCAATTTTTTTTTTTTCCTTTGGTTTGTTTTTTCCGTCGATCTTGTTTTCCGTGCTGAGCACCAATGCTACCGACGTGCCAGAAAGGCAGCTCCCACACCTGAACCCTACACCTATCGACCCATCAACTCATGAACCGGGGACCAACGGCTTTACTTCCCATCCGAAGGAAGGCGTGATCAGAGATGTTATGCCTCAGAACATCCCGGCGGCGCCTGCTCAGCAATGTTTACAACATTTTTGCTTCTAACACCAGCAAGCTGCTTGTTGTTCCAGACCGATGTGCGGTATAAGAGGTGAGGAGAAAGGAAACTAGTGGACTCTTTCGTTCTCGCGTCTTCTTACGCAGCAACAGACGTGACGTCACGTCTGCTGTTGCATAAGAACACCGTCAGAATGAAAGAGTCCACTAGTTTCCTTTCTCCTCACCTCTTATACCGCACATCGGTTGCAGACCTTGTATGATTGACATCGCTCCTGATTGGCCGATTTCATGTGCGTAAGATAGAGATAGATAGAGATGCTATGGACTTTGCCAACGAGCAACCGAAGAAAGAAACATGCTCCGGATATTTTTTCGATCCCGTAGACATTCATCTCGATTTTTTATATCAAGATTCAAATGTTTGATCGTTGTCACTAATGAGGTGTTTACATCTGTGCGGATTTGCTAGCGCTAGTGTACTCGCCAACTAGCTCGAATTTCAGTTGCTCCTGAAATCTCATGCTTGTTGACGCTGAGCCCTGTTTACATTATGCTAGTGAGCTTTTTTGCTAGCAACTAGCTCATTAGCGCTTGTGAAATAGCATAAGTGTAAACACCCCATAAATCAATTCGTTGACAGCTCGCTCCCATACAAAGTACCACCAAGAGGCGCTAAAATTGTGATTTTTGCTAATGTAATCGTACTTATTTAAAAAAAAAAGTTCCAGGCTTCCAAATTTGATGAAATTTTGGATTTCAGCTACTTTTTTAATGCAGATAACGAATATGTATTTATCTCAATAGGGTAGAACGCTACTTCGTCGTAATCGCCCATTTCCATTCTATCGATCAGAAAAGATCAATAATATCAATGATTTCAACGTGCACAAATCAATAATAGGTTTGTTCCGATGCGCTAGCTCATTAGCTACAACTTAAATCCTGTTAGAGCGCATTGTATGAATATTTACGCTCATTGTTCTCAAAACAGAAGAAGCGCTCCTAGCGAATCCCCTTTTTCTACGTTTATCCATAGGACGAAGAAAATCTAATGGTATTTCAATGCGTTAGGACGGAATTGAAACTCGTAGAACGAATTTAGAATCAAGAAGCAGTGTTAGATTTTAGACAATATCTCAACAATTTGTGACTCTTTATCAAATCCAACGGTACGGTACGTATGGAAAGGTGAATAAATTTGCAAGTCATATTTGACAGAAATATTACATTTTTTGTTTAAACTCGTTCAGCAAAGATAGGTAAAGCGCGGGTTGTGCTTAGTAGGACGGAAATTAGATCAAAAACCCTACCCCTAAAAAACCCAATTCAAAAAATATTATTTTTTTCTTTACATGCAGAAATATAGACTTCCATCAACGGCCGCAGAAGAATCTTGATGGTATATCGCACCATATCACGATTATCTAGAAGGCACATCAGTTGCACCAGAAGTGGAATGGTACCCGCTGGCAGCAGAACGTTGCCATAGTAAGCCAGAGCTCGGATCCTTAGTTTTATCCAGTGAAAGGTTGTCAAGCAATGTTAACGGGGTCGCTTCGACTAGTATCAGATGACGTACGGGATGACACATTGTCGGATCGGAAGTATTTGGTCCGGTGGATTGAGTTTTTCTATCACCTCACGCCGGATGTTTCCTTTTTGTTGTTGTTATGTTGACAGCAGCTTTTCGGCTTCGCACCTCCAAATGTGGCTTTGATGCGAAAAGTGAAAAAGCAAATGACAGTGATCTTGCTCACTAAGGCTCTGAACCATTTGGTGGATTATTTTACCTTTTGGTTAAAATTTGACAGATGGAAAGTTATCGATTAACCCTGCTATCCGAGCGTGGTTACTTTTGACAGACAAGAAGTTAAATTTTGACAACCTTGGCTCGAAAACCGGTCGATCGACAGCACGGGGATTTTCGAACATAGAAAATAACTTTCGAAATGTCACTTTTAACCACGAGTTAAATTTAACTCGGCAAATGGTTCACAGCCTAAGCAATGTGAGTTACTCAGATACCGCGACTCTGCAACTCTGAAATTGCTCATGATTCAGAGCTGTCTTGCCTGGATTTTGTTAGTTTGTTCCAGATGGGAGACATGCTTATAAATTTTTATCAAGGGTCTTGATTTTTGCGACCGATTTTGTGACCGACAAAGCGTGAAACATTATGAGACACCAAATTTTGATATCCGGCCTAAAGGGTGTCCACGATGAAATTGCCACACTATGAAATTTCTCTAACTTTTTAACCGTTGGGTGGAATTTAATGAAAATTTGGGTGGTGCATTATTTACATCCTGCAAGTTTTAAAGTCCTGTGATCAAAACTCGCGGAAATGGAGTCGAAAGAACAGCTCGTGCGTCATAAAATCTTGCGCATTCATCACGAAAACAAGGATCTCTCGCATCGTTCCATCGCTAAAACGTTGGGAATCGCGAATTCCACGGTGTCGCGAGTGATTAAGTGGTTCGAGGAACGGTTGACCACCAATCGGAAGCCCAGAAGTGAAGGAAAAAGTATTCCGTACAACACCAAAAATCACAACCACGTAGTTGGGGCCTTCAACCGAAATCCCAACGCCTCCGTTAGGGATGTGGCTAAGAAGCTGCACCTAAGCCGAAGTTTTGTCCAGAAGGCCAAAACTAAGGCTGGGCTTCGAACGTTCAACGTACAAAAGGCCCCTAATCGCGACGAGAAGCAGAACAAGTCCGCCAAAACCCGTGCCAGGAAGTTGTACCTCAACATGCTGACGAAAGTTGAATGCTGCATCATGGACGACGAAACATATGTGAAGGCCGACTTCAAACAGATCCCCGGCAACCTGTTTTTCACGGCCAAGGATAAGTTCAGCGTTCCGGAGTATGTCCGCACTCAGAAGATGTCCAAATTTGCGAAGAAATTCCTGGTTTGGCAAGCCATCTGCACGTGCGGGAAGCGGAGTGCACCTTTCGTGACCCAGGACACGATGAACGGACAGGTGTACATAAAAGAGTGCCTCCAGAAGCGGCTGCTTCCTCTCCTGAAGGCCCACAACGTCCCAACAATCTTCTGGCCGGATTTGGCCTCATGCCACTACTCCAAGGACGTGCTGAAGTGGTATGCGGACAATAAGGTCAATTTCGTGCCGAAAATGTTCAACCCTCCCAACACTCCGGAGCTCTGCCCCATCGAGAAGTACTGGGCAATTATGAAGCAGCACCTTCTTAAACGACCTAAGGTAGTGAAGACAGTCGAGGAACTGAAGAAAGTATGGGTTTACATGCAAAAAACGGTTGATTCACAGGTTGTGCAGAATCTTATGGCCGGGGTTAAGGCCAAGGAGCGGGCATTTGCGTATGGACTGTAAATAAAATACGAGTAAAATGGTAATATGAAGTTTAATAGTTATTTCTCAATCCCTGAAAATTTGATGGCAATCGGATGAAAACTCGAATTTTGCGAATCAATTTTGTGTGTGGCAATTTCATCGGCCATTTGGCTGCCGAATATTAGGTACATCACCACCAGCGAGATTATCGTTTTAATTATGGCTGCCGAAAACAGTCCCTGCATGCTGAAACCGCCATTTACCCTAATTAATTTTGTCATGATAAAGATATTTTTTTATTCCTTTAGACATATCGTTATGTCATTACAAAACTTCTTACATGTTGTCATCACGAATCAAGAACAAAGCAATATTTTCACTTATATACATATACATAGACTTATCTTATTTGTTTACTTTTAATTGCCCAACATCATGGAATGTTTACCTATAATTGAGAAAAGAAATGTAAATATCAATGCAATGTGATTTAGCAGACAGTTATAGGTATAGTAAGCCAAGGTTGAAAATTCTCATTTTGCATAAGAACATGTTTTTCGGAATAAATAAAACAACCTCAGGCCTGGGTTCAATCCCAGTCGGCGCCGCCGGGATGTTCTGAGCAGGGGACTGGCAACCCCATATCAATCCTATACGTTTGACAGTAGGGAAGATCACGGGCCTTATTTAAATACGGCCCGCTTGACGTATACATGAAGGAAAGGGACGCAAAATTGTGTTGTAAGCAGAACGACTAGAGCAGATGAAAGTATCAAAAACATGGCCGCTAGCCAGGCCCCTGGTTCTGAGGCATAACATCTCTGATCACGCCTTCCTTCGAAAGGGAAGCAACTGTTTATAAACAACTGACCCCGGAAATGTGCGACATTTTCACTGCTGCTGTTAAGTTGTGTATTTGCTCCTACCGTATGGGGGTCTATTACTGGTTAATTTCTTACTCATATTGATATTGGAATTTGAGGCCTTTGCACTACAAATGCAAGTGTACTTCTCTGTACTACTAGTGCTTCTTTTCTGTTTAATTTGTGTACTTTCAGCATTTTGTTCTAAAATTGTTTTAGTTGTGGATTGAACCATACTGGCAGTTTGGTGTTTTATGCTCGCCTTCTTTTTTATTATTGGTACTTCTTCTTATTTCCTTTATTTAACGTCGGTCTCTGTTCCGCAATCTAGTGCCAATCACCGACGGACATCGATTGCCATCCATTGACGGCAATCGAATGTGCAGGAAGGCAGCTTCCACACCTGCGTAGGATATCGCACCCATTCAACACACATGGGCCGGGACCAACGGCTTTACTTCCCTTCCGAAGGAAGACGTGACCAGAGATTTTTATGCCTCAGAAAAATCCCACCGACCTCGGCTGGGATTGAACCCAGACCCATTGGGGTGTTAGAAAGCAGTCACGCTTACCACTACACCACCGGCGCCGGCTTATTATTGGTACAGTTTCTGAAATTATGTTCTGAATAATTGAATTAAATCTGTCAACTTCATTGTCGATGTTTTCTTCAATTCTTATTATATACAGAAGACACCCGATTATTTTATTGCGCTGTAAATTGAAAAAAAAAATGTTGATCTGTGCTGAACATAAAAACTTTGAACGTAGACTATGTTGTACTTTGGGGGGATTTAGATCTTTTGAAACCAGTTGCATTAAATTTTGGTGTTATTTGAAGACAGAAAAGAATCGAGCTTACATTTTTGCATACTTCAAGGCAAATATTTAAACAACGAATGATTCGAATTAAACGATTCCAAATCGGATCCTGACTAACCTCTCAAAATTTGAACCCATTTGGTGAGAAACTGAGATGGCACAAACCATTTGAAGTTTGTATGGGAATTACTATGGTAAAACCAAGATTTTTTTTCATGTCTATCTGATAATTCACCATATCGGTCTGCTTCAAAAAATTTCATTTGTACTTGCAGGAAATTTTCCGAGCTACAACTATGCTGAAGACCACTTATTGATTAAATGCAAGGATCGAAAGTTATCAATGGTTCAATGCATTGATGTCTTATGATCATGCTCAATCAACTGCTCAGCAGGCAACAGTTGTGTTTCTGGGGTGTTGAATAGGACACAAAAATCATGGCTACTATGTCACACTGCAAAATACAGTGTTGCCTACAGAGCAGCTGCTTGATCTTGTCATAAGTTTACCAATCTATTAAATAATTAATAACTTTTTCCTGTCTTGTTTTACATAGAAACGATCTTCAGCAAAGTTGTAACTGAGAAAATTTTATATAAGAGTAGCTATCGAACTGTTTCGCAGCTCAATATGGACAAAGACTGGAAGGCAATGAACAAAAAGTTGAGATTTCCCATAGTAATTTACATGTAAACTTCAAATGGCTTGTGCGAAGTCTGTTTCTAACCAAATGAGTTGTAACTTTGGGAGGCTAATCAGGACCCGATTTGACACCATTTAAGCACTGTGGAGCGAAAAAGTCAAATTTTGCATCAGTCTATTGTACAGGGTGCGTGACGAATGTTTGCACTAAATTTCAAATAGTAATTTCTCATGCTTGGGCATCATGATTTAGATATATTTGGCAGCACTGGATAGCTTATAGTGTTAGGTGTAAGATTTAAACAAACAATGTTGAGTAAACGTAAAGATGTCAAAACAAGAGAGCAATCTGTCAGCCGTTGTCGCTTTGTTGCGCGCCGGAGTATGCATGAAAGAAATGATTCGGTCGGTAAATGTGTCAGAAAGAACAGTGTATAATATTAAAAAAGGCTTGGGAAAGTGATAAGACTGCTCATACTGCTAATAAAGCACAGAAATGGCTTACGGAAAATATTTCGTAAATTTGGGAGAAATTTGGCCCCCAAGCAGTCCCGATATCAATCCGTTGGATTATTTTGTATAGGGCGTCGTCCAACGGGATACCAATAGAACCCTTCACACCAAACTTAAGTCGCTAAAAGCTAAAATCAAGGCAGTGTTGACATCTATGGATCGAAACATTTTAAAACGTGCATACTGCAGTTTCCGGAAGCGTCTAACTACAGTCGTCGAAAGGGAAGGCATTTTTTTTTAATAAATTTACTTACAACTTTCATATGTTGCGAAAGAAAATATATCGCACAAAATTCATTGCTAGAATAACTAACTGGTGCATTTTTTCTCAAATATGCCATTTACTGCAAAAATTCGTCACGCACCCTATATGTGATATAAAAACACCCATCCAAATTTACGTTCATTTATTTAAGAAAATCATAGGTAAAAAAATGTCCAATGTACAGTTTGAAATGATGGGTAAATTATTGTTACTTCAGTCATTAGGACTGCCTAACATGATTGGTGCTCATTTTCTAAAGGCAGGGCAATCTAAAGTTAGGTACTCTACTCTGAAATCTGTGAAAGGGAATCTAGTATGAAGTAGAACAAAACGTCCAATTTTACGCTCATTGATCATGTCATTGAGAAAAATCGTCCAATGTAACATGTCCGATGTACAACTTGACCAGTCAAAACTTCCTATGTGGTTTTTTTTCTATATTGTAGCATGAAATTCAAAGTAAAATAAAATAATAATCTGTCGAACTTCAACTTCGATTTTTTCAAAATGGTGGATATGTTACATTGGTCTATTTGAAAAGTGACGCGAGAAGCTTTATGGGGTGTTTACACTTATGCTATTTCACTAGCGCTAATGAGCTAGCTGCTAGTAAAAAAGCTCACTAGCATGATTTAAACAGGGCATCAGCGTCTAGCAGCATGATATTTCAGGAGCAACTGAAATTCGTACCAGTTGGCTAGTAAACTAGCGCTAGCAAATCCGCACAGATGTAAACACCTCATTAGCGGCTATGAAAAAATAATTTTGCGCCAGTTTCTTTATCAAAATACCCTAAAATGGATTCAAGCACAAACAAACTTCTGCTCGATACGAAATCTTTCAAGAAGTTCGTTATCATTGCCATCATCGTTTGTATCTCATCTGCTACACTGAAGGATGCCATTAGATCATTGGAAGGAAATGTTTCCTCGATGACCATCCACCTCGGCCCCCTCACAAGCGAAGTATAGAAGCCCTTCAACAAATCATAAATTCTAGGCAAAGACAACCCAGGTTTGAGCACAAGCGCGCGGACGTTGACGACGACTAAACCCTGCAGCTGACATTGTAGTAATATTTTTCGGCTGCCTTTCTGGCAGTTCCTTGATGGGATTTTTTTTCGCTGTAGTCCTTGCTCCGTGACACGCGTACCGGCCGGTCCTTGCTCGTCATATTGTTGTTTGGCTGCTGTTTTTTATCGCTCTTTTCTTTCCTCTCCCGAGCAGAGATTAAGAGACGGCAGCCGCCATAGGCAACCGGAAATTCTGCGAAAAGAGGTGGCGTGGGTTGTGAGGAGTTCAACCGGAAAGGAAAACGCGCTCGAGTAACTTTCTGGATGGCATGCAATAAAGCTGCCATTCTTGGGGCTGCTGTCCAACTCATCGTCACCCTTTTTTCTTTCAGCTTTTTTTTGTATGTTTGTACAATACAAGTTGCAATGCATGATCGTGATTCCAGTCCCTTCCCACAACGTTGCTGGTACGAGGGCAAGTGGGCGTCTGGTGCGACCTTTTGTCGTAAAATACATGCTAGAAAAGTTTGCTTTGCACGCCGAGCAACTGGCAGAAAGTGAAAAAAAGTTTTTCAGAGATAAGTAAACATTTCACGTTGTTTTCCATAGCAGCCTGTTTAGAGTGTGTAAAAAATGGAAAATGTTCACATAAAATGAGTTTTCTTATACTAACTTGTAGTGCATGTGGCTATTTTCAATTCTTTAAAAATCCGCAAACCTTAAATGTCCAAAAGATAGCTTCTTCATCTCAATCCACTTGAATCACACCCCTGGGAACCATCAAAAGGTAGTGCCTTAATCAACGGCAATCTACCAGACAAACAATCGATAAACTCAAGATGTGTGCACCTTCATAAGAAATTACTCGCCGCCAAAGTTGATGGCTCTAGTAGCAAAAAGGGCCACATTTATCATTGAGATCAGGGATGGATCGCTAGGGTGGGACAACATTCAAATTCCAGTTCCAGTATGATTTTAGGGGGCCTATTGGGTCCTATAGTAACTGTGTAAAATTTCAGGCCGGTCGGTGGAACTATATTTCAGCTTACATAGTGGAAGATGCTAATTTCTAATAACAGACTAAAGTGGTAATTAGGAGATGAAAGCATAGAGTTGATAGTTCCGTTAGAATACGGAAGTGTGAAAATTGTATATAGAGAGTAGAAAGCGAGCCAGGACAACTTTGAGAAATGTACCAGGTCTCTTTACCAAACTCCCCAGTTGTAGAGGGATGGTGAGGGGTATCCTCAATTTCAGTCAATTTATGAAACTGGTCTTAGAGTTCTGCCATTTTTTTTTTTTTTTAAAGCACTTATAGAACGACTTAATAGAATGCATTTCTTCATTATTAGAATAAATTTCTTCATTATTAGAATGAATTTCTTCATTTCTTCATCTCCATTTCTTCTGACCGGAAAATGGAGCCTGGGGGCACGGGGCGAACTTTCGGAAGGTACCGAACAGCAGTGAAAGTGGTCAATTAATGAAACTGGGCCTGGAGCTCTGCAGCTAAATATTCCGAGAGCACTTATAGAAGACTCATGAAAATGAATTTGGACTTGTGATCGAAAAATGAACCCCGGGTAAATGTAAATTTACAAAATTGGACCTAGAAAACACTTCTAGAAGACTCATTAGAATGAATTCGGTGACTGGAAAATGGACCTTATGGGCCTTTAAGAAAATCCAAAACAACCGTAAATTGTTCCTACAGCTCTGTGCTTTTTCAAAAGCACTAATAGAAGACGTGTTATAATGAATTCAGACTTGTGATCAGAAAATGATGAGGCCTCCCTTAGCTCAGTCGGTAAAGGCGCAGCTACAAAGCAAGACCATGCTGGAGGTGGCTGGGTTCGATTCCCGGTCCGGTCTAGGAATTTTTCGGTTTGGAAAATTTCTCGACTTCCCTGGGCATAGAAGTATGATTGGACTTGCCACACAATTGTATACCAATGCAAAAATGGTACAGGCATCGAAAGCTCTCAATTAATAACTGTGGAAGTGCATCTAGAACACTAAGTTGAGAGCACGCAATAAGCTAATATGCGATATGCAATAAGCTTGAAATGCGAAGAAGAAGAAGAAAGAAGATCAGAAAATGAACACTGGAGGCAACTGGGTGACCTTCCAGAACATCCGGCAACATCCTTAAAAGTGTTCAATTCATAAAATTGGTTCTGGATTCTGCGGTTTATTCGAAAGGACTTCAAGAAGACTCATTACAATTAATTTGGGCTTGCTACTGGAAAATGAACCCTGAGGGATAACTTTTCGGTGGTTAATTCCTAAAAAAAACTCAGCGTTTTGTTTAGAAAGCACATATAGAGGACTCAATACTAAGAATTCGGACTTGTGACCAGAAAAAGAACCCTAAAGGGTGTCCACGATGAAATTGCCACACTATGAAATTGCTCTAACTTTTTAACCGTTGGGTAGAATTTATTGAAAATTTGGGTGGATTTAGTTCATAGTGCATTATTTACATCCTGCAAGTTTTAAAGTCCTGTGATCAAAACTCGCGGAAATGGAGTCGAAATAACAGCTGGTGCGTGATAAAATCTTGCGCATTCATCACGAGAACAAGGATCTCTCGCATCGTTCCATCGCTAAAACGTTGGGAATCGCGAATTCCACGGTGTCGCGAGTGATTAAGCGGTTCGAGGAACGGTTGACCACCGATCGGAAGCCCAGAAGTGAAAGAAAAAGTATTCCGTACAACACCAAAAATCACAACCGCGTAGTTGGGGCCTTGAACCGAAATCCGAACGCCTCCGTAAGGGATGTGGCTAAGAAGCTGCACCTAAGCCGAAGTTTTGTCCAGAAGGCCAAAACTAAGGCTGGGCTTCGAACGTTCAAGGTACAAAAGGCCCCTAATCGCGACGAGAAGCAGAACAAGTCCGCCAAAACCCGTGCCAGGAAGTTGTACCTCAACATGCTGACGAAAGTTGAATGCTGCATCATGGACGACGAAACATATGTGAAGGCCGACTTCAAACAGATCCCCGGTAACCTGTTTTTCACGGCCAAGGATAAGTTCAGCGTTCCGGAGCATGCCCGCACTCAGAAGATGTCCAAATTTGCGAAGAAATTCCTGTTTTGGCAAGCCATCTGCACGTGCGGGAAGCGGAGTGCACCTTTCGTGACCCAGGACACGATGAACGGACAGGTGTACATAAAAGAGTGCCTCCAGAAGCGGCTGCTTCCTCTCCTGAAGGCCCACAACGTCTCAACAATCTTCTGGCCGGATTTGGCTTCATGCCACTACTCCAAGGACGTGCTGAAGTGGTATGCGGACAATAAGGTCAATTTCGTGCCGAAAATGTTCAACCCTCCCAACACTCCGGAGCTCCGCCCCATCGAGAAGTACTGGGCGATTATGAAGCAGCACCTTCTTAAACGACCTAAGGTAGTGAAGACAGTCGAGGAACTGAAGAAAGTATGGGTTTACATGCAAAAAACGGTTGATTCACAGGTTGTGCAGAATCTTATGGCCGGGGTTAAGGCCAAGGTGCGGGTATTTGCGTATGGACTGTAAATAAAATACGAGTAAAATGGTAAAATGAAGTTTAATAGTTATTTCTCAATCCCTGAAAATTTGATGGCAATCGGATGAAAACTCGAATTTTGCGAATCAATTTTGTGTGTGGCAATTTCATCGTGGACACCCTTTAGTGATTATGGTGTGAATTTTCTGAAGATGGCAACGTCTGGTATGTGGAAAAGTGAAAAATACTCCTAAATATGGGTATTTCCGGCAAAATACAAATACTCAACAATATGAGCATTTCAGGAACGGGGACAAAGTGTAGAGGCCGGAAATCGATCATTGACGCCCTTTGGGGATCCAAGACTCAATTAAATTCTATCCACTGAATTGGTCTATCCGCATAATTGTCTACGCCATGTCTATCCGGATAATCCGGAAGGTTACTCAGTGGCCTCCGGTGAACACAAGTCACAAGTCCGAATTAATTCTATGAGTCTTCTAGAAGTGATTTCGAAAAAACCGCATAGCTCTAAGACCATTTTCATAAATCGACCATCTTTATGGTTGTTCTGGTGGCCTAATGCAAGGGCGAAGCTAGATTTCACAAGAAGATGATTGGTCATCTATTTGCTCAATAACTTTCTTAAAGACACCAGGACATTATGATTCTAAATGTCCAACAAACGTTGGTTCTCCTCTTTTTTTCTGTACTTACAGGTAGCTCAGTTAAAAAAATGAATATCACATCGCCGAATGTTGCAGCAGCATTTGAAAGAACTGGAATATTTAATATAAATGCGAGTATGATTTTGGAAGCAACAATTGAAGACAATCCACGAAGTCGTCCAATACATCTGATTACGCTATACATTATCAGACCATTCACCGCTCCCAAATGAAACATCGTGAAGCGCTGACGAAAGCAGTAAATATTTTTATTTTGTTATAAGATTCCAAATTTCTATAATTTTAAAATCCTAAAATACAAAAATTTAAAAATTATAGGTATGCCACAAAAATTCTAAAATTCATAAATTCATAAAATCTTTAATTTTTAAATACAGTGTTTAGATTTTTTTCTAAATTTATTTGCACAGCAAAAATTATTTTCATTTTGATCATTTTGGGTGAAAATTTACGAGCTGAAGCAAAGCTTTGCAACTGATGTACATTTGGTAGTACACTGGGATGGAAAGATTCTGCCTGACATAAACAAAAAATGCGTTAGGATTGGGAGAAGAGAAAGATCGATCTTGACAAATCGATCTTGACAAATCGATCTTGACAAATCGATCTTGACAAATCGATCTTGACAAATCGATCTTGACAAGTCGATCTTGACAAATCGATCTAATATTTGGCTCTAGAATCGATTCACTGACTGATTGGTACTGATTGGTACCAAATAATTGATCTTTGGTAGATCGATCGTTGGATTTTTTTAATACGCTTGTTTACGTTGGTATCCCAAGAAATTCGTTTCATTATAATATTGAATTAAATCACCGGCCAGAAATTTTTCTTTGAATAAAATGCGCGCTCTCACTGTCAATTTCTGTGTCAGTTTAGTTTGGTTGCCAACAAAGTACACGGAGAAACATAATGATACATTAATGATTCAAGTTGAATCTAAAGAGCCTGACAGTTCTCAAACTGCTTGTTGCCCGATAAAGGCAGGTAGTGCTGGCAGTTCTAGTACTGCACTGCCAATATTGTATGCAAGTTGATTAGATAAAATGTTCCAACACAACGTAGGCTTAAATAGACAATGTAAGGGAATAAAAATGGTTAGTGAAGTTCCAACAGCCAAGAAATAAAGAACGTTTTTCCAATTAAATAAAGTTTTGGTGATCTTGAGTGCCTGCTCCGCCGATTTTTCCGTTCTGTTTTTTGGTGACTAGTGTACGTGTGTGATCCCGAAATACCCCGCCGGAAAACCACGATCCTGCCCTAAAATATTGGTGCCGTGACCAGGATCAGGTTTCCTTCCAGAAATCCCGCCATTGCACTACGGAAACTAGCGCTACATTCGCCATCATCCCGATCTATTGTGAATCCCATTTCATTTCCAATGTTTCCCGCACCCCAGAAGGAAGATACATGGTTCGCTTGCCTCGTCATCCAAATTTCGATCACTTGCTAGGTGAATCGAAACCAGCCGTGCTGCGTCGCTTCCACCACCTCGAAAATCGTCTCAATAAGGAACCCGCCATGAAAGAGGAATACCGTTTCTTTCTGTTGGAGTATCTGTCACTAGGCCATATGAAGCTTTTCCCTCCGAGCGAGATCAAGCCACCCCAGTCACACTACTTACCTCATCATGCCGTTCTGAAAGAGGCCAGCACGACCACAAAAGTCCCTGTAGCATTCGACGAATCCGCCAAAACATCCCCTGGAAATTCCCTAAATGATGCCCTCCTAGTTGGACCACGCATCCAAGATGAATTACTTACCCTCGTCATTCGTTTACGGAAGTATCTAATAGCCCTTGTGGCATACATAGCAAAAATGTATCGTCAAGTCTTGCTCAACCCAGAAGATACCCCACTGGTCAGAATTCTCTGGCGCTTTAATTGCAACGAACCGATTTCCATCTACGAGCTGCTAACGGTAACCTACGGATTGGCCCCACCGTAATGTCTTGCCACGCGTACTCTACAGCAGCTTGCTTCGGACGAAGGAGATTCGTACCCACTCGGTGGTCCCGCGTTGAAGAAAGGATTCTACGTTGATGACTACATAGGGGGAGCAGGCACGGAGGAGGAAGCTATCTGCCTACGCAACGAGCTAGACGAGCTGCTAGCTAAGGGTGGCTTTGAGCTTAGGAAGTGGGCATCAAACAACCAAACCGTACTGGAAGGACTCGATGCTTCGAAGATTGGAACCCAACCAGCTCTGAAATTAGGCCATGAGGAACCCAACAAGCACTGGGAGTTAGCTGGGAGCCCGGGATGGATCAGCTAAGATTCGATTCCACTCCGATTCTCACAAGCGCACCACCCACGAAGCGATCCATTCTGTCGGCTGTATCGAAGCACTTCGACCCGCTTGGTCTTACAGCACCGGTCATCATACGGGCAAAAATGCTACTACAGGAGCTCTGGCGGCAACCCTGCGGATGGGATAAAGAAGTAAGTGACACTATACGAGCAAAATGGAATACCTACTGCACCGAACTACCCAAAATTTCGTCTTTCCGAGTCAGCCGATACGCATTCTTGCCAAACTTCACTGTACAGTTACACACTTTCGCGGATGAATCTCAGCAAGCATACGGCGCTTGCATTTATGCCCAATCCCGAAGGTCACATCCACGTCCAGCTGATTACATCGAAATCGAAGGTAGCCCCGCTCAAGCGATTATCCATTCCTCGGCTGGAATTGTCGGCAGTGGTTCTCGCTGTTAGATTGCATCAAAAGGTCATCCTGGCCCTGGATATGCCCATTTCGGCCTCACATTTCTGGTCAGATTCCACCGTCGTACTTGAATGGCTACGTTCACCACCGCACACCTGGAATACTTTCGTCGCGAATCGGGTATCTGAAGTCCAAACCACTACTCCGGGATCACGTTGACATCACGTCGCCGGCAAGCAGAATCCAGCTGATCTTGTCTCGAGGGGGATGAAAGTTGATGATTTCCTCGGGAGCGATCTTTGGCATCATGGACCAGTGTGGCTAAAACTTCCCGAAGCGGATTGGCCTGTGGCAATGCAGCGACAGAAAGCACCGGAGGACATCCTAGAGCGGCGAGAGATGGTGGTAGATTACGTCTTTCGGAGCAGCCCTATTTAACCAAACAGCCCATCCTCCTACTCAGTTCCCATTCATTTACACGGTTAGTTGCCAACCATTACCACCTCAGACTGTTACACGGTGGCGGCCGTGTAACCCTAGCAGCCATCCGGCAAGAATACTGGCCAATTCAAGGACGTAGATTGGTCAATGGTATCGTTAGAAACTGCTTTCGATGCGCTCGTGCTTCACCCGTACCCACCAAGCAAGAAACCGGACAGTTGCCCCCAGGACAGAATCACTCCTAGCCGTCCGTTTTTAGTCACCGGAGTTGACTATGCCGACCCAGTTTACATCAGGCCAATCCACAAACGAGCTGCACCAACCAAGGCCTACATCAGCGTGTTTGTATGCTTCGTCATTAAAGCCGTGCACCTGGAACTTGTGAGCGATTTATCCACCCCCGCATTTATCACTGCACTGCGAAGATTCATCGCTCGTCGTGGTTGTCCTGCACACATCCATTCCGATAACGGGAAAAACTTTCAGGGTGCCCAAAATGAACTTCGCGAATTATACCAGCTGATGCAGAAGGAGAAGATGACCGGAGAAATAGAAACGCACTGTGCGAACCAAGGAATCCAGTGGCATATGTGGCGCCGAAAGCCCCGCATTTTGGTGGGTAGTGGGAAGCAGCAGTGAAAATCGCGAAGAAGCACTTACATCGACAGTTCGGCAACGCAATGCTCTCGTTCGAAGATATGTCCAGACATTGTCCACCGTGCTGGCACAAATTGAGGCAGCAATGAATTCCCGACCATTGACTCCACTGACTGAGGACCCGAATGATTTGGCTGTGCTCACTCCGGCACACTTCCTTATTTGTTTGTTTATTTGTATTCCTCCATCTGACAAGGTTGTCTTAATGAAGTTGGACAGGGAAAAGCCAAATTGAGTTATGGTGAACTCAAATTGGCATAAAAACCCTGTTTCTTTTCTTAAATTAAGTACATAGAAACAGAAACTAAACATTAACAATTACACAGTTCACAGCAAAAACAATGCAAAATACAATAATTACTACAGTGTAAATTAAAAACGTTAAAATGCGGTCAGTGTCATAAAAGTGTGTCAGCAACAGTGCAGCATCGTCATTGATTGTCAAGTCCTGCTCGTAATCAATCCATGCACATAACAGCTTTACAATCGATTACTTAGGCGGCGTTGAAAAGTAGCTGCAGAAGCTTCAAAGTCGAAAAGCTCAGATACATCATTGAAGCGAGAGGCCATGAACCGTATTGGGTCGTGTTGCCCGTATCGACTGTTGCGGGATGCCAAATGCAGGAAGTTACGCCGACGAAGGGGGCGTTCAGGTACATAAACGTTGATATCGGCAAGAATGGCAGGTGCATCCACCTCACTAGTTAATACTTTGGCTACAAAAACCGCTTGCATGTCAGACCTTCGTTTCTCCAGTGTTTCAATTCCTAACAGCATGCATCGATGTTCGTAGGGAGGTAGATTTAGATGTTCACGCCAAGGTAGATAACGAAGAGCTAGGCGCACAAATTTTCTTTGAACCGATTCTATACGGTCAACCCATATACTGCTGTACGGACACCAAACTATTACAGCAGATTCAAGGATCGAGCGAACCAAGGCGCAGTACAGTGATTTCAGACACAGAGGGTCACGGAATCCATCGGCAAGTTTAAAGATAAATCCGAGCTGCCTATTCGCTTTTGAAATCACATCAGCATAATGTGTCCGGAGGTTAAGTTCAGAGTCCAATATCACACCAAGGTCTCTAACCTGATTCAGCCGTTCTAGATCATGACCAGCAAGACGATAGTGGAAGATGATCGGATAACGTTTTCTGGAAAACGAAATAGTGTTGCATTTCGTTACACACAGTTCCAGTAAGTTCCGTTTGCTCCAATCCTCAAATGACTCCAACAAACTCTGCAGGTAGGCACAGTCCTCGATGCATGTGATTACCATGTAAATCTTAACATCATCGGCGTAGAAAACACGATTTCCAGATGGTAAAACAAACGATGCATCATTAATGAAAAGCGAAAACAATAGGGGGCCTAGGTTGCTCACTTGTGGAACTCCGGATACAATCGGGAAGGCGGTTGAATGTGAGGAGCCTAATTTAACTTTCATAGACCGTCCTGACAGGTATGATTCGAACCAACGAACAAAGGCGACGGATACTCCAAATTTCTCGAGTTTTCGAAGCAGAATAGCATGGTTCACTCGGTCGAATGCAGCTTTGAAATCAGTGTATATAGCATCTACTTGCATGCCAGCGTCCATCGATCGAATGCACAATGAAGTGAATTGAGTGAGGTTCGTTGTCACAGATCTTTTTGGAAAAAATCCATGCTGGGCACTAGAGATGTAATTCTTGCTAGCTTCGAACAAGGCATCGTTCACGATTATCTCAAAGAGTTTGGAGCAAGCATTCAACGACGTTATCCCGCGGTAATTGGAAATATCACACTTGTCCCCCTTTTTGTGAATAGGAATCATGACCGAAGTCTTCCACGCGGATGGGAATGTCATTCGTTGTAATGAAATATTAAACAATTTCACTAGCGGCATCAATAAGACACTTGAGCAATTCTTAAGAATGCATGCAGGAATACCATCCGAACCGTATGACGCAGAATGTTTAAGTTTACGTATCGCTTTTTGTACGTGCTCCTCAGTGATTTGGAAAATTGGCACTACAATGACCGCTCTCCCCGAAGTCGACGTTAGCAACATTGACACCAGTCGTTTGGACCACTACCGGCGTCTCCAGCAAAGAGTCCAGCAATTTTGGTACCAGTGGAAGACCGAATACTTGCAGGAGCTGCAGAAGGAAAACCGACACATCACACCGAACACTGCAATCCAGCCCGGAAGATTACTCGTCGTCGTCGATGAGTTTCTCGCTCCCGTGAAGTGGCCACTCGCAAGAATCGTCAACACCATCCCCGGACCAGATGGGCTCATCCGAGTCGTCGATCTGCAAACCAGCAAGGGAATCATCCGTCGTCCGATTACGAAGATTTGTATACTGTCAAACGGCAAGCAACTGAAGAAGCTTAGAATAATTTGATTGTGTGTTAGATTGATTTGTTTTTGAATTATTATGACATATTTAGAAAGAGTGAAATTCGGAAATTTTAGGTGGCGGCGATGACAGTTCTCAAACTGATTGGCCCGATAAAGGCAGGTAGTGCTGGCAGTTCTAGTACTGCACTGCCAATATTGTATGCAAGTTGATTAGATAAAATGTTCCAACACAACGTAGGTTTAAATAGACAATGTAAGGGAATAAAAAGGGTTAGTAAAGTTCCAACAGCCAAGATATAAAGATCGTTTTTCCAATAAAATAAAGTTTTGGTGATCTTGAGTGCCTGCTCCGCCGATTTTGTCGTTCTGTTTTTTGGTGACTAGTGTACGTGTGTGATCCCGAAATACCCCGCCAGAAAACCACGATCCTGGTCACGGCACCACAATATGTTAGGGAAGTAAAGCCGTTGGTCCCCGGTTCATGAGTCTATGGGTAGATAGATAGGGTCCAGGTGTGCAAACTGCCTCCCTAGCGTCGGTAGCGTTGGTGCTCAGCACGGAAAACAAGATCGACGGAAAACAAATCAAGGAAAAAAAAAAATCTCGATTCTTCCAACGAATTTAAAAAAATCAATCATAATTTAATCAACCGAAAATTCCGGACCGTTATGGATGATCCGGAGCTGAGGACCTTAACTGGAATATGGAGGGACTGAATCATCACGCTTTGTAACGACCAGCTGTTGATTAAACAACAACGATAGGATTACGGAAGCTCCTCGAATTGGTCGTAATATTTTTGGGTGGAGTTCCTCTAAAAGGATTAAGATTCCACAAGGCAGGTAGCCTAAGCCAGCGTGCGCGGTGGATGGGCTGTGAAGTATACCTTTTGAAATCGTGGATGTGCACAACTTTGGCTCTATTTCTATCGCAATGCTTCATTCGATATTGGTATCGTCTAAGTAGTTCGGTTCCGGCCCCTCGAGTTGATCTTGAATTTTGGGCAGATCTCCACAACTTTCACGACCAACATTACGCTTTGATTGTCATGAAAGCCTTCCAAAATCATCTTTAGTACTTTTTGGAATGAAACGTGGCCCTTATTTTTTTGATTCAAAAGTTGAAATCGACGAAAAAGTAAAGATGGTAGCTGCATATCTATTTCGTAAAGCCTAATGTTCAGCCTACAATGTTTTTCCTATACGGTTTTGCTCTACACTCGAAGTTTTTTCCAAATAGTATTGTTTGAATAAATTGTGTGCCAAAAAATACGCCCTTGTGAAAAATTACGCTTGTTTCCAAATGACCCTGTGTAAAGTTTCATCCAAATCGAAGATTCTTTGCGCATGATATCGGCTTTCCTCCTGCTATAATTCCACCGACCGACCTGAAATTTTACACAGTTACTATAGGACCCAAAAGTCCCCTAGAAATCATACTGGAACGGTATTTTTTTGACGTAGTACTACGTCTGTGATTTCTATATAGGGGTACACTTAGTGATAACCAAAAATGGAACATGTAACAAAATTAAGAAAGATTTTGGACATTAATAACTCAGCTGCCCCTGAACTATTTTCAATAACTTTATCACCAATCGATCAGAAATATTTCAACGCATCAATAAACATTGCAATGATGATTTTTTTTTTACAAAGAATCTATTGAAAAGGTGGCAATGTCAAGCCTTGTCCAATGTACAAATAAAAAGTGATACATTTATCATTCATAAAATAAACGTTCTTCCCAATCCCAGTCATTATAATCGAGTTGTTGGTTGTTGGTTGCACATCATTCTGCTTTAACTTGAAAAGATATAAAAGAGCGCTGCTGTCTAGCCTGAACTCATTTTCGCTTCCGACGGCGTGGTGACCAGGTAGCAGAAGCATCAGTAGCAGCAGTAGAAAGGTGGTGGCAGGTTAGGTAGTCCACACTTCTACCTAAAAAGCAACAATGACGGGTCGTGGCAAAGGAGGAAAAGGTCTTGGTAAAGAAGGCGCCAAGCGTCATCGCAAGGTTCTTCGTGATAACCGCCAGCCGTCGTCTGGTTCGCCGAGGCGGTGTCAAACGTATCTCCGGTCTGATCTACGAGGTGTGCTGAAGGTGTTCCTGGAAAATGAGATCCGCGATGCTGTCACCTACACTGAATACGCCAAGCGTAAGCGGCCATGGATTCCATCTGCGCTTTGAAGCGACAGACGCACTCTGTACGGTTTCGGAGGTTAAATCACCAACTTTGGCAACAAAACGACCCGTTCCAGGGCCGACATTATCAACGTCCGCACGTACCGCAGTGCGAACATAGATTCGGACCACTACCTAGTTGCAGTATGCATGCGCTCAAAACTCTCGACGGTGCATAACACACGTCGAAGTCGAACGCCACGACCCAACATTGAGCAACTACGGGACACCGGAGTTGCCCAGGACTACGCGCAGCAGCTGGAAGTTGCACTACCCACGGAAGAGCAGCTTGGCGCAGCTTCTCTTGAAGATGGCTGGAGGGACATCCGTTCAGCCATAGGTAGTACTGCTGTAGCGGCACTAGGTACTGCAATCCCGGACCGAAGAAATGACTGGTTTGACGGCGAATGCAAACTGTTAGTAGAGGAGAAGAATGCAGCACGGGCGAGAATGCTGCAACACCGCACGAGATTGAATGTGGAGCGATACAGACAAGCGCGGAACAGACAAAACTCGGTTTTCCGAAGGAAGAAGCGTCAGCAGGAAGATCGAGATCGCGAGGCGATGGAAAATCTGTACCGCGTAAACGACACACGGAAGTTCTACGAGAAGCTAAATAGTTCGCGCAAAGGCTACGTGCCGCAAGCCGATATGTGCAAGGACTTGGACGGTAACCTTCTCACGAACGAGTGTGAGGTGATTGAGAGGTGGAAGCAGTACTATGACGAGCACCTCAACGGTGAAGCAGCAGAAAACGAAGGTGGCACGGCAACAGACCTTGGAGCACGCGCAGAAGACGACAGGCTACCGGCCCCTGATCTTCAAGAAGTTGAGGAGGAGATCGGTCGGCTGAAGAACAACAAAGCAACTGGTGTAGATCAACTACCAAGTGAGCTATTGAAATACGGTGGTGAAGCACTGGCTAGAGCGCTGCACTGGGTAATTGCCAAGATTTGGGAGGAGGAGATATTACCGGAGGAGTGGATGGAAGGTGTCGTATGCCCAATCTACAAAAAGGGCGACAAGTTGGATTGCTGCAACTACCGCGCGATCACACTGCTGAGCGCCGCCTACAAGGTACTCTCCCAAATTCTATGCCGCCGTCTGTCACCATATGCAAGAGAGTTCGTGGGGCAATACCAGGCGGGATTCATGGGTGCCCGCGCTACCACGGACCAAATTTTCGCGATTCGGCAGGTTCTGCA
Source organism: Ochlerotatus camptorhynchus (assembly GCF_037179485.1). Classification (NCBI taxonomy): domain Eukaryota; kingdom Metazoa; phylum Arthropoda; class Insecta; order Diptera; family Culicidae; genus Ochlerotatus; species Ochlerotatus camptorhynchus. The sequence goes on along the minus strand of NW_027040859.1, from coordinate 315,438 downwards.
GAAATGCCGCGAATACAACGTGCCCACACATCATTTGTTCATCGATTTCAAATCCGCATACGACACAATCGATCGAGATCAGCTATGGCAGATTATGCACGAGTACGGATTTCCGGATAAACTGACGCGATTGGTCAAGGCGACGATGGATCGAGTGACGTGCGTTGTTCGAGTATCGGGGACACTCTCGAGTCCCTTTGAATCTCGAAGGGGGTTACGGCAGGGTGATGGACTTTCGTGTCTGCTGTTCAACATCGCGTTAGAAGGTGTGATCAGAAGAGCTGGGATAGACACGAGTGGCACGATATTCAGGAAGTCCATCCAGCTCCTTGGTTTCGCCGATGACATTGACATTATGGCACGGAACTTTGAGATGATGGCGGAAACGTACATTAGACTGAAGGCTGAAGCTAGACGGATTGGACTTGCCATCAACGCATCAAAGACAAAATATATGAAAGCAAGAGGTTCTAGGGAAGACAATGTTAGCCTCCCACCCCGAGTTCAGATTGACGGTGACGAAATCGAGGTGGTCGATGAGTTCGTGTATTTGGGCTCACTGGTGACCGCCGAAAATGATACCAGCAGAGAAATTCAAAGACGCATTATGGCAGGGAATCGTGCCTACTTTGGACTCCGGAGGACGCTCCGGTCGAATAAAATTCGCCGCCGCACGAAGTTGACTGTCTACAAGACGCTGATTAGACCGGTGGTCCTTTACGGCCACGAGACCTGGACTATGCTCGTGGAGGACCAACGCGCCCTTGGTGTTTTCGAACGGAAGGTGTTGCGTACCATCTACGGTGGAGTGCAGATGGATGACGGAACGTGGAGGAGGCGAATGAACCACGAATTGCACCAGCTGCTGGGAGAACCATCCATCGTCCACATTGCAAAAATTGGGCGACTACGGTGGGCTGGGCACGTCGTAAGAATGCCGCACGACGACCCAGTGAAAATGGTTCTAGAAAGCGACCCAACAGGAACAAGAAGAAGAGGCGCGCAGCGGGCAAGGTGGATCGACCAAGTAGAAGGCGACCTGCGGACCCTTCGCAGACTACGAGGCTGGCGAACTGTGGCCATGGATCGAGTAGAGTGGAGACGACTTCTTCGGACAGCAGAGGACAACAAGGCCTTAGCCTGATTGGTAAGGTAAGTCCAGGGCCAACAAGCTTATTACAGTAACGACCACACACCAGAGTTGTTATCTTGTAACCAAACTTGGAAGCAAGGGTGCAAATGATTTTGATCGATTTTCTTCATATTTCGTTAAATGCTCGTTGATTGCCCTTTGCTTTCAAGGTATTGACATGGGGAAACTACGCAAAAGGAGAGTGTCGCTACTTGATAGCAAACTATTCATGATGTGAGGAGTCTGTGTAGCTTCCCGGCATGTGCAAAAAGATAGGCAACCAAAATTTCTTTTTGTGATTGTTTCCCAAACACAGACATCATATTGAAACACTATCGTGATTATGCATTGTAGCGTTCTCTGTAATTTCCAATTGGTACAGTAAGTGCTTCGGTGGATTCTCTGCTTGAACGTCAAGCATTACAGTTCGGTTTTTGCTCGCTCTGTCGAGTTGTTCTACAGTTTCTAGTTTATTCCAAGCATTCGCAGTTTAATCGCTTCGTCAGCAGTGTCGGTCAATTCGTGTGATGGGAAGACAGCGCTCCTGGAGCAGGCTCCGAGAGAAAACGGAGAAGAAGAACAGCGGTGAGGGTAGCTTGAGTGTACATATTTCGAAAAGGTACGCTACTCTTCCCACCTATGTTGGGAATACCACCTCAGCAACGGTGAGCGGTCTAAGAAGAAGAAGAAGAAAAATCAGGGCCAGTCCGATGGTGCAAGTGGACGGGAACGTCTGCGTCATTGGTGATTTTGGTGACGCCGTCGACAACGAAACTGCTGCCAGCCCGAGTGCAGCAAAAATGAAGCTTCCTCCACTGGTGGTGAAGCAAGTGCCACTCAACACGCTGATTGGCGATCTCTCATCGCTGGGCGTTGCAGCTGAGTTTAAGCTCGGCAGGATCGACACCAAGGTGATGCTCCGAACGAAAGCGGAGTACGAGGTGGCCGTGAAATATCTGAAGGATTCCTAGGCGGAATTCTTTACGCACGACATCCCCGGTGAGAAGCCCTTCAAGGTAGTCATCAGGGGTCTATCAAACTTCGACCCCAAGATAGTCGAAGCGGAAATCAAAAACCGGTACAAACTAGCCCCAATCGCTGTCTTCTGAATGACAAGGAGAAACGAAAACGTGAAGACGTACCCGGATTGTCTTTTCCTGGTGCACTTCCAGAAAGGGACGGTGACGCTCAATGCCATCCGATCTATCTACTCCATCATCGTACGGTGGGAGCCATACCGTGGTGGCCATCGTGACGTAACGCAGTGCCAGAGGTGCCTCAATTTTGGACACGGTACCCGCAACTGCAACATCAAGCCACGCTGCAGCAACTGCGCTCACGAACACGCCACTTCTGACTGCCCTGTGGATGGAGCCGTGGCGTTAAAATGCGCCAACTGTGGTGGTAAACAGCAGTGCTCCAAAATCGAGGACTTCAAACGCATCCGAAAGCAGGCGTCAATCAAACAGGACGCAAGAAGGACAGAACCCCAGCATTCAGGACGGAGGATTTCCCGCCTCTTCGTGCTCCCCAGCAAAGGCAATCAAATTCGTGGTGCAACCCACCCCTTCTCAAGAAGCTTCCGGTGATTCTGCTGGACTAAGATCTCAACCCCCCTGGATTCTGGAGACAACCACCAGCGCTTAACAACAACCCCGATCTGTTCTCAGCAGATGAACTGATGGAAATCTTCGTCAACATGACCGGTGCTCTTCGTAAGTGCCGCAATAAGCCCGAGCAGATCCAAATCTTCGGTGAGTTCATCATCCAGTATGGCGTCTAAACCGTTAACTATCATCACCTGGAATGCTTGCTCTGTAAGAGCTAAACAGATTGAGCTTGCTGACTTCTTCCGCAAGCACAGCATCGATGTGGGTCTTCTAACTGATACCCATCTAAAGTCTGGCGACAGCTTCTAGTTTCCTGACCACAACATTATTCGGCTTGATCGCACCAGGTCCAGGGGGGTGTTGCGGTCGACGTCAAGAAAGGGATAAAATATCACAGCTTGTCCCATATCCGCACCTCTATCATCGAGGCCCTTGGTGTGGAGGTGGAGTCGTCGACTGGATACGTCCAGTTCATCGCGGTCTACTGCCCTCGACAGTGTGCCACCAGCAGTGGACTAGCGGCTAAATTCAAGAAGGACCTGTCCACCATCACCCGTAACGGTTCCCGCTTCGTAGTAGGTGGAGATCTAAATGCTCGTCATGAACCAGAACGGTCGTCTGCTGTTCGACCACTCACAGCATGGGCTGTACTCCGTTTGGTTTTCGGATGAGCCAACATTTATCTCACCGGCGGGCAACCCATCGACGCTAGACCTGTTCCTGACAAATATCGGCTTGTCCAAGCCAGTAGCCTTGAACGAACTCGGCTCCGACCACCAACCGGTGCTGGCTGAATTGGGCTACAAAGAGGACCCTGCTCCAAGCCTGCGCAAGGACTACCATCGCGTAAACTGGGCCCAGTTTGGACGCGTGGTAGACAGGCACATCATCGACAACCCGCCGCTTGACACCGTGGAGGACATCAACCGAGCCATAACCGTGGCTGACGAGGCGTGCGTCCGACGAGTTCCTGAGAGGGGTAAGTTTATTGCCATTGATTCTCACACCCAACTCTTGATTCGCCTGAGAAATGTTCTAAGACGCCAGTTCCAAAAAACTGGAGATCTAGCGAGGAAACGTGAAATGGCCTATTTGAACAAGGAGATTGCTTCCAGAATGGTCTCCCTCCGGAATGAAAGTTTCGGGCGGCTCTTCCAGAATCTGGACGACCGCTCCAGACCATTCCACCACTCAAAGATGAATTTGATGACGATCGGCTCATAATCATCCCTCAGGAGAAAGCAAATGCGATTGGTGAGCATATTGTCAAATCGCACTTGCTTGGCTTCAACATCCAAAGTCCGCCCGAAGTTCAGGTTGAGCAATGCGTACTCAACCTTGATCCTTCCCCTTGTGCTATCCCTCCGGAGGATAGAATCACAGTGGAACAGATTTGCTCAGCGCTGAAATGCACCAAAAGCATGAAGGCCCCCGGGTTCGACGGAATATTCAACCTAGTGTTGAAAAATCTCAGCATGAAGGTTTACTCTCTGCTGGCTGCTGTCTTCAACAGATGCTTGGAACTGCACTACGTTCCAAGTATCTGGAAGACAGCGACAATCCTACCTATCCGCAAACCCGGAAAGGACCCAACGCTAGCTTCAAGCTACAGACCTATCAGTCTCCTTACAGCGCTTAGCAAATTGTTCGAGAAACTTATTCTCAATCGTTTGCTCAAGTTTGTCGAGGAGCACAACATTCTCCTACCGGAACAGCTCGGGTTCAGGAAGGGGCACTCCACAAATCATCAGCTAGTACGGGTGATGAATAACATCCGAAGTAACAAAGCTGTATCCAAGTCCACAGCCATGGCATTGTAAGACGTTGAGAAAACATTTGACAATGTTTGGCACTACGGGCTTGTTTACAAGCTTTGTAACTTCAACTTTCGTTTGCATCTTGTAAAAATCACCCGTAAATACCTCCAGCAAAGGTCGTTTAGGGTATCGTTGCATGGCTGCCTTTCAAACACGTTCTCCATCCCAGCAGGTGTTCCGCAAGGAAGTCTGTTTGACCCTTTGCTTTACAGCATCTACACTTCTGACATTCCTCCCCTCGGTGACGGTTGCGTTTTCTTCCTGTTCGCAGATCATACCGCAATAATCGTCAAGAGTAGGATGCCTCGCGAAATAACAAACAAGCTCCAACGATGCCTTGACACCTTTGCTGGTTATGCCACCACGTGGAAAATCAAAATCAATGCCTCCAAAACACAAACAATCATGTTCCTCCATCGGCAATCACCCAAACTAAAACCGGCGCCCTCTTGTACTGAAATCATGGATGGCACAAGGGTTGAGTGGTCCGCTGATGTAGCCTATCTCGGGATGTTGTTTGACGAAAAGCTTCTATTCCGCTCGCATGTGGATAAAACCGTAGTCAAGTGTTCCGCCTTGGTTAGGTGTCTGTATCCGCTGATATGCTGAAGATCCCGCCTCTCAAGGGTGAACAAGCTGGCTGTCTACAAACAAATCATAGCACCTGCGATCCTCTACGCGGTTCCGGTGTAGGAATCATGTGCACAGACTCACAGGAACAAAATCCAAATCGCTCAGTACAGAGTGCTTAGGATGATCCTTGATCGTCTCTTTGACACAAAAATTTCAGGCCTCCACCAAGAGGCGAACATTCCAAAATTAGCTAGTATTCTCCCGACCAAACTTCAACAATTTTGCACCGTTGATCCACACTACATGTTTTCACTGAAGCTTCACTAGGATGCATCTTCAGTGGAAACACAGAACGTGACTTTTGAAGTTTGAGCGGGAGAATAGTATCATAACGGCGCCGGTGGTGTAGTGGTAAGCGTGATTACCTCTCTCCCCAGCAGGCCTGGGTTCAATCCCAGTCGGCGCCGCCGGGATGCTCTGAGGCATAACATCTCTGATCACGCCTTCCTTCGGATGGGAAGTAAAGCCGTTGGTCCCCGGTTCATGAGTTGATGGGTCGATACGGTAGGGTCCAGGTGTGGGAGCTGCCTTCCTGGTACGTCGGTAGCATTGGTGCTCAGCACGGAAAACAAGATCGACGGAAAAAAACAAACCAAAGGAAAAAAAAAAAGAATAGTATCATTAATCGGTATTTTCTAAGATGGATTAACTGACAATTAAATTGGACTTAACGTTAGCTTTCCAAAATTAAATAAGTAATGTACGCTGCAGCAAAAAGCGATCCATCCCTGGTTGGATTCATCTCCGGAGGGCAATGGTACTTTCAAAACACCCGTCCATCACCACCACCAATCGCCAGCAGCATCGAAAGCCGAACATTTCAAAACCTTCCCAGTTCCGGTGTGTAACGGCTGGCACCGTTCAATCCCGATGGTGTGTCATCAACATGTCACTTTTGACGCACAATTTAGCACCCAGTTCAGCCAAAGACGAACGATACGGAAAGCAATTTTCCTAATTTTTCTCCCTCGTTTTCCCATTGCCAGGGTTGGTACATAAGTGCTTTTTGCCTCCAGGTAATTGATTGCCTTCGATGGGACCGGGTGGCTCTCTCCTGATGTTTCCTGCAATAATCTTCCTCGCAGAATGGGTCAGTGCTAGAGGGGAAAATCAGATCTTAATGACTAAAAATTCTCCCCGGGGCGGGGACTCCCACCGCCGCACAGAGGACTAACCAGGGCAGAAACCTGGTCAAAATTATCGACTGCTGTTTTGGGTGATATTAGGCATGGAAACAATGTAAAATGTAATTATTATTTTCAAAGTGTCTTTATATTACTTCATACGCGAAGTTTGCGATTTTCAGAGTTGGTTGGAAATGCTATCTAACATGAAGCTTTAGTGTGATAGTTTTTTTTAGCTGGAGAATGGTCTTAGAAGAAGGTAGGTGCATAAATTATTAAATTATTGACAATAATATTGATGATGTGAATACAGAAATATTGTCAATATTGATGTATTGACATCAATATAGAATGTATCGACAATACGATTATTGTCAATAAAATCAAACGTGAAGGGTTTTATTTAGAGTACGGCTGGTAGTGACATCTTTTACAAAAAATACATTTTATCGAACTTCTTTGAAACACGATTAACATTAAAATATTGAGACCACCATCCATCAACTGGTTGGCATTGCTTACAAAGAACTCATTCTCTGCGAAATATTGTCCATTGATCATTTTATTGACGTCTAGTAAAAGCTGATACTACATAGTTAGTTTTAAAAAAATAAGCTCTAAATTATGTCTATGTTGAACCATTCTTAAAATTTTTAAACATCTTTTAATCTATTTCAGTATTTTATTTTATTTTGTCCAGTTTTTGGCCCTCGGTACTCCTCTGTGCGCCGGCCGGTCGTCTATGTACAGTACGCTGCCGACTCGCCCTGTGAAAGAAATATGACCATTTAGGTTGTTCTTAAGCAAAGTCGCCCTAAACAAGCCAATTTATTTTCGAACGAATGCCTGTGGAAAAAGCCCGATCCGGAGTGCTCATAGAATGGAGCACAGCGTAAACTGCGTCAAACCCTCGTTATCTGGAACCATTTTTCACACCCTTCACTGTCGTCTCGATGGAGGAAGCTGTGTTTCGGAATGTCTATAGCTTTTCATCATCATGTCAGTAGAAGGGAGCAGGATAAATGTTTTCCGCAGGCAATGCGTGCTGGTTGTTGTTGGAAGGGGGCAGTATTTATCTTTCGATCCATCAAAATTAAATCAATAATTTGGTCGTTAGGTGCAGACCTGTGGTTTTGTTGAGGATGGATTTGGGTAATGATTGTGGTATTGGAGCTGTACAAATAAGGTTTTTGAGAGTTTATAAATTATATTTAATGAAAAAGGAGAAATTGATTGATGGAAGGTTAACTGACTGAATCGTTCGAAATTTTCGCGTAATATGGATATAGAGGACTGAATGTAGAATTTGATAAAAAAAAAAGGATCATTGAAACTTATTTGGAAGATGCCTGGAGTTAGTAATGTTTTCTGGTTGAAAGTCTGGGGCTCGCGAGCATTCCTGACATTGCTAAAAATCATCTCCTTCTTTCCTTTATTTAACGTCGGTCTCTGTTCCGGAATCTAGTGCCAATCACCGACGGACATCGATTGCCATCCATTGACGGCAATCGAATGTACACCTGCGTAGGAGGATATCGCACTCATTAATTCAACACATATTTGGGCGGATCAACGGCTTTACTTCCCTTCAGAAGGAAGACGTGACCAATGATTTTTATGCCTCAGAAAAATCCCACCGACCTTGGCTGGGATTGAACCCAGACCCATTGGGGTGTGAGAAAGCAGTCACGCTTACCACTTCACCACCAGAGCCGGCAACTATGACTACATAATGACGACATGATTTTCTTGATGTACTTTTTTGGAATAAGGTGAAAGATGATAGATTCCACAAATGGCCGCTATTATTGTTATTTTGCCATTCCACTTCCAATTTTTGAAGGCGCCAATCTCAGAAACTATGAAGATATTAAGTTGTTTGCACAAAATGACACGCTGCGTTTGCTTCAGGCAAGTGCGCGCCGCGCTTTCAGTGTCAGGTTTACTCAACGTGGCCGTTTCTTACACAAACCAAAGGCCACGCGGGAATTTTGTGGAAATGCGCGTTTGAGAAAAATCGAAATGCCGCGCGGTGTTTCAAATTGACGGAATCCTACAATATAGTAGGGTTTTTGATCTAATTTCCGTCCTACTAAGCACAACCCGCGCTTTAACTCTCTTTTTTGAACGGGTTTGATAAAAAAAATATGGAATATTTCTGTCAAAGATGACTTGCAAATTTATTCACCTTTCCATACGTACCGTTGGATTTGATAAAGAGTCACAAATTGTTGAGATATTGTCTGAAATCTAACACTGCTTCTTGATTCTAAATTCGTTCAGGGGATTCACCAGGAGTGCTTCTTTTTTTTTTTTGAGAACAATGAGCGTAAATATTCATACAATGCGCTCTAACAGGATTTATGTTGTAGCTAATGAAATTATTGATATTATTAATCTTTTCTGATCGATAGAACGGAAATGGGCTATTACGACGAAGTAGAGCTCTACCCTACACGAAATTGTAATCACATGTACGCTGCAGTGGAACAAGAGAGTGATTATAATTTCGCATACGAAATCTTTATAGTTCCTGAGATTTGTGCCATCAAAAATTCGAAGTGGCAGGGCAAAATAACCATGATAGCGGCCATTTGTGGATTCTATCAACTTTCACCTTAATGAAATTTTCATTCAAAATTTCATTTAAACTTGTTCGTATACAAGTCTTGCTCGATTTTATGCCACTAAATGTTGTTTAATAGAGTGATTTGGATGATTACTGGCATAGTAGGACTTGTAGCTATCTCTCAAACATGTTGTACTCACTGCAGCTGATAACGTATATGTAGCGTCATCTATTCGATCATCGTTGCAGCTTCCGTGCGACATCATCGTTGCAACACTTTTTACCGCATGTGCAAGTGACTCAAATTGCCTGCGTATTCAAAACATTTTTGTACAAATTGAATACACAATTGTTACTCCTTACTTTAACCCTTTTGATGATCAGGACTATAGAAATGAATTGGTTTATTGTATGACTCCTTATATAAGTGTGATAAAATGTCATCAGAAGATAAGCAGCCACCTGAAGGCAACGTTGACACGATTAGCATATCACGACTCAATCCGCCGGTGATGACTGAATCGAACATCGAATCATACATCCTATCGCTGGAGTTCTGGTTTGCCGCCTCTGGACTTGGAAATCGACACGATACCAGGAAATACAACATCGTCATGGCACAGGTGCCACCGTGTAAGCTGAGAGAATTACGTTCCATCATAGAGGCCACACCCGCTGCCGACAAATATCCGTACATCAAGGAAAAGCTGACCAACCATTTCGCCGATAGTCAGCAGAAACGATTGCAGCGTGTACTTTCCGACAGGCCTCTTGGTGACATGAAGCCTAGTCAACTGTATAACGAGATGAGACGAGTAGCTGGAACTTCATTGTGTGAACCTGTGCTTCTAGACTTATGAGCCTCCAGGCTTCCAACTCACGCTCAAGCAGCAGTGATTGCTTCAAAAAGCGACCCATCAGAAAAACCAACAATTGCTGATGCAATCGTCGATTCCATGGGCCTCCGTAACATCAATGCCATGGGAATACTCTCTCCAACGACACCAGCAATTGTCCCAGAAATACCGACTCCGAGCAGTATTGAAGACCTTCAATGCGAAATCGCACAGCTAGCTAGTAAGTTCGAGCAGATGTTCCGTCTACAAAGAAGCTTCCGGGACCGTTCGCGTTCTCGCAACCGAAGTAGAATGGATCAAGGCTACGACAACGAAGCTTCGTATGATATGTGCTGGTATCATCGTACATTCGGAAGAGAAGCACGTACTTGCAGAAAACCGTGCTCTTTCGGACAACCACCAAAATCCAATCAGCAATGACGCCATCTTGAACCAGCGTTGGAAGTTGGCGATATTTCCGACACAACAACGATATTTCGCCTGAAAATTGCGGAAAATCTCATCGACACCGGAGCCGATGTGTCCGTTATACCGAGAGATTCGAATTTAACCCGGATGAAACCTACCAGCATCAAGTTGTTCGCCGCAAATGGACGCCGATTAAAGTTTATGAAGAAACTCTACCTCGGGCTCCGGCGTGAATTTTTCTGGAACTTTCTTATTACAGACGTTACAACAGGCATTATTGGTGCTGATTTCATCTGCTACCACGACTAACTTATCGACTTGAAGTGGCATCGTCTAATCGACAACACAACGAAGCTCGAAACAATGGCTGTTTTAGCTCATTGCAGTGAGTATTCGATAAAAACGTTCAGCACAACATCTCCTTACGCTGAACTGCTAGCTGAGTTCCCATCCATCACGATACTGGCACCGCCCGGCACAGTAAGTAAAACTTCCATACGTCATCGCATCGAAACAACTGGCCAACAAACATACGCTCGGCCGAGACGGCTAGCACCTGAAAAGCTCGTGGCAGCTCGAAAAGAGTTCGAAAACCTAATGAAACTGGGAATTTGTCGACCATCGTCTAGCAGTTGGGCTAGCCCATTGCACATGGTAAGAAAAGCAGATGGATCTTGGCGGCCCTGCGGAGATTATCGATCATTAAATGCTCAAACAATCCCTGACAGATACCATTTAGCCGGCGCCGGTGGTGTAGTGGTAAACGTGACTGCTTTCTAACACCCCGATGGGTCTGGGCAGAGGTTGAAACTGTTGACGTTTTTTACGACACTCGCTTCGTTGTCATGCGCGACAGTCTGTTTTTATTCGTACTCTCATGCTCTACCGTCGTCTCTCTCACACAACACAACCGGTAGAATAACATTCGAGCAAAAAGAAAATGATCAAATAACTATCAAATGATATGAGTGATTTTGTTCTAATTCCTCAGTTTGGTGTAAATTAAACCATTTCTGATCAGAAATGTTATTTCTAGGACATCTTTGCTTGATTTTTTCAGAATTCACACAAGCACAACATCAGCAGCTCTCATAATGAGAGAAACTAAAATACATACATTCGTGACGGTCTTCGGCGACAGTGTCGTATGACAGAGCCTGTCAAATGACATTTGAGTTTGGTACTGTACTATGATAGCTTGTTTTGCAAGTGTCGGAGGCAAAGGCAGTCGATTATAACAGAAAATGTGTCGACTACCGTGACCGCTTACAAGACTGGGTCTGGGTTCAATCCCAGCCGAGGTCGGTGGGATTTTTCTGAGGCATAAAAATCTCTGGTCACGTCTTCCTTCGGAAGGGAAGTAAAGCTGTTGGTCCCGGCCCATGTGTGTGTTGAATGGGTGCGATATCCTACGCAGGTGTGGCAGCTGCCTTACTGCACATTCGATTGTCGTCAATAGATGGCAATCGATGTCCGTCGGTGATTGGCACTAGATTGCGGAACAGAGACCGACGTTAAATAATGGAAAGATACCATTTACCTTACCTGCAAGATTTGACCACTATTCTACAGGGAAAAACGATCTTTTCAAAGGTTGTTTGCAGAAGGCATTTCATCAAGTGCCTATACATCCTGATGACATCCCGAAGACTGCAATCACCTTGTGCAACGGTGTGTTCGGGTTATTCGAAGTCACCTATGTGACATTTGGGCTTCGCAATACTGCTCAAACTTTCCAACGACTCATTCACGAAGTACTACGAGGACTTCGTATACCCATACATAGACGATATTTTCATCGCTTCATCGTCACCAAAAGAACATCGAGATCATCTCCGACAGCTGTTTACCCAACTACATGAGCATCACCTAGCGATCAACATAGCCAAATGTGAATTCGGTCGGGAGCAAATAATTTTCGTTGGTCACTCAGTCTTGGCCGACGGTATTCGTCCATTGCCCGAACGTGTCGAGGCAGTACAGAATCACCAGCATCCAATCACAGTGAAGTAGCTCAAACGTTTTCTAGCTGCAATTAATTTCTACAGGAGATTCACCTCGAACGCAATAGTGGCACAAATACCACTACTCAACATGATTCCTGGAAATAAGCGCAACGATCGATCTTCACTAGTCTGGACAGCTGATACAATATCAGCATTTGAGCAGTGCAAACAACAACTCGCAAACGCAGCCTTACTTGCACACCCAACGCAAAACGCCGAGCTTTCGTCGATCTCGAGGGGACACGGGTGGGGTAGGTGCTGCTACTGTACTTTTCGACCATTGACAGTATGCTCCCATCCAGAGTTATGTCCCGTGTCCCCTCGAGATCGTCAAGTCGACGATGACAGCAGCACATATCGTGGTAGGGGTAAACAATAGTTGCAATTTCCAAACCTACGACTGGATGCCTTCCTTCAAATAACAACTGAAGTGCGGTAAAAAATCAGTAGAACTGTTTCAAACACACCGTTGGTACTTGAGCGGTCGGTTTTCATCTCTTTTTGCCAGTGGTGGCGGGGGGGGGGGGAACCCCTTACCATCCCTCTTCAAAGGGGGAGTTTGGTAAAGAAAGATGAAAAAACCGATTTGTACCTTCCTTAAAAGTTGTCCTAGCTCGCTATTCTAATATCTAATGCAATCTTCACTCTGCTGTACTCTAACGGAACTATCAACTCTACGCTTTCATCTACTCCATCTATCGTATAAAAATTACCACAGTCTGTTATTTGAAATTAGCATCTTCAACTATGTACAAATAAGGTTCCCGTTTCACCTGTGCATACAATGCCTTGGTTTTCTTTGCATGCACGTAACCTATAGTTCAACCGTAGTAGGCTGTGTATAAAAGAAAATGATTTACTTAGTTTGACAGTTGCGCCATGACGAAGTGGCAGCGTATTCGTGATTTGTCCCACGAGCAAATGTCGCAAAAAGACATTTCAATCGCCGTGGGAGTGTCCCGGTGGACCGTCAACAGGGTTTTAGACCGAGAAAAGAAAGGACAACTATCCGCGAAGGTGGTCACAGGTCGTCCGAGGTCAGCTCGGGCTCCGAGGGTTATCGCTGCTATCAAAAGCAAGATTCAGGTGAACCCAGTGCGTTCAATAAGGAAAATGGCAAAGGAACACGGGATCAGTGACTTTACGGCATGGAAGATTGCGGGGCGAAGTCGAGGGCACGGAAAAAAACTCACATGGTTACCAACCGCATCCGGGAGCTACGAGTCGAACAATGCAAGAAAATCTTGAACTTCCTTAAGCGAAAAAATCCGGTAATCCTGTTCACCGACGAGAGTATGTTTACCGTCGATCCCGTATCAAATTCCAGAACCGAACGGTATATTAGTTCTCTTCCGGTAAAAGACGTGGCCGACGAGCACAAGAACGTGTATCTGACCAAGCATCCTGCTAGCGTTATGGTGTTTGGATTGGTGGCTTCCGATGGCAAAAAAATGGACTCGGTGTTCATTCCAGAAGGCGACAAGGTCAACACGGAGGTCTACATCGGGATTTTAAGTAAGTATGTGATTCCGTGGATCCAAGAACAGTATGGTCCGAAGCCAAATGTTGTATTTCAACAAGATGGGGCTCCGTGCCACACTTCGAACCGCACTCAGAAGTGGTTGCAGGAACATCTTCCGTTCTGGGTGAAGGATATGTGGTCGCCATCCAGCTCCGATCTTAATCCGCTGGATTACTCAATATGGCGCGTCATGAAGGTAAACATTCATTCACGTAAACTTGTATTTCATTTCACGGAACCGAGCAACTTGTAAACAATGTTGTTTACAATAATTGGCTTTTGTATACAATATTTGGTAAATTGCATGAAATGTCTCAGAAATTTACATGATATATTATGTAATCTTATATGATATGTGATACTGAACAGAAATTTAAACTACTTATTCTAACTGTACGTACCTGGAGGGAAATGGATCCAGACTACATAATTAGAACCTGCCGTGCATACCGGAAGCGTGTGGAGGCCGTAATTGCAGCAAATGGAAATTCGATGATAAAGACTCTGACTCTGAGAAACCCCTTTGAAAAAAAACTCGATAACGAAACTTTTGAGAATTTTTTTAATTTTGACATTGCTCAATGGTGCAAACATTATCACGCATACGGTAATGTTCTGTAAATCGATTATGAAACGGTTTAAAATTGTACAAATGAAAGCCGAAATTATTCGAATAGGACCATTCGAATCGAAAATTTTCAGAATACACAAAGTTTGATCCTTTTTAGTTCCTCTGTGATATCTTTTCCATCAAACCCAGTCTCGAGAAGACACATTTCCTTGTGCTTCATCATGATCCTCGGTGATTAATTTATCAACTTACCAAGTAACAAAGTAATGCCAGTTGTGTTCCCACATTTCCGAATGGCAAAACGGAAGCACTACTACAAAGATGGAACAGAGATGATAAACAATCAACATCATTGCATCTTGAGTCCGCCGAGTGTCTAATTTTGGAGGAGAACGGACCAGCACGGGAAAAAAAAATAAAAGCAACAGCTCGGAAAACAATTAAAATTTCATTAGGATCGGAGCCAGAAGTGAAATCCACCCCCGCTATCTTCGTCCTTGCCGTTGCCATGGCAATACCGACACCTAGGTAGGTTATATTGGGGTATAAAGCAAGCGCAAATTAAATTTCAATTCGTTGCTTTTCGCTTCTTCCCAGCAAATGGCAATGTGGGGAATGTTGAACATTTTATTTCTCGATCGTGACAGCATCATCGCATAGGTTGGCTATAACACATGTGTCAGTCCAAGTGCAGAATCACGAACACGCTGTTACTTTTCTTCGGCGCGAATTCATATTGCCACGTTTAGTTAGTTTGTTATGAGCGAAATAAGTACCACATTTTGTAGGACTGTCGCCGATATGAAGACAGCTTGACGGTTCATGATATGTGCGGTCATCGCGAACATTTACTTGTTTGGTAGCCAGTATTAGCTCTTTTCAAACACGTAGCTCGAACTAGTTCGAAATTATTTGATGTTTTTTGAGTATTCCCTCAGTTGTTTCTTGTTTTGCATTCATATATTGTGCAAGACCATGCTGGAAGTGGCGGATTCTAATCTCGGTCCGGTCTAGAAATTCTGCGGGCTGACTTATTCCAGGCCCATTCACAAGAGCGATGAGTTCTTCCTTTTACCTAATACATCATCTACCGCAGTGACGTAATCTCCAACTAGTTTCCACAGCTCTCAAGTTCATAACCACTTATCCAACAGTCAAAAACTAACACCCAAGCAATTATTCAGCCCTCTAGCCCCCAACCTTTAGCTCAAAACGAAACTTTCACAGACCGCAAGAAGGCCTAAGCTATAGGCAAGCTCCTTGGAAGCACACATTCTCCGACCTCGAGATGACAAAAGGCTATCTCCATTGTCCTCGTACCACCGAGCAAAGCAGTTTAGTTCTTCACCCTCGGTTGAGCATTCCATCCAATTCCAATTTCGACCGCCACCCGACCGCTTGGGTTGGCAGGGTTCGGTTCCTCTAAAGCCACAATTTTCGGTGGACAATAAAACTAAAAGCATCGTTCTATTCCCCTGCTGAACCAAAGTCGTTTTATCCACCACCACCACCCACAACTCCGCCAAGATGAACGAACGTGACAAGCGACAAACTTGAAAACCTCTGACTGCGCTGGCGGCTACCTTTTATTCAAGTCCACTAAAGGAACAAAGTCAAAGAAATAACCCAAATTCGCTGAGAACAAGCAGTTCGGCAAACGGAAAAGCCATCTTGGCATTTAAATTTCTTATTTTAATCAGAGAAAAAGTTTTCGCCTTCTGCCTCGCGTCCAACAACTGTCCCATGGTTGGATAGCTATCTCAAGCCTTTCGGAGGCATCGCTTCGGCGGCCTTCCCGACGACGAACGGCTGTGGAATGGGGGTAAGCTGAACTGTCTGAGTACATAACTTGAGACAAGTTATCTTGGGACCATCATCTATATCTAAACAAGATTTTTCATCTTCTCTGTGCCAGTGTTGTTCTCCACTCGCGCTTTGCAGTTTTCTTGTATTGTAGGTGGCAAGGATAAAAACCAAAGCAGGATATCGTGAAGCAAAAGTTTATCTCGAGTGTCCCGTTCTAAAACGACCTGGGAAAGGGGCGATATGCAAACATACTTTAAAATGGAGTTGATGTATCTTTTTCATTGTTTTTAGCTTGTTGCAGCAATGGGGTTCCGGGGAGTTTGTTATTGTCACTGGGAAAAAAAACTTTTCAGCTTCCAAGTGGAACATTCTAACGATTTAGGTGACTTTTTATGTTATAAAGCTGGTTTACAGTCATTGGTAGCAATGGTGGACCCTTTCAGACTTGAAGTTTAAACAATCTCCACCCTCGTATGAATGTTTTGAATTTTTAAAACGAAAAACATGCATTAACCCTGAAAGCCCAGATAGTAAAAATCATCTGAAAGGTAGTTGATCGATAATGTATCATTCTTCGGTGCTGTGCGAGCATTCGACCACTTAGGACGTGTTTTCATTCGTTCTATGCTTCATGCCGATAATTTGATTGAAATACCCAAGTAACATTTTAAGTTTTATGAAATACTACAAAGCTACTATAAAACAACATTCATAAAACCCTGGTCAAGACTGCTTTGCCATTGATGCATCCACCAAAACCTCATTGATGCTAGAATCTGTCTAGTTGGCCCACCCTGGAGAAGGTTCTGAGAGGTGTATTTTCGAAGCTCTTCAAGATTGATTTACTGCAAAATGGTTGTGCGATAAACGCATTGAAATCTATTTCAAAACCGTATTTAAGCTACTATAAAAGCTATTTGGCAACTATTAAAAGCATTATCCGAGCCATTTACCCTAGCCACTTGCTAAGTTCACTAGATCAATCAAGATAAAAAAGGATTCATAAATACCATCCGATCTTATCAAAATAATTAAAATAAAAACTGATCGTATAAAAATCCTATTTTCTCATTGCTAAATAAAAAAAAAATTCATTTCTAAATTAACTAAAATAAAGTTATATCCAAGGAAATATAGATTGAGAAAGGCATAAAAGTTGATTTTCATGAGCGATTTGTGACAAAGTTATTTTGCTTTCAAGAAATCCTTAACAAATTCATAAGGTTTGGAATTGGCTTTTATGAAGAAAACTTGTAGACTGTATTGTATTTATCTAAAGCCATTTGCTTGATCCCAATCCGTTCAGATTTATGGCAGCATTTATAGCGGCAATGTTGCCTACAAAATGTTAAACGTCAAAGTTTGTTTATCTTTCGATAGTTGCACTGTGCGAATCAGCGTTCTTCCAGGTAATTCTCTCCCGATGGCTTGGAAGCAGTTGCTCAGAAAGTGTTCACAACATTTCGCATTTTGCACAGCTCATCATTCCCGAAAAGATCCCTTGGTGGTTGGAAGTGCACCATCAAACGATGCAGGAATGTACACACTTAGATTTTTTTGCCGAGATGGGCACCACCGAGCAGCTCGGCATTTTATTTTGCTGGAAATTCAGCAAAAAATATGTTTGTTAGCTGATATCTCGGCAAAATTCCCGATTGTTAGCTGAATCTCGGCAAGTTTTTCACTGAGAAGCAGCAAAATAAAATGCCGAGCTGCTCGGTAAAGCCCATCTCGGCGAAAAAATCTAAGTGTGTACGGTTGAATGTTTTTTTTTTTCCAAGTGACCGAATAAAACCGCAGCTACACACTTAAACAGAGACCCTGAGTTAGGTATAAAAAATTACCGTCTTAGATCGGAAATGCTAAAAATTACAGATGTTTCGGTATTTTCTCGCTTTATTGCTGAAAACTGTAAATGAAATGACCAAATTTCGGTAATTTTATTTTAATTTACCGAAAACGGTAAACATTTTTACCGGCAGGTGCTCGGAGACGAGCCAGCCAACGGCTGAAAGTCTCCTTAATAAAGAGATAAAAAAAAACCGGCAGGTCTGTAAATCAGCTTCATCACTGACTTCGGTGAAATATTTTACTGAAGTTTCGGTAAACAAAGCGTTCCTTTGCTGAGTTCGGTAACGGTCTAGGTAAACGTCAAATCCACCATATTGTTATTTTCGATCAACATTAAAAGCGTTCGTGCTTGTGAAAAATAAAAAAAGTGAAATTAGGGAGGCTGTTATGCAACGCCAAGATGAGCGAATCGTAGATATTTTCCGTAAATAATTAATGTTCGTTATCTAAATAAATACCGATTACAGATGGCCGATGTTGTTGCTTGTTTTTTTTTCTGTCGGTCCAAGTTGCATTCCCGTTGTCGGCGATCTGAAAATAGCATTTGGAATCTTCTTCCAATGCTTCCTTGTTTGCAGAGTAGCGCCGAATCTTTCCGACAAAAACTTAAGTTTTCAGATCGTCGCCAACGCTTTTGTTCATTGGTGGTGCAATTTGCAACATTAACTTATTGATCACGACTGCAGCCAAATTTTTGCATGGGTTGCAGTGACCGCCACCTTGAAACAATATTAAAGCAAATTACAGTTGAGTCGGTCACCTTTTAAAAAAATTACAGATCGCTCGGTAATTTCCGATTTGCATATCGTCCTCAAAATTACAGTTTTCCGGTAAAGTCGACTACAAATCAAGCAATGCACATCGGTAAACGTTACCGATCGTTCGATAAATTTGACAGCTAATTTTGCTGATCCAGTTTACAGATTTTTCGGTAATGTTCTCGATTACCGAATACATTACCGAATGTTCAGCTGTTGAGAATTCGGTAAATGAATTACCGAAGTCGGTGATTTTTTCTAAGTGTGTATGGATTGGAAACCTTCATTGTGTATCTTCGTTCTTGCATTTAACGGTTGATTTGAATATTATCAGTTCCGCGAACTACTCGCCCCAGCGCTGGCATCGGATCACTTTGACGTTTCTATTCATTCTATAGAACTTTTATGCAATATTGTTTGCGAGCTAGCGAGCAAGCTTGTTTTCCGCGAGAAGCCCGAGAGATGTCGTTACTGAGGTCATATATTTTGAGATACTATGTTTTCAAGAAAAACTTTTTCAAAGAGTTACGTCTGTTTGTCTGTGCAACTAGTGTCCGCTAACTGACAGTTTTAGTGGTTTGATGTCGGTAGAAGGCTGGTCTGTTTTCAGAATGTTTTGACAATGTTTTACGAATTTGAGGACCAAGCTCACTTCTCTCTTCTCCAACAGATGCTCAGTCGTTGATGGTACCCGTTCCGTCGGGCGTGTTGTTTCTTCTAAAGAACTAAATTTTACTGAAATCGACTTCCCTTCGGTCGTTAGCATCGTTTGAATTTTTCCTTCAACTTCGTTTATCCTTCGAGAAATCCTTGTCATAAATTTGGTTTTTATTCACTATGAGGATCCATCCTTAAAGTTCAATTTATAAACAGAGGAGATTTTATGACACACTCTTAAAATCCTAAAAGGCAACAATATATGCCTTTTGCTCTCATTTAAAACCTAATGGTTTTATGATTGCTTTTATAATTATAGGTTTATAGAGTATTTTATCAAGGCATTAACAAAAAATTGCTAATGAAGTTTATGATTGATTTATAGAACAGTTTTATGGTGGGATTGAGAACTACTTTAAATTTAATTTAAAAACAAGACAGTTTTTGACTGCTCGCCAGACTGTAAATGGTTTTTAAAACAGCGAAAAGGTGAACTACTAAGCAGGAACGTTTTACACTGTGAAATGCTGTATTTAAACTAAATGGATTATTCATTGCTATTATAGAACCATCATAAATCAGAGTGGAGCAGAATTATTACTTGGGTAATTTTGTGCATTCGTTTTGTTTTCGTGATACTTTTGTTGGTGCAGGAAATCATTCGATAGCACCTTTTTGCAATTGTATTCGTGATTTGGTTAGGCTTTTGTTCATGCAGTGTGTGAGCTTGGCACTTGGTTGAATGAAGTGAACTCCGGGAGCGGTGATTAGAGTGCCAGCCACGCAGGATGATATCTTGTATCACTTTTCAAATACACCAATCAACATTGAACGATTATTATTATGTTATGTTAATCAAATTATGGGCGCTCCTGAATGGGGCCGCATGGCATTGAGGTTCCACAGCAACTTGGACCGAATGTACTGCACTTTATTATTTACAATTTACTCTATCACATAACACATTTCTCGCGTCCCTTTTCCAATAGACCAAATTGATCGATTCTCTTCATCGACTCTCTCTGTCGTTAACTCGGCTACACAAACATGTTAAGTTGTTCTTATCGTTCAATACGCCAAGTTATCAACGAATAGAGAATCGATCAATTTGGTCTATTTGAAAAGTGACGCGAGAAATGTGTTATGTGATAGAGTAAATTGTAAATAATAAAATGCAGTATATTCAGTCCAAGTTGCTGTGGAACCTTAATGCCATGCGGCCCCATTCAGGAGCACCCATAATTCGAATATATGAATTTAAGTAT
This sequence comes from Ochlerotatus camptorhynchus, assembly GCF_037179485.1. Lineage (NCBI taxonomy): Eukaryota > Metazoa > Arthropoda > Insecta > Diptera > Culicidae > Ochlerotatus > Ochlerotatus camptorhynchus. Next base: position 294,852 of record NW_027040859.1, on the reverse strand, counting down.
ATCTGCATGTACATACAATTTACTTCCCTCAAACTGATGCTGAGATATGAGTAAAACTTGTCTGCATTCAGCTCAAGACCTAGTTCTCGGAACTGTGGTGAAATTCACGTAACTGCAAACATTTTTGAAATTTTCTAGATGTCCTTGAAGTGCTCAGGGTTCCCTTACTATAGACTTCCTTAAGGTTCACCGGAAGTCCTTGGAATTTCTTAAAAGCCTAGGCCCTTACAATCATCATTGAAGTTCCCGATTTTTTTCTGGAATTCTAAAAACTTCCTGAAGTCTTTAAAAGTTCCATGAAGTTCTCCAAGCTTCATTCATTTTTTTGGAAATTCCCTGAAATTAATGGAACTGTCCTAAGGTTCTCTGATCATCCCTGAAGTTCTCATAAATTCTCCAAAGTTCTTGAAATGTTCGTTATTATGAGTTCTCTGATCTCACAAAAAAAATTCTGAAGTACTCTAGAGTTCTTGAAAATCTGGGAACGTCTCAAAATTTACCGTATTTTTTCTGAAATTAATAAATTTGCAATGATCTTCCATGACGTTCTCTTAATTTTGGAAACAGCTCTGAAGCTTACGGAACATATTTTAAAATGTGGTTGCATTATGACTCAGAATTTTTCTCTGAAGTTCTGTGATCTTCCCGAAGATCTCAGGAATTCTATGAAATTTCCGTGGTTTTCTGAATTTTTTTAACTTCCTTTGAGTTTTTTGGCATTTCCTGAATTAAAAAAAATATGCTCCCGCAATTTACCTGAAAAACAAAATAATAAATGTCGTTCTAATATTTTTACTTAAGTCCTGTAAATTTTGCTTAAATCCTGCAATACGCCCTAAAATTATGGAAACAAATGTTTCATCATTTTAACATTTCCCAAATTGTGTATTTCCTGATGTAATTGGAATAACAGAAAGATCTCTGAATTTTACTACTTAAATTCTGAGATGTAGATAGGACATATTGTGCGTGCGTCTGTCTATTATATCAGGTTTTGCAAAAGGAGGCCACTTTTAATAAAATTGGTTGGTGATGATATTAGGAGCCTCATAGCCTAGTCAGTAAAGACATGGTAATATCAAGCCGGAGGCGACGGGTTCGATTCCCGGTCCGGTCGAGGGAATCTTGCGGGTTGGAAATTTTCTTGACTTCCCTGGGCATAGAGTATCGTTGAGCTTGCCACACAATATACAAATGTATGCATTGGTATTGGCATCGAAAGCTCTCAATTAATAACTGAGGAAGTGCATTTAGAACACTAAGTTGAGAGCACGCAATAAGCTAATATACACTAAGCAATAAGCTTTAAATTCGAATAAGAAGAAGAAGAAGTTGATAATGTTGAGAATTTTTTGCCTATTTAGGCTGTGAACCATTTGCCGAGTTAAATTTAACTCGTAGTTAAAAGTGACATTTCGAAAGTTATTTCTTATGTTCGAAAATCCCCGTGCTGTCGATCGACCGGTTTTCGAGCCACGGTCGTCAAAATTTAACTTCTTGTCTGTCAGAAATAACCACGCTCGGATAGCAGGGTTAATCGATAACTTTCCATCTGTCAAATTTTAACCAAAAGTTAAAATAATCCACCAAATGGTTCAGAGCCTTAGATTCGAGTGAAACTAAACATTGATCTCAGATTTCGCTTTCGGTTTTGCTCTGACCGTTCCCATATGTAATTCTTGATTTCTAGGACACTTCTTCTGATGTTTAATTTTGACTCCTCTGTTATCACGCTTCCAACTGATTACATGAGCGTAACGAAACCCAGCTCGCACATTTGTACTTTTGAATGCTGATCATGTTAACATAATCAGATTTTTATTGGTTGGCTGGTTGCTATCGTTACTGTGGCCTGTGTACGCTGTTTATCTCTATAAATAAAAATGAAATCGTGTTCGTATGTCACGTTATATCAAATAGGCAGTGCGTCGTATACCGGGTCAGCAAGTTTTCTATAATTTTCAGTGCTTATTTACCATTTCCTACCGGTTATGGTGTTTTGTGTTAATTATTAACGTGTATGAAGAGCGTGAAAAGTGGAGTTTTTCGCGAAAATTTAGTTTTGTATTGTTGTGATTTTTTGCCTTCTGCTTAAGTTTTCGGGCAGTATACATTTGGTTTGTGTTTTGATGACAGAAAAAAATAAAGTCAAGTCGCGTGTGCAAACCGGACAGTGCTTTGAATTATACCTTTTCGTGATTCGGAATTTTTCATTTTGTCACGGACATGGAACTGCTGTTAGTACGAATATTATTTTCTTCCGTACCTTTGCCTCCTTATCTGAAAGCGATTGAAAGCTGAATTTCTGCCATCGTGACTTTATGTTGCAATATGATCACAGCAATGATAATGATTCCTACGCTTGAAGGTGTAGAAGCAGAATATACAAGTTATCAGATATCCGAACTACGAAGTAAGCACGATCATCTCGAAAGCTCCGAAACGAGACCACGTCCCATCTGAATGATACTGACTGTCAACGATAGGAGCTTTTAATTATCGAGTGGTGTCCATTCGCGGTTCTACTTCAGTCTGTCAAGTAGTGCAGTTTGTAATCGGACGTCCCCAGACTTTGTTCAGTGATAACCTGTGCAAGCTAAGCATCTAATCCAATCCAATCCAACAGCAAATCCGGTTATTGATTTAAACGTTCATTATGTGGCAACATAGGACTATAATTAGGTTAATTACTTGTAACATACTGCTTAAGTAAACGTCTAAAAAATGTTGATGATGCGCGTATTTTCTCGTAATGTGGCCACCGCGGCCAAAATCAACAACATGGTTGTGATCGGTGGTGGTCTCATGGGTTCCGGAATTACTCAGGTAAAGTATCTATCCATAGCTCCTCGGCACCGAACAGGTGCAAAGGTCAACGTCCATGTTTGTAAGATGATTGCATTGTGGTTGTCAGCTAGCTGCGGGGGGGTTTCCGGATGGATGATAAACTGATGAATTTGAATATTTAACTAACTGTATGGTTCAGATTTATCATTTTTGCAAGCATCGCTACCTGCGTTATTTGAATTTATTCTCCCGGATCAGAATTTTGTGGCATCGCGAGTGATAATTTTTAATTTCAGTTTATTTTCGCGCTGCAAGGTGCGTGAATGAGCTCGGCACGGTCGGTGTTGATGTTGGTTCGCTCGCAATTATGTTTGCAAAAAAATAAGTGTTTTCGACCAAAATTGATACCGGAAGTGCTTCTGGACGTATTTCGCAGTTGGGTATGGTGAAATTCGTGCATTCCTGGTTGATTTTCAGTGGAAATTCCGTATCACCACATTGTTCACCGAGTTCCTTTTTTTTTGCCGTTTGAAGACGACGGGTTTGCTTTCGCGAGAATGACGTTTACTGGATCCGTTTCTTTGCAAGGGTGTGTTTTTTGCAACTAGCGGTGTGTAAGTGTGCTAGTGATTTTCATTGCCACCAGGGGGGGCGGTTGACCGTGTTTTGATGTCACGCTTTCGGCGTGTAGTTCTATCGAGAGTCTCATCACCGTGTACTAGTTTGAACACGGTTCGGTTGATAAATTAGCCGGAGAAAGTGCCGATAATGTGTCCGTCGCAAGTTTTGGTGGTGATTTGGTGGCCGACGTTGCCGTTTATCAGCGACTTTACGGCTTGCAAAAGTGCTCGTCTGTTGGGAGGAGTAGGCTGTGCGTGTGATCGAACCTGACATTTGTTTATTCCGTAGTTTTTTTTTATATCTATAATCGGTTGCTGATCTGGCCAAAACCAGGCCCAGGAGCCAATTTCTAGTTCCTCAGACTCTATTATTTGCCGCTGAGAAGCTGTTCTGAAGCCAAGTAGAACCTCCACGAGGCGTCTCATCATTCGTCCAATGATTCGTTCCATCATTAGTTCCATCATTCGTTGAGTCGCACCAACCTGACTATTGGCCACGAAAAGGCTTGCCAATGCACATCAAAAATCGACTACATACATCCGAACATTTGTTTATCTCAAATCGACGGAAGACATTCCACGCAACTACCATAAACCGGACTAGTTCATGTTGATCTTCGTCAAGCTTCGTCTACAATTTGGACTTCTACATCAACACATGTCAGGCAGCCTTCAGGTCCAATTGGCTAAACTTGGTGAGTTCTATCCATTTTGTAAATTTTTATCTTTTCAAACCAGTAACGTTGGGAGATCACCTTTTTGTGGTGCGTTACTGGTATAAGATCTACCACCAAAAACCCTAGTCGTTACAACTTCAAACTAGGGAATCAGGATTTTCCAGTAATCAAAGGAATACATTTTAGTGCCTGTTACCGTACGTTGCTCCTCAAATGCTGCACAGTAGGCCTGACCGTTTTGATATGTGTGACGCATCTTCGATGTGAAACATATATCAAATAGACAAGAAAAAATATGGAGTTATATCCATGATTTTCCATGATGCTTTCAAGAAGCGGCTGTGTTGGTGTTAGATTAGATTAGAGAAAAGTGCTCGTCTGTTGGTCTCTCGCCAGTGTCGGAGATTGCGAGCAAGCTGAAGGATGCCTCACTGGATACGCCAAAGACTGGACGGGCGTTAGCTGGTGGTCGTGAACGGTTCCTGGAGAAAGCACTAGACGCGAACCTTCTCCCAGATGACCAAGGCAATGCAAGAAAATTTGTTTTCGTTGAAGAAAGTATTACAACAAAGGTAATTGCTATTAGATATTTTTGCAAACCGTGACAGACATGAAGCTCAAGTGGAGGTTCCGGGCAAAGGTGTTATATTCTAGAGATTCAAATTCGCTGTTGTCGTCGTCGCAGGTACCGTCATATTTGCCGTCGTAGTCATCGTAGTCAATACCGTTAGTATATTTAAAATTAACTATCAGCCACTGAAACTATATGAATTATCGTGTATTTCTGTTGTTCATTTCATACTAAGTGAAATTCGAAAACGTTATTTCATTTGAATAGCTTGTTTAACCAGGGCTTTAAGGGGAAGCTCACCGGCCCAAAAATAAAAAAAATATTTTCGGTACGTTTTTATTTTTCTAAAAATATTGGGAAAAATTATCAAAAATCCAAGAAAATCGGTTTCTTCCTTAGATTTTTGTTAAAAATTACATGCAAAAATTTTTTTTCTATCCCATCATGAAAAAAAATTGGACTCTCAGAAAAACCGAAAAGTTGATGTTTTTCAACTTTATGCCATAATGACTTTTAAAACATGTTTTTGCACGTGAATTTTCTTTAAAAAATTAGAAAAAAATGTGATTTTTTTAGATTTTTGATACTTTTTTTCAATATTTTTAGAAAAATCAAAACGTAATTTTTTTTCGGAGCGGTCTGCTTCCCCTTAACAATCGTCACGTTATGATTGTTGTGATTGCCTGAACAATGCGTAAAGAGCAAAACGAAACATTGAACGTGGCGTGAAAGTGGAGCTTAATGAAGGCCTATGTACCGAGGCGAACCGAAATCCGTACACCTAAGAAATGAATCAAAATCCGTACATTTCATACAATTTCGGTCCCCCACGGTACTCTTTCGTAGCTTTGAGTTTTCGGATTTGAAAGATCGTCGGTTGCAATGGCTTGCTTACTGAGCAGAAAAACGCGGTCCCAGGTCCTTTCATATTAAAAATGTATGGTAAGACCATAGAGGTAACTCTAAGACTAGAAGGTCCCGAAATATCTCGTTTGCTTGGGACCAATAGGCTAGTCAAGTAGTGAGCCAATTTAAAATCATTAGTTTCGTATTGATTGTTGGTAAGACCGCTTGTTTATCGTGTATTTTGTAAAACTTTTCGTTGTCGTCGGTGCCGGGTTTGGATAGTTATAACAAATTGAGTAACTATATAATGTTATATGAGGGGCTCGGTGGCCTTAGAGCAACCGTTTTTGCTTACTGAGCAGAAAAGCATGAGTCTAATCTCAAGCCCATCCACATTCAAGATTTGTTAACATGACTACAAGCTAATAACAGCAACTCAATGATTAAAAAGAGCTCGTCTGCCTAGTGGAAAACGGTTTTGCTTACTGAGCAGAAGACCGTGAGTTCAATCCCAAGCTCCTTCGTGTCATATGATCGTTAGGACATCAATTAAGCTTATCGTTTACCAAAATGAACCCTGCTGCAAACCCAACTATCTTATCCAACATCCCAGTGATTTATCGTGGAAGTGCAGAGGTGTTCTTGGCTTCCATCAAATCGAGTGTCACATCAACACATTCCTACCCATTCCTTTCTTGACCTGTGCTCGGGCGCGGCCGGCGCTGATATTGCCTAGTTTGAGACCACCAGTTTTTAAACATTGAGGATGATTGCTAGTCCCAAGCATCGTCTATTGGTTCTCTGTGTAATTACAGCTGGTCTGGCAATAACAGAGCTGCAACCGTGGGCGGTCAATCATGCTCATGCTCTCATTGAGTTTTGTATTGTTGTAAAATAAAACTGCAATTTTCAACAAGCCGTTCTTCCTGTCGTTTACGCTTGCCAGCGATGACAGATTGTTTTCAAGCTTATCAAAGTGATTAAACTTATGTTGGATGGCTTTTATCAGAACAGCATACCTACAGCAGGGCTACAAAATGGTGAGTGACAATCTGGAAGGAGCGATATACCTAGCTCCGGTCCTCACAAGTTCCTACCTAACGCCTCCACGAGTCATATGATCACAAAAGACTGCCTGCTGAAACATGAACACAGCTGGTTGGCGTAGCCTGGGCAATGTTGTCAATCCGGCAATAGCAGAGTGAGGAGGTGCGACGCGAAAACTGGCGCGGTGATAGAGGAAATGCTTCGCCAACCCGAGCGTCTGTTCACCATGGAGGTGCGGCTCAAACAGCGTCTGACTGGCATCCAGCGGCTGAATAAGAAATGCTCTTCCCCGGAAGCTACACCTAAGATGGCAACCCCATCACGGCGGATAGGAGACCTTAGGCCAACCACCTACTGTCTCTGAAACCTTTACAATTGTTACAGAAACCAACAGAGAAAGACATCGAACTGATATAACGGCAACGACTTTTAGCGCAAAACAACGGACACGAATTGGATCATGGAATGTGTTGACGTTAGCCCAGCAGGGTAAACTGGCACAACTCGACAACGAGGCGCAACGCATGAAGCTAGAAATCCTGGGACTGAGTGAAGTTCGTTGGCCAAACTTTGGAGAACACAAACTGCCGTCGGGGCAGGTACTACTATACTCTGGTATTCGAGATGAAAACGCTCCTCGCCATCGTGGAGTTGGTCTCCTACTTAGCGTCCAGGCAAGTGCTGCGCTCATCAAGTGGGAGCCTGTTAATGAGAGGATAATCGTTGCCAGATTTAGAACACGGGTTCGTAACCTTACCATAATCCAATGTTATGCGCCAACCGATGCTGCCGAGCTACAGGACAAGGAGAAATTTTACAGTCAACTGAATGCCGTCGTGGATAAGGTTCCAAAGGGTGACATCAAGATCTACACTGGCGACTTCAATGCGAAGATCGGCTCCGACAACACGGACTATAAGCGTGTCATGGGACGCCATGGTCTCGGCGAAATGAGCGAGAACGGTGAGCTGTTTGCAGAATTTTGTGGCAATAACGACATGGTGATCGGGGGCTCGCTCTTCCCCCATCGGCCAGTGCACAAAGTCACGTGGGTTTCCCGTGATGGACATACCGAGAATCAGATCGACCACACCTGCATCAGCCGAAAATGGAGACGGAGCCTTCTTGATGTCCGGAATAAACGCAGCGCCGACATCGCGTCTGACCATCACATTCTAATCGGTGAAATCCGCCTACGCATGGCGCGGATTCAGCGACGGGAGGAGAGACTCGGGCGGCGGTTCAACACACGCCGACTTGAAGATCCAGCGGTAAAAAGGTCTTTTATTCTGTACTTGAGACTCGAGCTGCGGTCGTTCCAGAAGGTGGCAGCGTAGAAGAACAATGGACGGCCATCAAGAATGCCTTTATGGAAACAAGCGAGAACAACTTGGGTGAGCTGCGCACCCAGAGGAAAGAGTGGATCACAGATGAAACCTGGCGGAAGATTGAGGAGCGCAGAGAAGCAAAAGCCACGATAGAGCGGGCGAGAACCAGAGGAGTCAAGAACCAAGCCCGTCAACGGTACTCGGCTCTAGAGAAGGAAGTCAAGCGCTCTTGCAGACGGGACAAGCGAGCGTGGGTGAACTCCCTGGCCGACGAAGGGGAGAAAGCCGCAAACACTGGCGATATACGCCTCCTCTACGATATCTCACGACGCCTGAGTGGAGCAAGGATGAACCCGAGGATGCCAGTGAAGGACACGACTGGACAATTGCTTACCGACCCCACTGACCAGCTGAAACGCTGGTTTGAGCACTTCGAACAACTTCTTCAAGTTTCGACGGCCAACCAGCCATCAACATCTCGGCAGGGTGCGGCGCATCACTCGCGTCAATTCCTAGGCCCCATCACTGCAGGAGATTGAAGCAGCTATCCGAAGCATGAAATCCAACAAGGCTCCAGGGGTCGATTGCATATCAGCAGAGATGCTCAAAGCTGACCCCAGGCTATCCGCACAAATGTTGCATCAACTATTCTGTAATATCTGGGACACCGCGACTTTTCCGGCCGACTGGATGCAGGGCATCTTAGTGAAGGTCCCAAAGAAGGGGGATCTGGCTGTGTGCGACAATTGGCGAGGCATCATGTTACTGTGTATTGTTCTCAAAGTTCTGTGCAAAGTTATCCTGAATCGGATACAGGAGAAGATCGACGCAACTCTCCGACGGCAGCAGGCAGGATTCCGTGCCGGAAGATCTTGTGTGGACCATATTGTCACACTCCGCATCATCCTGGAGCAGGTCAATGAATTCCAAGAGTCCCTTTATTTGGTATTCATTGACTACGAAAAAGCTTTCGACCGTCTCAATCACGAGAATCTGTGGGGCGCCCTGAGACGCAAGGGAGTCCCGGATAAAATCGTCAACCGCATCGAAGCGCATTATGAGGCTTTCAGGTGCAGAGTTCTGCATAACGGAGCCTTGTCCGACCCTATACGGGTAGTCGCTGGTGTGAGACAAGGATGTATACTATCACCGCTACTGTTTCTCATCGTAATCGACGAGATCATGGTAGGTGCAATTGACTGTTTACCGAACCGTGGGCTGCTTTGGCAGCCTATCACCATGGAGCATCTCAACGACTTCGATTTGGCTGATGATGTTGCTCTACTAGCACAACGGCGCTCTGATATGCAGAGTAAGCTCAATGACCTAGCCGAACGCTCTTCTGCGGCGGGTCTCACCATCAACGTCAACAAGACCAAATCGGTGGATATCAACACAGGCAACCCTTTCAACTAGCGGGGCAAGCAGTGGAGAAGGTCGAAAGTTTCCAATATCTTGGCAGCCAAATAGCGTCGGACGGCGGGACCAAGAGCGATATAGGTGCACGAATCAAGAAGGCTAGGGCTGCCTTTGCGAGTTTACGAAACGTATGGAGATCCAACCAGATAAGTCAACGCACCAAAATCCGAATTTTCAACTCGAACGTGAAATCTGTGTTGTTATACGCCAGCGAGACGTGGTGTGTATCAGCGGAGAACACTCAAAAGCTGCAGGTCTTCATCAACCGATGCCTGCGGTATATAATTCGTGCCTGGTGGCCTCACAACTGGATCTCGAATGCCGAGCTCCATCGTCGATGTCATCAGAAGCCGATAGCAACAGAAATTCGAGAGCGATAGTGGAGGTGGGTCGGCCACACACTTCGACGGGGCGGAAACGAAATCTGCAAGCAAGCGCTGGATTGGAATCCAGCAGGACATCGCAGCAGAGGCAGACCCAGGGGCTCATGGCGGCGGAGCCTCAATAAGGAAATTAAGCAAGTAGAAATAGAAATCTGACCTGGGCCCAGGTCAAGGCAAAAGCGAGCAGCCACCCAGGATGGAAGTCTTTCACGTTGGCCCTTTGCACCGCTGGTGGTGCACAGGACCCTTAAGCATACCTACAGCAAGTAGAAGCTATCCAACATAAGTTTATTCGCTTTGATCTTCGGCGTTTGCCTTGGAATGATCAATTTAATCTCCCTAGATATGAAGATCGTTGTAGACTTCTGAAGGTTCGTAGGAATGTCACTAATGCTTGTTTCATATCTGATGTTGTTCAATCTCACATACATTGTCCTACAGTGTTACGTGAGTTGAATTTTGATATTCGTCGTTGTACTGTCCGTTCTCATCAATTTATGCGTATATCGACATTCTGTTCTAATTATGACTATAATGAACATTTCAGTAGTATGTGTCGTGTGTTCAAAAGTTGCTTGAAATAAGCTCAGCTATAACTTTGCCGAAGAATGTATGCCTTAATTTCTTCAAACAAAAAAGTTAGATTTTTTCATTTTATTTTATTTTTTTTTTTGCTTTATTATAGAGATTTCAGCCAGTGGCTGGTTCGTCTCTTAACTTTTATTTTAATGATAATAAGAACTAGTCTAGAATGCATGGTCATAAAAATGAGGGCCTATAAGAAACAACTTTCAATAAGAGACTTTAAGTCTAAAGTTTCAATTTCAGGCTCAAAACATATCCTTCCACCTAAATCTGCATTCTGGACCACTATGCAACGGTTGGTAGTCTAGTCGCATAGGAGTATTGAGCAAAAACCTAAAACTTGATAATTTCAAAAAAATGTAACTCAAAAACGAAAAAAAAAAAACACGTCGTTGACTTTTTAATATGTTGTGTAAAAAAGCCTAAATTTTCAAGGAAAAATAAAAAACATATTGCGCCCTCTGACTACAAACCATGAAAGCCATATGAATATTAAAATTAATCTTTTCAATACAAAATCCAAACTAATATTATTATATTTCATAAGAAAATAATTTAATTCTTTGGTATTTTGATCTTTGGAATCGGCCCAGTGGTTCAAAAGTTATGAATTTTTGGGAAAAGTCATTTTTGAAATAAAACGATTTTTTTGACCACCCTAACATAGAAATGGTCACCCTAAGACAGAATTAAAAAAAACGAACCTAATATTTTGCGATAAGGAACACAACTATCAATTTTACGAAATTCTGAGGCATAAAATCTCTGATCACCGAAAAGCCGTTGGTCTCCGGTTCATGATTTGATAGGTCGATAGGTAGGGTCCAGGTGTACACGTTATTTCAAAACAACCCAAATTTGAGTAGAATCCACCCAGATCGGTCAAAACTGAACCTGCCCAAAACAAATGACAAATGAACAACATTGACATGAATCCGTTCGACGTTGTTCATTTGTCAACTTGTCACTCCCAACACAGTTTACCCATTTATGGGTAGGTTCATTTTTGACCGATCTGGGTGGATTCTCCCCAAATTTGGGTAGTTTTGAAATAGCGTGTAGGAGCTGCCTCCCTGGCGTCGGTAGCTTTGGTACTCAGTACGGAAAACAAGATCGACGGAAAAAGGAAAAAGAGTAGGCATTTTGCATTCTATGCGATTTACATAATCATAACGCGATGTTGACTTAAATTGTTCCAATTGGGTTCTTTAAGGGTATTGAGGTAAATGCATATTCGTAATCTGCATTGAAAATGGAACCTAAACCCAAAATTTCATCAATTTTGGTACACTGGAACTATTATAAATAAGTACGATTACATTTGAAAAAATCACCTTATTAGCGCCCCTCGGTGTCAGTTTGTATGGGAGCGAGCTGTCAGTTTGTCAGTTTAGTGTCAAACAGTGAAGTTATTATTTTGCTTTAAATCTTGATTTAAAAATCGAGATGAAAGTGTGTGGGTTTGAAAAAAACATCGCTGGGCTCAGAAAACGAAGCTCTTTCAGACGATAAATAAAAACCGATATAGGGGAAATGTAGGTAATGTCGGCCTACATGTCCCTAATTTGGGCCCATCGCTAAAAGTCTGCTATTTATAATTTTTATCTAGATGAACGCGTTATTGGGACGTTACTAATGGATATTTTTGGTTGCTATTGCAAATTTAGTTGATTGCAGAACTTATTTATGGGCCCAAATTAGGGACACTTAGGCCGACATTACCTGCATTTCCCCTATTTTTCAAAAGTAAAGAACCCAATGGATACTGTCTGTCCATTTCTATGCGACTTCTGGTTGTCTGGGTGTTGATGTGATCCATTGCGCTTAAATTGAGGCTAGAGTCTCAGTAAGATCGTTTACAGTCAAGAACAAGAATGAGTCGAAAGCCTCTACGGAACTGGTTTGCTACTGTCAGACGTCAGCCCATTTCAAACCGGCAGTAACTATAGAACATTCAAAAGAATTGGCAACCACCCCACAAAACCCCACTGGAAATAATGATACATCAGCTTCCGCGTGGCTTCCTACGAAAGTTAGGATCGCGCACACCCCCTATCCTCAAACCAGTACTCCATTGAGTCGTCCGCCCTTGTGATATGATATGTGCACTTCGCTAGATACTAGGCATGTACTGTGCCTTCCTATAAGCAAGGATATCAAGAGACAAGCCAGGATAATGACTTCGTTGATGATGTTGATGTCAGCCTACAACACGAGGGCGAATACGACGATGGCGGTGAATCTCATCTCGGATGAAAAGAAAAATATAATTAAAACATTCAGTTGAGACGGGCCTGATGTACTATTATACTGGCTGCTGCTGGCATTAATGCGCTGTCTTAGTGCTGATGGTCGTGACGTCCTCTGGTGGTCGCTATCGCATGACATAGAAGAGGCTTTCGGTTCAGGGCAGTCAACATCGGACACCCCTAGAGAAGCGGATGGATGTAGAGTGGAGTAGACGGCCTCTATTTTAGGTGCCACCATCCAGTCAACGTTAAAAGCTTACGCAAATTCAAACCAAAGCGCGGCGATGCGTTCTTCATTCTCTGGAACACACAGGCTTGCGGTTGACATATTTTCCCTCGAGGTAGATTTGGTGGCGGATGGATGTTATCACGTTTCAATGTTGCCCGTTGGATATTACGAGGATAATGGGAGGTTTGCAGATAGACTTACCTACTTACTTACAGCCAGCCAGCAGTTTCGCAACATAGAGAGCTTATCTGTTGCGCTGCTAGTGTGTCACTGGGTTACTTTCAGCGATAATACGAAGCCGGACGGTAACGAGTTGATTACGAGGGTTGAGCTTTTGATTACGCATTTACGTAATCAGATATTTTCAGAGACTTTAAGCTTCTTAATCAAAATTATTTTGAGCTCTTAAACGACGCAACAGAAATATTTTTCTGATCCAAGTTATCATATTGAGCCTCACGAAATTCACCACCACAGTCGGCAATCTTCAGCATAGTTATACTTGGTGTCTTTCGAGCAGCTCGAGCAAAAATTCTATCCAGAAAACGGTACTGTAGAAATTGCTCATATCGTTAAAAACCGTTTCAATAAATTATTAACTCTAAGTTCAAAATATTTGTCCATCAGATATAAGTAAATCAAAGCTTACCAATCACACATTTATTGATTCAAAACTCTATCTGTTATTCATCCAAACGAATTTGTTGATACAGAAAACAGAATTTCATTTTCAACTCTGTGTTCGTTGTCATGGCGTGTAGGTATTCAAAACTGTGACACACTCTTTTGCAAGTCAGCTTAAGCCCTTCCACAGGGTACCAAATATCGGTTATTGCCTCCTCCCAGTCTCTGGCTGTCGTTTGATCCCCGACCGTGCAAACAAGTGGGTGGCCAATGCCATGCAATGAAAGGATTTCGAGTAGGCTCAGTGGGATCAGTGAATCGTACCTATACCTGCAACAATCGTACAATCTCCCATCTGTCTGACGACGACGACGTGCCGGTGGTAAAAACTAAATCGAGCCTTTTATCTACCGGGAAATGGCATGGTTTAGTTCGGTTCCTTGTTTTCCGGATCCAGCTGCAAACTGACCAGGGTCACGCTTTTCCAGTGAAATGACACAGTCAGATGCTACGCCCGTTCATTTCGGTCAATTGGGGTGACACAGATGTTCAGTCGAAGCTAGGTATTACAGGCAGGTATCTGCCTACCTAGTTTCGTTTTTCGTTTTTAAAACTACGATTGGTTCTAGTATCCATCTCTGTTAAATGTGTGGAAGGATGAACGGGCACGATATCAAAGCCAATCGTTTGCTGATGTCCTGATGTTGTTGACGGGCGGAAACAAATAATGAAAGTGTGTCGTGATGTTTGCTTTTGATAGGTTCAGTTTTGAGTTGTGGCCATTGTCGTTGAAGTATTGTGTGAAGCGTACAGCTTTACTGAGCGAAAAAGTCGACCGCAATTTGAGGCTCTGGACGAAATGCAGTACCATGTTACCGAAGACATCATATCAAGAAGACTGGCAACTTTGCCAGAATCCAAGCGACAGATTGTTACTGCCTAGCCTGAAGGGCTAGTCTAAAGGTTCCCTTAACCCTGGTCTAACCACGGAGGTCGTCTGGGGTGGGCTACATCCGCCTCTTTTTACTGGCTAGCTCGAGCTTGAGGTCTCTCACTCTCAGGGTCGGCTTTTGTCATGGAATCGCTATTCAAGAGTCCAATCTTTCATTGATTAAACTACACACAAATTCACTTTAATCTTTTTTATTTCTAAACTAACACTTACAGTGGGTTGTTTGTGTAATGGTTGGCCGGCCGGCTGCTGAGGGGACACGTGGTCGTGGGCGAGTGGTCGGGGGGGGGGGGGGGGACCGTGATGATACTGGGCGCCGTCGTCTGGTTGGGTGCGCTCAGGGAACCAGTCAGTGTGATTGACCGTGGTTCGGGCAACGGCCAGGGTTACCGTCGGGCGTGGCTCACACAGGGAAACAGCACGCGATGTCGGGATGAGCGTCGTCGGTTTAACCTCAAAACTCGAGGGCCAGCTTGGATTGCCGAGATTTGGTCCACAAGGGGGTAACACCAACAATCAATACGAAACTAACGATTTTAAATTGGCTCACCACTTTAGTAGCCTATTGGTCCCAAGCAAACGATTAACGTACCCTATTCTAGTTGAAATTCTATTACTACACTATGTTTGTTTTGATTCGCTATGAAAGTTTGACAGATAACATCAGGGGTGTGTGGATTCATGCAGAACATGCAGGGGTGAGTGAAATAGCTTGGGACTGCTTGGGACCGTTGTTCTGGTACTGAGTGAGCCAAAAATAATAATGATTTTCTTCGGGACCCAGTGGTCTTAGAGTTACCTCTATGGTAACACTGGGAGCTAGCGTGGGTCTTCGCGTCCTGATTGGCGACAAAACACAAGCCGATTAACTTCAGGATACGCGCGGTACAGACTAGCCCCTTTGGTTCCGTGGGTGTCTGGGGAAAAACGGCCACAATCGCTCACGAGGTTCTAGCTTCGTCTCCTTAATTTTGCACGATGGTCTGTTCACTTCCGTGGTACTTTGGAAAAAGCCTCGATTGTTGCTCTTGTCCCAGTAGCTAGCCGTTCTTTTCTTCTTCTCCTTTTTCTGTTCCTTTTCCAACAACCGTCCCCTGCAGCAATTTTAACGTGTTGTTGTGTGTACTAAATGTGTATTTTAACAAACTTTGTTCTTGCTTTTATTATACATATATATATAACATTTTAACTTGTAGAGTGTGCAGGTAACTTGTATATTCCTAACAAGAAGTTTATATTAACTTTCATATTTATTTTTAGACATATACACATAATAATTAGACATTTAACAATTAATCATTGAAATTTTAATACGAATAGGTTTTTATTCGGCAAGCAAGTTGGGATATTACGTCGCAACGGTAACAAGAGGTTGTAATATTTGCTATCAAATCGTTCGAAGCAATTACCTTTGAGCGGCAGATGACGCGATTGTGTCGGTCTCATAGCGGTCATATGAGAGAATGGAAGAGTTGCCAGTCTTCTTGATATGTTGTCTTCGATGTTACTGTTCCCAGTAACGTTATGTTCAGCTGAAAGATCATTTTCAGCAACAAAGCATATTAATATGGAATTCAAAGCTACATTGACCCAGAACTGCACGAGTGTCAATTGCATTCTGATGGAAATCATATTTAAAGAAATTCACTACCCAGTAAATCATTTTAAATGTATATAACAATTTATGACCGTGATATACATGTTTATATATGGGGCCTCATAGCCTAGTCAGTAATGGCACGGTATTACCATAGAGGTAACTCTAAGACTAGAAGGTCCCGAAATAACGTGCTCAACTTTTTGGCTCAGCTCTGGTACTCTCTTTGGTCCCAAGCCAATCGATTCACCCCTCGAAACATAAAAAAAAACCAATAACCCCTCATTTTATCTGTCAAACTTTCATAGCGAATCAAAACAAACATAGTGTCCAAATAACATATATGAATTATTGTCGGATTGGTTAGAATAATATACATTTTTTCCCAAGAGGTTTTCTGTTGCACAGTTCTTTGAGAAGCAGCAGCTGCGTGTGCTAGCGGTTCCTGCTTTGTGTGTGCTGTATTTAGGAGTATGGTTACTGGTTTACTATCACTGATAAATTTATTTATTATTCTTAATTTACTAGAAAATGCTTCATCGAACACAGCAGTTCAGTTAAGTTCAAACGGTTTGTCGTATCAAGAACAGAATCCAGCACTTGCTTCCGGAATAGCATCAAGTCGGCCTCAAAAACGACCATATCAGGAACGAGCTCTTGGAACTCAGGAGGAGGTACCGAGTTCATCGGTCAAATCGCTGTAGAGAAAAGCATTCGTTATTCTAGGAATGCCATCACATCCATCTGATTCCGTTGCATCACATCCGTCAAACGCCATTTCAGAAAAGCGAAAAAATTCATTCCCGGAAGCAGGGTGCCTTCCATTCATTTTGTCTAAAAAAATGTTTTATGAAATTATGGAATAATAAGATATTATGATGATATTTTGTTTGTGTAAGTAATAAGAAAAGATTGTAAAGTTTGTGTTTAACACATCAAACCTGCAAATTTAGCTTTGACAGAGTCACAATGAGCGTTTTTCTGATCGCCTCTTCGCGAAGAGTGAAGAGCGAAGAGTGGGTGGGATAAATAACAACATTTTGACTCTCACGTAGCAACATTGGCAGGTATTATGTGTCAAACACAAACTCAACAGTCTTTTCTTATTGTTTACACAATCAAAATATTTTCATAATATCTTATTATTCCATAATTTCTTAAATAATTTTTTTTAGTCAAAATGAATGGAAGGCAGGGTCCGGAAGGTAAAAAGGTATAACCCATAAGTAAACCCTTTATGAATTTCATGTTATTAATCGATGCAGATCTGCTACTAGCTGACCTGCTTGAACTGACACATAATCAGGAACAACACCAATCTATTTTCGTAAGTGATGACGGCATCGTTTACATTAATCCATCAACAAATGACTCCGGAGCCACCAACGCTTCAGGTATGAAATCAAATTATTGGTTCCATGTTGCTTCGTCGTATGATACCTATGCCCGCAGTATTAGTTTACTTGTATAAATGACGTACGACGAATTGATATGTTACCCTATATCCCTTGCTTGAATAGACCCGCAGCCATTTTCATGCTTTTAGGAAGTCTGGTGTCACGGGATGAATTTAAACTCGAGATAGAATCGGTGAAATCTGCAATGGCCGAATTGAAGACAGAAATGGAACAAATGAAACATGATATAATGGATTCAAGTAACACAGGTGTTTGACAAGCAGTAGAAGACTGTTTCGAGAAAAACCTTCCTCATTTTGTCACAATGTTGGATATGACCAATAGGGTTGAAGGGCCTGGTGCAGGCACAGGAAGGAAAGTCAGTAGAGGAGCACAACCACATTAACGATGAGAAAGATGTAATGAATTGCAACAAACTATTAGCTAACGCAGATGTGTTCAACGATTGGGTATGTTTAGTTTATATATTTAAATCATTTTCCGGCTTTTATTTAATGTTGTGTTTGTTATATTGAAACTTCAGGAAAAATGTTTCAATACAAGTGGCAGCTGCGGTTGTCAAATAAAGGGGTCCCACATCAAATTGCATCACGGAAAAAACGCTGTAGAAAATTACCCATTGGGTTTTTTCTCTTGAAAATTTGGGTAAACTGTACATCCAGATGCTGACGAAGCCTCATTGTCTCATCATGCATGATGAGATTTACGTCAAGGCAGACTACGGGCAGCTTTCGGGGCCACTGTTTTCACCGCCCAGCACAAGTTTGATGTTCCGGAGGAAGTAAGGAAGCAGTCCCAAGCAACACACTTGCATCATAATAAGTTGCTGCAACTTGATTTTGACTGAAAAAAGTTACAAACCAGTAACCACAACTACTCAGTGACAAGTGTGCTGCTAGGGGAAGCTTTCAAAGTTTTACAAGAAATACATGATCTGACAAGCGATCTGTTAAAGTGGAAAACGGAGTGCTCCGTTCGTGACTACCGGGACTGTAAACGGGGAGATCTACCTCAAGGAGTGTCTACAGAAGCGTCTGCTTCCTCTGTTGAAGCAACACGAGGGCCCTACGATCTTCTGGCCGGATCTAGCTTCGTGCCACTATTCAAATGTTGTCCTGGAGTGGTACGAGGCCAACGGGGTCACTTTCGTACCGAATGACATGAACCCCCCAACGCACCGGAACTAAGGCCCATCGAGAAATACTGGGCTATTATGAAGCAGGCACTACGCAAGCATCCCAAGGAGGTCAAATCTGAGGAAGACATGAAGAAAAAGTGGGTTTCCGTACAGAAGAAGCTGCAGCCAGATGTTGTACAGAACCTAATGAGTGGAGTTAAGCGTAATGTGCGAGCGTACGGTTATGGTATTGGTTGAATGAAATCACGATGCCAAAAGCTTACCAATGGGTCATATTTTATTGTCTGAAAGTTTGAAAAGGATCGGTCAACTAGGTAATTTTCCAATGCGTTTTTTTTTCGTATGGCAATTTGATGTGAACCGAGACTGTTCACCCGAGCATTTTGGAACAATTTTACCTAGACAGACATCAACAAAGGAAATAAATCAAAATGGGGTTTCTGTGAATTCGTTAATGTTCTTCAAATGCTCCTGGAAATAGTGTAGTAAGCAGCTTAGGAAGCCTACATGCCACCAAAAACGGGATCAATAAATCATGATTTTATTTTCTGTTTGCTGTAGCGTTACGAAATCGTTGGTCGCGCGAACAGGCAACAGATTTGGGATTTATTTCATGACAATGTGATTTACTCGAACACGTTTACGGGAACTAAGTCGTAAAATGACCAATGTACGGAATGAACTCACGAAGAAAAAATGAGGTTTGAGCTGTGCCGTGTTTACTAAAAAATAACGCATGACGTAATGCTTGCGTAACTTTAGAAAAAAGCCTATCAACTTTTATAAACAACTTGTTAAGCCCTTTTCGTGCTAACCGAAGTACGCCCACGCAAACACCAACGGGTAGGGTAAATTCTTCCCTTCTCGATAGTGCTCTTGGCTTGCGTGCGCGTTCTTCGGTTCGCGTGAAAAGGGCCTAATAAGTTGTTTATAAAGAGGATAGGCCCTTTTCTAAAGATGCGCAAGCATTACGTCATGTGTTCATTTTTAGTAAACACGGCACCGCTTAAACGTCAATTTTTTTCGTGAGTTCGTTCCGTGCATAAGATGCTACACACTGACGTCACGAATGAACGCGATGAACCCGCATTGATCAGTTTGACTTCCAGTGGAGGCTTGTTTACCTTTGTCTGTTAGTCGATTCACGTGGGTTTGAATTGTCAAATTAATAGGACCAAAAGACATGTTATCCGACTATGTTCTTTTTAAAATCTGTCTCTTTAAATAATCTTAAAAAAAATATTAAAAATCTCAATTTGTTCTAATTCCATGTAAACAAACTACTGCCACATGTCAAAAAAAAATGAGGTTAACCCGATGGTGCAGCTCCCTATTGGTCAATTCAAATGAACTAGCAGTTCAGATTATCGGGATTTTTTGTTCACGAATACCGGAACGGTTTTCTTTGCGTGCAGCCAGTCGAGCTGGTTGAACCTACGAGGCATCACTACAATTAGGTACTGCAGCGTGATGTCTGAAATGAACTAAGTGTTCATCGGATTAACTTTTTGACATATTTTAAAATTGCCGAATTTTAATTTGGAAATTGTTGAGGATGTGCGCGGTGAAATGATGTTGCTCGCGGCAATGCAGAAGTGTCCCTAATAAAAAAAATACCATAATTGAACAATCACCCAAATGATTTAAATATTCCCCAATCGATTTAGATGATGGTTTACATCTTACTGCAGTCTGAAACATTATCGAGAAAATCTACCCAATAAAAAATTTACTTAGTCCACGTAAACAGTACCACCATTAGACTGATGCAAATTTTGACATTTTCGCTCCACAGTGCTCATACGGTTCCAAATCGGGTCCTGATTAGTCTCCCAAAAGTTGAACTCATTTGCAAAGAAACTGACTTGGCACAAACCATTTGAAGTTTATATGGAAATTACTATGGGAAATCAAATTTTTTTGTTTATTGTCTTCTTATCTTTTTCCCGATTGCACTGTTCAAAAATTCAAAAGCTATACTTATGGAAAATTTTCTCAGCTTCAACTTAGCAGAATATAGTTGTTGAGCCAAACGTCAAATAAAATAGTTATTAATTGTTTAAGAGATTGATAATCTTATGACATGATCAAGCAGCTGTTTTGTGAGCAACACTGTATCTTGCAGTGTGACATAGTAGCCATGATTTTTGTGCTCTATTCCAAGCGCCAGAAACACCAATGTTGCCTGCTGAACAGTTGATTGAGCATAATCGTAAGACATTAGTGGCTTGAATTATTGATAACTTTTGATGCTTACATTATATTGAAAAGTGGTTAAGGACAAAGTTGTAGCTGAGAAAATTTTCTACGAGCTCAGTTATCATTTTTAAAGCAGAGCGATACGGTAAATTGTTAGATGGATATGAACAAAATATTTGGTTTTCCTATAGTAATTTCCATATAAACTTCAAAAGGTTTGTGCCAAGTCAGTTTATTATCGAGTGAGCTCAAATTTTGGGAGACTTATCAGGACCCGATTTAATCGTTTGAGCACTGTGGAGCAAAAATGTCAAAATTTGCATCAGTCTAACCACCATAGAGGTAACTTTAAGACTAGAAGGTCCCGAAGAAACGTGCTCAACTTTTTGGCTCAGCTCTGGTACTCTGTTCGGTCCCAAGCTAATTGATTCACCCCTCGAAACATAGGAAAAACCAAAAACATTGCGTAGTACTAGAATTTCGACTAGAATGTGGTACGTTAATCGTTTGCTTGGGACCAATAGGCTAGTCAAGTAGTGAGCCAATTTAAAATCGTTAGTTTCGTATTGATTGTTGGTACCACTGAACTTTCATCTTATTGAGGTTAACCCTACACAGAAAAAAATTCTGAATTTTAACTATCGCATAAAATCTCTATTCGTTTAATTTTGAGCTATACTTGGCATAAACAGCGAAATCGTTTGCAAGCTTGCATAAAATATTGCTAATTTATGCGATATTGCGCTTGAATTTACACGAAATATCGCGTAAATATATGCCAAATCTAGCGTTAATTTTATGTGCGCTATATCTCGCAGAAATTTACATGAATTTTTCGAACGGTGTAGCGGTGCAATACCGTATTGGCAAATCAAATTTAGCACTCGTGGAGAATAGAAGAACTATGAGTGTGATGATGGTTTCAAATTTTTACACGGTGACGTATACGAGTGCAATCTTAAAATGCTTTTATTGTACAAATGGAGCATTTTATTTAAATCTTAAAACAAGAATCGACGGAAAACAAGATCAACGGAAAACAAATCAAGGGAAAAGAATGAGAGTAATATCAAAGCTGTAATTAATTGAATAAATCAAATCAATCGATTAACAGTCAGTATCAACACATCTTCAGCTATAGTCCCATAGCTTTTTGGTTATTATTTTTGATATTTCAACTCTCATTTCGATCAAACCAATAACAAGTCTTCTGACATTATTCTTTAAATAGTAAAACTTGCTATTAGCACAAACAAATTGACAGACGGAGCGGATCGAAAACTTTGGTGACTAACCTGCTGTTTCAATTTTTCAGTGTACCACATGGCAACACCACTACTACTGGATTGTACCACATGGCAACACTACTACTGGATTGTACTAGCATTTTCACCAAATGTATTAGAATGTTTTGGTTCTATCTCTGCATAAAAAAATGACAAAATGATACACTCTTTGCACACTGTCAAAGATCATATTGCACACAAAATCAACTTTGTTCAAATAAAAACAAAAAAACTAACCCATCTGGTGGATGATGGCACAAGCTTCCAAGAAAATTCTATTACAGTGAACCACATGATTTTAATGGATTTCTTCGCCAGTTAGTCGTCTGTCACTTCGTTTGTGCTATTAGTTTGATATTTTCTTCTACTCGGGATGTTTCACGTGGTTAAATTAATATTTACAGCGATGTAATGTGATTATAATGAAGACGTTTTTCAAAGAACGAATTCGTTTTTTTTTTTTGCCGTGGAAGTGCAATGCAAGATAACAGTTCTGTCCCTGATAGATGGATAAGTTCTAATCTCTGTGCTTAAAACAAAGTTTATCCACCTTCTTCAATGTTTTACTTTATTTCAAAATCTCATTTCACTAACTCCATATTCGGGGAAAAGTTTAATAATCGACAATTTTTCACATAGAAATTCCATTGCTATTATTTCAACATTTTCTCACTGTTTTCTAACTGTCTTTGTAATGGGGACTGACGAACGAGATAAACAATATTTAAATGCTATCACGAACTTAACCTTCCAGATACATGTATTTGCAAATGCCCCCATATGAACTACTGGATCCTTTGCCACATCAAAAGCCAAACCCTGCCAGTCAACTAGAACTATAAGCAGTTAGGTTGTTTATAGTTTGTGACAATCTAATCTGCACCTAGATCCACACAATAGAAAACAGCATCATCCGCATCGCCGTCGGAGCACCTATCCATCCCATTCAATATTCATTCGTCGCTATGCCGGAGAGCCGGACAGAGGAGCATCAGATTTGCTGAACACCAGCCCGGATGATAGTGATTGGCTTGCCTCAACTTCATTGTGATTTATGGTGCTCTCGGGGGTCATATTCACGATCCGGTATCGGTGACCTGAAAAATGCCGATAGACAACAGAGCCGGTGTCAATTAAGCTGAGTAGCTGCCGACCGTTCTGAAGAACAAGCTTTCCGGTCGATAACATGCTGATAATCGAGATTTATCATCGAAGTGCAGTGCGGTTTTTCCAGGTGAAAGTACCTTGTGTTTGGACGGGTAACATTTTCCTATGATGATGATGATAGACTTGGCGCTAACTGTCAATCCCAAGCCTTAAGGCGGAAAAACACCTGATTCTCGGAAACGACCCACAAGAGCGTTCGTTACGGTGATGTCAAATTAGTTTGGACAAGTTCGAAGCACCTTTTGCGTTCGATCCCTTTTTGCCTGCAGAGAGTGCCTACCTGACTGTCTGTGTCAGCAACCACCCAGTTCTACGGATAACTTTTCGGATAAACATCCATCATTAAACACACTGTTTGAACGCCTCATAAAGGCTGCGCCATTTCGGTGGTGATGCTTCCAGGAATGGAGTACTGTGGGGTAGTAAATGCCGTATTTCAAGCGGCTGCTCTTGTTTCTTGCTTCCCTTCCCAATCCAATACGGTTTATTTTTTCAATCTCCGCCCAGCACCCTCTACTTCTCCGACCAGTATTGGAGACTATAAACTTTTCCCAATGGTATCGGATTATCTCCTAAATCTCCCATCAACTCTTCCGACCTCTTTGCAATTCTTCAAGGCTTGGGTTACGGAACGGAAAGTGGGTATTTCTTCCTCGTTGTGGTCCGATGCTTTTATAATCAGGCTGACACTCGACTCCCGGAAACTGGAGGGAGGAATAAAAAGTCAACATAGATTATCATACACGGCGAATGAGAGGAACTCAAAATTGTGAGGAATTTGACTCAAAATTGCAGAAAAGTGGAGTTACTCAGTGAATGAGTTAGATTTTCCCCGAGTTTCTAGGAAAAACTTCTTGAAGATGTGGAAAATCGAGAGATATTTCACTCAGTCTATCAGTAAACTCTTAGACTGGGTAAATTTTGTATCGATTTCACTCATATTCAAGCAGTTTTCTCCGGAAAAGTGAGGGAAATTTTACTCACCACTGAGCAGCTCCACTTTTGTAATTTTGAGTGAATTTTTACTAAATTCTGGATAGATCTCATTGGCCGTGTAAACAAAGGCAACCCACTTCCATGTTAGTTTTTAGCTTTTCTTTCTGGAATGCACAGTAGCGTCTCCATATGGTTGTCCTTCAACCAATTGAACTGATTTTCTGTAGATAACTAGTTTATGGTTGACACTTAGGGAACATCCATAAATGACGTAGCATATTGTTGACCAATTTTAGATCCCCGCTCCTCCCCCTCGTAGCGTATTTTGCTATACATTATACACGGCCGCTCAAAACTTCTGAAACGGAGTGGAATGTACCACCCACCGCATATATGGAGGGGTTGCTGTATGATGTAAATCACGGAAATTCTAGACGAATAAAGGCACTAACGATATTTTAGTTACGATGGGAAGTGGAACGGTATGTTTGCAACTTTTTTGAACTGTTTTTATTTTGAGTTGATGTTTACTGATAGCGAATTCGTTTATTATTCAGTTCCATCATGGATCGGGTATCAAGATTGGGTCTGCTTGTTTTCTGACAAACGTCACTTTGCTCGTTTGTTTTTAGAACCTAGCTCAGCTTGAGGTTCACACTGACAAAAAGTTCGGTTTCGCACTGGGTTGGAACTGGTGTTAACCCCGATAATAAACGAATTCGCTATGACTAACTTCTTCATGGCTGTGAAGTGTCTTCATCCCAGAGCTATGTGCGTTTAACTATCGATGAAATGCTTTCATAACTGAGATTGAAGACAGCTTATTAGGCAGAAGATTGAAAAAGAGACTCAGATGCTCCTTTCGATTTCTTCCGAATTCTCCCAGAAGCCTCTTCCAGCTTTCCTAGGAAATTTCATATGATTTGTCCCGGAAGCTCTTTCCATAAGTTCTGGTTTCAACGGAAGCTTCTTACGACCAGATCGACATTTCCTGAAAATTTATTCCATCTTCACCAGAATGTATCTGTAGGTTGCCTTTGGAAGTTTCTTTTATCTTCTTCCATAATTCATTTTACGACATTCTTCGCGAGTTTCTTTCGCTTTTACTAACTTGACTCTATCTACGATGCAGGAAAAAATGTGTTGTGCTGTGGTTAGCTGCGTGCATGATGAGTAGATAGAAAGAAGATTGAAGATGATTCTGAAGATTTCCTGAAAAAAGATGATGCACGGTGCAAGTAGACGCGAGAAATTAAAGAAGTTTTTTCGAATATTGATTCGCTAGTGTAAGATTTGTTAAGCATCTAAAATTGATATTTAGATTTGTCACTTGTTGCTGGCCACAGAGTTGATGCCATTCATTTTTTATATAAGAAAAAGTTTTTTGATTTAAAAAGTTTTTTGATATTTTATACTTGTAAGTTACAAGGAGAGGTTTTAAAGTATGTGTTTAACACATTAAACCTGTAAATTTTGCTTTTAGAGAGACACAATTAACAATTTTATGATTGTGGCGAGTAAAAATATAACGTATGCTTTATCAGCGATCGAAAACGTAGTTCTGCCGGTGACATTTTTGATGTCAGCTGGCTTGAACGATCTTCGTTTGAATGGTTTGTTGTAAGGTAAGGGCCATGGTGGCCTAGTGGTAACCATTTTTGCTTAGAGAGCAGAAGATCAGGTTGTATCTCAGTTTCTTTATATCTCTGAGATGATAGGATCGCATAATTTGCTTTTTAGGTCTTGAAAATCTCGCTTCTCTAAAGGAAGCAAAACAAAAAACTTCCAGGGAAGAAAAGCTTCCTGGACAACGAGAAGCTGCAAGAAACCTCTTGGATTAGATCGGAGAAACTTCTGACGAATTATGGAGGAATATCCCAACATAATAAACTACGCTTCGTTGTAGTTTCAAAAGAATCGTGTAGACTTCATGCCTGGGCTTTCTTTGCCAACCTACAGGTCTTAACCCGTAGGAGTAAGAAATACTTATTACTTTGTTCAGAGTAGTCGATTGGCCAAGATCGGAGAACCTCCGGTTGGGTCGAGCTCAGAACGAATAATCCTCTGCGTATATTTCAGCGTTTCTTATTTATAGGGGTTATCGAATACAGTTTTCCTATGAGACAGCTGGGGCGACATCAATAAATGCATCCTTTGCAGTTTTACAAAATTGGGTTTTTTCGCCTAATAAACATAAAGCACTGCGGCCGGTACGGGTTTCGCTGTGCGAGGTAAAAAGTGGTAACGAGTAGAGAGACTGAAGTAGAGACACAGAAGGTGTGCTTCTTTAAGCGTAATTATAATTTGCTGCCTGTGGGATATGTATGTAAATTAGCTATGGGTTTGTTCTCATGCTACACCATCCCCCTTAGAGAGAATAATGTAACAGGGTGGAATTATTCAAACATAAATGGTCTTTCCCCAATTGTCTCGAACATTTTTATTGCTTGTTGATTTTGTTCTTTTTTCTTCTTTTTGTTTTGTTTTTTTTTTTTTTTTACTTTTTTTTTTGCCTAACCGAATTTCGCACTCTCAGTGACATTGAGAACTTTCACCCATTCCATTTTTTTACTATTATTTTTTTTTACTTTCTTATGAAATTGGGCTCGGTAATCGGCTTATTTTTTACACTTTTTGAAGGAAAAAAAAATTTTGCTTAGTTTTTGATCAATCTGTTTTTATGAACTAAAATTGTTTTTCCTGTAGTTGTATTTTTAATCTCGCAATTTGGTTCACATATTGATATAACTTCGTATGGTCCAAGGTAAAATGGATCTAATTTCCTCCTATTTTCATTTTTCAAAAAAACTAAGTCTTGTAGTTTGATATAAATTGGGTTTAGAGTTTGTTCATGTTCCTTTTGTCTCTTCATTTTTTGCTCTATTAATTTTGCTTTTGTTATTTCGTGAGCTATTTTTAATTTGTACTGTAGTTCATTCTTAAACATATCAAAATTATAAATTGGTTCATTAACACTGTCGAAATTGTCTTGTGGAAGGTTTGCTTTTTTACCGAATACTAACTCAAATGGAGTGAAGTTATGATCTGTGTGGGGTGTAGTGTTGTATGAAAATTCGTAATATTTGACCCAGTCATCCCAGTCTGATTGGTGTTCATTGGTGAATGACCGCAGATATTCGTTAAGACATCTGTGGTTTCTCTCCAATGATCCAATTGATTCTGGATGATAAGGTGTTGAAAATGTTTGCTTTATCTGTAGGAGTTTGCATACCTGCTCAAGGATCTCATTTTTATATTCTGTTCCTTGATCAGATCGCAATTCCATTAAATGTCCATATATTAGAATAAAGTTTTCCACTAGGGCTTTCGCTATAGTGTTGGCTTCTTTATTTTGAATCGGAATTACTACAATATATTTGGTTAAATCGCACTGGATTGTCACACAGTAGCGATTGTTATTAATGGTTCTCGGTAGAGGTCCTACCGTATCTATTGATATGATCTCAAATGCTCTCGATGGTGTTGTGGTGATAACCATCGGTTATTTTGTATGCTTGATAATTTTGTTTCTTTTGCACAATTCGCAGCGCTTTACGAATTGAGCAATAGACCCTTTCATATCACGCCATTTATAATATTGACGAACACGTTGGTACAATCGGTGTTGTCCTACATGTCCTCCTGTGGGTGTGTTGTGGTGATTATGTAAAATTGTTTGAATTTCGTTAACATCAGTAATGAATTTTTGTTCCTTAAAGATAATTATTTGCAAATCTTTCAAAATGTTATTTGCCATTAATTTAAAGTAATTTAAAGGTACTATTTGAAAAAT
The DNA here is from genome assembly GCF_037179485.1 of Ochlerotatus camptorhynchus. Lineage (NCBI taxonomy): Eukaryota > Metazoa > Arthropoda > Insecta > Diptera > Culicidae > Ochlerotatus > Ochlerotatus camptorhynchus. The sequence continues at coordinate 267,001 of NW_027040859.1, read as the reverse complement.
TATATCCTCTGCAGAGAGCGCTATTTTATGCGTACGTCTTGATTTCGTGATTTTCTCAATTTCTGGAAGAGCAAATTCTAGCATCTGACTTCCATTTCTTACATCTTGATGCACTTGTGCGACAAGCTTGTTTCTTTTTCTCACGTTGAATTTTATTATATTGTCCACTACGGCTGTCGACAGTTTTAGTATTTTTTTTATTTCCGTAGGACTCTCGGCTTCATATATGCGGGGTTGATCAGACTCCCTTTTTCCATATTCATAATTTTTATTTTCCTTATTTTTATTCGGAGATATCGATTTTTTCGTCATCGATCTCGTATTAACTAGTAAAATATTAGCTTTAAGTTGTTCCGATGTAGTAACAATGCGTGATAATGCGTCTGCTGCTACGTTTTCCTTACCTACCATGTATACAATGTCGAAATCGTATCCTTCTAGATCGATACGCATCCTCGTCAATTTTGACGTTGGTTTCTTCATATTAAACAGATAGACAAGAGGTCTGTGATCTGTTCTTACTGTGAATCTTCTGCCATACAGGTATGACTCGAAATGGTTAATAGCCCAGTGTATGGCTGTTAACTCCTTTAGAATTGTTGGTTTGTTTCGTTCAGCAGGAATAAACGTTTTGCTTGCAAAAGCAATCGGTTGATCTCCCGCTTCAGTAATTTGAGACAAGACAGCTCCACATCCAATATCAGAGGCGTCTGTCGTCAGTATAAATTGTTTGGTAAAGTTCGGGTACTGCAATATTCTCGGTGACATTAGTTGGTATCTCAAGTAATCGAATGCTTTTTGGCATTCTTCTGTCCATACAAGAATTGCATTTTTCTTCAATAGTTGGTTAAGAGGGTACGCAATTTTTGCGAAATTTTCGACGAATTTACGATAATAGTTGCAGAAAGCAACAAATCGTCGTACATCGTCTGCGCTTTTGGGTACTGGATAATTCCTAATAGCTTCATATTTCGAATCATCGGGTAATATCCCTTTGTCTGTTATCTTATGACCGAGATATGTGACCTCAGTTCTAAGAAATTTGCATTTTGAAATGTTTAGTTTAAGGTTATAGTGTCTTAAACGTTCAAAGATTTTCTCTAAATTTTCCAAATGATGTCTTAATGAGCATCCGATGACAACTATGTCATCTATGTAAATGAACGCACGTTCCGGCGTTAAGCCAGCCATTGCGATCGTCACCATTCTTTGAAAGCTATTCGGGCTAATATTCAGTCCAAACGGCAATCTTCTGAATTGATAGTGACCGGAATTCGTTGAAAATGCAGTGAATCTTCTAGAATCCTGTTCCAATGGGATCTGATGAAATCCTGACATCAGATCTAGCGTGCTAAAGTATTTCGCTCTACCAAGTTGATCTAAAATGCTTTCGATTCTTGGTAGAGGAAATTTATCTGGCATAATCTTTTTGTTCAGTTGGCGGTAGTCGATAACTAATCGCCATTTTTTGTCTGATCCTTCTGATTTTTTAGGTACCAGAAGAATCGGTGAATTGTACGATGAAACTGAAGGTTCGATTATCTCTTCAGCTAACATCTTTTGTATTTGTTTTTCTATTTCTTCTCCTTGGGAGTGAATAGTTTTGTAATTCTGGATATACACAGGAACATTGTCGTTAAGGCTAATGTTCTGTGAGTAAAAATTATTTGTTGATAATTTTTCATCTTCTAAGTGGAATATGTCAGAATAATCTGTAATTAATTCTTCTAATTTAGCTCTTGCATAGGGTGGTATGTGTTCAGTATCTATTTTGCTTAATATCCGTTTACATCTCTTTGAGTCGATTTCCTTATCTCCTCTAGTTGGAACTACATGCAAATTCCGAAATGGTTCTAATTTAGGTTTGAAATCTGAATATGATATGTATATTGATTTATCTGTAGTATTTATAAATTTAAATATTGGTTGAGCAGCAGATATGATTGTATTTCCACAAAATACCCCTGGTTGGATTTCTTGTGAGTACACAACCATATCTTCTGATAAGTTTAAATTTGGTACAAATCGTGTTACTTCATGACGAGCTGGTAGAAATAACATCCTTTTATAGTTGTCTTCAATTGGTATTGTTAATTCTTCTTCGTTTACCATGACTGTAAGAAGCCATGGCTCGTAGTCTATTTTACATCTGTATTTTGTTAAAAAATCTCTTCCTATGATTCCATCTGTTGGAATAGGAAAATCTGTTTCAACAATATGAAATTTGTGCTCGATAAATGTTGTATCAAAAATTATTTTAGCAAATATACTTCCTTGTGAGCATATGGTATCATGACCAATGCCTGAGATAGTACATCTTTCTTCCGGATAGTAAATTTGAGATGGTTTTATTTTGTTTGATTTGATGATAGATATATCAGAACCAGTGTCAACAATAAAAGTACATCTGGTATCTGAAAAATCTACATTAAGACATATAAAATTTGATATTGACGCGTTCACTGTGAACGCGCTCCATACTGGCTGCCTAAAAAATTAGCCATTTGTTGCGGTGTTGGATTTGCTTGTTGAATATATAGACTCTGAGCTTGTGGTTGATTTGGTATTTGTTGGTTTGATGGTTGTAGAATCATATTATTGGGACTTAGTTGTTGATTTTGATTTGCATAGAACATTGCATAATTTGGATTAAAATTTCCTTGCTGGGGCCAATTTCCCCTCTGCTGAGGATATCGTTGATATCCTCTTGCTCTGTTATGATTTCCGCGTTGTTGTGGGTAACTATTATTTTGATGATTTGGGTAATTTCGTTGGGTTTGGTTATGATAACTACGGTTACCTCGCCAATTTCCACGTCCATTACCTCGTCCATTTCCACGTTCTCTTCCAGAGAACCGTGTTTGTATTTGGAAAACATGATTTGTTTTCTCAGCGGACTCATTTTCGGCTGCTTTTCCAATAGCAGCAGAAAGTGTCTCAAATTGTCCTGCTTTGAGAATCAATTTGGTTTCATTGTTTTTAATTCCTGCCGTCAGTGACCTAACAGCAGCCTTTGTGGATATTTTTGTCGCTGCGTCAATCGGTATTCCTTCAGCTATGTAAGCTTTTTCCAGTTCGAGGGCTAATCGCTCAATCTGGTTCGTGAAAGTTGCCAATTCGTTGGTTTGTCTAGTAGCGTTTAATTTAGCGATTATAACTTCAGGCTGATCAGGCTTGAAACATTTCTGTTTTAACCTGTTTATAATTGTAGGGATGTCAGCAGGGTCTTCTCCAACCGCTGACCTTGCTTTTCCTTCCAGTTTTGATAAAACAACCTGGATTGACAAAGCACGATTGTTGTCATTAATGAGTGTATCTATAGCAGTCAATGCTGCTACCACACTATTTAGTTTCTCGGTTGATCCATCATATGATGGTAAAAGTGAACTTATCACTTTTATTACTTCAATATTATTTTCCATTTTTTCTCGAATATTTGTTTTTACTTTTATTACGAATAATATAGCTTGTGCTATTGTTTTAAATTTTACTAAGTGTGTGTTGAGTTCTAAACGACAATTTATAAAATCAATTGTTTCACTATATATTTTTCGTACTGCTGCTAATAAAAATTTATCCTCTTCTAGTAAATCGAGGAGTTTATTGTAAACTATTTTACTTTCATTAAGTTTATTTATTAACGTTGATTTTAGGAATTTTCTATTGGGCGATTTTTTTAAATTTTTGTGTATGGCCGTTAGTTTTTTGACCAATAAATCTATTTCGATTTCTAATGTCATTTAAATGTTTAATACACTGAAAATTTACCACTTCTCATAACTTCACTTAAGTTGTTTATTTCGTTTGTTATTAATTTATGCAAAAATATAATGTCATTATTGTTATTAAGAAAACTAGAAGTTAACACTTCATGGTTAATCAATGATCATCAAATCACTCACACTTAAATAAACTAGTTTTCCATTAATTAAATTTAAAATTATTTTGTACTTATCTTACATCCAGCTACATCCTTATTGTCTCGATGGTATGATGGAGGCGCTCTCCTCAACATCATGTTGCGTCGTTCTAGCTGCTCACTTCCCGCTTCTTGCCTGTTGTTGATCTGCCTTCCGCCGTTTTACTTTGCTTCCACTTTTAATATACCAATCCGATAACGATTCCTCCCATTTTATTGTTCAGGGCATCACTATGCGTCATTATCCCCTGCTTGGTGGTTAACAGTATGACACCACTCAGCGAAGGGAGTACTTTTCTGGCCACCGTCTTTAGGTCCTTTATTGTTGCACTCGCGGTGAGTTTTTTCTGACCCGTATGTTCGGTAACGTCATATAGTGGGCTAAACTCTACTGCTTCGATAGTAGGTTTAATTGTTATAACCGCACTGTTTTCGACTACTTCTATAACGTTGTTGTCCACTAGCACTTGGACAAAATTTTTCATTGAGTTTGTTTTCTTCACTGTAATCACGCTGTTTATTTTTTTAGCCGCGTTTAGTTTTTTTAAAGTGTCTCTTAACACTTCCATTACTGCCTTGTTCTTTTCATTTCGCACTCAGCACATTGGTTAAGGACACAGCAGTCTTGATCGTTTCGTTTGTCTTCAATCTTTCGTGCTTAATCACTGCACGCATAATTATATACGCGACACCAACCACTATTATTGCTAGCGTCACATATGCTAGTATTGACGTAGCGTTGGCTGTTTTCTCCAAATGCGCGGTTTGATTTGTGTTGATTATTTTTATGATATCTTCATGATTCGTTGGGGGTTTTTCAGTAGACGGTTCGTTCCCCATTGTTGCACTTTAAATTCACTTATTCTTCACTTTTGCACGGTTTTGTGCCACTATTGTCGGTCGCCATAAACTACGCTTCGTTGTAGTTTCAAAAGAATCGTGTAGACTTCATGCCTGGGCTTTCTTTGCCAACCTACAGGTCTTAACCCGTAGGAGTAAGAAATACTTATTACTTTGTTCAGAGTAGTCGATTGGCCAAGATCGGAGAACCTCCGGTTGGGTCGAGCTCAGAACGAATAATCCTCTGCGTATATTTCAGCGTTTCTTATTTATAGGGGTTATCGAATACAGTTTTCCTATGAGACAGCTGGGGCGACATCAATAAATGCATCCTTTGCAGTTTTACAAAATTGGGTTTTTTCGCCTAATAAACATAAAGCACTGCGGCCGGTACGGGTTTCGCTGTGCGAGGTAAAAAGTGGTAACGAGTAGAGAGACTGAAGTAGAGACACAGAAGGTGTGCTTCTTTAAGCGTAATTATAATTTGCTGGCTGTGGGATATGTATGTAAATTAGCTATGGGTTTGTTCTCATGCTACAATAAGTATGAAGGGGTTTCAGTCAAAAGAAACGTCTAGGAGATGCTGGAAAATATTCCGGAGACAAATCTATACTATATTTCAGAAGGAGATTGCAGAAAATTGTTGGAAAAACTACCTGCAAAAAGAATATAGAAGATAGCATTTCATTGGGAAACCAAAATAAATTTCTGAGGGAAATTTTAAGAAATAAGAAACTATCGAAGCAAGTTTTTTTTTCCTTTGGTTTGTTTTTTTCCGTCGATCTTGTTTTCCGTGCTGAGCACCAATGCTACCGACGTGCCAGGAAGGCAGCTCCCACACCTGGACCCTACCTATCGACCCATCAACTCATGAACCGGGGACCAACGGCTTTACTTCCCATCCGAAGGAAGGCGTGATCAGAGATGTTATGCCTCAGAACATCCCGGCGGCGCCAACTGGGATTGAACCCAGCCTTGCTAGGGTGAGAGGTAATCACGTTTACCACTACACCACCGGCGCCGTTTCTATCGAAGCAAGTTGGAAGAAGTTTCCCGATTATTTTTTTTAAATTGATTGATTTGTACAGGCTTAATCGAATAAACTTTACAGAGCCACGAAAATGATCGTTATACATACTTAATCCTAATCTTAAATCTAGAGTTACAGGGATTGAACCGAATACTCGCGGTCGTCTCGAGGTTAGTGGAGATTTACAATTTTATGGATGGGGAGAGGGAGGAGGATATTTCACTATTTCGAAAACATGAACTTATTTCTATTCAACTTGTTATCAGCTGTATAATTTTACAATTATTACAAAAACAAACATAAAAAAAAACCAAACACACAAAATTCAAACTAAACACAAAGTTAATCAAACTTACAATCTAAGGTTAACATTCTTCAGGAACAAATATATGAGTTTCATAAACTCCAGATCACGTCTAGCCAAAACCACAAACGAAGTGACAGACGACTAACTGGCGAAGAAATCCATTTAAATAATGTGGTTCACTGTAATAGAATTTTCTTGGAAGCTTGTGCCATCATCCACCAGATGGGTAAGTTTTTTTGTTTTGATTTGAACAAAGTTGATTTTGTGTACAATGATTCTTTGACAGTGTGCAAAGAGTGCGTATCATTTTGTCATTTTTTTATGCATTTCAGTTTTGAGTAGAGTGAAAGAGATAGAACCAAAACATTCTAGTACATTCGGTTAAAATGCTAGTTCAATTTAGTAGTAGTGTTGCCATGTGGTACAATCCAGTAGTAGTGGTGTTGCCATGTGGTACACTGAAAAATTGCAATAGCAGGTTAGTCACCAAAGTTTTCGAGCCGCTCCGTCTGTCACTTCGTTTGTGCCAAAACATCCCGAAATGGAGCATTAGGTTGTCTACCTCGAGCCCGAAGGAAATCGTACAGCTCAGATCTGACTCCACGATGCTCAGCACAAGACCAAAAAATGTGATCTGCGTCTTGGCAACCTTGTCCACATTCACAGAGATTGCTGTCCCCCAGCCCAACACGGAACAAGTGAGCGTTTAACGAATAGTGATTGGACATGAGGCGATTCCCGACGATTTTAGACGAAACTTTCAGAAGTGGTAGGAGAAAACTAAAAAAGCTTCATGGGAAGTCTGAAGACAATTCCTAAATATGCCGAAATTCATCAGGAAGCGTTCAACGAAAGGTTAAAATTTACAGTTTCAATTTTCCGACCTTTTTTGGCTACATGGAAATGGGGAAAGAGGCTGTTTATAATTCACTTAGACACTTCAAGGGTAAGAGGGGGGTTTTCCGAAAATTTAAAAACTCGTTTATGAGCTGCCCCAAACAGCTGATGGATTTTCCGGGAATTCCCAAGAATCAGGAAATACTTTTATCTAGTTAACAGATAAGTGGCACCGGTGGTGTAGTTGTAAGCGTGATAACCACTCACCCCAACAGGGTTCAATCCCAGTCGGCGCCGCCGGGATATTCTGAGGAATAACATCTCTGATCACGCCTTCGTTCGGAAGGGAAGTAAAGCCGTTGGTCCCCGGTTCATGAGTTGATGGGTCGATGGGTAAGGTCCAGGTGTGGAAATTGCCTCCCTGATGTCGGTAGCATTGGTACTCAGCAGTGTCTGTTTTTCTCATTTTCCCTCACAAGCACTGACTATCGCTTCTACCCAGTGTAGATGAATTGCCATTGTTTTAAAAATCTTCGCTGTCAACGTACGAGTAAAATGAACAAATGAGTTCATTATCCATCGACGAATACGCGTTTGTTGATATTCATCATTGTGCAGTTTCCAACCCACACTTGCAACGATTCTCTCCAATTCCCGTGCAGCAGAAAAGCATACGAAACCGAGTATGAGAGGAAACGAGTGCTTGTTATTTGTTTTTGGCCTATCTTTAATCCGAAGCATGGAGAGAGCAGTGCGGAAAGCACAGGTCTGATAATCGCAACGTTCGTGGTTCAAGTCTAGTCGGCAACTTTTTTTCAATGTTTTTTTTTTTCGACATGATTCATTTCTTTCTCAGGGTTATTCTACGTGGCGAGTGAGGTAAGACGACTCGAGTCACCAAACTCACACGATTCTGACAGGCGAATGAAGTGAGAAAAGTCACCTCGGATGAACTCTCACTGAATTCTTGCAGTCGAAAGTAAGTGAGGATTGTCACTCACAAATGTCATTCTGAGGCGTAGCCGTTGATATTCCTAAAGCAGGTTTATAAATTATCATTTTTTTCTTATAGGACACGATGTTTTACTAGTTTTTAATAAACATTACAGATTTTCTTAACAAAATATTACAAAAGTCCATTCGGGGCAATATGAGCACCATTGATAGTTCAACCTGAATTATGCAATTTTACATTATTCCTTTTATAAATATGACTGTATCATATGAAATCAAGTTTTGAAGAAGCTGCTCTGGTAAAAAATCAGCCATGACTGAAAAAATATATTCTTAAATAGGCATTACTTTTTTAATTAACTACAGAAAATAATTGTTTCTGTTATGTTAAAACTGATCGTTGACCCTGCATAAAGCCTGAAGAGAACATTATATTCTTACCACTGATATCAAAGATGAATACTAAGATGAAACTGTCGGAAGAAAAACTTTCTAATTTAGTGTCCTCTTTTACGGCCCCTTTCATCCAATGAATACCCCCTGTATGCACGGTAATTTTGTAGTTTTGCTGCCCCCTCGGTAGAGATGAAATTTTGCGCTCATTTTTATCAAAACAATCACACCAAAATCAGAGATGTCCCATTTTTCAATTACTCGATTAACAACAAATCGATTATTTTTTGTTCACTGTGCTGCCATTTTTCCACCAATGAGTGTGCAGCACATGTTTGAAACGATCGGTGATGATCCTCTGGAGATGTTAATGCTTATATCGGCATGATATAACCGATTACAAATATTTTACTTTTCAGTTGGTAAATCGATTAATCGATTATTCGAATGAAAATCGGCCATCACTAGATGAATGTGAAACGTCATTTCAAATATAAGGACCCTACATAAATAATGATACAATTTGAAAGGGACCGGATCTAATCACAAATTACGTCCCCACGGTAACTGAAATAAACATGAGTGTTCACCGGTTGCTCATATCACCCCGCTAGGGTGCTCATTTTACCACATTTTACCCCAACGGTTTAATTTCGGTTATAAAACCAACATTTTTTAAATCTTCTTTCATAGGATTTAAAAAGAAAATCTTTTAACATTCAATTTGTATTCATGATATCAATAGGACTTGAAACTATCCATTAGGTTAAACATTGTTCAAATTTTCGACTAAATTTTGTAAGATTAGTGATGATTTTCTTAAGTGGGCCACGTCGAATTGAATTTAAAACTTTTATTCAGAATAAAAATTACAGACAACAATTCGAGTATATGGTGGCATAATTGCCTCGAACTCGGCTGATACAAGACGATTGAGCAACTGCCCGCATAGAAAAGAACCATTTCTAGAATAGTTCAAACTTTACTGAAACCTTACTAACTATATTAACTTTATACAAAATAGTTTTGTTATGGTTTATGGAATGTAATAAACAGAAAAGAAACATTAATTTATACTGTTACAGTTTCTGGTATGTTCCAGCTACATTTTGTTACGGTTGATCAACTTTACGAAACTATATTGAACTGTTTCAAAACATTACGAATAAAAGTTGTATACAACTTGTACAATGCTTACGTGTTTCGCTTATGGTTGCTTTATGTTTTTACAACTGGCACAAACAGAGGAAAATGCTTTTCTTTGGAACGGCGGCCATGAGTTCACGGTGTTTTTTATGCTTTATTATTTTATTTTTAAAACTTTACTCCAAATGGAAAACCTGTTTTATCGTAGAGAAAAATGAATAACGTAAGTAATACCAGCTTAAAGTATAAAGTATTTCTAAAAAAGCATGTATTTCCTATAAAAATATCTAGGGCTTTTGACAATCCCAGCCATCATGGATAAGAAACAGCGGTCTACATGGGTTGGAAATTTTGATTCTTCTGGCTCACATTAACCCAAACAGGAAATCGAAGCAGGTTCAAATAGAATGAAGGTTCGTATTTCAGGGTGTATTTCTTTTAGTGCTCTGTTTATATGAAGAACAATAAAAACAATTCCCAAGTGAAGGGAGAGGTATTCACAAAAAGCAATCTTGTAAACCACATTCAAATTAAAGAACAAACAATATCTGCTGAATTCCACATAAACTACGACAGTATTATAACGTCAATAAGTATGGTCGTTTCTACCCGTTCATAGTATATATTGAAGTTAACAACAATGGTTGGTTCTAAAACGTACTACCTTATTCGAACATTAATGGAAATAGGTTTCACATTTCCAACTTGAACCTTTTCTGATGTGGTTAGGCTATAGTTTCTCTGCAAAAAATGTATGGGAAAAAGTGAGATTTCGTATGGTGAACGTTCTTAACCACCCATTATTCGTATGGTTAGGTCTTCGAAAACCTTAATCAATATGGTCAAAACTTTATCTAGGTATGGTTCGATTAAAGTTGACTGAACCATTCTCATTATGGTTTTCACAGGAAGATAAACCATTTTCAATGTGGTAACCTTATGGTTGTGATTTATGCGGGTGGTGACAAACAGCCACGAATAGAGTTATTAAAAATCCTTTCATTTTTCGTCCGGGTAAATATGTAATAAAAATAAAAATAGAGGGCTGGACTACATATTTTAAATTTATTTTGCTAACGTTTTCCTCAATGAAGACAAGTATTTGTTACGCTAAATAAAAAACAGTTATTTCGTTCAATAACCAAGCTACAGTTGTTGAAAACCGTGAAAAAGGTGGAACTTTGAAACACAAGTGTTAGTGAGACTGCTCATAAACAGTGACTGTGTGTGTGACCTAATGTCACCGAAACCAATAATCATATCACGGTACTCGTTGTTGCTTTTGTTTTGCTCTCCAAAATTTCACGGCAATTTGTATCCTAATCCCAGCAAGCCGGTGGTTTTCCAACTCCAAACCGAAAAACTTGTCATGGTTTATCAAGTAGAGGATTGAAACTAGGATCGATACCTAGTGAAAGTAACTTTTACTTGTGAACGAGGAACCGAAATATTGTTTATTTAGCCTGTTGGAAGCAATCAATTATAAGAAATTGGCAACTTCCAACACCCTTGAGTGAACTACCGTCATTCGGAAGCTGCTGAAAGTTCAAGGATTCTAAAAGAAGAAAGGTCCGGTACCTACATCACGATCCAACGGAAGGCGTAGCAGGATCTAATATTGGAGAAAATGAAAATGAAAGGTTGAAGGACTACAATCCCAAACTGTACGCAATGATAAAGAATATATTTCCATTTTAGATGTTGTCAGAACATAAAACCACCGGATAGTGATGCTCTGTATGCTTTAACAATTCTTGGAATCGAAACCCCCCCCCCCCCCCCTTGTGTCCAAGTTCCAAAGCCGTACGGAACGGGCATGCATTTTACTAATGCACCATACGAATGCCCCTAAATGCACCACTAAAGGGCTTAGGAAAAGTTGAAGATAATTCTGAGATAGCAAATTAATGATCCAGGAAGGTCCCACCATCTTTGTGAAAGGCATCATTGCCATAGTTTTAATTTTCAAAACAAATTTAATTACGCATCTGTTCAATTTCTGCTGGAATTTTACTCGTTGTCAGCATAAAGCAAAGAATGAAACGTTTCACTTTTTACAACAATCATAACAAAACCAATAATTTACAGCTATTTATTTCTACCTATGTGTGTGAATGTACTCGTGAATTAACATACACTATCATACACAGGTTCCACTTTTGCTCAGAAGTTGCAAGTCTTCTTGATTTTTAGTCTTCGATTTCGGCGTATCACTTGTAAAGCCCTCTAGTTAAAGTATGGACGACTGTCACCTCAAAACTGAAAAAAAGTTGTTCCAATCGAGCAAAGTGGTGCATTTTGACGGTTCGATTGGAACAACTTTTAACAGACGTCCATACTTTTACTGTAGGGCTTTAGTCACTGGCGGTTCTTTTCTCACGTCATCCGAGTCGACTGCTGGAATTGAGTGAGAATAGTCATGTGACTAAGAGGTGAGAATTGTCGTCTCACCTCACTCGCCACGCAGAATAACCCTGATCGCATCCTCCGTTCATGCGGGCTCCACTAATTCTGCGATGATGCTCATTATTGTAAGCAAATCTTACATCTCCTGGTTCGGTGTAGACTATTCAATGACGTGTATGAAGTATTTAATTTTAATAGCAGTAGGCTAGTTTTTAAGAATATAATTAAGTATGTTTAAACAGCCTGTGTGACTATTCTGCCAAATATGGTGATAAAATAAATAGTAAATAGTTTCAGAACGTATGTTGTAATTGATGATAAATTCACTCCAAAAGTATTATGTTTACTGAGTAAGTGAATGACAAGAAAGTTGGTTGTATTATAAAATGTTTTGAAACTCTTGATAAAGATCATTGGCGTATTTCAATATATTATATTCTAGTTTTGAAGAATTGCTTGGTACTTCATACTAGAATTTTAAAATTCACTGAGAATTCCTGGTTTTTTCAAGAAAAAATAAAATTCCCGGTTTTCCAGAGTTTTTTTTTCTTCAGGTAGTAAGTAGACACTCTGTTGATTGAGAGTCTTTGTGTGTATGCAATATCCCTATTGAAGGTAGCAGGCAGCAGAACACTTCCATTTCAGAAGAATCTTCACCTTTATGAAAACTATGTCACTGAATCGCAGCCAAACACGGATGTCTACTGGCTTGTATCTCAAAAAAATTGCGCCGGTGACGTCTTACTCCTCAGCCGATTAGTTATTTAGAGGTTCAACACAACACACATTCAATTCATGCGCAAACACCACATGGTGAAATTTCAAACTCACTAGTGGTATTTTTTTGCAACATCTTCCCATTTTGTGTGAAACGAACCACTTTCCAAATGATGTAAGCAATTTAAAATTTAATAAACCCACATGATCTCCCCGGAGCTCCGACCGGTCGACCAACCGACCGACATCAATCGTCAATAAAAGATAAGAAGACTTTCCCCCGTACACGGGCGCGGCAGCAGTGTAGCATTTTACGGGAATTACTCCTCGACAACGCGGACCTACCATATCGTAGGAAGTACCGTAGAGCACCAAAATCCAGATAGTTTCGGACAGTTTTTAAAGTTAACGGGCTATTGATTTTATTTAATACGTGATCATGGCACATATTTACTATGTTACAAATTGGATACAAACTTAAATATCCAAAATAATGAACCGTTCGGCATTCGGTACACTAGGGTGCCTACCCGTAAACGGCCGGAGATAAAAATAACTTTTTCCCTATGGCAGCAGTTTATCTTTCCGGCGTCGCGCCTGATACGACCGGTACATACGAATGACTCGCGAGTCTTGAAAGCATTCAAATCCTTCCGGGAAAGCCCGGTCATGAAGAAAAGGGGTAACGCGAAAAAATCCGTGCGTGATGTTCAAAAAGTTTCCAAACAGCTGGTGCTTTGCTTTTGCCCGGGTAAACATTCCTACTACGCGGTTGATTGGTATGTTGCGTTGCAGTTGCACTGTAGTGAAGCTTGGAAGTTAAGAAACTATCATGGTGAGGCAGAGCTGTGAAGCATTATATGGAGACGCATGGTCATAATCGAATGTTTGAAGCGGAGTTTTGAAACATTCAAGCCTTTTCTGAAATCCACGTTGCTGGAATCTTGACTGTATGTGTTTGGGAAGGTACACATGAATGAGACCTGCGGAAGATGTACGTGTTGGATAGCTCTAAATCAAGTCAGTGGAACAAGTCGTTTCACATTTACCGCTTGGGTTTTTCACCAAAAAGGCCTCCTCCACCCATTCCACTTCACCATCAGAAACCGGGAAGAGATAATTCCTATTGGCTTCCATGGGTGCTACTTCCACCAAGAAAAAGGATAAATAGCTGGCTTCGAACGTTAATACGACGCAATACGGGATTATCATGTTGGTTCAGTTTTTTTTATTGGGAAATTCATCTTAACGATTCCGTGCTTGAAGGTGAGATTGCATTCAGCAAAATATGGTAGCGCTAGTACAGTAATACGGTGGAAAATTGACCACTTTTAACTTCGAAAAAAAATCTACATAGGAAGTATTGAAAAGCTATAGGCATTCATTTAATTAGTAACAAATTTAGGCATCATAACCGAATTTGGTAAAATGTTCAACGTCTGGAGAAATGTTGACCCTGATTACTCATTTCGCTAAAGCAAAAATACTAACGCCGAAATATTCCGGAATTTTACACTTTACGCCACCACTGGGAGGGACACCCCTCACCATCCCTCTCCAAAGGGGGAGTTTGGTAGAGAGAGATGATAAAACCGATTTGTACCTTCCTAAAAGTTGTCCTAGCTCGCTTTCTACTCCTCTATATGCAATTTTCACACTGCCGTACTCTAAACGGAACTATCAATTCTATACTTTCATCTTCTCACTCTATCGTATAAAAATTACCACTTCAGTCTGTTATTTGAAATTAGCATCTTCAACTATAGAATTAAGTATTAACTCGATGGTCATTGGAGCAATTATGTACGGTGTCAACAACAGCCCGGTGCCATAGGATCGTACCATTCTTCAGATGTATCTGCAATCGGTACGATTGATGGTTCACCAATTGCTTGGATTCGATTGACTGTGAAGGTCTCTCTACGCTCTTTCGCCACTGTTCGTATCACCGACGGCAACAGCAACATTAAGAAAGATGCTGCAAACAGAATTGTGAAGGTAACCACACCGTAGGTAACAGAGCCATTCTGAATCGCGGTCTTAATGAACGCAATCGGAACCGGCAGCAGTTTCGGGGAGATTAATATGCGATTCCGGCATGAAAGAACAATGAGCAAATACAAGGAGGAGGTAGTCATCAAACGACTGCAACCAGTATAGAGATTCTGGACCGACATTTGGATAAACCGTGGACGAAGTAAGACGAATTTAGTACCTAACTGCGACTGCTGACACTGGGAAGCTACTGCAGGTTTATTGCTGCTACTACTACCGCATGTGGGCATTTTAGGTCGAGTCCTTCCTATTTTTCAGGTTATAGCCCGAGTAGCATGATGATATTGCAGACAAGATTCATCTTCCGCTTGCCGGTTGGGTACTTGTTTTCGGCAAACGTCTTCCAAAATGACGCACGGTAGAGAACTGTCTTTTCTTGGATGGAAAGCTTCTGCTATCAGTCACTTCGAGTGCCACTCTCTTGAAGCGGATGACCGGTAACCAGCTCGTTGAATATTATCTTGGAATTATTTTCTCAACTTTTTTCCGTCCTTGACTAGAAAATGTAAACACACCATCTCAAAAGTCATAAGTGCAGGGTTGCCAAACTCATGGGTTACTGAGACTGATACCTTGATTGCCAAACTTTAGCACGTTCGGCACAACGCTTGACCTAGCTTTCGGCACAGATAAAGTACTCGGCACAGATTAGGATGTGCAAAGTTGAACACCCCTTGGTTTTCACACATTTTGTTTTAATTTGTTGTCTAAAATTTATATTTTTTTTATCTGAAAATGCAAACCAGTTTCAAACAACTTTGTCTCACACGTCATTTCGATTAGATGAGCCGTTTACGTGCTAAAATTTATTGAAAAATATCTAATATGCCATTTTGAAAAAAATAGGCGAGAGTCAAAATGCCCGAATTCCAGTACAAACTTGGTTCACTGCCTTGCGAACAATTAGGCAAAGTCTCGTGGATAGTCTGAGAGGAAAACATAAAATCGATTCGTCAGTTGGGGTGTAACGTTGGTGTAACTGCTCTATTAGAGCACCCGCACCAATGCGTTTCTAAAGCTATTTTAGCAACCTCCACGCAATAGCCGCACTGCGGGGTTTCTATTCCAGTGCGGGAAATAACAATCTGCCTCTCGTTGAACAGCGTGTTGACAAATATAGCAGCACGATAGCAACCGGCCCAAGCGTTGCTAAATATCTATGAAATGTTTGTTTTGTTTTTCATTTGAAAATTGTGATATATGAATGAACTTGGATCTGAGACAAAAAGGGACAGCAAAGACCAGGAACATCCAGAAAAATTAGTAAAAAAGGATCTAATTTTTTTTAATCAACTTTTTGTAATACTGCATTAATGTATTTGGATTTGAAACCAGTATGTGCACTCTGGGGGCCATGGAACGGTCCTTCGAAAGATCCGAAACATCCGTAAAGGGGGCCAATTCGTAGAAAAGATCCTAAAGCTCCGTATTTTTTAAACCACTTATTTTGATGCTACATTAATTAATTTGGATCTGGGACCAGCATGCGAACTCTGCTGGCCACAACCCGGTCTTTCGGGAGGTCCGGACCATGCGTAAAAGTGATCAATTCATAAAACAGATTCAAAAGTTTCACGATTCACCTATTCTGATACACAACAATCGTCTATTATCGACGATATGTGCTTGTACCGCAACCACTCAGTATCAGTCGATGTGAACAATGAATGAATTAGGATCTAAGACTAGCATATGCTATCAGGTAGCGGTGTGGTCAACAATCAATACGAAACTAACGATTTTAAATTGGCTCACTACTTGACTAGCCTATTGGTCACAAGCAAACGATTAACGTACCCCATTCTAGTCGAAATTCTAGTACTACGCAATGTTTGTTTTGATTCGCTATGAAAGTTTGACAGGTAAACTGAGGGGTGATTGGTTTTTCCTATGTTTCGAGGGGTGAATCGATTAGCTTGGGACCGAAGAGAGTACCAGAGCTGAGCCAAAAAGTTGAGCACGTTATTTCGGGACCTTCTAGTCTTAGAGTTACCTCTATGGTGTGGTTCTCTGGAAGATTTTGAACATCCACAAAAGTAGACAATTCGCGTAAAAATCCTAGTTTTATTTGGCCTTTGTTGAGGTTTTGAATCTTTCCTGAATTTAATTTATTTTTCTATTGTTCTGGAAATTTTATAATATTTTCTGAAGACCTCGCATTGTTTCTCAAGCATCACAAAATTCAAGAAATTCTTGAAATATCCCATATTTCCTTTGAATTCCTTAAATAAATGAAACTGATATGAAGATCTCTAATCATCTACGAAGTTCCGAGAATTTCCCAAAATATAATAAAACTACCAACAAATCTCTTTATTTCTCTGAAGGTCTCTAGACGTTCTTGAAGATTTCTGAACATTTTAAAAGATCTCGCGATTTTCTTTAACATAATCTGATCGTTTCTGCATTTTTTTTTTGCAGGTCTTTAAACTGCATTGAAAACCATGGAACTCCCTTAAAATGATCTCACATTTTCCTGATGCTCATGTGACATGTCTTATGTTTCTGGAATTTAAATAAAGGTCATGGTACTTTGATGGAGTTTCTTGGAACTTCTTAAATATTCTTCAATTTCCTCGAAATCAGTTAAACTGTTCTTAGTTTATCTTGTCAGTCTTTCTGCACTTGAAGCATTCCTGAAGTACTCTCAATTCTATTGAATTTCTTGGTATTACCCTGAACTAAATAGAACTGTCCAACAAATTATCTAAGTTTTTCTGAAGTTTAAGGAACTGACCGGAAATTATCAGACCTTACCCATGTAAATCTTCGAACTTTCCTGAAAGTCTGGAATTTCTTGAATTGCACGAAGTTATGAAGTCATTGGAAGTGCCGATAATATCTCTAAAACTTCCTAAAGCTCTCTAGTCTAACTTCTTTGAGGTACTTGGAAGTTCTTTAAAATGACAATTTTCCTCAAGTTAACTCCACATCTCTGAAATTCTTTTGACTTCTCTGGATATCCCTGAATTACTGAAATTTTCTTAAAAGTTCCTGCAGTTTCCTGAAGTTTGCCTGAAGTTCACCAAAATTTCCAGAAGTTTTCTGGAAAGTTCCCACAGTTTTCCTATTAAACTTCCTAAAATTCTCAGCACTTCTTTTCATTCCTCAGACTCTCCTGAAGATCTCTATTGTTCCCTGAAGTTTACGGAACTTTTCTTATGTTCTCCTGATGATGTTCCTGGAATTGTTCATAAATTAATGGAACTGTCCAGAAGATTTTTAAACTTCCCTATAAACATGGATCTTCTGTGTAGCTTTCTTAATGTTTTTAAGTTCATTCCCTGAAGTTGTTTTTACTATCCTTAAATTTTCGGAACTTCTTGATGGTTTCCTTTATTTTAATGAAATAAATGGAACTGTCATAAAGTTCTCGAAACGATCCTAAAGTTTTAGGAACGTCCCTCAAGTTCTCACAGTTTTCCTGATATTCATGGAACAGCCCTAACATTTTCAGAACCTACCCGAAGCTCACGTGACTTACTCATAGATCTCAAAGCTAGAATTTTCCTGAATTTAATGGAACTGCCCCCACATTTCTATCAATCTGAACTTCTTAAATGTTTCAACATTTTTTGATAAATTCTTTAGCTAAAATATGTAATCTAGTAATCCAGATAGGCATCCGAAAATGCTTTTATGCTTTTTGGTGCACAACTTTTATAAGATGAGCATACGAAGATAGATATTTTGATCATTTTTACGAATTGACCACTTTAATGGATGTTCCGGATCTTTCAGAGGATAGTTTCGTGACCACCAGTGTGGTCCCAAATTCAAATTCATTCATGTAGCATCACAACAAGTGATTACAAAATCTCTGGGCTATTCGGATCTTTCGGGGGACCGTTTCTTGAGTACCTGGGTCTGTAGTTGGTCTTAACTTTCAATGTTCAGTCTTCGTGGTTGGGGTATATCAATATCGCCGAAAAAAAAACAATCACGAAACTCTGTCATCAATTTCAATTCGTAGTTCGATGATAAGTTTAGCAACTATCGGTGCGAAAGCCGAAAACGTAAATTCACAATCTTAATAGCAGCAACTGGTGCGTAAACAAGTTGCTAACTAAAATAGCAATGGCTAACGTTGTCAAACTAGCAGCCCGAATAGCAACGCATTGGTGCGGGTGCTCTTAGGTTACCGTACTCAAATATGGGTGAAACACGACAGAACCAAACCTTCACACCTTTACAGGACTTAACCTACACGGTAGCTTGCAACAACTCAAAATTAAGTCGAACATACTCATTTCAGCGGGAAGTATGGCTACTCAAAAATGAGTAGGCACAATCACTCGATTAGTGAGAACAGCACTCTCTTTTTCAGAGATCAATGATTTTGGACGACACAAATGGTATTGTAAGAGGGATAATGTTTGAACCTTGTTTGATGCTGGTCATTCGAACATCATGATATTGGTCTTTGCTGAGGTCCTTTCTAACGATAAAATCAATAGCCTCTTCAGAAGTCAATGCTACTACCTCGTTATTCTCAGATGCGAACGATGTGAACAGATCTGCTTAAGGATTTTTCGCAATTTTTTCTATGATCTTACCAACAAGACGATGACCAGCTTCTCTTGCGCTAGATGGCACTGCAAATCCAAACTCTTCGGTGGGGAAATTTTCTCGAACCGCTCGTAAACGGTTCTTCTCTGCCGGAGCTTTCAAAGAACGGTTTTAACTGTCGTTTCAGGTTATTTTCAGATTCTTTTCACTTTTCCCTTAAGCCATCTCACGTTTTTTTTTTTTTGGAACCGGGCAAGTGTACGTTTGCACTTCATCCAACGCGTCGAATAGTTAAGTTTCTTATGATTTTTTGAGCATTCGTGACACAAATATTATGATATTTATCTAGCAAATGATTTATAACATTTTGGCTTGGATCCATCGCTGAAAGAACTAGCTCTCGACGCTTCTACGTGGCCTGATGGGATATTATTCTTTCAATTCACCGACTACTCAAAAAACCAGTCTGGATCCAACGGCAATCCACTGACAAATACTTAAGGCTCTATCATGTGGACGGTGGAAACCTTAGGGTTAGCACCATTATCAATAATCATTCTTTGCGACATTCTGTGGACGATGGAAACCCTAGGGTTTCCACCAGAGGTGAGTATCTGTACCATTCACCAAATATTCCCGCGCCAAATATTTCCATGTTGCAGAACACGACCCGTGACGCTAGTCGTTTATGGGTTTATTACCAAAACGTACGTGGACTGCGCACCAAGATCGACGACTTTTACTGCAACTTCCTGGAGTGCAATTTTGACGTCATCATTTTAATCGAGACGGGGCTTAACGAAGCTATCAATTCGACGCAGCTTTTCGGAAGCAACTACAATGTGTACCGATGTGACCGAAGCCATATAAACAGCAGCAAATCTCGTTTCAGAGGGGTTCTAATTGCCGTACATCATCGTTTCATCAGTAGCAGTGTCGTTGCAACGAGCGGAGAAACGATAGAACAAGTGTGTGTATCGACGAGGATTGGATCCAAGCGACTATTGCTGTGTGCAATTTACGTTCCTCCAGACAAGAGCAAGGATCTCAGCGTTTTGAATGGGCATATTGAATCGATCCAAGAGCTTTGTAACAGTGGCTCTGACAGCGATTGCTTGCTGGTATGCGGTGACTACAATCAACCTGGGATATCCTGGAGTTGGGCTGATGGCGAGATTCGACCTGTGAACTCTGTTCCTTTAACAGTTGCTAGTTGATTGATGGCATGGATTTCCACAACCTGCACCATAGAAATCTCGAGCGCAACCACTTAGGACGCATCCTGGATTTGTTCTTTTGCCATACGGACTTTCCTGTGGAAATCTCGAGATCTGTTTCACCACTCTTGCCAGTTGATCTTCATCATCCGCCACTAGTCGTCTGCTTACCATCTCTAGTTGATGACGGTGCACTGCTGTTGAATGCGAGTGATGAGTTTGCGTTAGACTATAGCAAGATTGATTTCGATGTTCTAATGGACTTCCTTTCCGTCACTGACTGGGATCTTCTTTTCGATGGACTGAATGCTGATGAAATGGCTGAAACGTTGTGTGCTGTGCTAAATAATTGGATGGATACAAACGTACCGATTCGTCGGCCTGCTGTTTCTCCTGCGTGGAGCACCGCTTTGCTACGAAAACTAAAACGAAAAAGAAATGCTTCGCAACGTAGACTTCGGCGATACCGTTCCCTGGCAAATAAGCGTAGTTTTCACTTGGCGTGTAACGAGTCCCGTAATCTAAACTCTTCGCTCTACAAATCGTACGTTTTACGAGTGCAAACTAATTTAAGGCGAAACCCCAAGAGCTTTTGGAGCTATATAAATTCGAAGAGGAAAAATTCAACAATGCCTGCAAGCGTTTTTTTCAATGACGTTGAATCGTCGATAGGCGGGGAGAAATGTGAGCTTTTTGCTGCTCATTTTTCGTCTATTTTTGCCGCAGAATCCATCACCTCGACTGAACTTGTTTCGGATGTGCCTTCAAACCTTGTTGACATAAACACTTTTGAAATAACGCCCGTTATGGTAACTAATGTCGCCAAGAAAATGAAATGTACCTTCTCGCCTGGACCAGATGGCATTCCTTCTGCAGTGTATTGTCGTACCATTGGAGCGCTTGTTGAACCGCTTTGCAGAATCTTCAACAAATCTTTTTTAGAGTCGAAATTTCCTGCAATCTGGAAAGAGTCATTTATGGTTCCGGTACACAAGAAAGGAGATAAACGTGACGTTAAAAACTACAGAGGAATTACTAATCTCTCTGCAGCATCAAAACTGTTTGAGATAATTGTGAGTGGTTTCATTCTTGAGCAAATAGACGTCATCTACACTGATCTAAAAGCAGCGTTTGATACGATCAACCATGACATTATGTTGGCAAAGCTATCCAAACTCGGTGCGTCGGACCGTTTGACTTCGTGGTTGTGCTCCTACTTGACTGACAGGTCTCTGCGAGTGAAACTCGATTCCAGTACTTCCTCGTATTTCACGAACTCGTCAGGTGTACCACAGGGTAGCAATCTTGGCCCATTGCTGTTTGTGTTGTACATCAACGACGCACTTCTTCTACTTGGAGATGGCTGTAAGCTTGCGTATGCCGATGACCTAAAGCTGTACTTCGTGGTGCGGACTGCTGAGGATTGCATTCGTCTTCAATCGGTATTGGATCTGTTCGTTGATTGGTGTCGTCGGAATAAGCTTACCCTCAGCATTCCTAAATGTATGGTAATGTCGTATTACCGCATCAGACAGCCGATTATTTTTGACTATGTCATCAAAGAACCGACCAGTTCAGCGATCTTGGTGTTCTACTGGACCATAAGTTGACGTTCAACCTCCACCGCTCTGCTCTGATCACAAAGGCGAATCGCCAGCTAGGTTTTGTGTCGAAAATATCGAAGGACTTCATTGACCCATACTGCCTGAAAGCTCTCTATTGCTCACTTGTGCGACCAATCCTGGAAAATGCCTCCTTGGTCTGGTTTCCTCATCAGTTGACTTGGAGCTTGAGGATCGAAAGTGTTCAGCGCAAGTTTATCAGGATAGCATTACGTAATCTACCATGGCGTGATCCGCAAAATCTTCCGCCGTATTCTGATCGCTGCAATCTGCTGATACTCTGGAATGCCGACGGAAAAATCAACAAGCAGTTTTTGTTGCCAAGCTATTGAATGGTGAGGTCGACTGCTCGAGGCTTCTCTCGCTGTTGGATATCCGAGTACCACCGAGAACATTACGAAGTGGTACCCTTCTCCAACCGCGGTACCATCGAACGGCGTTCGGTTACAACGAACCACTAACAACTATGATGCGTACGTTTACGGCTGTCGAAGAATTATTCGAATTTGGGGAATCTTCATCTCGCTTTTTGGCACGGATTAGAAACACTTGAATTGTTTTAGCTTTAAGGTTGTTTCATGTAGACAATAGTCCGATGAATAAAATTAAATAATAATAATAATAATAATAATAATTTTAATCACTGCGCCCAAGCATCCAAAACTCAACAATTTCACTTCGCGGAACTTCCATTTTAGCACTTTAAAACGAGATAAAAAAAATGTAGCCACAGTAAAGGAAAGGCTGGTACAATTGGAGCTATTTTGACAAATCGAGCATCAGCTAACTTTTTTGCTATGGGGTTCTCCAGACAGAATTTCACAAACACTAACACTAATGCACTAATGCGTTATTTTTTGGGTTACTAATACAGCTTCATTATGCGAAAAATGGAGTAGGCTCTGTCCACGATCGGTTGGCATTCTATGGAGCTGTCACGATTTGACGTTTTTTTTTTTGCGTATGTGATTTTTCAGTTCTGGCAATCAAGCTATCCGAGCAGAATTTTACGAACACTAATGCACGCCGTAGATTCGTAGGATTTTGACAGTTCTGATAGGGAGAGAGAACTATGCTCATAGTTAGGATGCCGGTTGGTTTGTACTTAGAACTGCGACCGTCAAGCTTATCTCTTTTTCTTGATTTTGGGATGGGATGAAGCTTATCTCTATTTCTTGATGATGAAGGAAGATATTTAATACGTCACAATTTATTACGTTGAACATGCAGTTTGACTCTGCTCATGACTTTAAAATTGCTTGGAAACCAATGCTAGAGATCTACCATAGACATTTTTAAACGTATTATTAAACATGTATCCTAGAATACACAAATATCGTGGGCATGAATTTATAAAGTATGATTTTTCTTCATATTTTAATATAATATAAAGACGATGTGTGCATGAAATTTTGATTCAAAACGATTTAAAAGCTTGTTCTCGTATGTGTCGGCCTATATGCTCTACAAAAATATGTAAAAGTTGGTATTTTAAAAACTGAATTTCTCCAAAACAAAACATACCATACCTCTATTTTTTCACAAAGCAAAACAAAATAAGTCTTTTCAAATGCAATCAAAAGATATTTTTATGTTTGCCCCAGCAAGGGATACACCTATTTGAAAAAAAAACCCTATTTTTCATAGAAAAACTTGAATAACTCTACACAGGTTCAATATTTCCGTCTTTTAGCGTCAAAATGTGCGTCTTAAACAAATCTAAAATTTATTAGGTTACGACTTTGTCATAAAAATTAAAATAAGAAAGTTAGAGTAAAATAACTGATTTTTTTAGAGACACCCTAGGACAACATATAAAAACTGCTCTAAATCGGTTATTTTCCAACCTTTTTAAAACTTTTTTTTTTCAAAGTTATTTGAAATTTGGTAAGCTACAACTTTTTCTTAAAACATGCCGCTATCTCTTAAAATAAGAAAGTTAGCTTTTTGATTTTATTGATAATAAGGACCACTTCAGTATCTCTTGACACTAAAATAAGCGCCTAACTGATAGCATCAACTTTGCTGAAGACAACTTTTTGCTAAAGTTTCAATTTCAAGCCTAAAATCCATCTTTCCAGCTAAATTTGCTTTCTGAACCACTGTGCATTGGTGCTCATCACGGAAAAAGAGATCGACGGAAAACAAATCAAGGGAATAAAAACTTATCTTTTCAATGACTGTCATATCCGATAAAATAAATAAAATAAAACATTACATTAAGTCAGTCAAAACCTCATTTGCATCTTGGGTCATCAAAATATAATGTTACATAAATACAACTGATTTGCAGCACCTTTTGCAACAAGCATAAGTTGCAAAGAGACTCCACCTTCTGCGCTTTTTAAGGTACAATGAAGTTTTATATGCAATACGTTGTCCATAATTTAGACCTTCAGTTAGTCACACTAAGGTTGTTGTTAATCGCTGAGAAACAAATGGTGTTGCTTGGGGAACACGTCACTAGAAAACGGAAAACGCACAGCGCCCATTTGGACATTTGCTTTTTACTACTCAGATATCGAGATAGCAAAAATTATACTAACAAACTAATTGAAATCGATACCGTAAAAGTGTTTCTCTGACGCAATTTCTCGGTATATGAATGGAAAAGCTCATAAGCCGAATCAATCGACCATTCTGAGTGTATGTAACAACCTCCAGATTTCCCGAATAGAACAGCCTGTCTGTAATCAAAAGTAATGGATTGTAATACCAAGCAAGGAATGCATGTATCCACCATGGCTGGCAAAGTACCCTCGTAGATTTTTATAATCACAATAAAAAGATAATCTCGGGCAACTACCTACTCACCTAGCGCAACATCCTACTTAGGGGAAGGTACAGGTAAGTAAAGTACACAACGACCGAAGTGTGTATGCCGAAAAAGGTAGCACCATTCATGTCGTTATACACACGACATTGCTACAAAAGTAAGGCATAATGCTACCGGTAGGTGAGTTTCGTAAGAAGCAAACGAGCAGAGAGATGGAAAATCGATTTTGTTTTTCGTTTTTGTTTTATGATGTAGATATATGGCAAAGTAATGTGAACGACGCTCGCCTGCCAGGAATAACACTCCTAGTGTGGGTGGTGCGGGAAGGTGACATAACGCAGAATCTGTATGCCACCGCTGTAGTACGGATTCGGTCGCTACGAGATCCTCTTATCCAGTCGTTGAACTTTACGTTGTTTGCTCAGGTGAAATCGAAAACATACCCTATGTTTGCCGTCTCGTCATTTTCTCGGAAGAATCAGTCATCCATCCATCCATCAGCATTTCGAGCGATGAAAGGTGCCATTTCCCGGTGAACTTTCGATAACTGTGATTACAAAGTGTCATCGATAGAGGGGAAAAAGCTTTTTCCTCCCCGGAGATGGGAAACTTACCTCATCAACAAACTCGAAATCGCCATCGCCGTACTTGTTCGGCTTCTTCTTGGCATCCGCTGCAAACGTGCCGACGAGAGCCAACACCAGCAGCACCTTCACTGTAAAGCCCAATTTGTTCATCTTCGTAGACGTAGACGGTAAATGGAGGGGTGGTGGTTGGTGGTATCAGTAGCTGTCAACTATTCCTCCAGCCGATACTTTAGATCCGGATGTGTTTTCACCAAGCTTAGCACTTGAAAATTGAGAATTAAATTTTTCACGTTTGCACGGATTCACCCCACTTTCACTTTGGGTTTTTCGTGGTATTTTAAGATAAGATATATTCCACGAAGCTTTCAATTTTCACAAAACCCGAATCAGACCTACGAGTCCGGAAAAGATCCTCTAGGAACCGTCACAATTCCGAGAATCCACTGTTTGATATCTAAGCACCCTCGTCGCTTGGCCTAAAAATTCCCGCACCTGGCCCTTCAAGTACAGTGAAATGGCCGAAAATTCCTCCAGACAATCACAGACACACTCACACTGCTGAAAAGAAAAACTTCCCCACGGAACGACGCACTGAGAGCCTAGAATCACCGCTGTGTACTTGGGTAGACGCACTTCCGACACCGTGAAACGCCCGAAATCAATTGGTCCGAGGCAGTTTCGGAAACACGGGAACAAGGTTCCGGAGCCATCCTCGGCTACGATTCGGTCGTCGCCTTGCATGCCCGAACAGGGACGACGCCGAAGATGGGATATGGCATGCGGACATGCGCATCACGAGGAAAACAGTTTTCCATTCTGGGGGTATGGTGGACGATGAGTGCGCGCGTGTGAGGCTGCGACGGTCTATGCTGCAGTCTGAAGGTCTGTTATCCTGCCGTTTGCTGTCAACTGCTTGAGCGGGGGATGTGGAATTATCCTTGTAGATAAGATGCAAAACAACCATTTCAAGATGATCGTTTTCCAACAGTCAAATAATTCAGAATTTAATTTTACATTGCAAGCGGGAATGGCGAACAAAGTGACTTTAGTGACATTTTTTATCAAAAATAGGGACTTTTTAGTGACCACCTTCAAAAAAGTGACAAAGTCACTAAAAAATAACCCGCTCTCAGCCCTGCGTACTAGAACCATAGAGGTAACTCTAAGACTAGTAGGTCCCGAAGAAACGTGCTCAACTTTTTGGCTCAGCTCTGGTACTATCTTCGGTCCCAAGCTAACCGATGCACCCCTCGAGACATAGGAAAATACACGAACCCCTTATTTTATCTGTCAAACTTTCATAGCGGATCAAAACAAACATAGTGTAGTACTAGAATTTCGACTAGAATGGGGCACGTTAATCGATTTGCTTGGGACCAATAGGCTAGTCAAGTAGTGAGCCAAATTAAAATCGTTAGTTTCCACCGGTTGCTAGAACGTCGCGGGACGTCCGACTACTCACATTAGTTTGATTTGATATTGAATGGCTATGCTAACACATGAACTAGAAACGTGACGTCACAGTAGGAAACTGTTAGGTTTGTCTTAATTCAATAAATTTCTATTCCCCATGAATTTTTAATTAGTAAATCGCTAGCTCGATAAATTTAAGTTTAGTATATTCGGGTTTCGTCCAATTGAATAGAATAAAATAAAAATTACTTCTAAAGTCTGGAACGCGCAAACACTGGTCTACTTCAAATTGGTGTATTTCTGTTAAAAATGCATATGGAAGTTGAGTGCATATACCACTAGCGTGCACAGGAATCTTGTGAAGGAGGGGCAATTGTTTTTTCTATGGTGCATTTAATCTGGGGATGGGGAGTACTCCAACGTGCGTGGGAGATGGTGATGTCCACCCACCACTGTTTTACCTACTGTTAAATTTAGCTAATTTTATTTATTTTTTACTCCGGTGGTGGTTCATCTTCTTCAATGGAAACTGCTTTCAGGCAGCCAATGGAATTGACAATTTAATCCAATCGACAATGTCGATGATGATCAGTTCGTCAAATGGTTGCAATAGTAGGGCTTTAACCGAAATGATACATTTGCTACAATGTTGTTGCCTTGGTGGTTGAATTCAGCTGAAGTCACTTCAGATGGTGGTGATAGCACCGACAAACCGATATGAATGACTAATAAGAATCGCATTCTCCTTTCGTATGCACACTGCGTCGACAAGTACAAGGTTCAGACAGTGCATAGCAGTGAACAAACAGTATATTGCTCTTGATCAATCCAATCCTCATCAGCGGTGTTGAGTACTTGGCACTGATGAATTCTGCAAGTAGTAGATGAAATACGCGTATCTGTCAAAAGAAAATAAACCAACACACTCAAAGCTCTTCATAAAAGTATATTGCTGTTTTCGTCCTTGCACTTGGCTTGTACTCCAGCAGTGCAGTCAGCCATTGGGCTGGCACCGTCAAAATATGCTGCCAACACCTCCTCCCAAGAAATCTGCATCGCTGTCAGGACCTCAGCAATAGTATTGAAGATGGTCGTCGCGTCTGTTTTCAACAACCGTCTCACACCCACGAGTGTTTCCTTTGGCCGATCATTATCAATATACCTGATGACAATCGCCAACTGCTCGTGGTGGCCACAATCGCTCGTCTCATCTGCAATGATTACCACTGGTTTTCCTCGCAAGGATTACATTGCGCAACGATGTAATCATGTCATTTTGAATACGGTTACTTGTGTACTAGCAATTTTTGGCACCTTCCGCCAAGTGTTTTTCCAGAACAGAATCGTAGTTAGCCACCAACTGGGTGGCACACTTTCCGCTCGTTCCGAATGTTCGCA
The DNA here is from genome assembly GCF_037179485.1 of Ochlerotatus camptorhynchus. NCBI lineage: Eukaryota > Metazoa > Arthropoda > Insecta > Diptera > Culicidae > Ochlerotatus > Ochlerotatus camptorhynchus. The sequence goes on along the minus strand of NW_027040859.1, from coordinate 238,875 downwards.
AAGTGATCGGCCACCTATACAAAGTATGCGCATAATATCGATGAAACGTTCCATTATATAGCGATTTTGTAGCCGCTTTGCCTTAATAGCAGCAATCATACCTCTTTTTTTGGTGGTCCAGTTCTTCGTCCATACGTCCACGAGTCCATACTACCAACATGGGTATCACTGTGATTGTGTTTGCCCAGCTTCTTGGTCGCTTTCTTCCAATTTCTGAACCCTGTAGGAATCGTTGAAATAATGTTTTGCAGCATGCTCTTCTTTACAGGTTAAAAATATAAACCAAAGAAAATAATTTCTTCAAGGTACTGGTATCATCTTTTTTATGCTGTTACCTTTCTGAAATTTTTTGTATATTTTGAAGGTATCGTTACAGTTAAGCCCTTATATGCTGTTGTAGTTACACTTAACTATTACCGTTGCGAGTACGTTGAACTTGGTCATTTTCAGCGAAAATTGTAGTTCTATTTTTTTTTCAAATTTTTACCTAAATACCAAGGCTAATACGATCATTAAAGAGGCTTAACAAATATGTAACGACTGGAACAAACGCGCACAAAACTATTTTGACAAGCGAGTACATGATTGTTAACGGATTGACGACTTGTGCGAAGGATTGAGTATGTCAACCATGTCCCAAAGTACCGCCAGTCGGGGTGACAGAAAATAATGCCGAACATTCAACATGTTTTAAAGATGATATAAAGGACAAACCCGAATTTATTGCAACGCACATAAACAGCTGTGAATTTTTAACCACGGTAACAAATGACTTTAAATTTTCAGAGAAGATTCTTAGACGAATTTTTAGTAACACTAATAGACCAAAGTTCAATGTCAAACTAAAACCCACTTTTCAATTAGGGAATTTAAAAGCTGTCTTTAGACTTTGTGAAGTTGCAAAAAAGTACATCCTCAGAATTCCTTGAGGTTCTTTTCGAAATTTTTAGAACTCTATGAGCTTTTTTGAAATTCTTCTCAGAAGCCCTCTGGAATTATTTTTAGAACTCTTCTTGACTTTTACTCAGAACATCTTGGAACTAAAATTCCCTTAGAGTTTCAGAAGAATTTCCTCAGTATTGTCCAGAAATTATTCCCGGAATGAACTAGCAATTATCGGTACTCTCTTGAAATTTTCCTCAAAATTCCTTTAGAATTTCACTCAAAATTTAATTTTCTCGTTATTCTTTTCGAAATTATGTTGGAACTATCCGCAAGATTCACTAGAAATTATTCGCAGAGTTTTCTTGGAATACTTCCCAGAAATCCTTTGGAACTGTCCTCAGAATTCAATATCCTTGAGGTTCTTTGCAGATTTTTTTAGAACTCTCCTAAGAGCTCTTTTGATATTCTTCTCAGAAGTCCACTGGAATTATGCTTAGATCTCTTCTTGATTTTTTCTCAGAACACCTTGTAGTGTCCTTTAGAGTTTCAGAATTTTCTCCCGGAATGAGCTAGACCTTATCCTCGGAATTCACTTGAAATTTTGCTTAAAATCCCTTTGGAATTTCACTCAAAATTTGATTTTCTCGGTATTCTTTTCGAAATTATCTTGGAACTATCCGCAGGATCCACTAGAAATTATCCGTAGAATTTTCTCGGAATTCTCCCAGAAATATTTAAGAACTGTCCTAAGAATTCAATATATTTGAGGTTCTTCTCGGAATATTTTAGAACTTTTTTTTTTCTCATAACACTTTGGAACTGAAACTCCCCTAAAGTTTCAGAAGAATTTCCTCTTTATTCTCCAAAAATTCTTCCCAGAATTAGCTTGAAATCATCCTCGGAATTCCCTTGAAATTTTCCTCAACATCCCTTTGGAATTTTATTCAAAATTTGATTCTCTCGGTATTCTTTTCGAAACTATCTGTAGAATTCACTAGAAATTATTCGCAGAATTTTCATGAAATCATTACCAGATTTTTTTTGACTATATGTTTTAGTATTACTTCTACGTGAAGTCAACGATTGAGTGTTTCCGATTAGGACTCGCGCAGCTGGCCGGGTGGCGGAGCGCTTCTAATTGAATGGTGGAAGGTTATGGTAGACAAAGAGGAAGAATAAAAACATGTCTTTGGTCTAAGGAGCAATTTCCTAGAGAACAAGTGAGGAGAGGGAGAAAGTGGTGAAAACAGAAGTATTAGATTTATTAGTAGAATGGTGAATGAAGAGGATAATGGAAATAATACGCTATCGATATTGTTTTGAAGAGGAAGAATGATTCAGCGAAAAATTAACAGTGAACCTTCCGGATATTAGTGCATGGTGGCCGGAAAAAATATTTACTATAGCTGTTTAGATCACCGCGAGCACTTGGTGGTATTGCGGAGGCAGAGTTTGGTGAGATCAATCTGATTATAAATCAAGTTTAAACCCTTTTTCCCATATACTACTAAATACGTGTCAGATTTAGAAACTCCACGTTTCGAAGTTTTAGTCATTTTCTAGTGTTTTTCTACTATTTTATAGTCGTGAAATAGCGTAAAAACTAGTTTATGGTTTAAGGAATAATAATCCAGAGTCATTGTTTTGCCTACTGATGAAGAAAACCTAAAAAGTGTAAACATTTGTTCGGGTGATTTAACAACATAAAATGGCGTTTGCTAGTGTTTTGCTCTTTTTCTGCATCGTAACGCTTGAAATCGAAAGCTGCAGGATAACAAAATCTGGAGTGGCTGTTTGCTTGCCTTGCAGATCTGGATTTCTAGGCGATTCCGAAAGGAAGTTAGAAATACAGTTTGGAGGATAATCAGGATAAGTACCGGGTTTATACATATATTTAATTGTGAAATGGACAATCCACGCAGCCTTTTTTCATTCTAATAAGAAAATCAGTATTCGTAGGTAACGTTAAAATAACACAAGGAATTATTGAAATATTTCAATGTACTTGACAGAGCTTTTCTAAAAAAAGCTTTGATATTTTAACGCCTGCATTTTTCGTTGCGAAACCTTACTATCATAACCATCACATTTTTTTTAACAGACATAGACAACTCAACCATGCAATCTCATATTTGTGGACAGTGACTTTGGCTGCCGCTTTTTCGCAGATAGAGGTTCACTCCTGTAGATTACCGGTGCCAGCTGATAGAGGAAACATTCCTCTATCTGATGATATCGGCGGTTTGCAGGTGTGAGCTTTTGTTCCCGGGAGATGGTTGACGAAAGCGGTTGTACCCTTTTGAACCTATGACAACAACCGCACGAAATGAAAAGTTTCGCATATTGAGCTGCCACCTAGCGTAGTTTTTGATAGCGCTTTGTGGTGAATATAAAATCGGACAAAATAATAATAATAATCAACTCGAGTTTGGATGCGGTTTGCTCGGGAGCTGTGAGGGTGGATTTGCTCGGGAATGGGTGGTATTCTGCTCGAGTTTGGGTGGGTGTCACTCGTGTTTTTGCGGATTTTCCGGAAAATCTACAGGAGTACTATTTCTTTTTTTCTCTCTTTTATTTATTTACATATTTAAAAATCGCCCTTATTGTCAGTCAAAAAATCCATGGTTGTAGCCTAAAAATACATGGTTCGTTGCGAATATACCTATATAAACATAATCTATAATATATTTAAGGATTTCATACCTCAGAGATCGTTTTGGGAGTATTATGGGCACTGTTCTTAATGAAACACTTTTTTTTAATATAATTTCGACTTAAATTTTAACGAGGGAGTAAGTAGTTTTACCACGTGATGATTGCAGGGAATATCTTGTAGATCTTGCTGCCTTTTTTCTCAATGATAAATGAGGCGTGGGAGTGGGGGGGGGGGGGGTTTGGAGGAGGAATAAACACAAAGCTGTATTAGTGTGTGTGGAGACAGAACAAAAAAATTATGAATGAACGTTGAATGAATTTTATTCTATGACTAAGAGTGTGAATGAACCCAAAATGCATGAGTGAATGTGAATGGGGCATACGTGATACCAGTATGTATTGTATAATGGTATTTTTACAGTTTGTACCGTTCTGATTCATATTACGAACACGCTCAAATTCTGAGCACTTGTGTTTTTGTATGGGACGGATTTTGAAAAATTTTCTTTTAGGATGTCCATATTACGATAAGTCGTGAGTTTAAATACATTCTGAGCGGATCAGCAATATTTTAGGTAAAAAAGGTGTTTTTCAAAGGATGATTTTAACGCACTGTTCGGAATTTGAATCAATACGGTAAATCGCGCGATGATCAAGACGTTTCCGTCGGATTATGGAAACCGAAATGGCTCTTGATTTTGTTTTATGCCCTTATAGTATAAACCACCATCGCACTTCGTGAGTTGCCCCAATAGAACCCTTGCTTTTGGTTTGAATCAGTACAAATTCGTTCTATTATATAAAAAAAAGAAGTATACATATTCATTTTCTTCCGAACTAAATAAACCACCATCACACTTTGTGAGTGGCCCCAACAGTATCCTTGCTGTTGGTCTAAATCGGGTCAAATCGGTTCTAATAATTATTTTATATTCAATCAAGTAAACCACCATCACACTTTGTGAGTGGCCCCAACAGCATCCTTGCTGTTGGCTTAAATCGGTTCAAACCGCTTATAATTAATTATTTTGGTCATTGATAAAATAAAATAAACCATCATCACACTTTGTGAGTGGCCCCAACAGTATCCTTATTGTTGGTTTAAATCGGTATACACACATCTAATAATGATCTACATCTCTAGACAGCCGGCTGTTTAGAGCATAAATCGAAAACACTTATAAATAACTACACAAAACAAAAGATCGCATCACTTATCAAGGTGAATCCTGATCCAACGAACCTAACCCACTAACAAAACCTCCTTCCTGTGACTTTTGTGGGATGCAGAGGTAAACACGGTCCCAAAACAACAAAAGTCACACACTAACATTCCTTCCCTCTCCCACCTGATTGCAAGGACGTGGCCGGTGACGTTATTGATCTTTAAAGGTAGGAGTCACTGGAACATGTACACTGAGAATGGCAGGTTACTCCCAAGCCCCATTCAGTTGATTCTTTGTACAATTTCACTGGTTCAGATCAATCACGGAGTGCAACTATCGATACGTGCAGTCAGACTAAGCTAAGCTAAGCTAAGCTAAGCTACTTCTACGTGAAGTCAACGATTTACATAGTTGAAGATGCTAATTTCAAATAACAGACTGTAGTGGTAATTTTTCTACGATAGATGTAGTAGATGAAAGCATAGAGTTGATAGTTCCGTTAGAGTACGGCAGTGTGAAGATTGCATATAGATGTTAGAACAGCGAGCTAGGACAACTTTACAGGTACAAATCGGTTTTTTCATCTCTCTTTACCAAACTCCCCCTTTGGAGAGGGATGGTGAATTTTTAAATCTTAAATTTACCCTTTTCTTTTAACCCTCCATGAACAACCTTGAAAAAAAAAGTTACACCAAAAGGTATGACATTTATTTATACGAAACAAGCCTTCTCCGTACACCATCATGCATTCAAAGAGGGTTTTTAAGTGGGGAAGTTGTCGTTGGTGGTGCTTAAGTCGAATAGGAATTTTTACACAAGTTTTTACATAAATTTTGTTCGAGCCTCAACGTCTGTTCTCTGTGATCAAACAGAATACATTTTTGAAATTGAGACCACAAAATTATTATTTTCTATGTATTCTAGCGAGTTTCTGTGTAAATCAAAACATGATCCGAGCAAAAAAGTAGTACTCTTAATAATGGTATTGTATTTTGCATTTCTAACTGGACTCATCAAAAGTGCGGAATCACTGATAAAAAGGGCGCTTTTACGTTGTATCATTTTGCTGTCTTCTGTGCACTTTTTCGTTATGAGCCAAAGCATAAGTGCGCCGAAGACATCAACACGATTTAACGTAAAAGCGCACTTTTATCTTCGGTTCCGCACTTTTCGTCGCACTTATAATGTGCGCAATGCGCTATATGTAAAGCTGAATTTTAAAGTGCTTTGTTTCGAAAATAATCTTCCAAATAAACAAACATCATCCAAGGTCTTGAAGTAGCTTTTTATTTAGGAAAAATGCATTACAAAACAGTTTTATGCGTCTTGATGAATGTGGGCGTCTTAGTGGAATACCTGTATAAAGAAAGAGAGAAGGATTAGTAATTTCCATTTAATTCCACTATTTTTGCTTATCCTTGACAGATACGCGTATTTCGTCTACAATGTGCAGACTTCTTCAGTGTCTTGTACTAATACCACAGAGAACAGACGTTGAGGCTCGAACAAAATTTATGTAAAAACTTGTGTAAAAATTCCTATCCGACTTAAGCGCCACCAACGCCGACTTCCCCACTGAAAAACCCTCTTTGACAGCATGATGGCGCTGGCGTAGCACAACTTACACTAGACACTAAGTGCCGGTAGCGCCGAGTGGCAATTTTCAACAGAAAATTTATCGACACTAGCGCCAAATTGGCCAAAAGTGGAAAATTTATGGACGAAATCAGGAGATGCTAGCGCCACGTAACTGCGATGTTCCCACTTATCTTTACACAAGTTTCTGACGGAGCTTGGACATCTGTTCTCTGTGCTAATACTCGACTGTAGTACTCGAGTATTAGTACAAGACACTGAAGAAAGAAGTCTGCACATTGTAGACGAAATACGCGTATCTGTCAAGGATAAGCAAAAATAGTGGAATTAATTCTCTCTTTCTTTATATAGTTTTATGCGTTTTGTACAAGATTCATCCATTGTATCAAGAAATTTGTATGAAATTGCATTGAAATTAATCAAAAGCAAACGATCACTGAAATTTTCAAGGGCTGTCACAGACTTATCACCCTCGGTTAGTGCTTATTCCTGCCACAAGGTCATCTGAAGACTGTCCCCGATGAAATGGTGTCGGTCGGTATTGGCCTAAATGACGCTTTCTAGGGGATTTTTTCAATAGTAGTTATCATATCATATATTGGAATTGTTACGAATATTCAACTATTTATCAACAACCCAGGCCTAAGCGGACAAAGTGAATATGCAAAAGTCATCCGAAGACTGTCCTCAATGCAATGGTGTCGGTCGGTATCGGCCTAAATGGCGCTTTCTTGGGGATTTTTTCAATAGTAGTTCTCATACCATTTAACGAATATTCAACTATTTATCAACAACCCAGGCCTAATCGAATGAAGTGAATATGCAAAAGTAATCTGAAGACTGTCCTCGATGTAATGGGAGTTTTGTCAATAGTATTTATCAGACAGGCATTCCATATATTTAAATCGAAAGAAAAAACGATCATAACACCATTTGCGCGAGCAGACTTGCATTCAATTTGCTAGAATGTTGGATTTGCTGGCGCACTTGCGTACAAGTTGCCCCCCTTTAGGTGCCCATGATACAATTTATTGCATTATAACCTATCCATCCGGGACGACGCTGGCAAGCTCAATGTCTCCCATACCACTGTGCAGAGGGCCAAGAAACGAGACGAGTTGTCGACGTTTAAGAAGGTGAAGGTGGCGAACCGAGATTACAAACAAAACACGTCGGCAAAGCAGCGGTCCTGAAAGCTGTATTCGAATCTGCTCACAAAGTTCGACCATAGAGGTAACTCTAAGACATGAAGGTCCCGAAATAACGTGCTCAACTTTTTGGCTCAGCTCTGGTACTATCTTCGGTCCCAAGCTAACCGATGCACCCCTCGAGACATAGGAAAATACACGAACCCCTCATTTTATCTGTCAAACTTTCATAGCGGATCAAAACAAACATAGTGTAGTACTAGAATTCCGGCTAGAATGGGGTACGTTAATCGATTTGTTTGGGACCAATAGGCTACTAAAGTGGTGAGCCAATTTAAAATCGTTAGTTTCGTATTGATTGTTGGTTCGACTGTGTCGTCATGGACGACGAAACTTACACACCAAAAAATTATGAATTTTAATGGTGATGTAAATATCCATGCATGCTAAAATTGAAGCATGTAAACTTCCTTTTCACGTAAACTACCAACTTGCAAGAAATATTGCTTACAAAGATGGATGGTTGCATACAATATTTAGAATATTTCATTAAATGACTCATAAATGTACATGATCTGTAATGTGAATTTGTATGATATGTGACGCTCCATTTATGTGCATTATAGTGACAGACATTTACACTACTTTTTCGAACTGTGTATGAAGGCGGATTTCAAGCAGCTTCCGGGACAGGAGTTTTATACCGCATCAGAAAAAAGGGTAGGTAGCTGAAATTTTCAAAACCATTAAACTATCGAAGTTCCTGAGAAATTATCTCGTCTGGCAGGCCCATATGCACGTATGGTCTAAAAAGCGACATTTTCATAACTACGGGAACCATCAATCAAGAGATCTACTTTTCTAAATCGATGCCAGATGACATTTTGGAATGGTGGCCATCGGTTCAAGAAAATCTGTCAAATACCCTACACTATGGGTATTTCTGGATAGGGGATGACGTGTAAAGGCTGGAAATCGATGCCAGACTAAATTTTGGAATTCAATATGGCGAACATAGGTTCAAGAAAAACTGTCAAATACCCTACAATAAGAAAAGGGGACGACATTTAGAGGCCAGAAATCGATGCCAGACGTCATTTTGGAATCCAAGATGGCAGCCATTGGTTCAAGAAAATTCGTCAAATGTCCAATAATATGGGTATTTCCGGATAGGGGATGAGGTGTAGAGGCTGGAAATCGATGCCAGACGGTATTTTTGAATCCAAGATGACGTCCATCGGTTCAAGAAAAACTTTCAAATACCGTACAATATGGGTATTTCCGGAAAGGGAACGACGTGTAGAGGCAGAAAATCGATGCCAGACAACATTTTGGAAACAGCGGCGCCGCTGGTGTATACACAGCAAAAAAAATGTAATATCGATCAACGTAATTCAAGCTGATGTATGAAATAATGATGTAATAGCAAAACGCAGATACAATATTACATCAATGGATGTAATTTTGTTCGCAAAATCGATGTACATTGTACAATGTGATATTACACTACCGATGGATTGACCTGGTTGCAGCAGTTTCGATGTAATATTCAACAACTTTTTTTGCTGTGTACACTGAGGCAAATAGACTTTAGAATTTCATAAGGCTCGACTTATGACCAACACATATGAATTTCATAAGCGTGACTTATGAAAGATTTTCGGGTGACATCTTCTTCTTCGCATTTCAAGCTTATTGCATATCGCATGTTAGCTTATTGCGTGCTCTCAACTTAGTGTTCTAGATGCACTTCCACAGTTATTAATTGAGAGCTTTCGATGCCTGTACCATTTTTGCATTGGTATAATTGTGTGGCAAGTCCAATCATACTTCTATGCCCAGGGAAGTCGAGACATTTTCCAACCCGAAACATTCCTAAACCGGACCGGGAATCGAACCCAACCACCTCCAGCATGATCTTGCTTTGTAGCTGCGCCTTTACCGACTGAGCTAAGGGAGGCCCCGGGTGACATGAGGTAGCTCTTATACGCTTTTAACCATTTCATTTTCCCAAGCGTTGAAAGACGAGTGGTCAACACACGGGCCTCGTAATCTCAACGGCTATGGTTCGGTTCCAGTCTGCTCCAATTTATTATTTTTTTGTCAACATTATTTTTCATAAGGCAAATCAGTGAAATTCATACTGATTTCATGTGGCTAAAATTCATTAGTGGATCTTATGGAATTCTTATGTCCAATTGCCTCAGAGAAGTGGTAAGCGTGATTACCTCTCACCCCAGCAGGCCTGGCTTCAATCCCAGTCGGCGCCGCCGGAGTGTTCTGAGGCATAACATCTCTGATCACGCCTTCCTTCGAAAGGGAAGTAAAGCCGTTAGTCCCCGGTTCATGAGTTGATGGGTCGATAGGTAGGGTCCAGGTGTGGGAGCTGCCCCGCTGGCGTCGGTAGCATTGGTGCTTAGCACGGAAAACATGATCGTCGGAAAAACAAATCAAGGGAAAAAAAAACATTTTGGGATCCAAGATGGCGGCCATCGGTTAAAAAAAAACGACGTACACTCATAAAATAAATCACACAACCAGTGGAAAATATCCATATGAATTTCATGTAACTTTCATGTGATCCCATAATTGGAAATTGCACCACGAAATCACATGAACGTTATGTGTCCAATGAAATCTATGGCCCTTATTACGGTTCTCACTTCCACGTTCACTTTCACTTCACGCACACATCACTTCACTTGTTTTTACCTATTACCGTTGTCACGTACAGCGAAGTAATGAAAATGAACTCCGTGAAGTGACAGTGACAGTTAGGTGGTGTTCGGAATGGCCCTGTTCATTTCTCGTGACGTTCGTATTCGACTGCAAAGCACTGTCACGTGCTTATCTGCTGTTTTGTTTTGAAAATCGACGGAAATTTCCTTGCATGTAGTTTTTTTTTTTGAAAATGGGTGTGGAATTATGGTTTGATACCGACAGTGAAGACGAGGAGGAATATTCCAATCTTGCTGTAGATCGAACGCGGATAAGGGATAATTCTAATCCGTTGGATCAAACCGAAAAATCGTAAGTATATGGAAACAGATTACTAGCTAAAATTTGAACGTGTATATCGAAACTTACATCACAGACAAACAGACGTAACTCTTCATTGTGTATCTTCGTTCACGCATTTAACGGTTGATTTGAATATAATAAGTTTCGCGAACTACTCGCCGCAGCGCTGGCATCGGATCGCTTTGACGTTTCTTTACATTTGATAAAACTTGTATGCAATATTGTATGCGAGGTAGCGAGCAAGCTTGTTTTCCGCGAGAAGCCCGAGAGATGTCGTTACTGAGGTCCTATGTTTTGAGGTACTATGTTTTCAAGAAAAACTTTTTCAAAGTGTTACGTCTGTTTGTCTGTGCTTACATACTTCACATACGTTTTCCACCCGAAAAAAAATAACAACAAAAATACAATAAAAAACAATGTGACAATAAGACGAAAATTATTGTCTTAACAATGATTTATATTGGTACGTCTACAATAATTTTACCTTGATTTATGTTGTACAAAACAGCAAATTTCATGGTAAATGGAAAATTTACAATAAAAAAGGGGGGTTGTTAAGTATCTTAACAATGAAATTTTCGTGATTTCCCCATATAATTTTTTTTCAATAACATTATATATTATTGTTATTTTACTGTTGGTTGGCGAATTTATTGATTAAAAAAAATAACAGTGTACTTTAGAGTGTATGTGTTGGCTTGACAGATCTACTTTATCGACTTTAAAAATAAATCGAAAAAATAAAACATCGCTTCGGGAAGGTAAGGGGGTGGTATGTCTGTTACGGGTGAGTCCTTTTTTTACTGGTTATGGATTGAGATTCGATCCGGAACTTGTGAGAAATGGAGGTCAACTCCCCTGCACTCGATCTCTCTAGGTCACGTCTTCTTGGTGGTTGAGCGTCGTTGATAAGTTAATGCATTCAACTGGGGAGAATCGCCCATGAAATATGCTTCCACCTGAGAGTTATTTCCTGACATCTTCAAGTGGTGGATTTTTTTATTATTATTGTATGATTATTGACTGCACGGAAAAGGTCTGCATTAAGCGAGATTTAGATGAGGCAGGAGAGTTGAGTTCAACTCAAACCGATCTGGTCATAGGCGTTCAATTGACTTGGCAACGAATAGAGCCAAACGAACTGTCAAAGCAAGACCCTAATAAAAAATAACCATAAACGAACGATAACCCAAATCATTGAACTATTCCACAAATGGTTTGGATGATACCCAGAACACGTCGTTAAGCAAATTAACCATACAATTTTTATTAGGGGAGCCATACGAGCAGCGCCTATCTTGATTACATTGGCAGTGTTGCTGACCCTCTCATAGTCTGCATGCTTCAATCAGATTTATTTTTATTGTTCGTGAAGTAACCCACAATAAAAACACACCAATATTTAATGTAACAACAATTTTTATTGTAATAGAGTTGTTCATTATTGTTCGTGATCGAATCATGTTAACACTAAAATAAATGAAAAATACAATAAAAATCACTGTAACAACATTTTATTATGTACATTCATTGTACAGCTAGGTAGCAGTTTTGCCGTTTTCGGAAGGGTACAACATTATAACAATCATTTTTATTGTCGACAATAAAAATTAATGTTAGAGCATTGTTTCCACTGAAAATTTCACTGTAATTTTTTTTTCGGGCAGTTTCATTCAATTCTTCAGAGTATCCAAGGAGATTTTCAAATACCTACTGGATATAATCGATGCAAAAATCAATCCAGTACAACCAACAATCAATACGAAACTAACGATTTTAAATTGGTTCACTCCTTGACTAGCCTATTGGTCCCAAGCAAACGATTAACGTACCCCATTCTAGTCGAAATTCTACTACTACACAATGTTTGTTTTGATTCGTTATGAAAGTTTGACAGATAAAATGAGGGGTTAGTGGATTTTCCTGTGTTTCGAGTGGTGAATCGATTAGCTTGGGACCGAAGAGAGTACCAGAGCTGAGCCAAAAAGTTGAGTACGTTATTTCGGGACCTTCTAGTCTTAGAGTTACCTCTATGGTACAACCACAAACGAAGTGACAGACGGAGCGGCTCGAAAACTTTGGTGACGCACCTGCTATTGCAATTTTTCAGTGTACCACATGGCAACACCACTACTACTGGATTGTACCACATGGCAACACTACTAATGGATTGTACCACATGGCAACACTAAATGTACTAGAATGTTTTGGTTCTATCTCTTTCACTCTACATAACAAATGACAAAATGATTCACTCCTTGCACACTGTCAAAGATCATATTGCACACAAAGTCAACTATGTTCAAATCAAAACAAAAATACCAGCCCATCTGAAGGCTGATGGCATAAGCTTCTAAGAATATTCTATCACAGCGAACCACATTATTTTAATTGATTTCTTCGCCCAGTTAGTCGTCTGTAACTTCGTTTGTGGTACAACCAACAATCAATACGAAACTAACGATTTTAAATTGGCTCACCACTTTAGTAGCCTATTGGTCCCAAGCAAACGATTAACGTACCCTATTCTAGTTGAAATTCTATTACTGCACTATGTTTGTTTTGATTCGCTATGACAGTTTGACAGATAACATCAGGGGTGTGTGGATTCATGCAGAACATGCAGGGGTGAGTGAAATAGCTTGGGACTGCTTGGGACCGTTGTTCTGGTACTGAGTGAGCCAAAAATAATAATGATTTTCTTCGGGACCCAGTGGTCTTAGAGTTACCTCTATGGTACAACTGTCCACGTCAGTGCCTCCAATGATCATGCTGGCAGCTTCGTTGAGGTTTTTTGCAGAAGGCAACTACACTCAAAAATATTACTAAAATAAGAAAGATTAAAATTTAATCATTTTATGCATAACCAATGTTTATACATTGATTCGATTATTTTATTTTATCAAAATTATACTAAGTCCGACTACTGGCAAAGAATTCGATCAGTGTATACCGCTGACAGCAAAGCTGTACAAAAATTAAAAGTGCTGAAGGACGAAAACTGTTTTGGAAAGACTCCATTATCGTTCCAGCCCTCTCGTCGAGCTTCACACGCTGCAGGATATGTTGACAATCAGGAATAGGAATTCCTGTCCTTGTCTTTATCCATAGTTCACCAAGGAGTAAACAAAGCTTTAGTAAGTATTGAAGAATTGAATCAGTTAAGATTTGAGAAGAATATTTGAATAATAATTTTGTTTTTAGCTTCAAGCAACGTTGGCAAGCAAATAAGCCCAAGTACCACAATCTCCAAAATTCAATTGCACCATGTTTGCAAGCTTAGGACCTTCGTGGCACCGAATGAAGATGACGGGTTTTGAAACGGTGAAGAACTGCTGGTAAGGTGAATTTGAACAGTTTCGCTTGCCAAGTGCCAACTCTAAACTAGATCCAAACATCCTCTCTTTCCAGGCCGGTTACAACGCCAAAAAATATGAACCTGAATCCGATCACTCGCTAGCGCCATTCGGTTTACACCATCACGGTCAATTTCTTCCGCATGTTGGACAGTAGGGGGTTAACTATAAAGACACTCCGAACTTGAACGAAACTGGCGCGGATTGATATCAGACCGTTTGAACAATTTCGGAAGCGTGAGACTACAGTTTTGAAATCGCCATAGGCCAGCGATTGTTTGCCCCTTTGATGGATGTGCAGTGTAGATTTTGCTAGGAGACTCGGCTGTCCTGTCAATATCAATCTTATGGAAACGATCAACACGAGGAATCACCGGATAGCAGCTGATCCAAGTTGCCACATCTCAATGCCCACGGAAACCACATAGATAACATTTTGGATACCCACTATTGCACTTATTTATCGGTTCGAATTTTCTGCATATCATTATTAATTAATCCAGTTTATGTTATATGATTTATTGTGATAAATAATAATTGACAATAAATTTGCTCCTGTAACATTATTATTATGTTTAAAATTAATAACATTGGAAATATCACTGACGAGCTTATAAAAATACTATTCATGGAATAAATCGAGGGCGACGACTCTATCTACGCTGCAGGAAAGATTGTGTTGTGCTATGGCTAGCTGCTCGCACGCTGAGTAGATAGAAAGAAGATTGATGAAAATTCTGAAGATTTCCTGCAAAAAGATGATGCGCGATGCAAGTAGATGCGAGAAATGCAAGAAGATTTTTCGAAGATTGATTCGCTAGTGTGAGATTTTTTGAGCATCTAAAATTGAGATTTAGATGTGTCGTCCCCCTCGGAATAAATCGCATTTATGCATCATTTGAATATTCGCACTTTATACATTTGACTGCATAAAGCATTTTTATACTAAGTCAGTTTTCTCTCCCTTTATACCAATCTATGCGTCGGTCAGGAGAGTTGCGATTTAGCGTAACTTTTAATCTATTTAGATTTGAAAATCTTTTGAGTGTACCAGAAGGGCGTAGGTAACGATAGATTTATCGGATTGGCACAACCAACGATGTCTTATAGTACGTTCAGACTACAGAGTTATAACATGTTATAGCGCTATCTTGATGGTGGTTTCTGTGTTGAAATTAGTTGACAACCGTTATAACATGTTATAACTCTCCAGTCTGGACAGCGTTTTAAACACAAACGAAGTGACAGACGGAGCGGCTCGAAAACTTTGGTGACTAACCTGCTATTGCAATTTTTCAGTGTACCACATGGCAACACCACTTCTACTGGACTGTACCACATGGCAACACTACTACTGGATTGAACTAGCATTTTCACCAATTGAACTAGAACGTTTTGGTGCTATCTCTTTCACTCTACTCTAAACTGAAATGCATAAAAAAAATTACAAAATGGTACACTCTTTGCACACTGTCAAAGATCATATTGCACACAAAATCAACTATGTTCAAATCAAAACAAAAAAACTAGCCCATCTGGTGGCTGATGGCACAAGCTTCTAAGAAAATTCTATTACAGCGAACCACATTATTTTAATTGATTTCTTCGCCAGTTAGTCGTCTGTCACTTCGTTTGTGGTCTTAAGTGCTGCAACTTCTGTTGGACATTATTGAAACTGAAGTGTGCCCAGCTGTAATCCAGTTTCCATTCGAAGAAAGAGAAACAAATGCGATTAAACTGGGTTTCTACGAGAAAACTGGATTTCCAGGAGTAATCGAATGCGTAGATGGAACCCACGCATCATCCCTCCGGCTCACGATAAACACCTGTTTTACAACCGTAAAGGCTTTTACAGTCTGAATGTTATGTTGGTAAAGTAGATGCAAGGTGTTAGATCTCATTAATTTTACTCATGCAAATATTTGTAAAATTTACAGGTTTGTGATCATAACTTTATGATTCGGTATCTCGATGCCAACCACCCGGGCTCCTCCCACGACTCTTTTGTATGGAATGGCAATTCGCTGAGTTAGTTGCGTTTACAAAGATTCGACAATAGGGAGAGGAACTCCTGGTTACTCGGTAAGAATAGAGTTATTGAGCGTATTGAAATACTGTCAAGATTCCTTCTTCTTAGTGGAAAATATGTCAAAAAATTTTGTTTTGTCTGCAACTTATTTATTTTTTTTTTTTCCTTTGGTTTGTTTTTTTCCGTCGATCTTGTTTTCCGTGCTGAGCACCAATGCTACCGACGTGCCAGGAAGGCAGCTCCCACACCTGGACCCTACCTATCGACCCATCAACTCATGAACCGGGGGCCAACGCCTTTACTTCCCATCCGAAGGAAGGCGTGATCAGAGATGTTATGCCTCAGAAGATCCCGGCGGCGCCGACGGGGATTGAACCCAGGCCTGTTGGGATGAGAGGTAATCACGCTTACCACTACACCACCGGCGCCGTTATGTCTGCAACTTAGTGTTTCATGATTTCAACAGTTTTTAAATGTATGTAACACGCATGGAAAATAAGGAAACCTCTAAAGTTTTCTGGACGACAGCCAATTGAATCTATAATGTCCAAAGTTGTATCATAGAGGTAACTCTAAGACTAATAGCACAAACGAAGTGACAGACGACTAACTGGCGAAGAAATCAATTAAAATAATGTGGATCGCTGTAATAGAATTTTCTTAGAAGCTTGTGCCATCATCCACCAGATGGGTAGTATTTTTGTTTTGGTTTTGCACAAAGTTGATTTTGTGTACAATGATTCTTTGACAGTGTGCAAAGAGTGCGTATCATTTTGTCATTTTTTTTATGCATTTCAGTTTTGAGTAGAGTGAAATAGATAGAACCAAAACATTCTAGTACATTTGGTGAAAATGCTAGTTCAATCCAGTAGTAGCAACAATCAATACGAAACTAACGATTTTAAATTGGCTCACCACTTTAGTAGCCTATTGGTCCCAAGCAAACGATTAACGTACCCTATTCTAGTCGAAATTCTAGTACTACGCAATGTTTGTTTTGATTCGCTATGAAAGTTTGACAGATAAAATGAGGGGTTATTGGTTTTTCCTATGTTTCGAGGGGTGATTCGACAAGCTTGGGACCGAAGATAGTACCAGAGGTGAGCCAAAAAGTTGAGCACGTTTCTTCGGGACCTACTTGTCTTATGGTGGTAAGCTCCAACCGATATTATCCTCGGATTAAATCCTGATCAAGAATGTTCGACTACTTTGATGTTGACGTCAGAGTTAATCAACACGAATCTAGGCAAACATTTTGTATATCATCCAAACAGGGACGGTATTAAAAGTTAATCCGAGTTGGAGCTTACCACCATTAGAGTTACCTCTATGGTAGTAGTGTTGCCATCAAGCATGGGAAAAATCGTTTAATTTTGCATTCACTACTCACTCACACGTATACAACATCAGAACCGAACAGCAGCTTGTGCGAGCCGCACTGATTTCGTTCGTATTCGCATTGTTTCTATTTTCTTCGATGAACGCAGGATTGAGCAAAACAGACAGCTGAGCGTAACATGAATGATTCTGAGTGTAGTAGTGTGGATGATTTCTCTTTTATTATTTTTGCCATGCTGAGCCTTTTACGATTGCATTCTGCTGAGTGAGCTGAATGAGAATTTTGCAGAAAGAATCACTTTTGTTTTCTAGCCTTAAACATACATTGACACATTTAAAATGCTGTTAATATGGAGAAAACGGTTATACTGTAACACATAAACATAAGCGTCAAGCAAATACCGTAAAACTGCTGTGGCCAATTCAACTGATTTAAATCAGTGAGCCAAAACCTATCTGACTCGGCTATTTAAATCGTTAGCATTCGGATCTTACGCATTCAATCTGGTTCTCCCTCGGTAGAGAAAAATTTTCGGCTGCCTTTCAGTTTATCCTTCTTTTATTCTACTGCTGTCAGTTCTGAGTCGACCTGCGGTGTCACTTGGTTGGAAGAATTTACACTCGTTCGGCAATCTGTTTGTAGGTGAGGATGGCTATTTTGATTCTGTGGCACTCGCGCGAGTGAATGAATTTTCCCATGCTTGGTTGCCATGTGGTACAATCCAGTAGTAGTGGTGTTGCCATGTGGTACCCTGAAAAATTGCAATAGCAGGTTAGTCACCAAAGTTTTCGAGCCGCTCCGTCTGTCACTTCGTTTGTGCTAATAGGTCCCGAAAAACGTGCTCAACCTTTTGGCTCAGTTCTGGTACTATCTTTGGTCCCAAGATAATCAATGCACCCCTCGAAACATGGGAAAATCCACGAACCCCTCATTTTATCTGTCAACGTTAATCGTTTGCTTGGGACCAATAGGCTAGTCAAGTAGTGAGTCAATTTCAAATCGATAGTTACTCATCGTCACTGTCGTCCCGTTCCGCTTCTTCGTATTCATCTTCAGCATTAGTACTGCCAGTTGTTTTCCGTCCCATCTCAAAATCGAGTTTCTGCTTCTTATATTTAAGCAGCTGCAACTGATATTGCAGCTGCTGACTTTTATGCTTCTGCTTTTCGAGCAGCATTTGCTTGTTGAAGTTGAAGTTCTCCTCGACCAGCTGAAAACGCTTCATTTCTAACTCAAACCGCTTCTTGTGTAAATCGTACGATTAACGCGAATATCGAGCATAATCCGATACATGCAGCTTCATCTTGCTGTGATCGTCGGTCTGCTTTTCGAGGAAAACTTTTCTATAATTTCGTTTGGTTGCTCGACCACGGCCACTCGTAGCTGGCTGACCTCTTCCATCCTCACGGGTTACATTATCATGCGTTGGCTGATCTTCCGTGGCCCTCGGTTCCTCGATAGGATCTTCGACGCAACGGTCCGCTTGGCGTTCACCAATTGCGAATTGACTAGGTGATGATTGCGTTCCAAAAACAAAACCTATGTTTTCGAAAAGAGGATGTTAGTTATGGTAGAAAATTTTGTAATAGTTCATCATTTTATCATTGTGCTTGACCGCTCTCTCTAGTGAAAGGAGACGAATGATAGTTTCTTCCAGATCGTTGAACGAATGTAGTGTGATATCACAAACGAAGTGACAGACGGAGCGGCTCGAAAACTTTGGTGACTAACCTGCTATTACAATTTTTCAGTGTACCACATGGCAACACCACTACTACTGGATTGTACCACATGGAAACACTACTACTTTTTTTTTTTGGATTGTACTAGCATTTTCACCAAATGTATTAGAATTTTTTGGTTCTATCTCTTTCACTCGACTGAAATGCATAAAAAAATGACAAAATGATACAAAATGATTGCACACTGTCAAAGAATCATTGTACACAAAATCAACTTTGTTCAAATCAAAACAAAAAAACTAACCCATCTGGTGGATGATGGCACAAGCTTCCAAGAAAATTCTATTACAGTGAACCACATTATTTTAATGGATTTCTTCGCCAGTTAGTCGTCTGTCACTTCGTTTGGGTAATATGAAGTGCGTTCCTAATAGAAACTAAGTGAAAGCTTTTTTCAGTGTAGGCTGTTGGCTTCGACAACACCACTCTAAGACCAGAAGTTCCCGAATAAACATGCTCAACTTTTTGGCTCAGCTCTGGTACTAAAGGGCGAACACGAAATTATTGCGACACATTCAACAGGGCATAACTTTTTTACCATTGGGTAAAAATCAACCAAATTTTGCACACTTTCTCATTGATGTGTATTGTGTACATGCTGTCAAACTCGAAGTCATGTTTTTCGATTCAACGAAAATGGAGGTGAACCAACGCGAGTTGAGAGAACAAATTCTTTCCAAACACCTGGAATTTCCTGACCTGTCGCACCGGCAGTTGGGAAAAATGTTGAACATTCACCATTCAACCGTCTCCAGAGTGTTGAAGCGGTTCCAGGAGCGGTTGACGTTGGACCACGGCAAAGGAGCTGGAAGAAAACCGGGACCGGAGAACAAAAAAGACGGAGGGAAAGGTGAAGCGGATGATTAAAGCAAATCCCAACGTCTCCAGCAGTGATTTGGCTAAACAGATCGGCATTTCGCAGAGCTACGTCCAGAATGCAAAGAAGAGAGCTGGACTACATACATACAAGGTACAGAACTTCCCAAACCGCGATGAGCGGCAACAATCGACGGCTAAAACTCGGGCACGGAAGCTCTACGAGAAGATGCTGACAAAATATGGCTGCTGTGTGATGGACGACGAAACGTATATAAAAGCCGATTTTAAGCAAATTTCGGGGTTGGAGTTTTTCACCGGCAAGAGCAAGTTCGATGTGGACGACAAATTTAAGAAGAAGAAAATGTCGAAGTTCGCCTCCAAATATCTCATTTGGCAGGCCATCTGCTCTTGCGGACTGAGGATTGAGCCTTTCGTGACAAAGGGCACAGTAAATGGCGAGATCTACAAATCTGAGTGCCTCGAGAAGCGCCTTTTGCCGTTCTTGCAGCAGCACGACGAAGCTTCGCTATTTTGGCCAGATTTGGCATCATGCCACTATTCTAAAAGTGTCCTGGAGTGGTATGAGGCCAATTCTGTCCATTTTGTTCCAAAGTACATGAATCCGCCAAACTGTCCGGAGCTGCGCCCGGTGGAGCAGTACTGGGCAATAATGAAGCGGGAACTTCGGAAGAGCAAGAAGACAGTCAAAGACGAGAAGGACATGTTAAGAAAATGGAAAAAAAAAAACTGAGAAACTAGTACCGGATGACACTGTAAAGACTTTGATGGAGGGCATCAAGCGAAAATGCCTTCAATTTAACACTCAAGGCTCCATCGATTAACTTTTCTTTTGATTTTTGAAGTAAATATATGTATAAAACTACCCTAAAATTTTGGTTTGATTCTAAACATTATAAGAAAATTGGCATGACATTTTCGGTGTCGCAATAATTTCGTGTTCGCCCTTTATCTCGGTCCCAAGCTAATCGATGCAGCCCTCGAAAAATAGGAAAATCCACGAGTCCCTCATTTTTGCTGTCAAACTTTCATAGCGAAGCTAAACATTGTGTGGTACTAGAATTTCGACTGGACTGGGGTACGTTAATCGATTTGCTTGGGACCAATGGGCTAGTCAAGTAGTGAACCAATTTGAAATGATTGTACGACTTTTCCCCGAAAACCAGTCCCCCGAAAACACTTTCCCCGAAAGTTACTGCCCCGAATGTAACTTTTCCCCGAATGGCACAGTTCCCAGAAAATAATTTCCCCGAATGTACCATATCCCCGAATCTGCGCATCTTCGCTGGTTAACTTCTTGTATCGAACAATACCACAATAAACATATTATTATTATTATTTAGCTTTATTTAGGAGGCTTTCAGCCTTAGGCTGGTTCGCCTCCAACAATAAACATATTAATGTGCGTCGAATAAAGACAATAGTTTGACTTTCGTTAAAACAAAATGTAAAGGTCAAGCTCCTGAAATCGGTGTAATCCTATTTCAGCAGCTTTTGACCTTTCCATGTAGTTTTAACGAAAGTCAAACTTTTGTCTTTATTCAACACATATTGATTTCTTCGTGCTCCATACAATTTTAGATTCACCCTATAAGGAGTCGCCATGTGACTAATATGTATGGCATGGGGACGCATGATATCTTTTCTTTGTTTGTATGGAGTTTTTTTTTTAACGGTCGTACCTATCAAACAAACACACACATTGTATGCAATTAGCTCCATGGATCATACCATATTATACGTCAAAGAATGAACTATGATTCAAAGAAGAAAAATTTCTTGCTACAAGCAAAATTTTCCCTTCTTTG
The DNA here is from genome assembly GCF_037179485.1 of Ochlerotatus camptorhynchus. Taxonomy (NCBI): domain Eukaryota; kingdom Metazoa; phylum Arthropoda; class Insecta; order Diptera; family Culicidae; genus Ochlerotatus; species Ochlerotatus camptorhynchus. The sequence goes on along the minus strand of NW_027040859.1, from coordinate 217,293 downwards.
TATCACAGCTCGTTCTTTAACGTTTTGAAAAATAAATATATTACTAATTTATCAAAGCGATATCTCATTGTAATAAAATTGAAGAACGAGCCGTGATACAAAGAAAGGAAAATGATATCTCTTTGATAAAACCAATTAGATACCCCAATAAAAAATTACCATAAACGAACGATAACCCAAATGTGTGAACTATTCCACAAATGCTTTGGATGATACACGTCGTTAAGTAAATTAACCATAACATTTTTATTAGGGTAGATATTATGCGATACGTTAAGAAACGAGCTGTGCTACAAAGAAGGAACATTTCTTGAAACAAACAACGATTTTTCTTCTTTGTATAAGGGGTGATGTACAAATTATGTCACGCCCTAAGGAGGGACGTGTAGAAATCTGTGATTGATTAATTTTGCCTCAATTTCGCGTGACATAATTAATGTATGGCCCCTAACGGCTCGTTTTTTTTTTATTTGATTACGATTAGATATCAGTTTTATAAATTAGTAAGATATTTATTCTTCAAAACTTTAAAGAACGAGCTGTGATACAAAGAAGGGAAAATTTTGTTTGTTGCAAGAATGTTTCCTTCTTTTTATCTTAGTTGATTATTTGACGTATAACTTGGTATGTTCCATGGAGCTAATTGCATAAAATGTATGTGTGTGTGTGTGTGTGTGTGTGTGTGTGTGTGTGTGTGTGTGTGTGTGTGTGTGTGTGTGTGTGTGTGTGTGTGTGTGTGTGTGTGTGTGTGTGTGTGTGTGTGTGTGTGTGTGTGTGTGTGTGTTGGATAGGTACGAACGTTAAAAAACTCCATACTAATAAATAAAAGATACCATGCGTCCCCATGCAATACATGCTATAGTCACTTTGCGACTCCTTATAGGCTGAATCCAAAATTGTATGGAGCAAAAAGAAAACACCATACGCCGATTTCAGAATATTCGGTAAAAAATTACAGGAAATCTGTGAAAAATCACCGAACTGTTTACTGAACGTTCAGCTGTTGAGATTTCGGTAAAATTTCACAGATTTCGGTGAAATAATCTTAGTGTGTGACCTTTACATGTAGTTTTAACGAAAGTCAAACTATTGTCTTAAGCGAACCCCACACGGTAAGAAATATTGTCAATACTTAAAAGTATTGACAATAATATTGATGATGTGAATACAGATATATTGTCAATACCGATGTATTGACGTCAATATAAAATGCATTGACAATACGATTATTGTCAATACAAACAGTCGTGTAGAGTCCACTTTAATTCGACACACATTGATATGTGTATTGTGGTATTGCTCGATACAAGTAGTTAACCAGCGAAAGATTTGATGAAACTGACACAATTTTCCCTTCTTTATATCAAAGCTCAGTCTTTATGCTCATTATAATCAGATATCAATTTGATAAACCGCCAAATGTCATAACCACAAACTTTATCTAGGGTGTTGAACGATTTTGTTCTGTTTATCAATATTCAGCAAAGATATTTTTCTCAATTTCATATAGATAAGTTGTAACAAACCCAAGGATCATATTTAAATAGATCGCACAGTGTAAATTGTATCTTTCGGGGAACTAGTTCTTTCGGGGAAATAGTTTTCGGGAAAACGTTCCTTTCGGGGAACTGGTTCATTCGGGGAATCGTATTCCGCGGATAAAACTTTCGAGGAAAGTGTTTTCGGGGAACTGGTTTTCGGAGAAAAGTCGTACAATCTTTGAAATCGTTAGTTCCACCTAGTTCCAGTAGTTATACTGGATATATCTAGATTAACATTTCAAGGGGTCCTTTCTGCATTTATCTATTAATTTTATGATTCATTAGATATTCTAATTGAGTAGCCACAGTTATGCAAACTTGCTTCATGCAATTTGTTTAAAGAAAAAAATGTAATCTTCCTCTTTTTATTCTTTGGCTATTATGCTCCAACCTGAACCTTACGCTTGCTCACAACTGAGGGGGTTAAAGGTAAAGGGGTGCAATTGATTTTGATTGATTCTCTTCATCGACTATGTCTTTCGTTAATAATTCAGCGGTAAACGTACTCCTTGATACAAATCCTATCCATGTCATGTACAGATGATAACCTCCTTTATCAAACTATGTAGCGGAAATTGGTTGGTAAAGCCGTGATTATCAAAAGCGAAAGTCGATGAAGAGAATGGATCATAATAACTTGTTCCCCTTTGCCCCCTCACCTTAGTGTTTTAAGAGATGAACTAGCCTATGGCTAAAAATCTCTATAATAAAGGAAAAAAAAAAAAACCTCGCCTTAGTGTTCTTTGAGCACTTCCAATGTTGTTAATTGAGCTTTCTTAGCCTGCACCATGTTTGCATTCGTATATTGTGTGGCAAGCATAATCATACTCTATTCCCAAGGAAATCGATAAGTTTTATATTGACCATCACCCCTATTCTGTATTTCGTTTCGAACGAAATTCTCATACAAAAAAATATTTTTTTGTATGAGAATTTCGTTCGAAACGAAATACAGAATAGGGGTGCATATCTCAAATTAGTGTATGTAAAGTTGTTCTCATGACCATGGCCAGGTGCTAGACATATAAGTTTAAAATTTTCTCACTATGTGGCATAAGCAATAATAAGTAAGACCTTAGCTCTATTTTAGGAATTATCTAGAAAGATTATGATTTTAAGTTTGAATATTTCCGGAACAGGAACAACATGAAGTGATCAGAAATCGATATCCGATACGGTTTTTGAACAAGGTAACAGTTGTTGAGAAATTTGAGACCCCAATCAATAGAAGACACATGGTTCCTGAGAGTTTCCGGATTCCTTGGGTCATTTACTTGAAACTATCGTACAACTATTGAGGTTATTCTAAGACCAGAGAACCCGAAGAAACGTGCTCAACTTTGGTACTCTCTTCGATCGCAAGCTAATCGTTGCACCCCTCGAAACATAGGAAAACCCACAAGCCCCTCATTTTATCGGTCAAACTTTCATAGCGAATCAAAACAAACATTGCGTAGTACTAGAATTTCGACTAGAATAGGGCACGTTAATCGATTTGATTGCTACCAATAGGCTAGTCAAGTAGTGAGCCAATTTAAAATCGTCAGTTTCTACCGGTTGGTACAACGGTACTAAAATCATGTCTGTCATAAGTACAACTCGCAACCTTTTCGTTTGATGTTTGTAACCAGCACGTTTAATGTTATCCAATAGACAGTGTTAGAACTATTTTGCGTTTTGGACTGTCCTCTGTGATTGTCATTAATTTTAAATTAAAACTATTGCTAGTTTCGAGTGCTTTTATTTTAAATGCTTTTCATCATATGTTTTGTTGTTCATGTTAAATCTTCTAGATATTAATTTTCATACTTTTCTGGCTTAATTGTTTGGTAACGCCGACGAGTGCGGTTCTGCCTTACTTCAGGGTAATGTAATGCCATTTGTCAACTGTAAAGAAGCGAGAGTGAAGTTATTCAGATTGAAAAATAGTGTACATTCAATGCAATTAAAGTAATGCAAGGGACTGTTGTTCGGATAATCCATGCAATTCAAAACGAACAAATTCATAAAAGCATTCAGGTCGTTGATTTACTTGCACTACTAAATTAAACCGAGCTATTAAAATTAACAGATAATCAACCTTTTCTAGACCATATCCACCGAAAAGTCACGATGAAATAAATATTACATAATTCTACGGTAAGCAGCGTGGAGACGTCAATTGCGGTTCGTTTGTTCCAACGTACATTAGTGGGAATGCGTGGTCTCGTCGGGGAGATGATAACGCAGAACTACAACTTTGAATAGGAATTCTCTTCGCGGAAGTGCCACTTGTAAACTACAACAGTTGCGGGAAATGGAAGGGAAAACAAAATCATTGAATGGCGGAAGGTGAAGCAGTAGAAGCGAGCAAAACATAATAGGAACTGGAAACCATAACCGTGTACAAAAAAATAACGAATGGTACTTACTGACATCGCTGTGGGGCTCGGACTTTCCTTCATTGGAGCTCTTAGTCAACAGCTCTTCGGCAGCATCAGCGGCCACCAGATAGGGAGATCCCTCAACCATCGTGTTCAAACTGTTGTAAGAAGCATTAACATTATTAATATTATTAAAATAAGCCGAAATAGACCGTACCAAGAGATGCCGATAACTTCCACTGTCTTATTGATCAATGTTTCCCAGAATTTGTGGGTTTCCTCAACTACCTTGGTCGCAAAAGCAGCATCCTTAGCCTCTCCGTTGAATGCAAACTGGTTCTCCGGTTTGCCGTCCGGAATCTTGTAAATCTTGAACCATTCAACCGTGGCTTTGAGCAATCCCGGAAACACCTTATCCACATCATTGATGTCGTTCAGCTGATCAGCGACCGGATCGTTCACATCGATTGAGATAATCTTCCAGTCGGTTTCACCCTCGTCAATCAAGGCGACCGTTCCGAGGATCTTAACCTGGACAACCTCACCGCGCTTGGCCACACGAGAGCCGATTTCCAACACATCGATTGGATCGTTGTCACCCTTGCAACCGGTGTTCGGGTCCAGATGGTCGGGATTTTCCCACGTTTGCGGTAGTGCTCCGTAGTTCCAGATGTATCCGTGGTGAGGGAAGCAGTTGGCTACGAACCGTAACTTGCCTTTCTTGACGTCCTGCTTGATGGGGTTCAGAGGATCGCCCAGAGAGATTTCCATCTTGGCGTTGGTCCAGCGAGGTACCTCTACAACCATGTTGAACACCGTTTTGGCATCGTTGGCGTACAGCGGAATGTCATGCATAGGCGAGATCGATTGGGCGTCCTCGGTTTCTGAAAGAAAGAGTGTGGGTGGTTGAGATCTGGGTACTGCGGAGTCTATCGACTTCGTTTTGCAAGCCAATGGAAAACTGCTTGATTTTTTTCATGTTTAAAACTTGTTGGCAGTGTTGTCACAGACTATAAAAATGGTTAAAGTGACTACAAACAACTCTCCATATCTCGATGTGCTGTAGGTATCTCAATTTATTTAAACGGACTTAACTTTTAACTCTTAGTACAGTCATTCATCTCCCCTTCAACATATTTCGATCTCTCCCGCAGGATTACAATTAAATCTGAGAATAACTCCAGGACAATTTGCTGGAGTTCTTTCAACTTCTTTAAAATTTATGTGACTTCTCTAATGTTAACGGAACTGCTCTGAGGTTCTCTATGCTTTTCTGAATTTCTCATAACTTATCTAAAGTTTTTTTTTCAGTTCTCATGAAGCTTGTTGTACTGCACTGAATTTAAATGAACTGTCCCCAAAAATGTTTAAGCTTGCGTGAACTTCTGCGAAGACCTCAACTAACTTTTTAACGTCTCTGTAGTTATCTGAAAATCTGGTAACTGCTTTAAATTTCTCACTACTGGAACTGACCTCCCCCTGAAATTCTTCCAGTTTTCGGAGCTTACTAAACTTCTTTGAAATACTCCCGCATTTTGATAATGTTCATAAAAATTCCTGAAGTTCGCGGATCTTCCCTCAGGTTCCATAGATATCTATGAAGTTCTCGAAATGTTTCTGAAGATCACTGTCCTTCTGTGAAGTTTTCAAAGTTTTTCTAAATTTGTGCTCCCGCAATTTTTATGGAATTAGAACGAAATAAATAATACAGTTCTATGAAGTTTTCAATTTTTTTCTGAAGTTCATGAAACTACCATTAAATTATCGACACTTATTTAAAACTTCTTCAATAGTCTAGACTTTCCCGGTGTTATTAAATATATTTTTATATATTTAATAATAATAATTTAATATAATATATAAGAAATACAATACAAATAATAACTTCTTTAACTTTGACTATATGTTTTAGTATTACTTCTACGTGAAGTCAACGATTTACATAGTTGAAGATGCTAATTTCAAATAACAGACTGTAGTGGTAATTTTTATACGATAGATGGAGTAGATGAAAGCATAGAGTTGATAGTTCCGTTAGAGTACGGCAGTGTGAAGATTGCATATAGATATTAGAATAGCGAGCTTCTTCTTTAAGGTTTCTACAACTTCCTTGAAATTATTTGAACTGCCCTTTGATTCTTTGATCTGTCTTGATGTTCTCGAAGCTTCCCTAAAGCTCTCAATTCTGTTGAAGATATCGGTTCTGCTAGGAAATAAATAGAATTCCCGTAAACACCTTTAAATTTCCCTGAAATTCTCTGGACTTCTGTGAAGTTCCTGCAATATTGCTAAAGTTTTCATAATTTCTGTGAAGGTCTCTGTACTTCCCTGAAATTTTCCGAACATATTAAGGGTTCTCGATTTTTTTTTTCAGCAGATCATGGATTTTCTTTTTCTTTAAACTGCTTCTAAAGTCTGAACTAACGTTGCGGGAACTGCTCTTAAGATCTGAAATTCTCCAAAGATCTCTAGATCTAACTTTTTTGAAGTGCTTAGAACTTCTTAAAAATTTGCACAATACCCCTCAAGTTTTCTATAAGTCTCAAGTTTGCCCGACACTCGAAAGTGGTCGACGCGAGAGTTGTTGTTATTCACATCGTCGTGATTTTGCGCTGCTAAATTTGCCGTTTTTTTCCGTTCGGTATACTTGCAATATTGTACTGGTTGTTAGTGGAAAGTGCAGTTCGTTGCGATAATCGTCTAATTAGAGCATATTTTGTGCTGTGAAAACAGTGAAAAAGTTATCCAATCGGACATATTGTAGCGTATACTGTTGTGTTATTGTCGACTAGCATCAGACTAGCATTGGGCGATCTTGAGAATCCAATTAACCACATCATTCGAGCATTTAAAATGACGTTTACTACCACTCGAACTTTGAAATAAAACATTATTTTAAGATTTTTTCTTCTAGAACCTCGAGAAAAGTAGCCAACATTTGTGCGTTTCATAAAAAAAATAGAAATTAGTTGGTCCAGTTTTGTGAAATCGCTGGTAGAAAGTCACGGCAAAACTGCTTGACAAAGTGATCAATTCAAGAGCAAATTTTCATTATGTCGTAAGTAACATTCGCACCAACCCGAGAAAAATAAAGTTTTGTTTTGATGACCGAAAAGTTATTCCTATGTCCAAGTAAACACATATAATCTCATAGTGATAGCAATGTTTAACATATTTAGCAGGGTTTTAATCATACAAATGCAAATCGCTAGCTTTCATGCTAAAAAATACTGGTTTTTGAGTCAAAAGTTATTATACGTCGTTTGGTGGCCCCTATTGTTACTTAAGTCAAAGTGTATTTACCAGAATATTTGGGAGAATTATCAATTACGTCTCCTTACGTGCAGCCCATTCATCATTTTAGGACTACCGAAATCATCTTAGCAACAAACAGTTCGATTTATTCACTTTAATAATGAGAAAGCGAAACGACGAACGTACACTTTTCACGGGTTTCTCAGCGCTGTTACTTAAGTCAAACGGCATTTCCATAGAAATTGGGTGACTTAAGTAACATCGAAAACTATTTTGATCGGAAGGTGATTACGTCAAAAAGCAATTTGACTGGCAAATATATTTAAAAATTGGATTTGATCCTATATTCGGACAGTATATAGTGTAATAGCAGGAGAATCGATTGACATTGATAGCTCGACTTTGTTTACCTTTGTTACATTCGACGTAATGAAAATTTGAATTATTCCTCTTTGTGTATTAGAGCATCTCCACCACTGTTTCTAAATCACTTTTGGAAACTGAGTCAGCATGGCTTCCGCCTGTGACCAATGCGCTAAACCAGTTGAAGGCGATGCATAATCCGTCTCCTGCATGGCTTTTTGCGACAGGATGATTCACCTAAAGTGCAGCGGCACAAAGCTGAATAAGGCTTTTCTGAACATTGTCCACACTAGCCCGAACCTGTTTTGGATGTGTACGAGTGCGCGAAGCTGATGAAATGTGCTTGGTTCAAAACTGCCGTCTTGTCGTTTGGCAGTGTGATTAATTCTATCACCGAGAAACAGGAAATCGCACACGCTGAACTTAGGAAGGAAATGGCTAAGCAAGAACAGCAGATCGCTCAGCTATCGAAACAAATCGTATTGACAACTCCAACAAATTCTGATTTCATGCGTCAACCGCCATTAAAACGGCGCCGCGATGAAGGCTCGCTCACTAGCAAACCACTTGTTGGTGATTCTAAAGCAGTAACAGGCGACAATGCCTTTACCGAGGTCCTTACTGTCCCTGAACCCACCGAGCTGTTTTGGCTGTACCTTTCTCGTATTCATCCTAGCGTGAAATCGGAATCAATCGAGAAGCTGGTGAAAGGTTGTGTACAGTGCGAAGATCCGATTAAGGTTGTGCCGCTAGTCAAAAAAGGATCCGACATCAGCCGTATGAGCTTCATCTCGTACAAAGTCGGAATGGATCCCAAACTACGCGAAGCTGGTCTTAGATCGGATACATGACCGAAAGGAATTTTGTTCCGTGAATTTGAAGACGGTTCAAAAAACAAGTGGTTGCCTCGTTTGAACACGCCTACCATCACGATCTCTCCTATTACGGGACCTTCCGAGTTCTTAACTCCCATTTCCGGACTAGACCCAGTCTGCTGATTCAGAATTGGATTTTGCGTTGTGAATTGGAGCGCTGTAGACCAGAACGCACTGCCTGTCGCATTATGGGAGACCTCGAACCACTCAATTCAGTCGCGCTACCTGTTTCCCGCCTTCAAAGTCGTTCTATTTCCTGCCATCGGAGTCGTTCTGGCCCTGCGGTCGAGTTCGGTGGTGGGGTCTCCCAAGCATCGTCTTCAGGCCTGATCAGTTTCCGTGTTCCAGTGCAACGCTTCAAGCACCTGCCGGCTGTTTCCTGTTGAGAAGCACTTCTGATACTGCTCATTCACAACATCCGCTTTACTGTTCGAACAATCCTAATTCATCTTCGGGATCTCTTCAGCATAGTCGTCCTGGACCTGTGGCTGGATATGAATCAGGAGTCTTCCACCTTGCCTCTACAAGCAAGTAAATCAACATATTGACTATTCACTGCCCGATGCCGATCAAATTTTCAGCAATTCTGACTATGTTAGTCATTGTGATGATGCCTCTATAACTCCCAATCCTGGAAACTCGGAACACGCCGTAGAAAGCCCCAACGGAAGACCCCAATCCCTCCGTCTCAGTCCTGCCATCAGCAGCCTTCTTTCATTATAGTCGTTCCGGACCTGCTGTCGGATGTGGAGAGGGGGTCTCCAACCCACTCACTATGGCGAGTATCCAATGAGACTTGATGATGGTCAGTTATTGCCTGATGTATCGATTCCTTGCCGCAAGCAGGACGTCGTGATCTTCTACCAAAACGCCGGTGGAATGAATTCTGATGTTGAAAAGTACCGCCTAGCTGTATCGGATCGTTGCTACGATATAATTGTCCTGTGCGAAACGTGGCTCGATTATCGAGCGCTTTCCAGTCAAGTCTTCGGTCCTGACTACGAGGTCTTTCGTTGCGATCGGAATCCTAACAACAGCCGTAAATCTACTGGTGGGTGTCCTTGTAGCTGTCCGTAGCGGGTTGGAGGCAAAGGCCATCGAGAACGATTCATGGATCTATGTGGAGCACGTTTGGACAGCCATCAATCTGGGTGATCGCACACTATTTCTATGCGCTCTGTACATTCCACGTGATCGAGTCTGCGACAAAGAACTCATCGATACTCACTGTCGGTCAGTTTTCACAGTTGTCGAAAGTGCCACTCCAGTTGATGAGATATTCATTTTTGGTGACTTCAATCTGCCAGGCGTTTCGTGGAGTCTCATCTCATAGCGGATTCCTGTACCCAGATCCTGATAGCTCTACATATCACGCAGGTGCTATTAGCCTTCTCGACAACTACAGTTCAGCGACGCTTTCTCAAATTAACCATGTAGTTAACGAAAATGGTCGTAGTTTGGACCTCTGCTTCGTGAGCACACAGGACAGGGCTCCATCAATTTCCTCGGCTCCTTGTGCACTAACTAAGCTAGTTCCACATCACCCTCCTCTAATTGTCACTGTTGCGGACAAACTCGTGTGTGATTTCGACGACTATCCTGCTACGGTTTCTTATGACCACCGTAGCATCATAGATGTATTGTCTAGCATGGTATGGGAGAACTTCCTGATCCAGATGACGTTGAAGCTGCAGCGCAAACCTTTTCACATGTCTTGGCATATGTCATTGACAGACACGTCCCGAAAAGAACTCACCACAAAGTGTCTCACCCTCCCTGGCAGACGAGAGAGCTACGTAGGTTGAAGTCAATCAAGAGAGCAGCATTGAGAAGAAGATTTACGAAGTATCGCACGCTTCCTCTGAAACTACATTATGTGAGGCTGAATCACATGTACCAGCGAGTCAGTCGTGAATGCTTTTCAAGTTTCCAACGAGGCATCCAGCGCAAACTTAAGCTACACCCGAAATCCTTTTGGAACTACGTGAACGAGCAACGCAGGGAATCCGGCCTCCCATCGTCTATAGAATTCAACGGAGAAGTTGCTGCCACTGTTCAGGATATATGCCACCTGGGTTGTGTTATCATCCACCAGATGGGATAGTATTTTTGTTTTGGTTTTGCTCAAAGTTGATTTTGTGTACAATGATTCTTTGACAGTGTACAAAGAGTGTATCATTTTGTCATTTTTTTATGCATTTCAGTTTTGAGTAGAGTGAAAGAGATAGAACCAAAACATTCTAGTACATTTGGTGAAAATGCTAGTTCAATCCAGTAGTAGTGTTGCCATGCGGTACAATCAGTAGTTGTGGTGTTGCCATGTGGTACACTGAAAAATTGCAATAGCAGGTTAGTCACCAAAGTTTTCGAGCCGCTCCGTCTGTCACTTCGTTTGTGATACTACCATAGAGGTAACTCTAAGACCACTGGGTCCCGAAGAAAATCATTTTTATTTTTGGCTCACTCAGTACCAGAACAACGGTCCCAAGCAGTCCCAAGCTATTTCACTCACCCCTGCATGTTCTGCATGAATCCACACACCCCTGATGTTATCTGTCAAACTTTCATAGCGAATCAAAACAAACATAGTGTAGTAATAGAATTTCAACTAGAATAGGGTACGTTAATCGTTTGCTTGGGACCAATAGGCTACTAAAGTGGTGAGCCAATTTAAAATCGTTAGTTTCGTATTGATTGTTGATACTACTGTGCAGCGGGCCAAAAAACGAGTCGGGTTGTCAACGTTTAAGAAGGTGAAGGTGGTGAACAGATATTTCTAACAAAACACGTCGGCAAAGCAGTGGTCCCGAAAGCTGTATACGAATCTGCTCACAAAGTTCGACTGTGTCTTCATGAACGACGAAACTTACACACCAAAAAATTATGAATTTTAATGCCCGAATAGAAATTGTAATGTAGGAAACATCAGCAGACATCTTCAATACATTAAATTTTAATGTGTATTGCTGTACCCTTAATGTATTCAGACTTCAGTGTGACATCCAAGTACATAAAAATACATTAGCCTCAAACGTTACATCAGAATCAAACGTCTTGACGATGTAAAATTTGACATCAGAATACATCCAATGACAACAGAACCAAACGTTACATAAGAATCAAACTTCATCACGATGTAATTTGTTGCACGCATAAAACATCAGAATACATCCAATTACAACAGAACCAAACGTTACATAAGAATCAAACTTCATCACGATGTAATTTGTTGCACGCATAAAACATCAGAATACATCCAATTACAACAGAACCTAACGTTACATTAGAATCAAACTTCATCACGATGTAATTTGTTGCACGCATAAAACATCAGAATACATCCAATGACAACAGAACCTAACGTTACATTAGAATCAAACTTCATCACGATGTAATTTGTTGCACGCATAAAACATCAGAATACATCCAATTACAACAGAACCTAACGTTACATTAGAATCAAACTTCATCACGATGTAATTTGTTGCACGCATAAAACATCAGAATACATCCAATGACAACAGAACCTAACGTTACATTAGAATCAAACTTCATCACGATGTAATTTGTTGCACGCATAAAACATCAGAATACATCCAATGACAACAGAACCTAACGTTACATTAAGGCCTGTATAGAGATCCAAGCGAAGCGAAAATCTCATACAAAATACTACATTTTTCACCTGCGCGAAAAACGCAATTGGCAAATATTTCGCTTCGCTTTGAACTGTAAACAGATACGATCCAGCGAAATCTTATTTTGTGGATCGTATCTTTTTCGCTTACGTTCATTTTTTTTTCGCGCATGCAGCGCTAGCGAAAAGAGCAGCAGGTAAGCGAAAAGTTGACGTTTCGAGAAAGAGCGTATCTGTCAGATTTTCACTTCACCGGAGGTGTAAACTGACCGATTTCGTTTCACATGAACTGTAAACTGCGAAAAAAGGAAACTGGAAAATGTTCCACAAACATTTTTTCGCAACCTTTTTCGCTAGCGAAATTTCATGATTTTTCGCGTGCTTCAATTTTCGTTTCGCTTCGATCTGTATACTAGGCTTTAGAATCAAACTTCCTCACGATGTAAATTGTTGTCCTTCGGTCCCTCGTCGCATGCAAAGTTTGTTTTGTCCTGAGTCAGCACCAAGGTGACTTCATATAGGTGTTCTAATGTGTCAAATTTATGATTCAGCCATGTTGGATTTTTGTATGGGACAGCGACCGAGTTTGTTTACAATTTGCACTAAAACCGCACTTTTCCCCCCGCGACCTCCTCGCCTATATAGTGACAAAGCTGTATCACCATTTATATACCCACCATATGGTCAGCACTACACGGCGAATGAGAACACCCAAATTTGAATTTAGTTCACTCATAAATCGCAAAAAGTACAGGAACTCAGTTTTGAGTTAATTTACCTCTGTTTTTCCAGGTTTTCCAGGTTTTTCCAGTAAAATTTTTCCGAATATAAGAAAAGTAAAGATTGGATTCTGTGGATTTTCGTCAATCCTAATTTTCCGGAAGATTTTTGAAGTTTTCCACCGGAAAACATGAGGCAAATCTCGAGGCAAATTTACTCATCGCTGCGTTCCTGCATTTTTTTTGCAATTTTGAGTACACTGTATTCAAATTTGGGTTGATCACATTGGCCGTGTACAGTTTTTTTTTTCGCTGTGTCCGTCGCGAGTTTTGGTAGCGATTCGGTGTCCGGCGTTGCGGCAAATCCTTCGGTTTGTTTTTTCCGTCGATGTTGTTTTTCGTGCTGAGCACCAATGCTACCGACGTGCCAGGAAGGCAGCTCCCACACCTGGACCCCCGCCAGTTTGAAAGATTGGGAGTCCCGCGATCGCCCTTGGAAAAGGAAGGCTGTTTTTCAGGTAAGTAAAATTTAAAATTTTAAATTAATGTACTGTAATTATGTTTTTTTTTAGGAAAGTGCACCAGTGCGAAGCCGGATCCCGGTAGGGAGTCCGAAGCTGGATCCCGGCGGGGAATTCGAAGCCGGATCTCTTTGCAGGTTAGTGAATGTGTTTATTGTTTTTTTTTTATTTGATTGACAAATAAATAAATAAATAGGGGGAAGAGGGGCATAGTGAGCATCCCGCAGTTTCGCTTTGGATCTCCAGCTGCATGAAACAAATCAACTGGTAGTAGGTTCAATATCATTATGATATTGATCCTACCACCAACAATTTTTTTTTTTCGAACAGCCGGAAGTTCAAGCTGGATGCTCACTATGCCCCACCTGTTCACTATGCCCCTCTTACCCCTACTAAAAACTAAAATAAAGTGGAAAATGACGGGTTCCGTAGGCGGATCCCGATGACGGGTTCCGTAGACGGATCCCGATGACGGGTTCCGTAGACGGATCCCGATGACGGGTTCCATCGACAGATCCCGATGGGGAAACCGAATACGGGTCCCGATGGGGATTTCGTAGACGGATTCCGATGGGGAAACCGAATACGAATCCCGATGGGGAAACCGAATACGGATCCCGATGGGGAAACCGAATACGGATCCCGATGGGGAAACCGAGTACGGGTCCCAATGGGGAAACCGAATACGGATCCCGATGGGGAAACCGAATACGGATCCCGATGGGGAAACCGAGTACGGGTCCCAATGGCGAAACCGAATACGGATCCCGATGGGCAAACCGAATACGGATCCCGATGGGGATACCGAATACGGAGCCCGATGGGGAAACCGAATACGGATACCGATGGGGAAACCGAATACGCATCCCAATAGGGATTCCGTAGACGGATCCCGATGGGGAAACCGAATACGAATCCCGATGGGGAAACCGAATACGGACCCCGATGGGGAAACCGAATACGCATCCCGATGGGGATTCCGTAGACGGATCCCGATGGGGATTTCGTAGACGGATCCCGATGGGGAAACCGAATACGGATCCCGATGGGGAAACCGAATACACATCCCAATAGGGATTCCGTAGACGGATCCCAATGGGGAAACCGAATACGGATCCCGATGGGGAAACCGAATACGGATCCCGATGGGGAAACCGAGTACGGGTCCCAATGGGGAAACCGAATACGGATCCCGATGGGGAAACCGAATACGGATCCCGATGGGCAAACCGAATACGGATCCCGATGGGGAAACCGAGTACGGGTCCCAATGGCGAAACCGAATACGGATCCCGATGGGCAAACCGAATACGGATCCCGATGGGGATACCGAATACGGAGCCCGATGGGGAAACCGAATACGGATACCGATGGGGAAACCGAATACGCATCCCAATAGGGATTCCGTAGACGGATCCCGATGGGGAAACCGAATACGAATCCCGATGGGGAAACCGAATACGGATCCCGATGAGGAAACCGAATACGGATCCCGATGGGGAAACCGAATACGCATCCCAATAGGGATTCCGTAGACGGATCCCGATGGGGAAACCGAATACGAATCCCGATGGGGAAACCGAATACGGACCCCGATGGGGAAACCGAATACGCATCCCGATGGGGATTCCGTAGACGGATCCCGATGGGGATTTCGTAGACGGATCTCGATGGGGAAACCGAATACGGATCCCGATGGGCAAACCGAATACGGATCCCGATGGGGAAACCTAATACGCATCCCAATAGGGATTCCGTAGACGGATCCCGATGGGGAAACCGAATACGGATCCCGATGGGGAAACCGAATACGGATCCCGATGGGGATACCGAATACGGAGCCCGATGGGGAAACCGAATACGGATACCGATGGGGAAACCGAATACGGATCCCGATGGGGAAACCGAATACGGATCCCGATTGGGAAACCGAATACGCATCCCAATAGGGATTCCGTAGACGGATCCCGATGGGGAAACCGAATACGAATCCCGATGGGGAAACCGAATACGGATCCCGATGGGGAAACCGAATACGGATCCCGATGGGGAAACCGAATACGCATCCCAATAGGGATTCCGTAGACGGATCCCGATGGGGAAACCGAATACGAATCCAGATGGGGAAACCGAATACGGATCCCGATGGGGAAACCGAATACGGATCCCGATGGGGATACCGAATACGGAGCCCGATGGGGAAACCGAATACGGATACCGATGGGGAAACCGAATACGGATACCGATGGGGAAACCGAATACGAATCCCGATGGGGAAACCGAATACGGATCCCGATGGGGAAACCGAATACGGATCCCGATGGGGAAACCGAGTACGGGTCCCAATGGGGAAACCGAATACGGATCCCGATGGGGAAACCGAATACGGATCCCGATGGGGAAACTGAGTACGGGTCCCAATGGGCAAACCGAATACGGATCCCGATGGGGAAACCGAGTACGGGTCCCAATGGCGAAACCGAATACGGATCCCGATGGGCAAACCGAATACGGATCCCGATGGGGATACCGAATACGGAGCCCGATGGGGAAACCGAATACGGATACCGATGGGGAAACCGAATACGCATCCCAATAGGGATTCCGTAGACGGATCCCGATGGGGAAACCGAATACGAATCCCGATGGGGAAACCGAATACGGATCCCGATGAGGAAACCGAATACGGATCCCGATGGGGAAACCGAATACGCATTCCAATAGGGATTCCGTAGACGGATCCCGATGGGGAAACCGAATACGAATCCCGATGGGGAAACCGAATACGGACCCCGATGGGGAAACCGAATACGCATCCCGATGGGGATTCCGTAGACGGATCCCGATGGGGATTTCGTAGACGGATCCCGATGGGGAAACCGAATACGGATCCCGATGGGCAAACCGAATACGGATCCCGATGGGGAAACCTAATACGCATCCCAATAGGGATTCCGTAGACGGATCCCGATGGGGAAACCTAATACGGATCCCGATGGGGAAACCGAATACGGATCCCGATGGGGATACCGAATACGGAGCCCGATGGGGAAACCGAATACGGATACCGATGGGGAAACCGAATACGGATCCCGATGGGGAAACCGAATACGGATCCCGATTGGGAAACCGAATACGCATCCCGATGGGGATTCCGTAGACGGATCCCGATGGGGATTTCGTAGACGGATCCCGATGGGGAAACCGAATACGGATCCCGATGGGCAAACCGAATACGGATCCCGATGGGGAAACCTAATACGCATCCCAATAGGGATTCCGTAGACGGATCCCGATGGGGAAACCTAATACGGATCCCGATGGGGAAACCGAATACGGATCCCGATGGGGATACCGAATACGGAGCCCGATGGGGAAACCGAATACGGATCCCGATGGGGAAACCTAATACGCATCCCAATAGGGATTCCGTAGACGGATCCCGATGGGGAAACCGAATACGGATCCCGATGGGGAAACCGAATACGGGTCCCGATGGGGATACCGAATACGGAGCCCGATGGGGAAACCGAATACGGATACCGATGGGGAAACCGAATACGGATCCCGATGGGGAAACCGAATACGGATCCCGATTGGGAAACCGAATACGCATCCCAATAGGGATTCCGTAGACGGATCCCGATGGGGAAACCGAATACGAATCCCGATGGGGAAACCGAATACGGATCCCGATGGGGAAACGGAATACGGATCCCGATGGGGAAACCGAATACGCATCCCAATAGGGATTCCGTAGACGGATCCCGATGGGGAAACCGAATACGAATCCAGATGGGGAAACCGAATACGGACCCCGATGGGGAAACCGAATACGCATCCCGATGGGGATTCCGTAGACGGATCCCGATGGGGATTTCGTAGACGGATCCCGATGGGGAAACCGAATACGGATCCCGATGGGCAAACCGAATACGGATCCCGATGGGGAAACCTAATACGCATCCCAATAGGGATTCCGTAGACGGATCCCGATGGGGAAACCTAATACGGATCCCGATGGGGAAACCGAATACGGATCCCGATGGGGATACCGAATACGGAGCCCGATGGGGAAACCGAATACGGATACCGATGGGGAAACCGAATACGGATCCCGATGGGGAAACCGAATACGGATCCCGATGGGGAAACCGAATACGAATCCCGATGGGGAAACCGAATACGGATCCCGATGGGGAAACCGAATACGGATCCCGATGGGGAAACCGAATACGCATCCCAATAGGGATTCCGTAGACGGATCCCGATGGGGAAACCGAATACGAATCCCGATGGGGAAACCGAATACGGATCCCGATGGGGAAACCGAATACGGATCCCGATGGGGAAACCGAATACGCATCCCAATAGGGATTCCGTAGACGGATCCCGATGGGGAAACCGAATACGAATCCCGATGGGGAAACCGAATACGGATCCCGATGGAGAAACCGAATACGGATCCCGATGGGGAAACCGAGTACGGGTCCCAATGGGGAAACCGAATACGGATCCCGATGGGGAAACCGAATACGGATCCCGATATTAAATATTAATTTCTTTAAATTAAATCAAGAACTTTATTATTCTCTTCCGCAATCGTGGGGATGGGAGTGATAGGGCTGCAGATAGCAGTGGTGGGGGACTTGGTGACTAATCCGATGAAACTGTTACTTCTTGATGCTAATCTTTTTCGTATTTCTTTCATTCTCTTTTCGCACTTTGCATATGACACCATCTATGTACATTGATATCTACATATCTACATTGATCCTACATTGATTCAATGATGTGTGGAGAGCTCATTCCGAATGATCAGTGGACCAGCCTCATCCCAGATGACCATGGCAATGCAAGAAAATTAGTTTTCATTGAAGGAAGTATCACAACACAGGTAACTGCTATTAAATATGTTTGCAGACAATGACAGATGGTGAACATGACGATCCAGTTATGCTGTTATATAGTACTATACGTACATTTAAAATTAACCATCAATCGCAGAAACTATACGAATTATCGCGTATCTCTGTTGTTCATTACATACCAAGTGAAAACCTAATCATATATTGTCGTGGAATGTTGGCAAACGTATAAGATACTTACTTTACTTTTGCTGGTCCGACGTCCCTCAAGATTTGACCTGTATAACAAAGTTGCGCCAACTAACTCGGTCCTTGACTGCTTGTCTCCAATTTCTCGAGCATCCCACACTTCCTACATCTTGCTCCACTTGGTCTAACCACCTAGCACGCTGTACTTTTCTTTGTCTTGTACCGGCCGGATTTGAGGAAAACACCATTTTTGCGGGATTGTTGTCCGGCATTCCTAAGCACGCGTCGTTCGAAAACTCCCAGTGTTCCTCGAGCATTGTACATTGTCATATTTTTCATGCACAATAATTTTGTTTATTATATATTTGCAGTTCGTCAATTAGGTAGAAGACTGGTAGCCCAAAACTTTCCGCATTTGTGGATCATCCCGATCCACGTCCAAAGTGTCATGCATTATTGACAAATTGGCACAGCGGGTCGATTTAAAGGGAGATCTGGAGGCGCAGCGATCTTATTGCCATGATTGTCTGGTAGTTCACTCAAAAATGCTATAACAATCGCCAAGCTTGCTGTAATGTCACCAAGTGCCTCGTCACCCACGAATAGGCGCCTATGTCAGTGGTCTAACAACTCTTAGCGCGCTAATGGCATAGTTCCCCTGCCGCATAGAGAGTTGCCACAATGATATTAGGTTAGCTAACGTCAGTTAACTGACTGGTGGGAAACGGGAGCTTAAGCAATGGCTATTCTGTATGCATTTAAGAGATAGTCTACCAGAATGGATGTTTTTTTGTACTATTTTATGTTTTCTGATGGTTTCGGTTATGCAAAACATGAGAATTAACTTTTCCAATGCTTTCAATTGTACAAAGCATTAGAGCTAGAAACATGATCTTGTAAACACTACACACCTTAACTGGTAGTTTGCTAAAAAAATGCTACAACAATCGTCAAGCTCGCTGTAATGTCACCAAGTGCCTCGTCACCTACAAATTGGCGCCTATGTCAGTGGTCTAATAACTCTTAGCGCGCTAATGGCATAGTTCCCCTGCCGCATAGAGAGTTGCCGCAATGATATTTGGTTAGCTAAGGTCAGTTATCTGACTGGTGGGAAACGGGAGCTTCAGCATTGACTATTATGTACGCATTTTTATGATGTTATCTAACAACAATGGTGTGTAGTGTTTACACGATCATGTTTCTAATTCTAATGTGTTGTAAATATAATTGAAAGCATTTGAAAAGTAAGATTCTAGTGTTTTGTATATCTAAAAACATTAGTAAACATCTACATTTGAAAACATTCAAACAACGTTTACTTTAAACGTTTTGTACATCTGAAAACATCAGAGAACAACAAACACGAAGTACAATTGAAAACATCCGAACAACGTTTAGTTCTAACATTGTGTACATCCGAAAACATCCAAAAAATGTTTGGTTCTAGCATCGGGAAACATCTACGTTAGAAAACATCAGAATACATTTACATATAAAAACATCCGAACAACGTTTAGTTCTAACGTTTTTTACATCCGAAAACAACCGAAAAACGTTTGATTCTAACATCAGGAAACCTCTACATTAGAAAACATCAGAAAACGTTTACATATAAAAACATCCGAAAAACGTTTAGTTCTAACGTTTTTTACATCTGAAAACATCCAAAAACGTTTGTTTCTAACATCAGGAAACATCTACATTAGCAAACATCAGAAAACGTTTACATTTAAAAACATCCGAACAACGTTTAGTTCTAACGTTTTGTACATCTGAAAACATCCTTAAAACGTTTGGTTCTAATGTCAATAGATTAAAATTTTTGACGTCAGACCGACATTAGAATGGCAAAATTTTGTTCCAAAATTTCTGATGTATACACCATGTTACGTTGCTTAAATACAACTAAATCATAATGTTTCCTAATGTTTGACATCAGGCATACATTTGATTTCGATGCTGATGTAGACATCAAAATCAAACGTTGGGCTAATGTAAATTTCTATTCGGGTGGTGATGTAAATATCCATGCATGCTAAAATTGAAGCATGTAAACTTCCTTTTCACGTAAACTACCAACTTGCAAGAAATATTGCTTACAAAGATGGATGGTTGCATACAATATTTAGAATATTTCATTTATGACTCATAAATTTACACGATCTGTAATGTGAATTTGTATGATATGTGACGCTCCATTTATGTGCATTATAGTGACAGACATTTATGTCGTGACCTGACCGAGGTTTCAAGCCTCGGCCATTTGTCTCAACAAAGACTAGCACAATGTACAACCGTGCGCTACAAAATTAGTTAAAAGCCTGGTTTCACCATGCAGTCATGCACAAAGGCGAAACTCATGCTTCGGGTAGTTTCCTCATCGCTTGTATATGTATGTGTGCGTTTCGTTGATCAAATTCTCAAAAATCAAAAATTGATCAAATAATCGCAACACGCTGTCTTCAGTATACTCAAGTCGTTTGTATTATAAGACTACACGCTGAATCAAGTTTACTCAAGGTATAGCTATCGTTATTCACTATGATTATTATTCAGTACCAACTCTATCTACCACATTCTTTCCCTTCTCTATTCTTACGAGTACAGATACAATTCAACAACACAAGCACATTAACGCAATTATCAACAAAATACATCAACGAACATTCATTAGCTTAATAGTTTTCAAACACATGTTTCGAATATTGTTAAAAAGTTCACTTCACCATCAACTTCAACTTTATAGCACTATTGCCAACAACTTCAATATTTCCTTCAAAATTCAACTGCAATCCAACCATCAACTTCACTTTTCCATAAACTTTGGCATCACCATCATCTTCAACAATGCCATAAATTTCAATAATTTTATCAACATCAACATTCAACATCTTAAATACTGCCATAAACTCAATCATTACCATCAGCTTCACAACCGTATCAACTTCAATTTAGCCATACATTTTGTCATTATCGTCAACTTCATCACCTCCGGGCACGTAAGTTGCTCCTTCATTCGTCATAGATTTTTTTGTTTTACTATTGGATCCAAGATTAAACCTACTTCACAAGTATCATCTTCGACATTGATCTCACCTTACGTATTGAACTCAACCTCAACTTCGTAATAAACTTTAACATTACCATTAATATCAGTTTGGATATCATCTTTAACTGTAACATGTAACTGTAACTGTAACATAATCAGCACCGTAAGCATCGATATTGAAATCTATCAATAAGATTATGATAATGATAAATATTTCTATATAACCATGAACTTTCAAAGTATCATTTTAAATATTATCAACAATTTCTTCATTTTTGTCATCCTTTACATACTTAAATCAATCCAACAACTTAAATAACTTCATTGACTTGATCATCTATACTAATCTCAATATCAATCTGCAATCAAATCAATGAAGAACTTTGAGTGGTTTGGTTTATTTCCTTTAAATTCCGTTATAATTCAAATCAAATCAACTTCAATAATATGATCAACTTCAGCACTGGTCAGTTCCAACATTGGCATCAACTTAAATTTCAAAATATGCAAATCCATCCACTAAATTCGCAATCTTTTTCAGCATTAGCGAGCATATGCATCAACTTCTAGGTACACTGCCATTAACTTTAACACCTTCTCAAAATTTAACATTTTTATAGCTCAATCCAAGATATTATCCTCGATATTATCATTAATCAACATCACCATCAACTTCTATAACGTAATCAAATAGACTATTTTCATTAACTCCAACATCATTACTCACTTCAATACCACCATCAAATCCAGCATTTCCATCAATTTCAAAATCACTATCATCGATTTTGCCTTCGTAAATTTTGCCATCCCCACATTGCATGTTCAATATTACTATGATCAATATTGCGTTCAAGATATGAACCGGCCTACGGCTGAAAACCTCTTTAATAATGACAACCAAATCAACATAACAATCATCTTATACCGTCATCAACATTCGGTTTTATTTACCAGCCAATCCTGTCATTGCTTCTTTCTTCTTTTTTTTCTACCGGCCTACTCTAATGCCCTTCCGTCAGGGAGCCTACCGGAGACTATCTTCACCGATCTCTCATCGGGAGATTCTTTTCATTTTCTTTTATTTATATTTTGTCTACCACCCTACACTCAAAGATAAATTAAATCAAAAAAGCTTAAAAAGTATGCAGATTCCCGCTTCACCTTATTGAGTCTGAGCCATGATTACTTCGGAAGTAGTCATGCATGATTAAATTCGAAATAATCTTTCCATTATTAAATATTACTCTTTTCCAATACTGATATATAATCAAAACAGATTAAAATTCAATCAAAAATTATTAAAATAGAATAAAAAATTATTAAAATTTATTCAAAAAAGATTATCTTCAATCTAATCAACCATGATTAAGCTGGGATTAATAGCAAATGCTTAGTTTTTAGAAAGAGAGTATTCATTTTTAATCCTTCGAAATGATTAAACTGAGTTTAATGTCAAATTGATTAAATTTCAGGCAAAGTGGGAATAGTTTAATTTATCAGTGGTGAGCGCTCACGAATCGTAAAATCGCTGATTGCGACGCTCTGAAAGCGGAATTCACAGGTTTTATGAGTCAAACACATTCGTTTCAACCTCTTCTAGTAACTTACAAGTTTATTATATCATTACAACATCTAATGATTGCATAATTTCGAAAAACATTTTTTTATAGGAAGTGACCTCGCAACCAGGGTTACTTCCACTCACTTGCTATAAAAAAATGTTTTTTGGTGTTTTGAAATCATGAGATGGTATAATGATAATTAGTACTTGTAAGCTACACGAAGAGCAGGGCTGGTAGTGAGTATGTGATTCAATAGTAGAGACTTTAGTGACTAAAATAACGAAAATAGTGACTAAATAGTGACTTTTAAACAATAAAAAAGTGACCAATAGTGACATTGATTGATCAGAAAGACATGGTTTCAATCTCCCGTTGATTGCGAATGCCACTTCGAGAAATTTTATAAACTCACAAAACAATCATGCGCATTTTTCATGTTTCTAAAAAATAAAACAAACGGTTTAGGGATCCAACAAACTATTTACTAAGTTGATATTACATACAAATCACACATAGATGATAAGATCGCAAAATTGAGGAATAGAGAAAAATGTTCAAATTCAAAGATTTAGCCAAATTTTGACAATTTTAGGACAGTCAATTTTAAATATCTAGGATGAAGCGATGCGATTAGCGATTAGTATTTTAATAAAAAAAATAGATCTCCTCTTTGTAGCCGCACTGGTTGCCTCCATTCATTCCAAGAAGAGAATCTTCTGTAACACATAGAAACAAATTCATAACTGTGGGACCTAGACTTGGGCCTAGACAACTTTTCTAGATCGCAGTTTAAAAAACATCTCATTATTATGGAACGAAGAAAATTATACCAGATGGAAAGATCACGGACATAAAACAAAATTTGAATGTGTCGCGATCTAATCTAATCTAATCTAATACAAACGCAGCCAGTTCGAGAAAGCATCCTGGAAAATGATTAGATTAGATGAGGTCTAATCATTTTTCTTGTCTAATTGATGTTTACAGCATATCTGAGATATGATATAAACATCAATACGGCCAGGCCTACTGCGTTGTATTTGCCGCAAAGATGATTCTTGGAAATGAATGGGAACATTTCTTGAATCTACAGAGGTTGAAGGATGCGTGGACATACCGTACCAAACGCTCCGAGTTACTATGTGTAGTTGTGTGTATGTGTAAATGTTTGTGCAATATTGAAGAATCATAAAATAATGAACAAAATTTGAATGTGTCTCGATCGTGACAAATTAGGGATTTAGGGATGCATTTTAGAGTTTTGGACCCTTTTTTTTGTATTGCTGGGCTTAAAAATTCAAGATCTCTAAGACAACCAAATTGAGAAAATGGTAAGGCCTGAAATAATTTTCTATATTTTGTACATATAGAATGTAAGTTAACAGTCCTTGAACAATTGAAAGGCTTCTGAAACATAGAAAATATGTTATGATCATGGACATATTTCGTTTTTCTAAAACATGGACCTGGAAATTTGTTTTCGTAACACCGGATTATTAGTACGAAAAAATGCAATACAATTTAATGGACTTAAAAAGGAACTCCTAATTCTGTGACATGATTTTTTCTCGGTGTTTGTACAAATGCTAAAGCTACCGGGTGTCAGACATTATTCAAATTTCTGACCTTTGAAAAAATGTCGAGAGCTTGAACACTTTTCTAGACTATTTTTTGACATTTTAGGCTTGGAACACTTGCAAGATCTTGAAGGAAAATAGCCAGGCTATTGGGTCTAGAAATTTTTTTCGAAACCTCTGACATTTTGTGATAAGTCTATAACCAATTCGAGATAAAAAAAATCAAAATATTAGTGATTTCGTCAACATCAATTTAACAGTTAACATTTCCGTCTGTTCGCAACTTTTCTTGTCCGTCATAATTTACACTAATTTTTAATAAATTTTTCTAACACACATTTGTTAACAAATGAATCTGTGATTTGATGTGAGTTTTAAAGTATTCTTTTTTTACTCTCAACATTGGTCGTAAAAAGTGACTTTAGTGACTAAATTTTAAGGAATAGTGACTTTAGTGACCTTTTAATGAAAAAAGTGACTTTTTAGTGATTGGCTTTAAAATAGTGACCAAGTCACTAAAAAGTGACCTGCTACCAGCCCTGGAAGAGGTCGTGAAGTATGTGTTTGACACATAAAATCTGTCAATATTGCTTTCAGAGGGTCACAATCAGTGATTTTACGACTCGTGAGCGCTCACTCTGAGTGAACGCTCACGAATCATAAGATCGCTGATTGTGACGCTCTGAAAGCGAAATTGACAGGTTTTATGAGTCAAACACATACTTTTCACCTTATTCTTGTTACTTACAAGCAGTGCTGCAAAATCTCGACAGAACACGGTGATATTGACAATTCTGCTTTGGTCACTCATTGGAGCCAGCAGTCATAGTCAAGGCAAACCATGTCAATTGTCAATGACAATGCTGTCAGTGACGAACATATGCAGATTTATTTATTAGCTAAATTTGTAACAAAATTAAATGACTTGAGCAAAACAATTACATGGATCCATTTTAGTGAATAAGTATCTACATCCTGAGCTACTTGGATAACAATAATGTGACACAGAATGTACTAAATTACACTTTTTGTTACCAGGTGAATCTTTGTCATTGACGAAAAAATGAATGAGATTTTGACGAAGGTTTTTTTTAGGATCAAGTCTGTCAGTGACTATGTGACGAACAATTTAGTCAATATCGCGCGAAAGTCTGTCAGTGACAATGACAAATCTCAGCACTGCTTACAAGTACAACACATCATTATATCATCTAATGATTGCATAATTCCGAAAAATATTTTTTATAGCAAGTGAGTGGAAGCAACCCTGCTCGCAACCTTTTCGTTTGATGTTTGTAACCAGCACTTTTATTGTTACAGGGTTGTTACGAGATTTTTGAAATTGAATCCGCACCAAATCCGCGCGGGCTTTAAATAAAAATCGAGCCAAATCCGCGCGGACTTTATATCAAAATCGCGTAAGTCGACCGAAATTTGGCTTGCGCCCAGGTTCAGACGAAAACAAGAAATGACCTAACATATAGGATTGCAGGAGGACAACAAATAAAGTAAAGGAGACTTCTGTCAGCGATAAAGGTTAATTTTTTGTCAATGATATAAAAAAGCACTTATTTTATTGAATGTATGCATCAAAACACTAATAATCTTCATCAGCATTCATTTTAGCCAATTTTTCCTCCTGCTCAATATTATCTTTTGCTTCAAAAGAACTTTTAGGAATGAAGTTTCTGGATTATTGGATGTCGCGAACTTCTCATTCAAAATTACGTCCATATTTATCAAAAAATGCATTCCACTCAAAATGTTTTTACGGTTATTGAAATGCTGTTCACTAAGCCTAGTTCGGTTCTCTGGCATCAAATGCTTGGATAGTGAAAACTTCCTTTCTACTTCTGCATTGGAATGCGATCAGCATGTTACAATGTTAAACAATGTGCTGAGTTCTGGGAAACTTCCATCTCGAAATAAAGGATCCAGAATTTCCAAATCACAATCTGAATCAAACGTTTGACCTACCAATGTAACACTTGCAAGTCCGAGTTATTCGTGTATTTTAGATTTGTCTAATTTGAAATCAATTATTTTTAACTAAACGGACGATTTCCTTGATGGAGTCATTGATGATCCTGCGAACCTTGAAGTTACTGACAAATATAACAAATTCATTGGGAACATCTTGGGCAAACAAATAGGACACAAAAGATTTCGTGTGTTCTTTGACATTCTTATTGCA
Organism: Ochlerotatus camptorhynchus; assembly: GCF_037179485.1. Classification (NCBI taxonomy): domain Eukaryota; kingdom Metazoa; phylum Arthropoda; class Insecta; order Diptera; family Culicidae; genus Ochlerotatus; species Ochlerotatus camptorhynchus. Next base: position 190,580 of record NW_027040859.1, on the reverse strand, counting down.
TTGAGATGATTTGAATTGATGTTCAGCAGCATCAAGTTTGGATTTGAAAACAATAACTTCTGAATCCTTAAGAAAATTGTCTTCTTTTAGTTTTTGTTCCTGATAGCTTCTGTTATTTTTCCTTGACATCATAGTGACCAAAAATGAATGAATCCTATCATATATGTCGAAAAGAATAAACTCATTCGTCTCAAGAAACTTCAGCAAATTTTCCGTCTCTTCTGCTGATTCTATCACAAAAAAAACCTGCTCTTTGATATCCGGTAGCAGCAAGATCAACTTGATGTACTAAGTTACCAACTCAACATCAGTCAGAGCTTAAAAAGCAAGCTGCTTTGTCGCTTTTGAAGTGGTGGAACTATTTAACCGACCTGAGAATAAATTACCCTGGCAATGAAAATAAAAGGCTCATGGTAGTTTACTCATTCTTGGAATATGTTTTATGTTTAACTAATTGTTGGTATATTAGTATGTTAATCAAATACTTATAAATAAAAAAATAACACAAAATTCAAACTTTATTGAACAAATCCGCGCCAGAACAAATCTGATAAGCAAATCCGCGAAATCCGCGTTATCGTAACAACCCTGTTGTTATCCAATAGAAAGTGTTAGAACTATCTTGCGTTTTGGACTGTCCTCTGTGATTGTCATAAATTTTAAATTAAAACTATTGCTAGTTTCGAGTGCTTTTATTTTAAATGCTTTTCATCATATGTTTTGTTGTTCATGTTAAATCTTCTAGATATTAATTTTCATACTTTTCTGGTTTAATTGTTTGGTAACGCCGACGAGTGCGGTTCTGCCTTACTTCAGGGTAATGTAATGCCATTTGTCAACTGTAAAGAAGCGAGAGTGAAGTTATTCAGATTGAAAAATAGTGTACATTCAATGCAATTAAACTAATGCAAGGGACTGTTGTTCGGATAATCCATGCAATTCAAAACGAACAAATTCATAAAAGCATTCAGGTCGTTGATTTACTTGCACTACTAAATTAAACCGAGCTATTAAAATTAACAGATAATCAACCTTTTCTAGACCATATCCACCGAAAAGTCACGATGAAATAAATATTACATAATTCTACGGTAAGCAGCGTGGAGACGTCAATTGCGGTTCGTTTGTTCCAACGTACATTAGTGGGAATGCGTGGTCTCGTCGGGGAGATGATAACGCAGAACTACAACTTTGAATAGGAATTCTCTTCGCGGAAGTGCCACTTGTAAACTACAACAGTTGCGGGAAATGGAAGGGAAAACAAAATCATTGAATGGCGGAAGGTGAAGCAGTAGAAGCGAGCAAAACATAATAGGAACTGGAAACCATAACCGTGTACAAAAAATAACGAATGGTACTTACTGACATCGCTGTGGGGCTCGGACTTTCCTTCATTGGAACTCTTAGTCAACAGCTCTTCGGCAGCATCAGCGGCCACCAGATAGGGAGATCCCTCAACCATCGTGTTCAAACTGTTGTAAGAAGCATTAACATTATTAATACTATTAAAATAAGCCGAAATAGAACGTACCAAGAGATGCCACTAACTTCCACTGTCTTATTGATCAATGTTTCCCAGAATTTGTGGGTTTCCTCAACTACCTTGGTCGCAAAAGCAGCATCCTTAGCCTCTCCGTTGAATGCAAACTGGTTCTCCGGTTTGCCGTCCGGAATCTTGTAAATCTTGAACCATTCAACCGTGGCTTTGAGCAATCCCGGAAACACCTTATCCACATCATTGATGTCGTTCAGCTGATCAGCGACCGGATCGTTCACATCGATTGAGATAATCTTCCAGTCGGTTTCACCCTCGTCAATCAAGGCGACCGTTCCGAGGATCTTAACCTGGACAACCTCACCGCGCTTGGCCACACGAGAGCCGATTTCCAACACATCGATTGGATCGTTGTCACCCTTGCAACCGGTGTTCGGGTCCAGATGGTCCGGATTTTCCCACGTTTGCGGTAGTGCTCCGTAGTTCCAGATGTATCCGTGGTGAGGGAAGCAGTTGGCCACGAACCGTAACTTGCCTTTCTTGACGTCCTGCTTGATGGGGTTCAGAGGATCGGCCAGAGAGATTTCCATCTTGGCGTTGGTCCAGCGAGGTACCTCTACAACCATGTTGAACACCGTTTTGGCATCGTTGGCGTACAGCGGAATGTCATGCATAGGCGAGATCGATTGGGCGTCCTCGGTTTCTGAAAGAAAAAGTGTGGGTGGTTGAGATCTGGGTACTGCGGAGTCGATCGACTTCGTTTTGCAAGCCAATGGAAAACTGCTTGATTTTTGTCATGTTTAAAACTTGTTGGCAGTGTTGTCACAGACTATAAAAATGGTTAAAGTGACTACAAACAACTCTCCATATCTCGATGTGCTGTAGGTATCTCAATTTATTTAAACGGACTTAACTTTTAACTCTTAGTAAAGTCATTCATCTCCACTTCAACATATTTCGATCTCTCCCGCAGGATTACAATTAAATCTGAGAATAACTCCAGGACAATTTGCTGGAGTTCTTTCAACTTCTTTAAAATTTATGTGACTTCTCTAATGTAAACGGAACTGCTCTGAGGTTCTCTATTCTTTTCTGAATTTCTCAAAACTTATCTAAAGTTTTGTTTTCAGTTCTCATGAAGCTTGTTGTACGGCGCTGAATTTGAATGAACCGTCCCCAAAAATGTTTAAGCTTCCGTGAACTTCTGCGAAGACCTCAACTAACTTTTTAACGTCTCTGAAGTTATCAGAAAATCTGGTAACTGCTTTAAATTTCTCACTAATTTTCTATAACTACTGGAACTGACTTCCCCCTGAAATTCTTCAAGTTTTCGGAGCTTACTAAACTTCTTTGAAATGCTCCCGCATTTTGATAATGTTCATAAAAATTCCTGAAGTTCGCGGATCTCCTTTCAGGTTCTATAGATAACTATGAAGTTCTCGAAATGTTGCTGAAGATCACTGTCCTTCTGTGAAGTTTTCAAAGTTTTTCTAATATAGTTCTAATAACATGCTCCATTCTAATATAGTTCTAATTGTAATATATAGTATAGTATAGTTAATAATATAGTTCTAATAACTTCTTTAAGGTTTCTACAACTTCCTTGAAATTATTTGAACTGCCCTTTGATTCTTTGATCTGTCTTGATGTTCTCGAAGCTTCCCTAAAGCTCTCAATTCTGTTGAAGATATCGGTTCTGCTAGGAAATAAATAGAATTCCCGTAAACACCTTTAAATTTCCCTGAAATTCTCTCGACTTCTGTGAAGTTCCTGCAATATTGCTGAAGTTTTCATAATTTCTCTGAAGGTCTCTGTACTTCCCTGAAATCTTCCGAACATATTAAGGGTTTTCGATTTTTTTTTTCAGCAGATCATGGATTTTCTTTTTCTTTAAACTGCTTCTAAAGTCTGAACTAACGTTGCGGGAACTGCTCTTAAGATCTGAAATTCTCCAAAGATCTCTAGATCTAACTTTTTTGAAGTGCTTAGAACTTCTTAAAAATTTGCACAATACCCCTCAAGTTTTCTATAAGTCTCAAGTTTGCCCGACACTCGAAAGTGGTCGACGCGAGAGTTGTTGTTATTCACATCGTCGTGATTTTGCGCTGCTAAATTTGTCGTTTTTTTTCCGTTCGGTATACTTGCAATATTGTACTGGTTGTTAGTGGAAAGTGCAGTTCGTTGCGATAATCGTCTAATTAGAGCATATTTTGTGCTGTGAAAACAGTGAAAAAGTTATCCAATCGGACATATTGTAGCGTATACTGTTGTGTTATTGTCGACTAGCATCAGACTAGCATTGGGCGATCTTGAGAATCCAATTAACCACATCATTCGAGCATTTAAAATGACGTTTACTGCCACTCGAACTTTGAAATAAAACATTATTTTAAGATTTTTTCTTCTAGAACCTCGAGAAAAGTAGCCAACATTTGTGCGTTTCATAAAAAAAATTGAAATTAGTTGGTCCAGTTTTGTGAAATCGCTGGTAGAAAGTCACGGCAAAACTGCTTGACAAAGTGATCAATTATTCCTCTTTGCGTATTAGAGCATCTCCACCACTGTTTCTAAATCACTTTTGGAAACTGAGTCAGCATGGCTTCCGCCTGTGACCAATGCGCTAAACCAGTTGAAGGCGATGCATAATCCGTCTCCTGCATGGCTTTTTGCGACAGGATGATTCACCTAAAGTGCAGCGGCACAAAGCTGAATAAGGCTTTTCTGAACATTGTCCACACTAGCCCGAACCTGTTTTGGATGCGTAACGAGTGCGCGAAGCTGATGAAATGTGCTTGGTTCAAAACTGCCGTCTTGTCGTTTGGCAGTGTGATTAATTCTATCACCGAGAGACAGGAAATTGCACACGCTGAGCTTAGGAAGGAAATAGCTAAGCAAGAACTGCAGATCGCTCAGCTATCGAAACAGATCGCATTGACAACTCCGACAAATTCTGATTTCATGCGTCAACCGCCATTAAAACGGCGCCGCGATGAAGGCTCGCTCACTAGCAAACCACTTGTTGGTGGTTCTAAAGCAGTAGCAGGCGACAATGCCTTTACCGAGGTCCTTACTGTCCCTAAACCCACCGAGCTGTTTTGGCTGTACCTTTTTCCGTATTCATCCTAGCGTGAAATCGGAATCAATCGAGAAGCTGGTCAAAGGTTGTGTACAGTGCGAAGATCCGATTAAGGTTGTGCCGTTAGTCAAAAAAGGATCCGACATCAGCCGTATGAGCTTCATCTCGTACAAAGTCGGAATGGATCCCAAACTACGCGAAGCTGCTCTTAGATCGGATACATGGCCGAAAGGAATTTTGTTCCGTGAATTTTAAGACGGTTCAAAAAACATGTGGTTGCCTCGTTTGAACACGCCTACCATCACGATCTCTCCTATTCCAGGACCTTCCAAATTCTCAACTCCCATTTCCGGACTAGACCCAGTCTGCTGATTCAGAATTGGATTTTGCGTTGTGAATTGTGAACAGAACGCACTGCCTGTCGCATTATGGGAGACTTCGAACCACTCGATCCAGTCGCGCTAGCTGTTTCCCGCCATCAAAGTCGTTCTATTTCCTGCCATCAGAGTCGTTCTGGCCCTGCGGTCGAGTTCGGTGGTGGGGTTTCCCAAACATCGTCTTCAGGCAAGTATGCATACATTAGTTACAGTCATTTGCCTGATCAGTTTCCGTGTTCTAGTGCAACGCTTCAAGCACCTGCCGGCTGTTTCCAGTTGAGAAGCACTTCTGATACTGCTCATTCACAACATCCGCTTTACTGTTCGAACAATCCTAATTCATCTCCGGGACGCACAATAGACCGCTCTTTGGAAGCTCCTGGTTACTCCAGCCCAGTCGTGCCGATTCCCGCCAGCGTTCAGCATAGTCGTCCTGGACCTGTGGCTGGATATGAATCAGGAGTCTTCCACCTTGCCTCTATAAGCAAGTACAATCAATATATTGACTATTCACTGCCTGATGCCGATCAAATTTTCAGCAATTCTGACTATGTTAGTCATTGTGATGATGCCTCTGTAATTCCCAATCCTGGAAACCCGGAACGCGCCGTAGAAAGCCCCAACGGAAGCCCCCAATCCCTCCGTGTCAGTCCTGCCATCAGCAGCCTTCGTTCATCATAGTCGTTGCGGACCTGCTGTCGGATGTGGAGAGGGGGTCTCCAACCCACTCACTATGGCGAGTATCCAATGAGACTTGATGATGGTCAGTTATTGCCTGATGTATCTGTGATTTCTAGGGAGAGCAGTCGTTCGATTCCTTGCCGCAAGCAGGACGTCGTGATCTTCTACCAAAACGCCGGTGGATGAATTCTGATGTTGAAGAATACCGCCTAGCTGTATCGGATCGTTGCTACGATATTATTGTCCAAGTCTTCGGTCCTGACTACGAGGTCTTTCGTTGCGATCGGAATCCTAACAACAGCCGTAAATCTACTGGTGGGTGTCCTTGTAGCTGTCCGTAGCGGGTTGGAGGCAAAGGCCATCGAGAACGATTCATGGAACTATGTGGAGCACGTTTGGACAGCCATCAATCTGGGTGATCACACACTATTTCTATGCGCTCTGTACATTCCACCTGATCGAGTCCGCGACAAAGAACTCATCGATACTCACTGTCGGTCAGTTTTCACAGTTGTCGAAAGTGCCACTCCAGTTGATGAGATATTCATTTTTGGTGACTTCAATCTGCCAGGCGTTTCGTGGAGTCCATCTCATAGCGGATTCCTGTACCCAGATCCTGATAGCTCTACATTTCACGCAGGAGCTATTAGCCTTCTAGACAACTACAGCGCAGCGACGCTTTCTCAAATTAACCATGTAGTTAACGAAAAAGGTCGTAGTTTGGACCTCTGCTTCGTGAGCACACAGGACAGGGCTCCACCAATTTCCTCGGCTCCTTGTGCACTAACTAAGCTAGTTCCACATCACCCTCCTCTAATTGTCACTGTTGAGGACAAACTCGTGCGTGATTTCGACGACTATCCTGCTACGGTTTCTTATGACCACCGTAGCATCATAGATGTATTGTCTAGCATGGTATGGGAGAACTTCCTGATCCAGATGACGTTGAAGCTGCAGCGCAAACCTTTTCACATGTCTTGGCATATGTCATTGACAGACACGTCCCGAAAAGAACTCACCACAAAGTGTCTCACCCTCCCTGGCAGACGAGAGAGCTACGTAGGTTGAAGTCAATCAAGAGAGCAGCATTGAGAAGAAGATTTACGAAGTATCGCACGCTTCCTCTGAAACTACATTATGTGAGGCTGAATCACATGTACCAGCGAGTCAGCCGTGAATGCTTTTCAAGTTTCCAACGAGGCATCCAGCGCAAACTTAAGCTACACCCGAAATCCTTTTGGAACTACGTGAACGAGCAACGCAGGGAATCCGGCCTCCCATCGTCTATGTAATTCAACGGAGAAGTTGCTGCCACTGTTCAGGATATATGCCACCTTTCTCCGAAAAGTTTGCCAGTGTATTCACTAATGAGATACTAACTGACGACCATATTAACCTGGCTGCCAGGAACGTTCCAGTAAACGATCAAACGCTGGGTGCAATTGATGTTAATGCAGAAATGATTTCTAAGGCCGTGACTCTCATCCTTCAATCCTGGACCTGATGGAGTTCCATCTGTATTTTTGAAGAGACATATTGCTAGCTTGTTAATTCCGCTTCTTCGCCTGTTCCGAATGTCTCTCTCAATGTTTCCCGTCCCCAAAAAAGGAAGGAAACGAGCTGTGGATAACTATCGAGGAATTACATCGTTAAGTGCCGTTTCGAAGCTTTTCGAGCTAGTGATTATGGAACCGTTGCTGTCCCATTGCAAGCAGTATTTGAGTGCTGATCAACATGGGTTTACTGTCGGCCGTTCTACAACCACCAATCTGCTGTGTCTCCAGTGTTTGGAAAATCATTCTCGAATCTCATTCATTGAGCCTCCTTGCGAGAGCAAACTCGCGAGCAAATGCGGCAAACAAAATTCACGCTTGAGATTCTCATGAATATTCACTCACTCACACTCACAACGCCGAAAAATAATTCTAGCTTTAAACTCATAAACTCCTCTCAAAAGCCAATTGATAGCATGCTTATGCATGTTGTATTAGTATTCCAACCCATGATGCACAAACAATAGTATACAGAAATAAATTTTTGAACCTGAAAACTCATCGCTGATTTTTGCGACGTTGAATTTTGGAAGGCAAAACTCATAGGCGCATAAACTCATGCATGAAATTTGAGTTTTTGAGTTTTTCCGAACACTGTAGTGTCTCACATCGTATATAACCGAAAGCATGTCGGATCGGGTTCAAACGGACGTTATTTATTCAGACCTATCCGCAGCATTCGACAAGTTGAACCATGCTATTGCGATTGCTAAACTCGGCAGGCTCGGTGTATGCGGTAATCTTCTGAGTTGGTTTCGATCATATCTTATCGGTCGGCAACTAAAGGTTGCCATAGGAGATTGCAGATCAGTTAGCTTCTTCGCCACATCAGGTATACCTTAGGAAAGCCACATAGGACCGTTAATTTTTATACTGTACTTCAACGACGTGCATCTGGTCATCGAAGCTCCTCGGTTATCATATGCAGATGACCTCAAAATCTTCCTACGAATCTGCTTCATTGCAGACTTGTCACTTTCTTCAACGTCAGCTGAATGTATTCACTAGTTGGTGCAGGTTAAACAGAATGGTAGTGAACCCAGCCAAATGCTCCGCTATTACGTTCTCACGAAAACAACAACCGATAATATTTAGCTATGACCTGCTTGGCTCGACAATCGAACGCGTGAATGAGGTGAAAGACTTGTGTGTGATCTTGGATACGCAGCTTTCATTCAAGCTACACATTCCATATGTTGTGGATAAGGCGTCAAGAACTTTAGGGTTCATTTTTAGGATAGCCAATAACTTCACTGATATCTACTGTCTAAAATCTCTCTATTGTTCGCTTGTTCGATCGACGCTTGAGTATTGTTCAGCGGTTTGGAACCCAAACTACAACAGCGGTGCCGAGAGAATTGAATCTGTTCAACGTCGCTTTCTTCGTTTTGCGTTGCGTAGATTGCCTTGGAATGATCCGTTTCGATTACCCAGTTACGAAAGCCGTTGTCAACTTATCGACCTAGAACTTCTCCGGACTAGAAGAGACACAAGCAGAGCCCTAGAGATATCCTGCAAGGAAAGACAGATTGCGAGGCTATCCTGAGGCAAATTGACCTGAATGTTCAACCCCGACCGCTTCGTAATAACCTTATGCTAAGGCTGCCTCTACGTCGCACAAATTATGTAGCATACGGTGCGATTTGCGGACTGCAGAGAACATTCAACAGAGTTGCATCTGTTTTCGACTTTCATCTCTCCTGTGATGCGCTTCGTCGAAAGTTTTCTTCTGTTTTTCGCCGGCAGGAGTAACTGACTAGAGGAAAAGTTGGCTTCGGCAATACCTTTACCTATTATCGTCAGGGGGTAAACAAAGTCCTAGAGCACTCAAATTTGGCCAATAGTTACTCTGAAACACAATGTATCCACATGCCAAAAGTGAGCTCTCAAGGACGCTGTTTACCCCCTGACGATAATAGGTTAAGGTATTGCCGAAGCCAACTTTTCCCCAATAAGATATATGTTTTTTAATGTTATGACCATGCTTGAATGTATTTTTTTTTACCATAGTTGATAAGGTTAACATCATTGGGGCTTCATCCAGCCTGTTGATGTAAAACAACAATAAAACAATTCATCAGAACTTCTCAGAACTTTCTCTCTCTGGGACTGCAATGAAGATCTCTTGTACATGGAATACGAAACTTCAAGACATTGAATATTTTTAGATCTTTGACTTACTCAAATTAATAAAGTTTTTTTTTAACTTTATTAAAGTGAGGCATAAAGTAAGTGTTAAACTTAAACATTCAATGGATTTGATTGTAAAACCACAGACAAACAGACGTAACTCTTTGAAAAACTTGTTCTTGAAAACATAGTATTTCAAAACATATAACCTCAGTAACGACATCTCTCTGGCTTCTCGCGGAAAACAAGCTTGTTCGCTAACTCGTAAACAATATTGCATAAAAGTTCTATAGAATGTATAGAAACGTCAAAGTGATCCGATGCCAGCGCTGCGGCGAGTAGTTCGCGGAACTGATAATATTCAAATCAACCGTTAAATGCATGAACGAAGATACACAATGAAGAGTTACGTCTGTTTGTCTGTGGTAAAACCTTTTCCTCAAAACTGATTGCCATGTCTTAAAAACGTTGGGTTCATAGCTGTTGATTTTGATCTACAAAAAAAGCATATTTGTAACGCATTTAAAAAATTGCTTTCTTATGCATCTAATGCTAATAAGCCTGTAATGTATCCGGTAAAGTGCTGGATAGACCTGAAAAACTCAGATAATTTTATTTAGAAAAATGAGTAGATACCCTGTACAATAGAGAAAGACGATTAAACGTCACAAAGCAAAGAATGATCAATCTTAAAATAAATTCACACTAAAAAACTACAAGGGACAGCCCTATGGGGTTGTACGCAATGGCGACGTAGGACTACGTGGTCTTATATAATAAATCTTATTTGTGAACTGCAGCAGGAGCTTGTGTTTTGTGTAGGAATAGGAATTTGATCGGGGTTCTCTCTGTTTATACTCTTTAGTATGACGCGCTTGACATAGATGGCCCACAGAAATTCACGAAGAGCTACGGATTCCGATCAATAGCGGTGCGGCTTCTTCTTCCTTCTATGGATGCTCATGTGGGCTGCAGCTCGCTGCTTGCAGGCAGCCTTTCGTTGTGTACTGGAGAGCAATGTTCAACGCCACGTGTCGAAAGAACTGCTGCTGCTTCTGCTGCCACACACGATAATTGGAACTCAAATCCGATCAGCAGTTGAGGTCAGCCTTGATCACTAGCTGCTTGCGGGGAGCCTTTCGTTGTGTACCGGAGAACACCACCACTCACCACGCGGTGATTGAATAAACACCATTTGGTGAGACCGGATGCAATTCAACTTTGAAATCTGTGTTAGGGAACATTTTTTTAAATAAGTATTAAATTTAACAGATGCGTAGGAATATTTCTTATCGATTGGTGATAAAATTATTGAAATTGGTCCAGGGGCAGCTGAGTTATTAACGTTCAAAATATTTCATAATTTTGTTACATGTTCCATTTTCGGTTTTCACTAAATGTACCCCATATAGAAATCACAGACGTAGTCCTACGTCAAAAGTTTTTTTTTTGTCTTTATTATAGATACTTTCAACCTTAGGCTGGTTCGTCTCTTTATTTAACAGAAGAGGCATCGAAGGAGACCCCCTTGGCAAAGCATATTACGTAGTTTTCATAACAATTATTTTATAAAGTTCCATAAATTGAAATGTCCGGTTTACTTGCGTTGTTCATCATCAAGTCAGTAAAGTTGTTCATTAAGAAATCTTAATCGTAGTCCTGTAGTGGCGCACTTTGTTGTTGTTTAGAAGTTCCCGTGGTTGATGTCAACTAAATTCGTTCGTACAGTTTTGTGTCTTTAAGGAAACAGAGCAAAGCTGTTTCTGTTGAAGGGTCATTAGCAAGAAGATCTCTTTTACCAGTTTCTAGTCCGTATATTCTTCTTGAATCTTGATACTGAGGGCAAACAGCAATTATGTGTTCGACCGACTGCCGAATCCCACAAAAATCGGATAGGCTTTGAACGTATCGTCCCGACTTGGAAGTGACTAATTCATGTGTGGCCGGTTCGCAACCTAGATAGGATTCGTTGATCTTTTCTATTGATTTGGTCATTCCATTTGGTAGTCTCACCTTTGACCTTACGACGAAAAAGGTCTCTTGTTGCCATGCTACTGCCCAAGCTACCGAAATTACGTTTTTATCCCAGGTTTTGGCATCTTCAAAGGAAGTAGCTGCGAATCTCGACCGAAGGCCGCAAGCTTATCTGCGCTTTCATTGCCCGGGAATCTAAACGAAAAGAGTGTCAGGTTTCACAGTCGCCCGGATCATTTGTACCCCTGGGTGACGTATATGGTCCGTTTTAAGGGCTTTAAGGACACTCGCGGAGTCTGATAATATGGCAGTTTAAGTTGCATTTGCAGTGGTCGCTGCTTGATGAATAGCTATGGCCTCAGCCGAGAAGACTGAGCACATGTTTGGTAGCCGCTTGTGTATCACAAGATCTCTTCCTGACACACCAAAACCTACTCTGCCATTGGCCTTGGAACCATCGGTTTATATTAAATAATATCCACCTAACGTCGTCGCTTTCATACGATTGAAAGTAGTTATAACTCCAGCCTTACTTTCTTCGACTTTATAAGAACGTTAAAAAGACCAGTTGACCTCCGGTTTGGAAGAGTCCCGCCCTTGGCCTCCGATCCGGTCTAATTCAGCTACCGGTGGGAGTTCCCGATGGGCCAGTTTCTGAAGGAGTTTGTTAGCCTCCCTTAGGAGGAACACTCCCTCCTCATCTCCATATGTCTTTTCCATGAAGCTCAAAGCTCTCGAGCAGGTGGTTATGGCCATGATGTAATGGAAAGGTAACACTCCAGCTTCGACACACGCTGACGACGCCGGCGTGGATGGTAGCAAACCAGAGACTATTCTTATGCAGCGATTGTAGGTTGGTCCTAGTTTCTGTAACATCTCGTCTGAAGATCGGCAGGTGAGTTCTATACCGTATAACAATCTGCTGGTTACGATGGCAGTGGAAACTCGGAGCGCTGTATCGCGGTTATTGTGATTCCGACGGTTCGTTATCAAGCGTAATAGGCGGACCGTGTTGAAATGTTTTTGGAAGTTGAGGTGGCGGTCTAGATAGACGCCGAGAATGCGACAACAGGTCTTGTATGGCACTGTGTTGCCTTCGATTTTGATAGGGTTTGACTCCGCCCGGTGTCGGTTTTTACAGATATGTGTAAAGTTACTCTTGCTCGGTGACAACTCAAAACCTACCGATTTGGCCCATCTGTTAACGGCATTGACAGCTTTCTCCGAAGTGAAACTGGTCTATGCCCGAAAACAACGAGGACGATGTCGTCAGCATAAACAAAGATGTATATATCTTTGGGAAGGTCCCCAAAGACTCCGTTCATAAACACTAGGAACAGTGTGACTGTGAGAACAGAGCCCTGGGGGACTTTAGTCTCTTCCCTTGCGATGATTAGACCTATTATTCCCGATGCCGACTTGGAAGGTTCTGTTCTTGAAGAAATTCTGGACAAACTGAAGTATGTGGCCGGATAGGCCCCATTCAGATATTTGCTTTAATACGAAGGGTGTCCATGTCCTGCACTGAGGCAAATAGACCTAAGAATTTCATAAGGCTCGACTTATGAACAACATATATGAATTTCATAAGCGTGACTTATGAACGATTTTCTGGTAACATGAGGTAGCTCTTATACGCCTTTAACCATTTCATTTTCCCAAGCGTTGAAAGACGAGTGGTCAACACACGGGCCCCCTAACCTTAACGTCCATTTTACGGTTCCAGTCTTCTCCGAATTATTATTTTTTGTCAACATTATTTTTCATAAGGCATATCAATAAAATTCACACTCATTTCTTATGGCTAAAATTCATAAGTGTTTCTTATGGAATTCTTACGTTCTTTTGCCAGCTTTAGACAAGTCCAAAGCTGCTATGTCTACGCGCTGTTCGACTTGAAGGGCGTCATCTAGAACTTGACCGAGGGAAGCGAAGTAGGTTCCCGTTCCGTAACCTTTACGGAAGGCATGTTGTCGGCAATCCAACAGATTGTTGTCTTGAAGGTAGTCAGTAAGTCTGCGGTTGACCATACGTTCCAGAACTTTACAAGTGCAGTTTGTCAATGAGATAGGCCGGTATTCCTTTGGATCAGTCGAGGATGATCCATTCTTTGGTATGGAAACTACCAAACTGTGTCTCCATTGCTTTGGGAAAACATCCTGGGTCCAGTTCTGGTTCAGAAGTGAAAGAAGGATCTGCTTGCCCCTGTGCGGTAGGTGTTTCAGCAATGGGTAACTAATTTCATCAGGGCCAGCAGATTTACCATTACTGTTTGCAAGGGCAAAGCTAAACTCCAACATGGAGAAAGGTTGGTTGATCGGTAGAGAGGAGACGTCTTGTGGGATGGGAACTCTATCTAACGACGTTAAGGAGGCAGCATTGCTTCTGATGAAAAGTTGACTATAGCCACTTATGGCAGAAAGACTGGCAAAATATTCTGCAAGTTTATCGGTTACAACCGAAGGGTCTCTCCATAACCCGTTCTCATGTCTGATGGCTATACCTTTTGTTCTCCTCTTTCCGCTTAGAGAGTTTACCCTATCCCACAGTTCGGTAGTAGACTGGTTACTATTGATCCCGTCGATGAAATCTTCCCAATTCCTGCGTTTGGCATCTCTGATGATTTGTCTGCATTTATTTTTCTTTGATCGATATTCTGCTATCATTCTTCGGATGTCTCTTCACTGCTCTCATTGCCTTGGGCTTTACGGCCGGGGGTGACACTAGTCCTAGGTATGGAACCTTTAGCAGCATCGAAGATAGTGGTGGTGAGTTGATTGATACTAGACGGCTTATTGACACCTAGACTTTTCTCTATGGCCGTTTCAAATGCGGCCCAATCCGCCTGATCGTAACGCCAGCGAGGGCGTCGAGATGTCTCGGGGGGTTTACTGTTGATACCGATTAAAATGGGGCGGTGGTCACTACCCAGAGGGTTCTCAAAACAGGACCATATTAGGCGCTTCGTTATATCTCTACTGGCCAATGATTCATCGATTGCAGTGTCCGTGCCCCCGCATAAAAGTGGGAGTTCCATCGTTTAGAACAACTAGAAATTAAGCTGGTGGTTTAAGACTGCATCTCAGGGTCATCATTCGACGGGTCATGTAGGATGTCCGGCGGAAGGTGACGGTTGTCACTGACGTTTGCAGATCTTATTTTGAGGGGTTGGTTAACTTTGGGATCGATCGGTGAACGCAAGCGTTTAGACGATCTGCTTCTCGGTTTCTCGTTTCTCTTGTGGCCACGGCTGCGACTCTTACGGGGCTTGTTTTGTTTCTGTTGTTGCTATTGTTGGAAGTCTTTGTTGTTGGCCTTGCTGGAGTGACTGGACTCTACTGCAGCCTGAGGGGCTGGAAGTCCGACGGATTTAGCATCCCTTCCGGTTCCCTTGAGCAAGGCTAGGTATTGCTGAGATATTTCGTTACTTCGTCGTTCTGTACAGATTTTTGTACATGTTCAGGTCATGCTGAAGTCGGTCCGTGATAACTTGCTGGTCTTAAGCTTTTTTATTCCATTCGTCTTTTTGTTCCTCCATTTCCTTATCCTTCTTGTTTAAACGCTCTTCCATTTCCGCCAACCTCTTCAGGATTTACTGATTTTCGTTGCTATTGCTGATGTTACCTGCTTGTCCGGATTGTGAAGAATTGTGCCTTTGCTGGTAGATCTTCTTCGCCGCGTCATATGCCAATCCCAGATCAATTCGTATTTTGGTGATTTCATTTTCGGCCACGTAAACTGGACACTTCTTACTCGATACAGGGTGTTCAGAAGACTTGCATTTGGGGCAATGTGGTGCAAAACGGCAGGTGACTCCTCGAACCACCTCGTGATCACCAGCACACATGCCACAGATGGCTTTTTTCGCACAGCACAGTTTTGTATGTCTAAACTCCAAGCATTTGTAACACTGCATGGGAGCAGGATAATATGGCCTGGTTTGAATCGGTTAGAATCAACATCGGTGTATTGATCCTATCATCCCCGACGCCTTTCCGGGTGATTCTCCTAACAGAAGATATGCCTTGCCCTGCTAGGATGTCTTTTACTTCCTCCTCGTTGAGATTTACCACTTCGTAGTTGTGTATTACACACTTCACATAATTGTGAATCGGATGCTCTTCGATGCTGATCGGAGTGTGATCGTACAGTTCTTTCAAAGATTTCAATGTATCTACCTGCTCTGGTCTTCTGACTTTCAGGGCGTAGCAGGTTCCTCGATTTTCGGGAAATGCTCCGCAACATTGCGTTACGGATAGACTAACCACAGCCAGATTTTTTGGTAGCACAGTTGGTTCAAATGGTTATAGTCGTAGGATTGCCAGTGGGCCATGAACGTTTTGTGGTTTCATCCATTCGGGAACTGTACGACCCCTATATGATCCATCAATGGTATTACAACCCGTTGCTCCACCACCAGGATCCCCATCGAGGGGAAAGTCCCATCCACACTTCATAGTCGACATGGCATGGAACGGTTTTCAGCAAGCGAAGTCCAGAATAGCGTCGTATAACTTCCGTGGTGGAGATGCTCTCATGTACAGCAGTCACAGCACAGCAGCAGCACTCTCAGTGTGATGCACACGAACAGCAGTATGGGTTTTTTTTTGCACACAACTATACACGATTCGCGAGCGAATGAGGCTATACCAACGGAGGTAATTGTTTGCCTTTTGTTTATCACTACCGAATAGCGCGTGTAATGTATCAATTTCAGAACAGCGTCACTAGATTCTGAATCTAAATGCACTCCGCGCACTAAAACGAAACGCGTTGGAACTTCTCGGGATAATAACTGGCAAGTATCGAAGTGAAATAAACACTATTGTATACCGCATGAACTAGAAACCGACCAAATGCGACTGTACGTAGCAGAAGCTTTCGATTAACTGACTAAAAAAGTTGAAAATAGTGACTGATTACAAGAAAATATGACTTTAGAGACTTGGCCTTAAAAAGGAGAGTGACTGGCTTGAAAAAAGTGACTCGCTACCAGCCCTGCACCTGTCAAACTAAACAATATGTTACCTTAATAAAGACAACCAACTAACTAAACTGAAAAGCTAAATTCGATTGATTACCAACTCTAAACCGGATCACCGAAAAACAAACAACACTAAATATTTTTTCTCGAATAACAACAAACGTGACCAAAACAAAAGTCAAGCGAAGTTTTGATCAATGACAGATGACTTGTCTTCACAGGGATCTTTGTATATTCGAGTCTCTTTACCACTGTGGTCGGAATATCATTGTGCTTGCCAAACATGCTTTGGTTGGCATAGAAAGCTCTCACTTTATAACTGTGGAAATGCTTCAAAGAACACGTAGTCGAGCACAGTCAAAACGCTGGCATAGGAGACGCAAAAATCCAGGAAGATTAAAATATGTTCCAATATAATTTGCTAGCGATCAGCGTTTAGCGTCGCTAATACACCGGTTAGCAATGGCCTCAACTGAAAAATAAATAGTAAACAACTAATTATTTACCACATTGTTATGCCATGGAAAACGCTGATGCTGAAGCGCGGAGAACAGCACAACTTCACACAGCGTCCAGACTTTATCAGGTTCCATTTATTACGGTACTTGTTATCACATTTCTCGGAATTCAATTTCGCTGATTAACATATCAGGATAATGCCAATTCCGGATTGACATATTACGGGATACGTATTGGTTTGAATTGAATTCCCATCGTAATTTCATAGGAAATTTCAAAGAAATGCTCAGAACTGTAAATAATAATGTTACAAATAATTTATTTGCAAACAAATCAATTTATATAAGTTAAATAAATCAATGACCATCAGAATTTCCTTAGAGACCATAACAGAACTCTTTTGGAATTATGTTTAGGATTCGTCTAGAATCAGAAGGTTCTTAGAGCTTCCTAAGAATTCTAGCCAGAGATTTTTTTTAATTTTCCCCATAACTACACGACCAACCAGAACGACTCAGCCACTGAATAAAATTGACTCAGAGTATTTTCTTTCCATACGAAATTTACTCATATTTGGGAAAACCTGCAGTTTTTCATTAGCTATGTGTTCCTGCAGGTTTTCCCAAATATGAGTAAATTTCTTAATGACAGAAAATGCTCTGAGTCAATTGAATTCCGTCACAGAGTCGTTCCTGGTTGGCCGAGCACATCACACTTTAGAAAATCGAAAATAGCAATTAGGTACATAGAAATGATCACACTTATTTCCTACATTAACGAATGTCAATGTCGATCGTTATCTATCCGACAAATTGACATGCAAGAGCACATTCTCGCAACCGGTAACAGAGTACGTCTAATTCCGTTTACAAAGCAAATAAAACGAAACTGATGAGTTGGATACATTTGGAAATGTAATAAGCAAGCACGTAACGTAAATTATAGATTACCATTCTAGCTTTTAAGACAGGTCAAGCTAATTTTCCTAGAATGCTGTCTTGTAATCTTCACACCTTCCAGGAAGACTCTACTGAGATCTAATCAACTGATAAGACAAACGTAACAGGAGTAATCTTACGCGCACGTTGATAAGGTGTGTTCCATGCAAAGGTCACCTCCTCTACGACAGAGAAATGTGTACACACGCAAGCAACATCAATTATTGAATCATGTTATGTAAATTACTATCGTCCGAATTTCATCATTAAAAATTTGGTGCTCATATATGCGATAAAACATCAATAAATAGTTGCATTGAGGTTATGCATAGTAAATCACCACTTCCGCTAATTATGTTGTCAACAATCACAAGTAATTGCCTTCCCACTAGCAGACGAAACTTTCACCCCATGAAATCAAACCTTAATTTCAGAATCAATTTAGCATGAATGGAGAAAACCAACGTTGCAAAACTACTCACTGAAGAACATCCGATAGTCGGTGGAATTTGGTGCGCCCCGTTCCACGGTGTGGTACTTCTTGACTGTTCCAGTCATCTTGATGCAACTGCTTCCCGTGGCTTCTGATGTGAAACTGCGACTGCTGCTCCAATCACTTCTACCGCCGATTCTTGATCCTTCAGCTACGGAATGTAATCCGGCGATACAGGTTTCCGTGCGGATAAAACGTGCTGCTACTACTCCGAGTTGACACTGCAGTTGCTGCTGCTGTTGAAAACACCGCGTCAGAAGATGGACTGCCGTCCGGCGGCCAACCCATGATGGAAACATTTTTAGCACTGTGTTATTGTGGTCGTAAAGCAGACAGTTACGGTATCTAGCAAAATCCATAGGCACGAAAGGTTCAATATATTGGGCCTTACGAATGTGTGCGTAACTGATGACGTTGAGGGTAGGGTGGGAATCAGTAATAAAACAACATAAAAATGGTTTTTTTCTTATTCATTAATTTTGTTAACATTTATTTCTGTTGTTCTCAAATGGATTAAGATCAGTTAGTATACATATTTGGCAACCGAGTTAGATAATTATAAGCGATGCTTACCACTAGCAACGACCGCATAAGATAACCTTGAAATATGAAAACTTGCTTCTAAGTAACGATGATGGGTAAGTGGTAAGTGTGCATGCGATCGTGTGAGTGCCGCGTTTGACAGATTATGATGTAAATGTTTATCAAGAGGTATGTTCATTTTGGTGTTTAAACGGGTGTTCGATGTAGATGATTATTACCTTGAGAACAAAGCTTGTTTATGGGCATGTTAATTGTGGAAACAATGTTTGTTATTAGATTAGGATCTGTTCGGAAATAACGTAACGCAATGGGGTGAGTGAACAAAAGTGCGAGGGGAACGACTCTATCTATGATGCAGAAGAGATTGTGTTTAGCTGTGGCTAGATGCACGCACGCTGAGTAGATAGAAGGAAGTTTTATGTCGATTTTGAAGATTTCTTGCAAAAAGATGAAGCGCGATGCAAGTAGATGCGAGAAATGAAAGATGATTTTTTGAAGATTAATTCGCTAGTGTGAGATTTTTTGAGCATCTACAATTGAGATTTAGATGTGTCGCCCCCTCGCAAAAATGTTACTATTTGTTACACTTTGTTAAGGTAGCCTACGAAAACCAACACAATCATCGGGTTGGGGAACCCGCATAAACGCGAACCATAAATTGACCTTACCTAAAATGGTTAAAAAGTGTTTATAATCCCTGCTAAACTTTAACTGAAATGGTTACAGAACTTTACATGAACGTTTAATGATAAAGTTTCAACCTTATGTATTATGGTTTTTTGGAACTGGACCTTACAAATAATGGGTTGTTAAGAACCATTACTGTTCCAAATTCTTGTTTTCTCCATACATTTTCGGAAAGAGAACTATATTAGAACCTTTTAACTTATGGTTTGAGAACTTTAATGGTAATGGTTATGGTAGTCAGTAAGGTCCACGAATGGTTTTGTAACATCGATCAACTTTATGTGGAATATAAAGCGAATTGGTTGCCAGCAATTTACTGATTACCAATTCACGATATATTCCACGTAAAGTTGAGCGATAATACAAAACCATTAATGGACCTTACTGACTACCATAACCATAACCATTAATGTTCTCAAATCATAAGTAAAAATGTTCTTATATAGTTCTCTTTCTGAAAATGTATGGAGAAAACAAGAATTTGGAATGGTAATGGTTCTTAACAACCCATTATTTGTAAGGTCCAGTTCCAAAAAACCATAATACATAAGGTTGAAACTTTATCATTAAACGTTCATGTAAAGTTCCATAACCATTTCAGTTAAAGTTTAGCAGGGATTATAAACAATTTTTAAACATTTTAGGTAAGGTGAATTTATGGTTCGCGTTTATGCGGGAAGGTTTCCCCTACCGATGATGCTTTTAATTTGCGCTCGGTTGACTAGGGAAGAGCAATCAAAGTTTTGTTTTACCTTTTCAAATATTGTTCTAAAATATATTGTGTTAGAGTTCTTTTATTTGGGGACTTGTTTTTGTCCCTCTCCAGGCTTTATCCTGGGATTCAGGGTCGTTTAACCTGCTTCAGAGAGGAATTGGGCGGAAATACTTCCCAAAAACTAGGAAGGACTAGAGCGATAGAGGCAATAGGGAATGCGTGTTTTAAATAATGGACTAAAAACTGAGTAGGCTTAATTTAATTTAGTGTATTCATTGTGTTTTTTTTTAAGTTCATGTTTTTGGAATTTTAATTTGGAAAGAAAGGGATCTAGGGTTAGGGAGGAGTTTAATCGTCACCTGGCACCGTACCCATTCGTGGGTGATGTATTGGATGGTTGGCAGACATCGGTGGATTCGTCCCACGTGTAGTCCTTGGCTCGCTGGGTTTTCTAGAGGCACACCTCACTTCACCGATGGCATCGATCAGCCCGGATCAGCCTCTGGAGGGCTTCCGGGACAATGCGATACACCGGACACTTCACCGAAGGCGTTGGTCACAGTCTTCTCGGCACTTCACCGATGGCTGGATTCGCTTCTTCTAACGGCGCACCAGACTCAAAAACTGTCCGTTCACTGGCGGATAAAAACTATATTTTAGAAAACTTCAACTTATAGGGTTTTTGATCTAATTTCCGTCCTCCCGAATAGAAATTTACATTAGCCCAACGTTTGATTTTGATGTCTACATCAGCATCGAAATCAAATGTATGCCTGATGTCAAACATTAGGAAACATTATGATTTAGTTGTATTTAAGCAACGTAACATGGTGTATACATCAGAAATTTTGGAACAAAATTTTGCCATTCTAATGTCGGTCTGACGTCAAAAATTTCAATCTATTGACATTTGAACCAAACGTTTTAAGGATGTTTTCAGATGTACAAAACGTTAGAACTAAACGTTGTTCGGATGTTTTTAAATGTAAACGTTTTCTGATGTTTTCTAATGTAGATGTTTCCTGATGTTAGAAACAAACGTTTTTGGATGTTTTCAGATGTAAAAAACGTTAGAACTAAACGTTTTTCGGATGTTTTTATATGTAAACGTTTTCTGATGTTTTCTAATGTAGAGGTTTCCTGATGTTAGAATCAAACGTTTTTCGGTTGTTTTCGGATGTAAAAAACGTTAGAACTAAACGTTGTTCGGATGTTTTTATATGTAAATGTATTCTGATGTTTTCTAACGTAGATGCCTCCCGATGCTGGAACCAAACTTTTTTTGGATGTTTTCGGATGTACACAACGTTAGAACTAAACGTTGTTCGGATGTTTTCAATTGTACTTCGTGTTTGATGTTCTCTGATGTTTTCAGATGTACAAAACGTTTAAAGTAAACGTTGTTTGAATGTTTTCAAATGTAGATGTTTACTAATGTTTTTAGATATACAAAACACTAGAATCTTACTTTTCAAATGCTTTCAATTATATTTACAACACATTAGAACTAGAAACATGATCGTGTAAACACTACACACGATTGTTGTTAGATTACATCATAAAAATGCGTACATAACAGTCAATGCTGAAGCTCCCGTTTCCCACCAGTCAGTTAACTGACCTTAGCTAACCTAATATCATTGCGGCAACTCTCTATGCGGCAGGGGAACTATGCCATTAGCGCGCTAAGAGTTGTTAGACCACTGACATAGGCGCCAATTTGTAGGTGACGAGGCACTTGGTGACATTACAGCGAGCTTGACGATTTTTGCAGCATTTTTTTTAGCAAACTACCAGTTAAGGTGTGTAGTGTTTACAAGATCTTGTTTCTAGCTCTAATGCTTTGTACAATTGAAAGTATTGAAAAAGTTAATTCTCATGTTTTGCACAACCGAAACCATCAGAAAACATAAAATTGTACAAAAAAAAAGTCATCCATTCTGGTAGACTATCTCTTAAATGCATAAAGAATAGCCATTGCTTAAGCTCCCGTTTCCCACCAGTCAGTTAACTGACCTTAGCTAACCTAATATCATTGTGGCAACTCTCTATGCGGCAGGGGAACTATGCCATTAGCGCGCTAAGAGTTGTTAGACCACTGACATAGACGCCTATTCGTGGGTGACGAGGCACTTGGTGACATTACAGCGAGCTTGGCGATTGTTTTAGCATTTTTGAGTGAACTACCAGACAATCATGACAATGTGATCGCTGCGCCTCCAGATCTCCCTTTAAATCGACCCACTGTGCCAATTTGTCAATAATGCATGACACTTTGGACGGGGTTGCTGGCTTGTTTGGTCCACTGTTCGGATATACAAGTGGCAAGCCTTCCCCTTCACGGATCGCTCCAAAAATTGCTGCAAACGAACTGCAAATATATAATAAACAAAATTATTGTGCATGAAAAATATGACAATGGACAATGCTCGAGGAGCACTGGGAGTTTTCGAACGACGCGTGCTTAGGACCATCTTTGGCAGAGGGTATATGAAAATGGTGAATGGAGTAGAAGAATCTAGATAGAGCTGGAATTAGGGCGTAACAGCCTTTGTAAACAATGACTTCTCTTGTTGATTTCTCGGAATTCAAGACACGCCTACACAAACCAACATATCCATCGGGTAGTAGAAGTCTTTCTCTAATCGATGGTGATGTCGATTCGCCTTGGAGAGCCATGACTTCCGCGAAATCATCGAGAGAAGTCATTGATTACAAAAGCTGTTACGCCCTAGTTCCAGCTCTATTTAGGAATGAACCACGAACTGGCGTAACTTTATGGCGAACCCAATATCCAGAAAGTCGCTAAAAGTGGAAGATTGTACCCTTCCACGGGCGGGACACGTTGTAAGAATGCCGGACAACAATCCCGCAAAAATGGTGTTTTCCTCAAATCCGGCCGGTACAAGACGCAGAAAAGCACAGCGTGCTATGTGGTTAGACCAAGTGGAGTAAGATGTAGGAAGTGTGGGACGCTCGAGAAATTGGAGACAAGCAACCAGGGACCGAGTTAGTTGGCGCAACTTGTTATACAGGTTAGGTTCCGAGGGACGTCGGATCAGCAAAAGTAAAGTAAGTATACAGACAAACAGACATAAAACTCGCAAGATGTTCATCGAACAAGCATTTATCGGTCAATTTAAAAGTATCTTAGTTGGTAGTACCGCCACCTGTGGCGCGCATAGTCAATTCCCTTGCGTTTGACGTTTCCACACTACCGCCATCTGTTCAGCGTACTACCCACCACAGTGTACTCAACAGAGGGCGGTAATGTTTTAACGACGATGTTTTACAGTGAGAAATATTCAATGTGTTATGTCTATTTGTCTGTGGTAAGTATCTTATACGTTGGCTAAATTGTTATCCAAACTGCCTAAAAGTTCGAAGAATAGTTATTAGATAGTACAGAATTCTAAATTGGCATTATTTATGAAAAATTTACATTAGATTTCTTAAATCTCAGTCTTTCCCTGATTGCGAACCACACTTTAAATTTTATATAAACTTGCGACCCATCTTGTGTACCATCATAAGGCTTGATGAACTTATTCCGCCCGGAAACATGTTTTTTCGGAATTATGAAGTCATTATAGGGTTAACTACCCCATTTTCGGCCTATTAAGCACAACCCGCACTTAGTCCTTCTTTATCTAGCGTAGTTTAGCACCAAACGGAATGTTATTATTACTGATGGCTTCCAAATTTATTTACCTTTCCGTATGTACCGTAAGATTTGATAAAGAGAAACCAATCGTTGAGATATTGTCAAAAGTCTAACACTGCTTCTTGACACCAAACTCGGCCTACGGATTCTAAACTCGTCCTAGCGCATTGAAACGCCATTGAAACGCCAATGAATTCACTTCGGCCTATCGGATGAAGATTAAACATTGTATTAATCATTGTATGTAGTCTACACTGGCTTGACGAAATGGAAATAAAGAATAAAGAATGAAGATAAAAATTGATTCGGTCGGAGCGCTTCTTTTGTTTTTGGGAATAATGGGTGCAAACCTTCGTATCACGTGTTCTCATTGACTTCGTTCCGTAGCTTATTAACTAAAGTATCGTACCAAATGCATAATTGAATTGACGAACTCTGAAATAATGGATTTCTATTGAAGTTTTCTGCTCGATAGGCCCAAAACGGGCGATTAGGCCGAAGTAGTTCTCTACCCTACGTTATTATGACATTTTGTATTTTTAAGTTACAAGAGGACGTTGCAAAGGATGAGTTTGACGTATGAAACCTGTGCATTTAGTTTTCAGAGAGTCGCAATCAGCGAATTATTCATTAAATCACTTATGGCTGTAAGCTACAATCGGTATTATCCTCGGATTATATCCCGATCAAGAATGTCCGGCTGCTTTGATGTCGACATCAGAGTTATTCAACACGATGCTATGCAAACAATACGCAGATCATCCAAACAGGGACGGTATTAAAAGTTAATCCGAGTTGGAGTTTACCGCCATTATTGCGGCTCTCTGAATCCAATATTAATAGGTTGAAAAAATGGTTTAAAAATGGAACCTAAATCCAAAATTTCATAAATTTTGGTTCACATGAACTATGATAAATCAGTGTTATTACATTTGCAAACATCACCATTTTAGCGGCCCTCGCCATAGAGCGAACTGTCATTCAAAAGGATATTAATGTCATCTAAAGCAATTTATCGACAATTTAAATCTTGGTTTACAAATCGAGATGAATGTCTATGGGAACGATAAAAATATATTTGTGCTCAGAAAACGAAGCTCGTTCAGATGATGTATAAAAATTTGTTTGTTTTTCGAAATTATACAACCCAATTCCAGGTTTTCCACACGAAACGATAACTAATGGATACGTATTCGGTTTCCCCATAGGGATACGTATTCGGTTTCCCCATCAGGATACGTATTCGGTTTCCCCATCAGGATCCGTATTCGGTTTCCCCATCGAGATTCGTATTCGGTTTCCCCATTGGGACCCGTATTTGGTTTTCCCATCGGGATTCGTATTTGGTTTCCCCATCGGGATCCGTATTCGGTTTCCCCGTCGGGATCCGTATTCGGTTTTCCCATCCGGATCCGTATTCGGTTTCCCCATCGGGATCCGTATTCGGTTTCCCCATTGGGACCCGTATTCGGTTATCCCATCGGGATCCGTATTCGGTTTCCCCATCGGGATCCGTATTCGGTTTCCCCATTGGGACCCGTATTCAGTTTTCCCATCGGGATCCGTATTCGGTTTTCCCATCGGGATCCGTATTCGGTTTCCCCATCGGGATCCGTATTCGGTTTCCCCATCGGGATCCGTATTCGGTTTCCCCATTGGGATCCGTATTCGGTTTTCCCATCGGGATCCGTATTCGGTTTCCCCATCGGGATCCGTCTACGGAATCCCCATCGGGATCCGTATCCGGTTTCCCCATTGGGACCCGTATTTGGTTTTCCCATCGGGATTCGTATTTGGTTTCCCCATCGGGATCCGTATTCGGTTTCCCCGTCGGGATCCGTATTCGGTTTTCCCATCCGGATCCGTATTCGGTTTCCCCATCGGGATCCGTATTCGGTTTCCCCATTGGGACCCATATTCGGTTATCCCATCGGGATCCGTATTCGGTTTCCCCATCGGGATCCGTATTCGGTTTCCCCATTGGGACCCGTATTCAGTTTTCCCATCGGGATCCGTATTCGGTTTTTCCATCGGGATCCGTATTCGGTTTCCCCATCGGGATCCGTATTCGGTTTCCCCATTGGGACCCGTATTCAGTTTTCCCATCGGGATCCGTATTCGGTTTTCCCATCGGGATCCGTATTCGGTTTCCCCATCGGGATCCGTATTTGGTTTCCCCATCGGGATCCGTATTCGGTTTCCCCATTGGGACCCGTATTCGGTTTTCCCATCGGGATCCGTATTCGGTTTCCCCATCGGGATCCGTATTCGGTTTTCCCATCGGGATCCGTATTCGGTTTCCCCATTGGGACCCGTATTCAGTTTTCCCATCGGGATCCGTATTCGGTTTCCCCATTGGGACCCGTATTCAGTTTTCCCATCGGGATCCGTATTCGGTTTTCCCATCGGGATCCGTATTCGGTTTCCCCATCGGGATCCGTATTCGGTTTCCCCATCGGGATCCGTATTCGGTTTCCCCATTGGGATCCGTATTCGGTTTTCCCATCGGGATCCGTATTCGGTTTCCCCATCGGGATCCGTCTACGGAATCCCCATCGGGATCCGTATCCGGTTTCCCCATTGGGACCCGTATTTGGTTTTCCCATCGGGATTCGTATTTGGTTTCCCCATCGGGATCCGTATTCGGTTTCCCCGTGGGGATCCGTATTCGGTTTTCCCATCCGGATCCGTATTCGGTTTCCCCATCGGGATCCGTATTCGGTTTCCCCATTGGGACCCGTATTCGGTTATCCCATCGGGATCCGTATTCGGTTTCCCCATTGGGACCCGTATTCAGTTTTCCCATCGGGATCCGTATTCGGTTTTCCCATCGGGATCCGTATTCGGTTTTCCCATCGGGATCCGTATTCGGTTTCCCCATCGCGATCTGTCTACGGAATCCCCATCGGGATCCGTATTCGGTTTCCCCATTGGGACCCGTATTCGGTTTTCCCATCGGGATTCGTATTTGGTTTCCCCATCGGGATCCGTATTCGGTTACCCCGTCGGGATCCGTCTACGGAATCCCCATCGGGATCCGTATTCGGTTTCCCCATCGGGATCCGTATTCGGTTTCCCCGTCGGGATCCGTCTACGGAATCCCCATCGGGATCCGTATTCGGTTTCCCCATTGGGACCCGTATTCGGTTTTCCCATCGGGATCCGTATTCGGTTTCCCCATCGGGCTCCGTTTACGGAACCCGTCATCGGGCTTGTAGCTTTTAGTAAAAAAATACACTGACTAACCTGCAAAGAGATCTGGCTGCAAACTCCCCGCCCGGGATCCAGCTTCGGATTCCCTACCGGGATTCGGCTGGGACTGGTACCGGTACACTTTCCTAAAAAAAAAAATAATTACATTACATTAAATTAATAAATTCACATTTACTTACCAGAAAAACATTGCATCGCCACCAAAACTCGCGACGGACACATTATTGGCACTTTCCCGGGCTAATTCGTAAACAAATCAAACTTTTCCCACTGCGAAAAAAAACTGTACACGGCCAATGAGATCAACGCAAATTTGAGTACAGTGTACTCAATATCGAACAAAGTGCAGGATGAGTAAATTTGCCGCATGTTTTCCTGTGGAAAACCTCAAAAATCTGCCCTAAAATAAGGAAAATTTACGAGAATCCAGAGAATCCAATCTTTGCTTTTCTCATATTCGGAACATGAGGGAAATTAATTCAAAACTGAGTTCCTGCACTTTTTGCGATTTATGAGTGAACTAACCTCAAATTAGGGTCGTTCTCATTCGCCGTGTAGTGCTGACTCAGGACAAAACAAACTTTGCATGCGGCGAGAGACCGAGGGACAACAATTTACATCGTGATGAATTTTGATTCTAATGTAACGTTTGGTTCTGTTGTCATTGGATGTATTCTGATGTTTTATGCGTGCAACAAATTACATCGTGATGAAGTTTGATTCTAATGTAACGTTAGGTTCTGTTGTCATTGGATGTATTCTGATGTTTTATGCGTGCAACAAATTACATCGTGATGAAGTTTGATTCTAATGTAACGTTAGGTTCTGTTGTCATTGGATGTATTCTGATGTTTTATGCGTGCAACAAATTACATCGTGATGAAGTTTGATTCTAATGTAACGTTAGGTTCTGTTGTCATTGGATGTATTCTGATGTTTTATGCGTGCAACAAATTACATCGTGATGATGTTTGATTCTAATGTAACGTTAGGTTCTGTTGTCATTGGATGTATTCTGATGTTTTATGCGTGCAACAAATTACATCGTGATGAAGTTTGATTCTAATGTAACGTTAGGTTCTGTTGTCATTGGATGTATTCTGATGTTTTATGCGTGCAACAAATTACATCGTGATGATGTTTGATTCTAATGTAACGTTAGGTTCTGTTGTCATTGGATGTATTCTGATGTCAAATTTTACATCGTCAAGACGTTTGATTCTGATGTAACGTTTGAGGCTAATGTATTTTTATGTACTTGGACGTCACACTGAAGTCTGAATACATTAAGGTTACAGCAATACACGTTAAAATTTAATGTATTGAAGATGTCTGCTGATGTTTCCTACATTACAATTTCTATTCGGGCTACTAAGCACAACCCGCGCTTTACCTCTTTTCTGAACGAGTTTAGACAAAAAATGGAATATTTCTGTCAAAGATGACTTGCAAATTTATTCACCTTTCCATACGTACCGTTGGATTTGATAAAGAGTCACAAATTGTTGAGATATTGTCTAAAATCTAACACTGCTTCTTGATTCTAAATTCGTTCTACGAGTTTCAATTCCGTCCAAACGCATTGAAACGCCATTAGATTTTCTTCGTCCTACGGATAAACGTAGAAAAGGGGATTCGCTAGGAGCGCTTCTTTTGTTTTGAGAACAATGAGCGTAAATATTCATACAATGCACTCTAACAGGATGTATGTTGTAGCTAATGAACTAACGCATCGGAACAAACCTATTATTGATTTGTGCACGGTGAAATCATTGATATTATTGATCTTTTCTGATCGATAGAACGGAAATGGGCGATTACGACGAAGTAGCGCTCTACCCTACTCGTGAAATTCGTTCACCTAATTGACAAATCCATGTTTCAATCGACCACCGTGACGCTGCAATCGCAGCGGTGATAAGTCCGAAATAATGTGTCAAACAGAATACATTTTTGAAATTTCCACCAAAAAACTATTATTTTCTATTCATTCTAGCGAGTTTCTGTGGAAGTCAAAACATGATCCGAGCAAAAAAGTAGTAATCGTAATAATAGTATATAATGCTGAATTTTATCGTGCTTTGTTTCGAAAATATCTTCCAAATAAACAAACATCATCCAAATCACCCGATGCGTCCATCGACTAAATCCATTGCCACTTAAAAATTAATTTCAGTCGGTGTATTAAAAAGCACATTAAAACGTTTTTCGTCTGGTGCTACACCGAGCAATCGGCCTATTTAATAGTTTTTCGTCGATTGATTTAGTCGGCCAACTTTGTCTGCTGTTTAATCGGCAGATGATTTCAAACCTCAACATGTTTTCAGTGATTTATAAGTCTTGAAGTAGCTTTTTATTTAAGAACAATGCATTACAAAATAGTTTTATGCATTTTGTACAAGATTCATACATGCTGACAACAAATTTTCATGAAATTACATTGAAATTAAATAATTTGGCAAACAATCAATGAAATTTTCAAGGGCTGTCACAGACTTATCACCGTCGGTTAGTGCTTATTCCTGCCACCAGGCGCGCAGGAGTTTAAGTTGGATTTCTCAATTAGGTGAACGAATTTCACGAGTAAAAGTTCAAGTTTTTAAAAATATATATAATTTTTATCCGCCAGTGTTTTGTGAGTCTGGTGCGCCGCTAGAAGAGGCTAATCCAGCCATCGGTGAAGTGCTAGGCATCGGGGACTGTATACCGCAGGGAGCCTGAAGCCTTCAAGAAGCCAACCTACGTCCTCGGTGAAGTGCCGGTAAGACTGCGTGTCCGGTGTACCGCAAGGAGCCTGAAGCCTTCCAGAGGCTAATCGATGCCATCGGCGAAGTGAAGTGAGCCGCTAAAAAAACCAGCGCGCCAAGGAGGACACGTCGGACGAATCCACCGATGTCTGCCAGCCGTCCAATACATCACCCATGAATGGGTACTGTGCCAGGTGACGATTAATCCCCTTCCTAACCCTAGATTCCTTCCCTTCCAAATTAAAATTAAAAAAAATCATGAACTTAAAAAAAAACAATGGATACACAAAATTAAATTAAGCTCAGTTTTCAGTCCATTATTTAAACCACGCATTCCCTATTTCCTCTATCACTCTTGTTCTTCACCTTGAATAGTTTTTGGGAAGTATTTCCGCACAATTCCTCTCTGGAGCAGGTTAAACGACCCTGAATCCCAGGATAAAGCCTGGAGAGGGACAAAAAGAAGTCCCCAGACAAAAGACAATTCTAACATCATACAACGTTGCTGTGATACTCGGAAGTGAAAGATTATCATTGTAAAAAAAAGGGTTAGCCCTGTTGAAACTGGGTCTTGGAGGCGGAGAGACTGTGGAAGGTTTTCCAATCTCCTGCCTTAACGCATTGACCTGAGTAGCCAGCGATTTGATGAGACTACCGATGTCTACCGATGTTTAGGAATGAGGTGACGTGGTTACTTGAATACCTCTTGCCGCTTTGTCTGATAATCCATCCGATTCCGAATCAGTTTCCCCGGCTGGCTGTGGGAAAGAAGTTATCCTATGACCAAAAATATTACGAAATTAACCGTAGGGTTTTATGAAATTCTTCGTTGTTCTCTGGGTTTTCAGCTCCCAAGCTGCGTGATTTTTAATGACCCAGATGCAATAAACGCGCTTTGCAAAATTATATTTGACCTCTAGATGTGGAGCTGAGATTTGCCCGAGTTCATAAACTCATGACCCTCTCCTTCGTTATTCAGGATCTGCTTCAACCTGCGTCAACGTTTACACCGTGATTCATCGTCACCGATTACGATGTTACGAAGGAGCAGCTGATAATCGAGATGGTCAACACGCATGCCGCGGTAGAGTGCACCGAAATCCTTGAGCCTAGCTTGATTCTACCTGATAATCCGAGGTTGTTATTTGTTTTGCGTAGGGTGAGGGAATTCTTTCTGAGAAAGTCACTTAAGGCTTCCTACTCGTGTTCGGACTAGTGTTCGTTTAATCTCCAATAAGTTCCAGTGTTTTTGTAAAATATCACTTGCTTGCGCTCCGGTAACTAACATCGATTCATAAATTATTTAATATTAATTAATAAGTTAATGAACAATTTGCTGCTTATTTGCTACACCTATCCTAGAAATAGACAATTGAGATAGATATCCATGGATAGCGTTAGAGGGGATGGAGAGCTGCTTCAGAGCCCAGGGCTCAAGCAACGCTGTGAATGGTACTGACAGAGAGCGAGCTTAGTTATACTCAGCGACATCGGCTTCTCAACCCAACATCAGCAAGTTTGCAACTATGGCGGACAGTATTAGAGTGGCGATTCGACAGTTCAACGCAACAGGCGCGGCAGATCCGTAATGGTCCGAATCGGGAATGTTTCGCGTTTTGTTCATCATCCAGTAGAAGGCTTCCATCTTCTGTTTGCGCTTGAGTTCATCACCCACCAGCTGCCGGATGCGGGCGTTGTACTCGTTGATCCATTTGATCTGAAAAGACGGTAGATACATAGGTTTTATGGGTTTGGGGAGATGGATGGTAACGGCTAAGGTACCTCCGGTGCACTCAGCAGTGAACGATCGATCATTTTGGGTTCAAAAGGTACCAAAGTGATGTCCTGGAATGAGAGGAATTTGTTGCCCGAGGGATGAACGTTTCCGGTGTCTTGCACTTCCAAGACGTTCTCTAGCCGTATTCCGAACTCTCCTCTCTTGTAGTAGCCTGGTTCTGGAAAAAGCGTGGTTGGTCAAGGTATTGGGCCCATTTGGATGTTGTTCAACTCACCGTTCGAAAAGAAGTATCCGTCCTTGAAACTGTAGCGTTGTTTTGTCGTGTAAGCCACGCTGATTGGAGCTGTAACAAAGCGTCTAATTGGTTATCTGGAATTCCAAATACATGATCGAACTTACATTCATGTACGGAAAGATATGATCCAATGCCGTGTCCGGTTCCATGAGGATAGTCATTCATATCTCCCCACACTGGTCCCCTCGCCAAGGCATCAAGTTCGGCTGGTTTGAGATTTTCCGGGAACGTCAGTACCGATAGTCGTATCATACCGATGAGAACATTCGTATAAGCCCGGACCTGCTCCGGCGATGGTTCCCCGAGGTGAATCGTCCGGCTGACATCGGTGGTTCCATCATGGTACTGGCCACCGGAATCAATCAGCAGCGTCCCATACTCGGTGATTTCAAAGTCCGTTCGATTGGTGGGCGTGTAATGCGGGCTGGCACTGTGAGATCCAAAAGCGACAATAGTCCTGAAGGAAGGACCTTCCGAAAGATCCTGAATCTTGCGCCGACGGTCCACCTCCCGCGCAAGGGACAGCTCCGTGAAGTGATCGCCGGCTATGAACTGATACAAAGACAACCATTAGAATCTATCAGAATAGCAGATTAAAAGACATTTTTTAAATTACCCGCTCTTCTAGATAGCTCAAGACTTCGCACATGGCGACTCCGTCACGGATGTGAGCCTTCTTCATGCCCTGTTTTTCGATCTCGTTTTTCTGTGCTCGTAGAAAGATGATCGGTGAAGGTCTGTCCAAGATCAGTTCTCGAGGGACAACTGAGTGGATTGCTTCTGAAGCTCCCATATCGAAGACCACTGCCGATGGAACGAGAATGCGCTTCCAGTGTTGGGACAAGGTCCTCAAGTCTCGCAGCACATCTTGGTATTCTTTGATTCTGAATAAAAGGACAAGGACAGTTGAATGGAAACTTGATCAATTGCGTTTGACGCTACTTACTGAACGCAGTATTCGTTATGGCAACTGTGAGACTTGAGATGATTCATTAGACCCATATTTTTGTGAGTTTTGTTGGTGTACAGAATGATCTCCCGATTGCTGACCAAGAGGTACGCTTTGAAAACCGGAGTGTACGGAATATCGCTACCCCGTAGATTCAGAATATAGGCGACTTCAGTAAGGGACGTAACGATTACGGCTTCACATCTCATGGCAGTTAAATTGGACCGAAGTTTGTTTACTTTGCTTTCCCAGTGTTCTCCGGCAAATCGTACCGGTTGAACCTTGATGGAGTTAGATTTGGGTGCAGGCCGCCGCGATCCCCATACCAGGTCAACCAAGTTGCGATGAATCTTAATCAATTTGATGAATTCGGAGTTGAGCTGACGTTCCAGATTAACCCATAGGGAATGTGGAACCAGCTGAGGATCGGCGCCTACCCGCGATTCTGGAGCAAGTTCACTCTGTAATGGTAAGTAAAATTGATCGTTGTATTCAAACGTTCCAAAAGAATGGACGCTTACCGAAATCCACTCGGAGATCGTGGGATGTTCTCCGCGGCGGAAGATCCTCCAATCACAATTGAGCTCGTGATCAGCCTGTTCGTAGAATCTTGCGTCCACCCATAGGGCTGCTGATTTGAGGGTTATAACGGCTTCACCCGTAGATCCGGAAAACCCGGTTAAGAACTTCAATCGCTCGTCCGATTCCATCAATTGGTCGGACATGTGTTCATCGTAAGACGTCACAAGATACGCATCCAGCTCAGTGCTCTGGGTCGATGCCCTGGTGCGCATCTCGTTACGCAGTGCCGTTAGCTGTTGGTGTAACGCTTTGTCGTGACCATCGTAAACCTGTGGGAGTAAAGACAGAACAAAGATCCTCGTTTGAACAATGATCGAACCAAATGAATCATCTTTGGTGTGTGGCGCTTTGGTGTTACCTGTATACGATCTCGATTTAGACATTTGGCTCTTCGCATCGATGCACCTCCCTGTTGTTGGCTAATGGCGGCTGTGATCGTTGGGATCGTTGCCAAAAGCGTTGACGCTGAAAATGAGAAAAGCGGGCTCCATTAGTCATCGGTTGCGATCGATCAGCTGGCGGTGATAATCATCTTCAGTACATCGGAGCGTGATCTTTCAGATGCAATGTTTACAAACAGTGCGGCAATATAAAAATAGTTGCGTGATTTTTTGCATTGCAATAAGTCGTACATCGCCATTAATCCGAGAGAAAAAACGTAAAGCACGTGCCATGCCTAGCAACGCCGATTGCTTTGATTGGTTGGTGTGAAGTCACCCGTCGTGTGGCATGGAAGCTGATCGTGAATTTTAAAGATGATCGTCAAAGGGGATTATCAACGGTAGAACAAAGAGAAAATCAAGTCAAGTTGGTACACCCCTCGTCTAAACGAATCATATAAATCACGCCAAATGCAATAAAACGAACATACATATAGAGAAATCTGTTCTAAGATCAATGTCACGGTGCATCGTTGGAATTTGGCGTATTTGCTGAATATAAATATTAATGCACGTCATGTTAGTGAGGATTTTGCTACACACACGGCGACACGGCGAATCGTTGGCGGTGTCATTGGATTCACCATGTGTTTATTTTCGCTCATCGGCTTCGCTGTGCAATATTTTGTAACGTTGCGACCGATGAAGCATGATCGCATAACATTGTCGATTGCATTCCGTTGTTGGTGCGCGGCAATCAAAACAACTAGGTGACAACAAGCAAAATGGTCTACTAATTTAAACGTTTCTGGTCGATTAAGTTGAATTCTACGCAGAAGTGCTAAAAGTGAGGTTACTCTGTGAGTGAGTAAAATTTTCCTCTATTTTCCAGGAAAACTTATTGGACATGAGGAAAATCTAGCGATATCAAGTTTAACATTGCATTAGGACCTGGGATTCTCTTCGTCAACTTTCTCTTTGTATCCCCACGGCCATGTTAAGACATTCTCAGGTAGTTTCAGCACACGTATCGATAAAAGAAGCTTTTATCCAGCACATAATACGACAAACACAACAAAAAACAGTTATGTGCTCAAGTTATTAACGGAAGAGAAAGTCGGCGAAGAGAATCGATCAATGTTACTTAGGACCTAATGTAATGTTCAGCTTAATATTTCACTCATTCTACTAGTACGTGAACTTAGACTATATTCAGTGATGGAAAAGTTCGCGAAAACTCACTGTGACTCGCAAATTTTTCCCTTGGTGAACTTCGTGGAATATCGCGAACTTTTCCAACACTGACTAAATTACAACTAAACTGAAATCAATATGAATTTACATTAGATTATCAAAGCGCATAAGGCGAGCATAATTAGTACGGTGGAATTGCTATGTAGAGGCGGCAAAATTAACGATTATTTGCAATTTGATTATCGTTGGTTGGTGTCTGATAAACAAATTGATTGCCAGTTTTCATCAATAGAGATTGGTGACGTTTAACGCACGCACACTAACGGAGGTCTATCGCCATGTAAAGTTGTTTATTGTTTTCCTCGGGCTAACCTCAAAATGTATGTAATTCCATCTGTCAAAATGAATTTGACAGCAGTTTTTCACGTATTTTCCTCAGATTTTCACTACCACAGTTTCACACAGTGCACCAATACAACCAGGCGTGAAAATTTCTATTGCATATGCGCATACAGTGTCGCGCACTGGAATTAGGACACCGTGCTGGGTGGTGGAAATCAACGACGGAAAACGGTGATTGATCAATCCATTCAAGACACGTTTTAGCGGACACACGTATCGTAAAACAGGGCACGTCGTGACGGGAAGCATTGATCGTATCGATTTCACGTGTCCTTTTCGGTCGTTCGCGTTCGTGTAGAAGTATCACGACGTGACGGGAAGGATTATATCGATCAAATTTCGTGGTGCTGTTTACGTTTCGGTTCGCGTAGAAACGGCTCGTCACGTCGGGATGGAGCGCAATCGTTACGAATTAAGCGTGTCGTTTCCGTTTTCGCGCGTAGTTCGAGTGACGAGAAAGATGGCAAACAAAGCGGATAAGAAGCTGGAAGCCAACATCCCAAGTAACATTGCAAGCTTTATCGAGGTTTTAAAGCATGCTACAAGTGTAAATCATGGTCTCCAGAGCCGTCATAAAACCAAAATTGTTACTTGGGATCCTGATCCTCAAGCGAGTGTTGGCAATACGAGATGTGGTGGAAAAGTTCGTGCAGGAATACAAGCATGAGCGGGACGCCAATCAAGTATCGGTTCGGTTGGAAACTTTGGAGAAGGTCAACAAGGAGTTCCAGCACGTCCAAGGGGAAGTTGAGAAGATAGACGTCGATCACATCGATGATCACATCGAGGTGCACACCGAATTCTAAAATCGGTACTGCGTACTCAAGGGATTTCTGCTCTCCAAGATGGACAACGGCCAGCCTCGAATTAATTCGATCTATCGATGATTCATAGCAACGACGACATACCGATCGCTGCAATCTTTGGAGGGAGAAGCAAAGAAGCCGTTTGAAAGCGTGGACAGTCAGGCGGACATCATGACATCAAACGATCCCAGAGGAAGGAGTTATTTCGAGGAGTATTTGAGTTCCATCAATGAAGCGTGAGTCAACGCAGGAGCTAAACACTTTGGGAGACGAACGGCACGTGAAAGCTTTGGAAAAGCTCGACGCATCTACGTTACGTTTCTGGGAAGAAGAAACCCGTCAGAAGGAAGATGTGAAGTATAAAGAGTTGATTGAATTCCTCATCCAGCAAGTTCGAATGCTGAAATCGGTTTCAAGCGATCTGCAGCATCGTTCTCAAGCGGCTATCAACAAGGTGGTCGGTCCAATTCAGAACAAACTCTCCACATTCAAGTCCGATGTCAACGTTGCTACAAGTGAAGTTAAATCACTCCACATTGCCCTGCTTGTTCCGTAGAACCTGCCAAGCCAGACATCACACCATGCTGCACGATCAAGCAGCTCCGAAGAAAACAAACTCTGTCATACCGTCGAATTCTTCTATGCAACAACCAACTCCATCCATGTCAGTGAACGAGGGGACTTCTGGATCAGCGCATCCACCGGAAGTTAGCATGACTATCCAATCGAACCACATCACGGTCTTACTAGAAACGGTTGTTGTAATCGTCGTTGACCAACACGGCAAGGAGTTCACTGTTAGGGCTCTCCTGGATTCTGCATCGATGTACAATTTCAGCAGCAAGCGGCTAGCAAACGCTCTTGCCACTCAGCGTACCACCGTGAACGCCGCTGTATCCGGACTAGAAGAATCCGATAGGCAGATCAAACGCCAAATCACGGCTACGATCAAATCGAGAACAAACGTTTTTTCCACCACATTCGAATTTCTCGTTATGAAGAAAACATCTGCAAATCTTCTTACAATCGCCATCAACACAGCTGCGTGGAACGTATCAAACGTTTCACTGGCTGATCCGCACTTTAACGTTACGGGCATGATAGATATCATCATCGGTGGGGAATGCTACCACGAAATCCACACCGGTAACGGTTTTTCAATCGGTGACGGCCTACCATTGCTGGTCGAAACACACTTCTGATGGACAGTTTCTGGGAAAACATCCATCAATTCCGCTGTCGCACCACCAGCTTGCTACATGTCAACTGTCGCCAACACCTCCACTAGAACTCACGACGGAAGGTACGTAATACGCCTTCCTCGGTCCGCAAGTCATTCTCGGATAATCAAGAGAAATCGCCACACGCCGCTTCTACAGCCTGGAGCGCCGCTTTGAAAGAGATCCTACCTTGAAGAAAGCCTTCCACGACTTCATCGAAGAGTATCTCCGTCTCGATCACATGCGCAAGCTCAATTCTGTTGACGACGAAGTTCCACATTGCTATCTGCCACATCATCCGGTGTCCAAGGAGAATAGCACCACCACAAAGATACACGTGGTGTTCAACGCATCCTATAAGACATCCTTCGTGTTGATATGGTATAAACCAGACAATTTCCTCGTCTTTATTTTTAACAGTGCATACGTTGGCAGATAGAAAGGAGGGAGAAAGGTGAGCTTTTGTTTAAGAGCTGAGAGGTCGGTAGCGATCAGCGTTAAGCAAACCCCACACGCATCAATATATTGACGCGAAGGGGAATTATTGACAATAATATTGATGATGTGAATTCAGAAATATTGTCAATCTCGATGTATTGACGTCAATATAGAATGTATTGACAATACGATTATTGTCAATAAAAGCAATCGTGTAGGGTTCACTTTAGAAGAGAACTTTCGCTTGGCAGTAGATAAGAAGAGTTAGCAATCACTAGTTCACCAGGTTGCTTGGCAGTTAGGACGAAGAGGAGAAACATTGTAAAATTATGATGGGCATACCCAGCCAGCTGCAAAAGGAAAGCGCAGCAAGAAGAGGAAGAAGAATCGGAGCCAGTCCGGTTGCACGATTTCTCGCGACGATGCCACTGCGACAAACGGCAGTGATGTCGGAGATTTCGGTGACGTTGCCGACACAAGCACGGCAAAAGTAAAACTACCTCCGTTGGTAGTAAAAATGCCCATCTTAACGATCTCATCGCAGATCTGGCGTTGCTGGGCGTTAAAGCCAAATTCATGTTGGGCAGAGTCGGCACCAAGGTTATGCTCCGTACGAAAGCGGAGTATGACTTGGTCGTTGCCCACCTGAGGACTACCAAGGTGGAATTTTTCACCCACGACATTCCCGGCGAGAAACCATTCAAGGTCGTCATCAGGAGTCTACCGAATTTTGACCCGAAGTTGATTGAAGTGGAAATCAAGAACCGTAACAAGCTGGCCCCAACTGCCGTCTTCCGAATGACAACGAGGGACGAGAACGTCAAGAGGTATCCGGATTGTCTTTTCCTGGTGCATTTCCAGAAGGGAACGGTGACGCTCAATGCGTTGAAGGCTATCCGCTCCATCAACTCCATCATTGTCCGATGGGAGCCATACCGTGGCGGCCGTCACGACGTCACCCAGTGTCAACGTTGCCTAAATTTCGGGTACGGCACCCGAAACTGCTTCGTCAAGCCGCGCTGTGGCAAATGCGTCCAAAACCATATCTCCTCCGAGTGTGTTGTCGACGAGTCGGAAACGGCCAAATGCGCCAACTGTAATGGCGCTCATCAAGGGTCCGATAAACAGTGCCCCAAACGCGAAGATTTCAAACGGATCCGAAAGCAGGCGTCCACAAGAAATCAACCAGGACGAAAGAAGGACAATACGCCGGCATTCAGACTGGAGGATTTCCCGCCTCTTCCTGCTACGCAACACGGTCAAGCAAATCCACGGGTGCAATCCGGCCCCCGCCAAGAAACATCTGGTGCCTCTGCTGGACAAAGCTCTCCATCCCCCCTGGATTCTGGAGACAACCACCAGCACAAAACGCCAATCCCGATCTCTTCTCTGCGGATGAGCTGATGAAGATTTTCGTCGACATGACCAGCGCTCTTCGTCAGTGCCGCAGCAAGCCCGAACATATCCAAGTGCTCGGTAAGTTTATTATTAAGTATGGTGTCTAAACCGATAACTGTCGTCACATGGAACGCATGCTCTGTAAGAGCAAAAAGACTCGAGCTTGCTGACTTCCTCCGCAAGCATAGTATCGACGTGGGCCTCCTAACAGAGATCCATCTTAAATCCGGTGACAGTTTTTGGCTGCCTGATCACCACGTTATCCGGCTTGATCGTATCGACTCCAGAGGGGGTGGTGTTGCGATCATCATCAAGAAAGGAATCAAGTTCTGCACGCTGCCGTATATTCGCACTTCTATCATCGAGGCCCTTAGTGTGGAGGTGGAATCACCAACCGGAAACGTTCGGTTCGTCGCCGTATACTGCCCTCGTCAGTGTGCTGCCAGTAATGGATTAGGCATCCAATTCAAGCATGATCTGACCACCATCACTCGCACGAGCTCACGATTCGTCATTGGGGGCGATTTAAATGCCCGCCACGAAGCATGGCGGAACTATCAGCGGAATCAGAACGGACGTCTGCTTTTCGACCACTCGCAGCATGGGCTGTATACAGTGAAATTCCCTGTTGAACCGACATTCATCTCTCCGGCGGGAAACCCTTCCACGTTGGACTTTTTTCTATCGAACATTGGACTATCCAAACCGATGGCGATCAACGATCTCAGTTCCGACCATCAACCGGTGGTGGCTGAAGTCGGCAGCTGCTCAAAG
Organism: Ochlerotatus camptorhynchus; assembly: GCF_037179485.1. Classification (NCBI taxonomy): domain Eukaryota; kingdom Metazoa; phylum Arthropoda; class Insecta; order Diptera; family Culicidae; genus Ochlerotatus; species Ochlerotatus camptorhynchus. Next base: position 150,675 of record NW_027040859.1, on the reverse strand, counting down.
CCAACGCAAAGACTACCATCATGTCAACTGGGTGCAGTTTGGGCATGTGGTCGACAGAAACATCGATGAAAATCCGCCGCTTGACACCGTAGAGGACATCGACCGGGCACTGGAAGGACTCCACCAGGCCATATCCGTGGCTGACGAGACGTGTGTTCGACAAGTTCCTGTGAGGGGTAAGTTTGTTGCCATTGATTCCCACACCCAATTACTGATTCGCTTGAGAAATGTGCGTAGACGCCAGTTTCAGAGGACTGGAGATCTAGCGAGGAAACGTGAAATGGCCGATCTGAACAGGCAGATTGCTTCCATAATGGACTCACTCCGAAATGAAAGTTTCGGGCGTGTTGTCCAGAATCTGGATGACCGCTCCCGTCCATTCTGGAAGGTAGCCAAGGTGCTGAAAACTCATCCCAAACCCGTTCCACCTCTCAGAGTCGGAAACAATCGGCTCATAACCAGGCATGGAAAATCATTTACATTCATTTCATGCATTCATTTACATTCATTTGCCTCTAACTTTTTTCATCAACAGCATTCCGCAAAATGATGTAGAAAACTTTTATAGGTTTTGTTATTAACTACAATTTTTGCCTGTAACTCAAATCTGTATCTCTTATGCATCACGAATTAGAGCGGGCAGAACTTGTTACTGTTTTTCAGTGAATGTAAAATACATTCACTGAAAAACAATAGTGGATTCTATTCGCTCTGATTCATCATGCATAAGAGATACGGATTTGAATTGCTTACAAAAGTTTTAGTTAATAACAAAACCTATAAAAGTTCCATACATCATTTTGCGGAATTCTGTTGATGAGAAAAGTTAGGGGCAAATGAATGTAAATGAATGCACGAAATGAATGCAAATGATTTTCCATGCCTGCTCATAACCCCACATGTGTCGCATTTGCTTGGCTCAACTATCCAAAGTCCGCTCGAAAACCAGGTGACGCAATGCGTCCAAAATGTAGATTACTCCCCTTGTGCCGTGCCTCTGGAGGATAGAATTACGGTAGAACAGATTTGCTCAGCGCTGAAATATTCAAAGAATATGAAGGCCCCCGGTTTTGACGGCGTATTTAACCTAATCATAAAAAGGCTTAGCATGAAAGTCTATGCAGTTTTAACTGCCATCTTCAACAGATGCTTGGAGCTGCACTACTTTCCAAGCATCTGGAAGATAGCAAAAATAATACCGATCCGCAAACCCGGTAAAGATCCAGCATTGCCGTCAAGCTACAGACCGATCAGCCTCCTCTCAGCGCTGAGTAAATTGTTCGAGAAACTCATTCTCAATAGATTGCTCAAGTTTGTGGAGGAAAACAATATTCTCCTACCGGAACAGTTTGGGTTCAGGAAGGGGCACTCCACCACTCATCAACTAGTACGGGTGATGAACAACATTCGAAGTAACAAGGCTGTATCCAAGTCCACAGCCATGGCCTTGCTAGACGTCGAAAAGGCGTTTGACAATATCTGGCATGACGGACTTATATACAAGCTTTGTAACTACAATTTACCGTTGCATTTGGTTAAAATTACCCGTAACTACCTTCAGCAAAGGTCGTTCAAGGTATCGTTGAATGGTTGTCTCTCCGACAATTTTTTTTTATCCCGGCAGGCATTTCGCAAGGTAGTTTGTTGGCCCCTTGCTCTACAGCTTGTATACTTCTGACATTCCTCCCCTCGGCGACGGTTGCGTGTTCTTCCTGTTCGCAGATGATACCGCGATATCAGTCAAGGGCAGAATGCCTCGCGAAATTACAAACAAACTACAACGATGCCTTGACACCTTTGCTGACTATGCAAAAACTTGGAAAATCAAAATCAATGCCTCCAAAACCCAAACTATCATGTTCCTCCATAGACAATCACCCAAACTGATACCGGCACCTTCTTGCACAGTAGTCATGGATGGCACAAGGATTGAGTGGTCTGCTGAAGTTACGTACCTTGGAATGGTATTCGATGAGAAGCTCCTGTTCCGCTCGCATATAGAAAAGACGTTAGTTAAGTGTTCAAGCTTAGTTAGGTGTTTGTATCCGCTGATTTCTCGCAGATCCCGCCTCTCTAGGGTTAACAAACTGGCTGTCTACAATCAAATCAAAGTACCTGCAATTTTCTACGCTGCACCGGTGTGGGAATAAGTTGAGCACTCACAAGAACAAAGTCCAGGTGGCACAAAACAGAGTGCTTAGGATGATACTCGATCGTCCTTTCGACACTATAATAACAAATTTACACGAAGAGGCAGGCATTGCCAAAATAGATTCCAGAATAAACGAAATTAAGACTAAATTTGCACAAAAATGTAATGTATCAGAACATGCTTTGATAAGCAATTTGTATATAGTAGGTTAGGTGCATATAGTAGTTGTAGGTTAGTTGTAGTTGTAAATAGTAGTTATAAGTAGTTTCCCTTTTCCAATTTAAAACAAACCAATCCCCTTGGTCATTCTTAAAACAGGCCTGATAGGACTAGAAACTTTAAATAATAATTAAAAAATTTCAAATGAACTAAAGTTGAAAAGACGCATCTGTGTTACTTGTTAATTCATATATGTAAAACCACACAAATACCAGAAATAAAGATCATTTAAAGTGAAAAAAAAAAAAAAAAAATTGTAAAATTATTCTGTATTGGAAAAGCTGTTCAAAATATATCTAAGTGAAAAGTATTGGTTTTATTGTTTTGATTGTGTGCATATCACTAGGTTCTGGTGGGTGTACTCGGCGTGAGTTTTCACGCGAGTACTGTTCCTTTCACTTTCTTCGGTTGAGGTTTCAGTGTCGTGCTGGTAAGTTGTTCGAAGTCTGAGAGGGAATTCCTCAAGACTGTTCGATTCTCCATTCGATTATCTCAATACTTCGGAACGTCATTCTACGATAAACTTCTCGTCGGCCCAGTAGTGCAGCAGAATCTCGACACCATCATTATCCGCTTTCGTTTTCACGTCGTTGCCTTCGTTGCTGACGTTGAAAAAAATGTACCATCAAATGTTCCACTTTCCTGCTGATCAACGTTTCCTACGAATTTTATTTCGTCGAAAGCCATTGGACCGGATCGACACAAACGAGCTCCTCACTGTCACGTACGTTCCGTTCTGTTCCAGCCACTGCCTCGTTCTTGGCAACACATACACTGCAACAGCTAGCTAAAGACGAAGAAGAAAACTACCCGGAAGCAGTAGAAGCTGTCGTCGAAGACTTTTACGTTGATGATCTTCTTACTGGCGCAGACAATTTGGAGTCTGCCAAATAGAAACGTCGTCAAATATCCACCATGCTCGAATCAGCATAGGTTGAGATTCCACCCTTCCATGATATGCAAGATGACCAGTCTGTATCACCCTTGGCCTAGTATGGGACACGAAGACGGATATGCTGCAATTCAACGTAGATCTCCCGCTTCCAGCACCTATTCTCACGAAAAGAAAGGATTTTTCGTAAATCACCAAGATTTTCGATCCGTTAGGTCTCGTTGGACCCACCATAGTCACCGCAAAAATGTCCATGCAACGGCTCTGGAAATTAAAGAACAAATGGGAACGTCCACTTCCACAGAAGCTACAGGATCAGTGGAAGCAATTTCATGCTACGCTTCACATCCTGGCTGACATAAGAATTCCACGCTCCGTGTCTTTGACCGCCGTTTCCAAGATTGAGTTGCAGTTCTTTTCCGATGCTTCTGCTGACGCTGCCTGCGGAGCATGCTGCTTCGCTCGTTCGTTGAATACAAACCAAGTTAAGGTTCCACTGTGCAGTCGTTCTTTCCGCCAAGCTGTATCAGAAGGCTGAACATACTCAACTACAGTCATTTAATGGTTGCAATCATCGCCGAATCGTTGGAAAACATACGTTTCGAATCGTGTGTCCACTATGCAATCCAGCACCAAAATTACTGACTAGAGACATGTAACAGGAGCAGAAAATCCAGTTTTCCCGATGATTGCAGCCCACAGACTTAGTCAACCAGTCTAGATGGTAGAACGGACCGAAATGGTAGTCAGAATTTCCAACTCACTGGCCTATTTCGAATGTTCCAGAAGAAGAGCACGCACTACAGCCATCGAAGAAGCTCGATAGCCCTCACTGCACCTGACGATCAGTTTGCAAATCAGCTGTTCGTTCGCTTCTCGAACTACACAAACCTTCGCCGTGTAGTAGCGTACTGCTTGAACTATGTCAAGGCACTACAAGCCGCAGTATGTAAGTCCGTCAAACCATCAGACAGGCAGCCGCGGATCGCACGTTAGTTCCACTTGGTCAGTCACAGCTTTACGCGGAAGAGCTAACTGACCTTACCAGTTCCACAAGTAACAACGGCTTGAAATCCTCACCACTCAAATAGTTAAAGCCGCATGTCAACGACAACGGAATCTTCCGTGTTGGAGGACGTCTATCAAATGCTGAAGTTCCAGATAACGTCAAGTACCCAATGGTGCTGTCCGTGAAGCATCCACTGGCACAACTGCCTGCTGGTTTCTACCACAAGTTCCTTCTTAACGCTGGTCTGCAACTAATGCTTGCTACAATGCGCCAGAAATACTGGATCATCAGAGGAAGGAATATTGTTCGGCACACGTACCTACAGTGTGTCAAGTGCTACCGGAACAAGCCGATCCTCATCCAGCAGAGTATAACGGATCTACCTAAGTCCCGAGTCTCACCAGCACGCCCATTCGCAAGCGGTGTTGATTATTGTGGACCAATATATGTTAAGTTACCGGTTCGCAACCGTGGATCAACCAAAGCGTTCATCGCCATTTTCGTGTGCTTTTCTACGAAGGCGGTTCACATCGAGTTTGTATCAGACCTATCCAAACCAGCTTTCTTAGCCGCTCTACGTCGGTTCGTCGCCCGCCGTGGACTCGTTCGCGAACTCCATTCAGACAACGGCACCACATTTAAAGGAGCAGCTAACGCATGGCATCTACCAGATGCTGAAGTCAAGCGACACCGACCGAACTCATATCCAGATCAGGACGTTCATTCCACTACGCGCTCCACACTTCGGAGGATTGTGGGAAGTCGAAGTGAAGTCGGCCACATCAGCATTCGTCACAAATCAAAATGTACCTCAATTCGAAACCGTTGACCCCGATTCCATCCGATCCTACTGACCTTGAGGCTCTAACGCCTGGCCATTTCCTGGTTGGCTCGAACCTGCAAGCTGTCCCTGAACCAAGCCGTGTCAACACGCCGGACAACCGTCTGGACCACTGGCAATTCACCCAGAAGTGATTCAGCGCATTTGGGCCCGGTGGTACCCGGAGAACATCTTTTCAACCCTTGTTCAGCGTTCTAATTTTATACAGTTCTACCTGAAGATATTCCTTAAAAGCTCCTCTTCCTTGTCTTTACTGTTGGTGCTGCTTGGGATTAGTAAGGTAGGCAGTGAATTTAGAAGAACTAAAATGCCCGAAAGACATTTAACAATATTGTGCAATAAATAGTAGCGCATTGCTTATTTGTGGAGTAGAGTTAAGCTTAAATAAGTTTTGTTTATTTATTTATTTATTTATTTATGAATAAACATCAACAGGCGTTATTGACCCCATAGATGAAACCTAAACTTAACATGAAAAGTACTAAAACTAAACATCAATAAGTCAATAGTCATCTCGTAAAAAAAGGAACATTTGCTAGACAAACTAAACTGATCTAGAAAAAAAAACAAACTAAACCTCCGGCGAAGCAGTTGGCGAGTCAGGTCAAAGTCAAACAGTGCGGAGACCCTATTGAAGAGTCTCTGTAAACTACCGATTGCGCTGAATAAGCTATAATTAGTTCGCTGTATGGGCAGGCGCAGCATTGAATTATTCCATAGGGCTCTGGGTTGAACATTGATGTCAATTTGCTCAAGAACAACAGGGCCATCAGTGCGTCCTTGCAAAATATCCGCAATTAGCAATGCCCTTGCTGTATCTCTTCGGACCGACAGGGGCTCCAGATGGATCAGTTGCAAACGACTTTCGTAGCTAGGTAATCGGAAGGGATCCGTCCACGGCAGTTAACGTAGCACATATCTCAGGAACCGTCGCTGAACAGACTCAACTCTTTCGACACCGTTGTTGTAGTGAGGAGTCCAGACAACCGAGTAGTATTCTAATATGGAGCGAGACAAGGAGCAGTACAATGATTTAAGACAGTAGATATCCGTGAAGTCTTTGGCAATCCTGAAGATAAACCCTAGAATTCTGGAAGCTTTGTAGACGGCATACGAGATGTGCTGCTTGAAAATCATCCAAAATCACACCTAGGTCAAAACATACTTGAAAATAGTAGCCTCTTTCTTGCGCGAAAAAGAGATAACCGAGCATTTGGACGGGTTATCCTCCATATGATTCAGAATACACCAATCACCAAAAGCATTCAACTGACGTTGAAGGAAGCAACAGTCTTCAATTGAGTGAATTCGAAGGAAGAGTAAAAAGTTTAAGGTCATCTGCGTACGATAATTATGGTCCCCCAATTACCACATTCACGTCGTTGAAGTAAATCAGGAAAATCAGCGGTCCCAGGTGACTACTCTGAGGCATGCCGGACGTGGCAGCGAACATACGGGACTGGTGATCACCAATGACAACAGTAAGATAGCGATCGGTGAGGTACGGCTGAAACCATAGCAAAAGGCAGCCGTGGATACCGAGCGTGACCAGTTTTGCGATAGATATGCGGTGATTCAATTTATCGAAGGCTGCAGATAAGTCAGTATAAATGACATCCGTCTGAGCACGATCCGACATACTGTTAGAGATGTAGGAAGTAAGGCACAGCAAGTTAGTGACAGTGGAGCGAGCAGCCATGAAACCATGCTGGTCGAGATATACGGCTTACAGTGAGCGAGTAATGGTTCCATAACAACGAGTTCGAACAATTTAGCAACAGCGCTAAGCGAAGTGATGCCACGGTAGTTGCCAACGTCCTGTTTACTGCCTTTCTTGTTTACTGGAAACATGTGCGCTAGCTTCCAACACGATGAAAAAAGCCGACGTCCACGGACCGTTGAAAAAACGTGCAGCAATGGAGACAACAAACTGTCTAAGACCCGGATTGTACGACGACTTGAGTTTCGAGGAAGCCTGGAAAACATATCGGGATTGATATGAATTCTGCTCATGGTTTGGCCAAAGAGTGGTACGTAACTGGCAGCCAGTCGAGCATGGTCATCACGCAGTCTCTCGTCCGTGAAGACACAAGCAAACTTTTTAGGGATCAGCTGACAGATATCTTGCGTAAATGAGGCCACGTTACCATTATGTATTATAGACGACGGTAGACCAGCTTCATGACGTTGTTCGTTGACAAACTTCCAAAACTGCTTGGGACGTGACTTAAGCTTTCTCTGCAATCCACGTCGATACTGAAGAAAGCACCGTTTCGCAACTCGTTAGTATTCGTGATTGATCCTGAAATAGTAACGTTGAAGGGATAGTGTACGATGCTTGGCGAATTTCTTAAGAGCGGCTTTCTTTCTGGATTTCACTCAACGAAATTCGCTCGTATGCCATGGTGGACGGGTTGTATGATGATAAATCTTTTTCGGAACGTGTCTGTCAATGACACATGGCAAGACAATGGAAATAGTTTTAGCGACGGACTCAATGTCAACGGTGTCCAATAAGTGGTCCCAATCTAAACTGGAGAGTAAATTGGCGATACTACCAACAATCAATACGAAACTAACGATTTTAAATTGGCTCACTACTTGACTAGCATATTGGTCCCAAGCAAATCGACTAACGTACCCCATTCTAGTATAAAATCCAGTACTACACTATGTTTGTTTTGATTCGCTATGAAAGTTTGACAGATAAAATGAGGGGTTAGTGGATTTTCCTATGTTTCGAGGGGTGAATCGATTAGCTTGGGACCGAAGAGAGTACCAGAGCAGAGCCAAAAAGTTGAGCACGTTATTTTGTGACCTTCTAGTCTAAGAGTTACCTCTATGATACTACTCTGGTCGGCGTTGCGAAAATTGTAGGAAAAGGTGGCAGGTGAAATATTAAAATCATGCATCAGCTTAGTACTTAACGTCACCTGAAGCGACGGGAGGTGCCGATCCAGTCTCACCAGAGGAGTGGGTGCCTCGCATAAGAAAGGAGCTATGTCCTGGGCGGTTACAAAACAAAGATCCAAACTGCGGTTGTTCTGGTTAATAACAAGATTGATTTGAGAAAGAGTGGCTGAGCTGTAATTGTCCAGAAGGAGCGAAGCTTTAGAATGGATGACAGAGTGATCCATAGCGGTATCCAGAACAGAGAAAACCGATTGGCGATAGGTTTCGATGATGTCACGCTCGCGTATACGGTAGGGAGGAAAGTACACCGCACAGAGAAAAAAGGTACGATCGCCCAGTTTGATCGACGTCCACATCTGCTCTAAGCATATCCAAGCATAATTTTTAATTAACCTCGCTTTAAACCTAGAATTTAAAGCCACTAAAACACCTCCACCTTGTTACGATGTTGTTTGTTTGCTTGGTACTGTATCATTTGAAGTTGATCGAAATATGTATACACTAGTATAGAAGCAAGAAGAGCAATTGCACTAGCTCCACCAACGGGCAATTCAAATCACACTTCCTGAGTACTTGGCACTGACGAAGTCTGCAAGTAGTAGACGAAATACGTGTATCTGTCAAAAGATAAGATATTCACCCCTATTCTGTATTTCGTTTCGAACGAAATTCTCATACAAAAAAATATTTTTTTTTTGTATGAGAATTTCGTTCGAAACGAAATACAGAATAGGGGTGATTATAACGGAATTTAAAGGAAATAAACCAACACACTCAAAGCTCTTTATAACGATTATTGTTTATTTGTTTTGTATAACACATTTGAGGTCATTCGTGTTTTGCTCGGGGTGAGATTTGAGCTCAAGTCTTTCAACGTGAGAAGCATGGATACTAACCATTTACGCCAGGCAAGTATTCAGTGAAACATGAATGCAAAATCAGTAATCAAATTGATTTCATTGATAGCAGGATTACTTTTCCGTTTGATTCAACAGTGTAACATTTTGCTCTCATTTTTGCTGTGTTAACCGTTAAGTCAACCAAAATGAGATCAACTGGAGTATTCAAAATAAGTTATATCATAACAGCAAATTTTGATTTCAATTTGATCTTCAGCTTTGCTCGGGTAGTATCCATGCTTCTCACGTTGAAAGACTTGAGCTCAAATCTCACCCCGAGCAAAACACGAATGACCTCAAATGTGTTATACAAAACAAATAAACAATAATCGTTATAAAGAGCTTTGAGTGTGTTGGTTTATTTCCTTTAAATTCCGTTATAATCACCCCTATTCTGTATTTCGTTTCGAACGAAATTCTCATACAAAAAAAAAAATATTTTTTTGTATGAGAATTTCGTTCGAAACGAAATACAGAATAGGGGTGAATATCTTATCTTTTGACAGATACACGTATTTCGTCTACTACTTGCAGACTTCGTCAGTGCCAAGTACTCAACACCACTTGAGTACTTGGCACTAATGAAGTCTGCAAGTATAGTAGACGAAATACGCGTATCTGTCAAAATATAAGCAATTATAACGGAATTTAAAGGAAATAAACCAACACACTCAAAGCTCTTCATAAAAGGATTCCGTTAAATTAAAAAAATAATAATCGTTAGTTCAACAACATGAACTTAAATAAAATTTTAAACAATACGTTAACAGCAGAACTTCAAGTTAAGTTGTTTAAGGTTTTTCCTTGTAGAGTCCATTTTTCCATAACACCTCGCAATATGTGAAATTGCGAAGTGTAATACGAAAAAGGACGCTACAGGGAATCACCTTAAGTTATTTAAAAAGTCTTGACTGCATAATGAAAGCACAATATGATATCAGACTTCTGTCGCGGCAATTGAAATCAAAATTAGTTTTCATTATGATAGGAACTGCAAACTTTAATATCGATTTGCTTTCATTTTGTTAACCGACTTTGCTCGGGAAGACCCCGACCTACATCTACACTCAGGGCCGAGACGACTATGCTGAGCGCTGGCTGGAGTAAGCGCGACTGAGGCAGAGAAATCGGGGGCTTCCACAGTACTATCCACGATGCGTCTCGGTGGTGATGGTGGTGGTCCAGAAGCAGTAGAGGTAGCGTTCCGTAAGAACGGTGTCCAAGTAGGTCCGTTGTCGAGCAAACAATTTCGGAAAACCCCGTTTCTCGACTCATGCGCATGACCGGGATGTCTGCTGGTCGCTGGCGGGAAGGGTTCGAATGCGGAGAGTGGAAAAGGGGCTTCCTCAAGGCGAGCGACAAGAGTGCGTCCTGGTATCCGACTAGGCGAGGAGACTCCGGGAAACCAACTGGCAGATGTAGTTTCTTTGGCACTGAAATCCGCATCAACATCGGCTCCGAAAGCTCACAATTATAGTAGTACTTGCCTGATGTAGCAAACAGGGAGTCTTGTTCAGTCTTTAGTTCATCTAACTTATTGAGGATAAAATTCGCTATATGCACTACTAATTAACTGTTTATTCAGCCTGGTGTTAATCAGCATTGTACACCTTAAATCAACCAATAATCAGCTTCTGTTCTTACTGTCCAGCTGGAATTGTTACTTGGGAAGCTTTTCTTCCACTTCAATTTTTCTTGGCTCGCTCCAATCAGCCAAGATCCATTCCAGAGAACCACGCCGGATTTGTTTTATATTCGCACATGACAACACATCAGAATATAATCGGTAAAGTGCCAAGCCAATATACTCGATCGCGATCTTGACATTCATCCTCTCCCCCAAAACAAATCATGCTTAAACACAAACAAATTCTTGACACTCGCACCCTACCGAAAACCGAGCAAACGCGAATAAACAGCAATGAAAAAAAAAACATCATAGGAGCACCCCCCCCCCTCCCCCTCCCTCAACTACAACGAGCTCATGAAATCAACTCCCATGTAGATTCATTATAAACTTTGTAAAGACTGGAACACGCAAAAATTGGTCGTCAAAAAAATCGTTTATTTCAGTCAAAATTCATATCACAAAAATCTTCTTATTTTTCTTTTGCTAGTACAATTCAAATATTTAAAGAAAAAAATGTTCGTTTATTCTTTTGGTTTGCCTAATCCGAACTGCCGTGCCTTCCGCTTAACCTCTTCCATTAAATTTTGCACAGTGGTCTCATCGACCTTATTCGCCGCCAACCGCCAGTTAGATTTAAACTGCTGCTCGTTTTCCATGAATTTATTAGTTTTTTTTTTTTGAGATTCCGTTTGACTTAATACCGTTCGATAGGGTGGCGTTCTGGGCAGTTGGGAGGGTTGTGGTCGTTCGGTACCACAACCACGTTGTTCGCATCGTACCACTCGATTGCCTTTTTCCCATAGTGGCAGCTCGCCATGCCGGCCAGAACAGCACAGGTCTATTATGTTGCTTTAGGAATGGTAGCAGCCGCTTTTCCAGGCACTCCTGGACGTAGATCTCTTGATTGATGGTTCCCGTAGTAATGAAAATGTCGCTTTTTAGACCAAACGTGCATATGGCCTGCCAGACGAGATATTTTTTCGGGAACTTCGATAGTTTGATGGTTTTGAAATTCAGCCACCTTCCCTTTTCCTGATGCGGTATAAAACTCCTATCCCGGAAGCTGCTTGAAATCCGCCTTCACATAAGTTTCGTCGCCTATGACGACACAGTCGAACTTTGTGAGGCCGCTGCTTTGCCGACGTGTTTTGTTTGTAATCTCGGTTCGCCACCTTCACCTTCTTAAACGTCGACAACCCGACTCGTTTCTTGGCCCGCTGCACAGTAGTATGGGAGACATTGAGCTTGCCAGCGACGTCCCGGATGGAGAGGTTAAGATTCCGCTTATATTTCACCGCCACCTTCTTCGTCGTCGCTACCACGTCCGGATTACGATTGCCGCCGCTTCCAGGCTTCCTGGCGCTCGACAAACGCTCCCCGAACACTTTTAAAACGTTTGTCACGGTCGATTTGGCCACATCCAGCAATTTCGCCAACTTGTCGTGTGAGAACGTCGCTTGCTGCGCGAGAAAAATTTTGACACACTGCTCCTCTTGCTTGGACGTTTTTTTTTAAACTGGAAAGCAAACGGTGAAAACTCATAATAGCAACCATTGTATATACACTCAACTTACAAATGCAGCATTTCTGGTTTTTTGTATGCTTTTTTAACAGAAATACACCAACTTTAAGTTGACCAATTTTTGCGCGTTCCAGACTTTACATTAAGTAGATCGCCAGATATGAACCCGTGAAAATGCGGAGTGGTAAAGCAAATTTTATGGAATCCGTTAATCGTGTCAACTAGAACTACGTCGACGAGAACTCTAGACCAACAATTGAAATAGGCGGAACAACCAAACGTAAACAATGACTTTAAACGCAAATTCCTCGATAATCAAAACACATGCGTGGGCCATTGTTTACGTTTGGTTGTTCCGCCTATTTCAATTGTTGGTCTAGAACTGGTCATCGGTGACACATAACTAAACTGATATCAAATTGTTCTGAAGTTTATCAGTACTGTCAGAAGTAATGCCAATTTATTCTGATGTTTTAGTTATTCGGTGAGTGATTCCAACATTTTATGAATTGAAAGTGAAAGCACAGACAAACGCAACACTTCGTTCTGGATCATCGTTCATGTATTTAACAATCGATTTGAATAGGTTTGTCAGTTCCGCGAGCTTCTCACCGCAGCGCTGGCATCGGATCACTTTGACGTTTTTATAAATTCTGTTTACCTTGTATCCAACATTGTTTGTAACTTAGCGAGCAAGCTTGTTTTCCATGAGAAGCTCGAGACCTATTTTTGAGGTACAATGTTTTCAAGAAAAACTTATTCAAAGCGTTACGTCTATTTGTCTGTGGTGAAAGTGATAAACTATTTCTTAAGCACAGCATATGGCACGAGAGATTTGATGCAATTTTGTTTTTAATTTATTTTTTCGTGTACTTTAAGTAGGTATCCAATCCTTCCAGTTTGAGGTAGAGATCTTAAATCGCCTTTTCCAACTGAATTATGTTGTCTTTATATGTGCTTCCATCTATGTGTTATTCAAGGCAACAACAAAAACTCAGACCGACTTGGTCGGTAATTCTTTTTCTACTAATGCAAACATAAGTCATGTTCATCGATATTTGGCAGATCAAACAACTACGGCGGCGGTTTACACTGAACTGCTAGCCTACTGACCTCGTTTTGCATTCCTCCAGAATATCGAAATCTCCAAGCAGCCATCATCCTGCTACTGATAGCAGTTTACCGAACAACGAACAAAGGTTTATTTCAGTTTCACGCCAGATCTGAGAAAAGTGTTGTTCCATAAGTTTTGAATTCCTAAACATTCTTGGAAAGCTGCAAAAACAAACAAAACTCTGTTTTCATTCTGCGCTGCGTTGCCTGTGCTGGAGTATGCTACTCTGTTGCCATCCATTAGCTTCGATTATTTATACAGTGCGAAGAAGTTCTGACCGAAAACATCTGGCTTAAACCAGGGCCGGAAACGACCTTGGAATCGATCCATCTATGCGCTCGCGCTCATTGGCGGTGTATTGATTGGATTTCCGTCCGGGTGCTGCTACTGCGCCATGCTGGTGGCTATTGATACCACGCGCTCGTTCGGTATATAGATCAGCCTGGAAGCGATAAATTTAGAGCGGAGGAGTAACCGACTTCTAAGGGAAGCTTCTATTAGACGTAGCAACAGAATGCAAATAGATATCTAGTAATAGTAGGTAAACATTGAATCGGGTAAGATTTCGTGGGTGTGGTACGGAAGCAATGTAGAGGAATTCCATTAGGGAGATTGTTACGGCTACGCGGTATGAAATGTAATGCCAGGAATAAGGTCATACAACGACCCTAATGAGGATGATATGTTGCATAAGTATTTGAAAAGTATTTATGATTATGATCGCCGATATCCGCCGTCGAGCAAGAGTGAAAATCCGTCACGACGGATGTAACATTTTTGCCGCAAGCCAATCAAAGTGATGATACAACAACGGGCGAAGAAGACAACGCAGTTGGGAAAAGATTGGCTTTTGGTGTGCTGCTGGCGCCAGGGATTCTAGCCTCGTAAAACTGTCGACTAGCTTTCGGTGTTGACTTCATCCGGCACCCGCCCATTACAACCACCCACCACCACAAGGTCGATTCTTTGCAGAGCGTTATCATTGGTAAATGTCATGAGTACAAGTGGAGCTCGAAGCTGCTCTTTTGTTGGTTCGTTCACTTGTTGTTGGCCGATGGATGGTTCCGCTTGGAGTCTGCTTTTTGTCTTGCTCGAGTGCTCCAATGGTCCAAATTTAATTTATTGATTCCATCTCTGATATAAGTCTGATTCAGCTGCCGTCGCCTTTGAACCGTTTCGGAACTACGATACGTAATCTTCGCGGGAAATTCCACTCCCGACGGCTGCTGGCACCCACAAGCCAAATACAGACTGGAAGGGGAAATTATCTTTTATGATATTCTTCTTTTTTGCGAGCACACTCAGAGGACTGAATAAGGGATGGATGGTTGGTTTTTATTTCATTATCATGTATATTCTTTATGGTAAGATTTAGATTAGCATGCCATCTAATCAAGTGAAATTTAGAGATTTTGATAACAGTCGGGTCGTTGACATGGTAAATTCACTCTAGATGCATGGCTGTTCACTATAAATGTAAGATTCTTGTCTTATCATTTTCATACATCTTAATAATCTTAGTTCATTTGAAAATAAATCTTTGCCAGTGTTAAGGCCCAATGTGCGTCAGTGATACATTACAACAAAGTGATATCTAAAACTATTGTATTGACAGTATTTAACATTTTCTTTCTGAATTAGAGGCACCATCTTGGATTTTAAAATGGCGTCGGACATCGGTTTCTGACCACTAGACGTCACGATTTCAGAGTAGGCTGCGTGTGTGAACGAACATGACGTTCGTTTTTTACGCTTATTTGGTTATTAATCCGGTTAATATTTTCCAAGATGGCCAAGAACGTGATTATTCGTTTCAAAAGGAGTCAAAACATCAATGCAGAAGTAGCCCTGCGAGAACTGCATCCCATCCCCTGGCTGTACTGACTGTTATTTGCCGCTGACATACGGTTTCGAAAACGAAGAGGAACCTTTATTGGAACCAAGATATTTCATTGTTCGTCGTATTCGTATCAAGAAATTGCAAGTTGCTGGACCTGATAGTTGGCTACCTTCACTCGGATCCAGCAATCGACTACAGCCGATTATCTTTTATCCCAAGCCGGAGGATCACTACATTTGGTAACTTCAAACTGGTTCTACATAGGACCGGACTAGATTATGTTGATCTCCATCAAGCGAACCATCTTTGATTGGAACTACAATGTATGGATGCTTCGTGTGGATTCATTTGGACTAACTTGGTGAGATCGTATCTGATTTTATCTATTTAAACTAAATTTACATGGTTCTCTTAAATTTGACAAATTCTTGATGGAGTTTTCTCCACGCATCCTATTTTTTATGCCTTTGAAATCATCATTGAACGCCAAATGGATTGCTTGCACATTTTTCAGCATGTGGTGGAACATTACTGTAAATCATATATTATATACTGGATTGGGGGGGGGGGACAGCCTAAGGGAATCAAAGGATTTGTTGACTGGACGAGGGTTCGTGGATTTGCCAGTCCCTTCTCACGTGATTATAGATGGCCATCTGGTCGTTTTGTCTTCCAAAGGTCTTCAATGAAGCTGATTCACCCTGCTGCAACAAACCATCAGGCAGAAATTTACAACCGGTAAGGTATCTGCAGATATCGGTAATCACATCACATCACTAGACATCACTGGGATTTCGAAATTATCCATATTGATGGGTATTTGACACTATTCCCCACTTTTCTGAAACCAGAATTCACCATCTTGGACTGCAAGATGGCGTACAACATTGATTATTGACGTCTACGTGTCATCTCCGTTTCGAATACACTCATATTGTAGGGTATTTTACACTTTTTTTTAAGTCAGAAGTCGCCATCTTGGAATGGCGTTAGATATCTATATTAATTCTCTAGACGTCATTCCGACAGTATTTACCACTTATCTTAAACCGGAAGACTTGGATTTCAAAATGGCATGTGATGTCGATTTACGATCTCTAGACGTCACCATGATTCCAAAAATACCCATGTTGATGGGTATTTGACAGTATTTCCCTCATTTTCTGAAATCGGGACCACCATCTTGGATTTCAAAATGTCGCACAGTGGGACCATTCTGAAAAAAGACGGCCAATAACTTTTTCTCCCCTTTATCGTCGTTTAAGAGACTTGGTGTCTTGGAAGAAATTTCTCGTAATAATGATCCACGTCTTTTGAAATAATTACCCAAATTTTTATTTTTATTTTAATTGCCCGACCAGACCCGATTCAGATTTTAGGCTCGTTTATACTTCACATCATGATTGATCAAACCATGTTAAATGTGGCTGCTAAAAACTGCAAACTCAAGAGAAAATTTAATTGAAATATTGGTAATATGTTGCCTTTAAACCGGTTTATAATCCAAACAAAGCTATATAGACTACCGTTGTCTTGAGCAAAATTGTGTATTTTGAGAATATTGAAAACTTTGTAGAACATATCACCCCGTTTATTTGAGATTATAATACAAAAAATGACAAAAAAGTGATTTTAATGTGCTCCTGTCAAGAATTCACTTAAATCTTGTTAAGATAAAGATATAGAAGCTTGGTGTCTTGAGCAAAATTTCATAAAATTTGTTTTTCTACAACATTGCTCAAGACGTAAAGCTATTATCTCGAACCAGTAAAAAAATAGTTTTTGCAAGTGATCAAGCTTAATAAATATTTAGGTAATTATTTCAAAAGACTCGGACCATTATTACGAGAAACTTTTTCCAAGACATCAAGTCTCTTAAACGACGATAAAGGGAAAAAAGGTATAGACCGTCTTTTTTCAGAATGGTCCCACTGTGTGTCGTCGGTTATCGATTTCTGGCCTCTAGACGTCATCTCAATTCCAAAAATATCAATATTGCAGGATATTTGACACTTTTTCTGAAATCCGATGTCCGCTATCTTGCATTCCAAAATGGCGTCGGATATCAAAAATACCGATATTGGAGAGTATTTGACACTTTTTTGAAATCGGAAGCCACCCGTCTTGGATTTCAAAATGGCGTCGGATTTCAATTTGCGATGTCTAGACGTTACTCCGATCCATAAAATACCCGTATTGATGGGTATTGGACAGCATTTCTCACTTTTTGTTAAATCTGAAGCCGCCATCTTAGATATAAAAATGGCGTCTGAAATCGATTTTCGTTCTCTAGACCCCGATTAAAAAAATACCTATACTGATGGGTATTTGCCAATATTTCCCACCTTTTCTGAAATCTGAAGCCACCATCTCGGGTTTCAAAATGGCGTCGGAAATCGATTTCCAGCCTCTAGACGTCACCCCGATTCTAAAAATTACTTATATTGATGGGTATTTGACAGTATTTCCAACTTTTCTGAAACCGGATTCCACCATCTTGGATGTTGAAATGGCTGCGCATAACAATATTCGATCGCTAGACGCCACCACGATTAAAAAATACCCATATTGATGGGTATTTGACAGTATTTTACAGTTTTTTTTCTGAAATCGGGAGACGCCATCTTGGATACAATATACCCATATTGGTGGGTATTTGACAGTATTTCCCAATTTCTCTGAAATTAGAAGTCGCCATTTTGGATTTGAAAATGGCGTTGGACATTGATTTCCAGCCTCTAGACGTCATCCCGATTTCAAAAATACCTATATTGATCCGTATTTGACAGAATTTTCCATTTTTCTGAAATCGGAAACTGCCAACTTGGATTTCAAAATGGCATCGAATATCGATTTCCGGTGTCTAGACGTCATCCTGGTTCCAAAAATACCCATATTGATGGGTATATATTTGATATCAAACATCCATATTCTAAACATAAACTGTTCGGAGTCTATTCGGATACTATCCGGATAGAAAACTAATGGATAATATCCAAATTAAAATTATCCTGTTAATTTTAACTTGGATATTATTCGTAGGGACAAAAACAAATGTGGATTGGTATATACTCCGTTTATTTCTACCTACTGGACAGGTTTATCCGGATAATTTTGAAACCTCTGAATTGGTAAAAGCTTATTTCTAGATAGACCTGGAATTATGGCCTAACAGCTTTTGTAAACAATGACTTCTCGCGTAACATTTGAAAAGGGCCTATCCTCGTTGATCGAATCTCTTCATCGACTTTCTCTTTGGTTTACCACGGCAACATAAACGAATTTTTCGCTATGCTCGTAGCATATTTCGACAGAAGACGATATTAGCTTGTGCCTGAAACAACACACTCAATGGAAAATGAAATTTCAGTCGGTTTGTTCGTAAAAGAGAAAATCGATGAAGAGAATCGATCAACAATGATAGGCCCTTTTCTCGTGTTGCGCGAGACTTCTCTCGATTATTTCTTGGAATTCAAGACACGCCCACGCAAACCAACATAACCATAAGTTAGGAGAAGACTTCACCTACATGATGGTGATATTGATTTGCTTGGGCGAGCCTTGAGTTTCTAGAAATCATCGAGAGAAGTCATTGTTTACAAAAGTTGTTACGCCCTAATTCCAGCTCTATCCAGATTTATCTTACCTTACCAATTAGGCTAAGGCCTTGTTGTCCTCTGCTGTCCGGAAAAGTAGTCTCCACTCTATTCGATCCATGGCCACACTTCGCCAGCCTCGTAGTCTGCGAAGGGTCCGCAGGTCGCCTTCGACTTGGTCGATCCACCTCGCCCGCTGCGTGCCTCTTCATCTGGTTCCTGTTGGGTCGCTTGCGAGAACCATTTTCACTGCGTCGTCGTGCGGCATTCTTACGACGTGCCCAGCCAACCGTAGTCGCCCAATTTTCGCAATGTGGATGATGGATGGTTCTACCAGCAGCTGGTGCAATTCGTGGTTCAATCGCCTCCTCCACGTTCCGTCATCAATCTGTACTCCACAGAAGATGGTACGCAACTCCTTCCGTTCGAAAACACCAAGGGCGCGTCTAATCAGCGTCTTGTAGATAGTCAACTTCATGCAGCGGGGAATTTTATTCGACCGAAGCGTCCTCCGGTATGCCATAATGCGTCTTTCTATTTCTCAGCTGGTATCATTTTCAGGCGGTCACCAGTGAGCCCAAATACACGAACTCGTCGACCACCTCGATTTCGTCACCGTCAATCTGAACTCGGAGTGAGGGCCTAACATTGTCTTCCCTAGAACCTCTTCCTCCCATGTATTTCGTCTTCGATGCGTTGATGGCAAGT
The DNA here is from genome assembly GCF_037179485.1 of Ochlerotatus camptorhynchus. Lineage (NCBI taxonomy): Eukaryota > Metazoa > Arthropoda > Insecta > Diptera > Culicidae > Ochlerotatus > Ochlerotatus camptorhynchus. The sequence goes on along the minus strand of NW_027040859.1, from coordinate 131,340 downwards.
CCAATCCACCTGGCTTCAGCCTTCAGTCTGATGTACGTTTCCACTATCGTCTCCAAGTTCCGTGCCATGATGTCGATGTCATCGGTGAAGCCAAGAAGCTGGATGGACTTCCTGAAGATCGTCTCACTGGTGTTTATAGCAGCTCTTCTTATCACACCTTCTAACGCGATGTTGAATAACAGACACAAAAGTCCATCACCTTTCCGTAACCCCCTTCGAGATTCAGAGGGACTCGAGAGTGTCCCTGATACTCGAACAACGCACATCACTCAATCCATTGTCGCCTTGACCAATCGCGTCAGTTTATCCGGAAATCCGTATTCGTGCATAATCTGCCATAGCTGATCTTGATCGATTGATGCGGATTTGAATCGATGAACATATGATGTGCGGACACGTTGTATTCGCAGCATTTCTGCAGAATCAGCCAAATCGCGAAAATGTGGTACCCATGAATCCCGCCTGGTATTGCCCCACGAACTCTCTTGAAAATGGTGACAGGCGACGGCATAGAATTTGGGACAGCACCTTGTAGGCGGCGCTCAGAAGTGTGATCGCGCGGTAGTTGCAGCAATCCAACTTGTCGACCTTTTTGTAGATTGGACATACGATACCTTCCATCCACTTCTCCGGTAATATCCCAAATTTTGGCAATTAACCAGTGCAGCGTTGTTTCACCAACGTATTTTAATATCTCACTTGGTAGTTGAACTACACCAGTTGCTTTGTTGTTCTTCAGCCAACCGATCTCCTCCTCAACTTCTTGAAGATCAGGGGCCGGTAGCCTGTCGTCTTCTGCGCGTGCTCCAATGTATGTTGTTGTGCCACCTTCGGTTTCTGCTGCATCACCGTTGAGGTGCTCGTCATAGTACTACTTCCACCTCTCAATCATCGCACACTCGTTCGTGAGAAGGTTACCGTCCAAGTCCTTGCACATATCGACTTGCGGCACGTAGCCTTTGCGCGAATTATTTAGCTTCTCGTAGAACTTCGTTGTGTTGTTGACGCGGTACAGATTTTCCACCGCATCGTGATCTCGGTCTTCCTGCTGACACTTATTCCTTCGGAAAATCGAGTTTTGTCTGTTCCGCGCTTGTCTGTATCGCTTCACATTCAATCTCGTGCGGTGTTGCAGAATTCTCGCCCGTGCTGCATTCTTCTCCTCTACTAATAGTTTGCATTCGCCGTCAAATCTGTCATTTGTTCGGTCCGGGATCGCAGTACCTAGTGTCGCTGCAGCATTACTACCTATGGTGGAACGGATGTCCCTCCAGCCATCTTCAAGTGAAGCTGCGCCAAGCTGCGTGGGTAGTGCAACTTCCAGCTGCTGCGCATAGTCCTGGGCAACTCCGGCGTCCGGTAATTGCTCAACGTTATGCACCGTCGAGAGTTTTGAGCCCATGCATACTGCAACTAGGTAGTGGTCCGAATCTATGTTCGCACTGCGGTACGTGCGGACGTTGATAATGTCGGAGAAGAATTTCCCGGTTTTCTGTGTGTTGGTCCAGTGATCTCCAGGTGACTTTGTGGATATCTTTGCGGGGGAAAAGGTACTTCGGACTACCATACCCCGAGAGGCTGCAAAGTTCACGCATTGTTGGCCGTTGTCGTTCGATACAGCATGTAGGCTGTTTGGCTCGATTGCAGGTCTGTACAATGCCTCCAGTCCTACCTGAGCGTTCACGATTTTCACGTCCCTACGCCTTCGAAGTTGGGTGGTTGAAGTTCGTCATAGATTAACCTATCGCAGCCCGGGAAGCCAAGCTATTTTCAGTTCCTAAAACATGTCCTTATCTCGTCCTCGTAGTCTTTATTTCGTCGTGTAGGTCTGTGCCGATGATTCCGATCCGTATTTCCGTTATTGAACAAGTGTGTTGCTTGGGTTGGTGTTTACAATACTAATTCTCTAATTTCGTCAACCAGAAGTTGTGCAGATCTCAAAATTGAGTGCCGTGCTCATGCTCGCTTCCCTGCAGCAAACACTGAGTGTAAGATTAATCTTCGTACATTACGTAGATCGAGAGATGTGAGTGAGCAATTACGAAGAGTTTAAGAAGCATCTTGGTAGGGTCTCCAAATGCTGACTTATGCGCTAGACGACGTGAGTTGTCCGCCAGAACTCAAGATTGCTTTGCCCTGCTAGCTCTCTGTCCAACCCCCTAGTGTGCGTAGCAGGGGTAGCAAGCAACTGTCATACTAATCCTGTTAGTTATTTGGCTCATTTGAGAGATGTTTTTGAGTCTTTGTACCACCATTGATACACATCGGTTTAACACGTCTAAGATTATAGCGTAGTTTGAACTTCAGTAAAATTCACTAGGTATTTTGATGTTCTGTTATAGACTTTACTGCTGTCTAAACGGAAAACATCGAGCAAGTGATCTTTCCATGTTCAGAGACTCATATTTTCCTCAGTTTAGATTCTAAATTTTGCTAATATTTTTTTTATGTTATGATTGACAAAATGGCCAGTTGATCAACTGACACAAAATGATTTAGTTGTTTTCGAATTGACGAGCACAATTTGCCCGAATCATGCTTTCCTATAACGTTATCTAGAAAACTCTATCTATGTTCCGCAACGCGGCACGACATGTACCAAGCTTAATCATAGAGGAAAAGGAGGAGCTGTCAAATTAGCACCAGAGCCAGCGTTGCCAGATTGTGTTCGGGCTTATCGGTATCATTGGTTTAAAAAAAATCGGTATTTATCGGTATTTACAATTTTAATTAATTTTATGTTGTTGGTGTTTTCGAAAGCGAAAATTAGAACTATTGGAATAAGAATGGCCTTCCCAGGAAATTCAGAAGAAATTTCTGGGAAATGTTTCAATTAGCTTCTGAAAAAGCCGAAAAGAAGCTTTTCTGGAGGAAGTTTGTAGAAAGTTCTATTGTGTTTCCTGACTTATAACAAATATACGTTGTATACGAGTACCCCGAATACAAAATATAGTTCGTTTTATTTTATATTGCAAATGCTATGCAAAATTAGACGAGTCTTATGTTGTATACGGGGTACTGGTATACAACGTATATTCGTTATAATACCTGATTTATAACGAATATACGTTGTATACCAGTACCCCGTAGGAAAAGTCGAAAAAACTCCGAGGAACTTCCAAGTAAAATATAGAGTAACTTTCGGGGCAAATTTAAAGAAACTTTCGAGGAAAATTGGATGACACATCCAGAGGAAGCCAGAACGGTTTCGGAAATCGGAAGAAAATTCCAGGAATAGCGGATTCCAAGGGAAGCTCGGGAAAATCTTCCAATATAAGTCGAAAAAAAACCTCCGGAAGAATCTCATGGAGAAACTTCCAAAGGAAGACCAAAGAAATTTCTGGGATAGTTTGATGTATACTTTCGGTAAAAGTTTAAAGAAGCTTCCTGGAGAATATGGCAGAAACTTCCTGAGATAGTTTGGAAGAAACTTCTTAAGAAAGTCGGAAGCTTCTTCTGGTGTTTTCGGTACATTCGAAAGAAACTTATAGGAGAAGTTGTGAAAAATACTCCGGAAGAAAGATTGCTGGGGGATGTCAAAAAAAAATTCCGCTAGAAATCGGTAGAATATTCTAGGGAAAGTTAGCATAATATTCTGGAGAAAGCAGAAAAAAAAATGGTGGGGAAGTCGGAAGTACTTTCGCAAAATAAGGTGGAAGAATATAACAGGGAACAGTTAGAAGATACCAAAGCAGCACACTACCATCACAATAAGTTTCAGCAACTTGATTGTAACTGGAATAAGTTACATATAAGTAAACACTATTGTTCAGGTGACAAGTGTGCTGCTTTGGTAATTGCAAGGGAAGATCATAAAGTTAAAAAATTTACTTGGACCTTTTTGGTAACATTAAATATAAAAATATTTTTCGATTCCCAGGAATGACCGAGATGAGCCAGCAGCTGTTTCTTGATTCCTGGCTAGCTAAAAACAGAGGAAATACTAGTGGAAAGAGTATAAAGCATAAAATATTTTTAAAGCAACCCTAATAAAAATTGTATGGTTAATTTGCTTAACGACGTGTTCTGGGTATCATCCAAACCATTTGTGGAATAGTTCAATGATTTGGGCTATCGTTCGTTTATGGTTATTTTTTATTAGGGAAGACTCAAAAACTTTAACATATTCCAAAATATAAAAGTCTATCACAATAGTTTTGTCTGACATGTGAGTGCGGGCAGGTAATAATCATTTCGATTGTTAATAAATCTGTATAAATCGGTATAAAATCTCAAAAATCGGTATTCTGAGGAACCTTATATGTATATCGGTATAACGTTCAAAAATCGGTACAAATACCGGTAAATCGGTATATCTGGCAACGCTGACCAGAGCATCATGCAGAGAAATTTGACTTCACTCGAGTCGAGTTGTTCGCAGATGACCTGGGGGGAGGTGACTGTCAAATACGAACAATCGTCGCCTACCTCGCATAACTGGTTCCAAACGACAACAAAGACGATGGTTTGTTTATGTTTGGAACCAAATTCACCTATGGAAAATCAATGAGCGTAAACAGGTAAGGCCCAGTAAATTTATCATCTCTTTCGTTCTCTGGCTGATTAAATGGATGACAGAGTTTGACGTCACACTCCTTCAACCGTTTAAATAGCGGAAGAACGAAAGAGATGAGAAATTCACTGAGCCTTACATATTTACATCTCATTGATGGATTTTCAGTAAGGCCGATTCGGCAGCACATTCCGCCCCTGCAGATGACAGGCGTTGCAGTTCTGTGCTTGACACCCACACGCTCGTTTATTTTTACTCTAAAGTGAGTAGCTTCTACTAAGTTTGGTATTTTTATTCAAAATGTCGAAAACTGAGTAACATTGATTTGGCAAACTGAGTAACATTTACTCTGTTTATCTTGTATCAATGATTACTCAGTTTAGAGTAACCATCAAAAAACTTACTTATCGTGCATTTGTCAAAGAGTTACAGAATGTTCGTAGTCCCCGTTTTTTTTCTTCAAACATGAAATTTCTATAGATATAAGAATTTAAAATTGTGGAATCAACATCGACGAGCTGCAGTAACATTGCAGCATCTTCAGAAACCCACTATTCCGAAACCAAACAGGAACCATTGCAGACCAGAGAGGATGTGCGGATTTTGCAGCAGAAGGAAATTTTGGACCTGACGAAAGAGGAATATTAGGCAAGATGCCAATCAACTATTGTGTTGGGTCGGGAGACGTTCGAATGATCTCAATATCTGGAGCAATTCAATCGCCAGCATTACTTTACACTACACACGCCAGCATTACTTTACTCATATCAACAAGCAAGAAGGTAGATCTCTTTAAACTGATTATGTGAGCGATGATATGTAGAAAGTTCGAATTAACTTTTATTTCAGAAGTACGAAAAATTCCCTGTCGGCAAGAGGACTGATGTACCAATGTTCTCCAGCTGAGAAGACTTCAATATTGATGGTAACTTTGCAATGTAACGAGATGTAACTTTAATGTTATTATTTTATCTTTTAACAAATATGTTGTTTACTTTTCTCAACTTCTTTAAATGTCAATTCAAACTACTCATTTTATATACCGATATATTTTACAAGAACTGAGTAACATTCACTCAGTTTTTCTAATTTTCCGAAAACCGAAACTGAGTAGAAGTTACTCTGAATTTTAAAAATGCATCCTTTACTCAAAAGTGAGTAACTTGGGTTTACTCACTTTAGAGTAGTTCCACTTTTACCGAAAGTGAGTGGATTTCTACTCACTTTAGAGTAAAAATGAATGAGCGTGCATGATCCGAGAACTTTAGATTGCAAAAAACTCGCGTGTGAAATGACATCCATCAACCGTTTACTCAATCGTCTTTGTCAAACTAATATGTTGCTGTTGTGAAAATGCTCGAGCGATACAACTCACTACAATGTACACATATTGACCCACACACAGTGCCGGGCCTTCACACATAAATCGGACAAAACCTTAAAAGGTAATTTTGATCTGTTGTATTCATTATTGATTCTAAAATTCACTTAAATTGTGTATTTTCATACGTAAAGTCCTATGAATGGTATATAAATCTAAGAATTGATAAAAGTAAAACTTATGGTTATGAAATATTTATTTATTTTAAATACAATTAAATATCGTAACAAAAAAGGTTCTGAATATTAATTAAAATATTTTAATAGTCATTCATCCCTCCGGAGAATTCTTCCTTATATTTCTTCCAACAAGAACAATTTGGAACGCACAGCCTAGAATGTAGAAGAAGCGTTTTTGTTTATTTGGATAATCATTTATATGTGACCTTACGAGGCTTATTGGCCTCTTGAATAATACACATTGTTTTTAATGGAAAAAAAAAACGATTATTAACGTATTATTAGCATACGATCCTTCTTGTTTTTTAGTTTGGAAGCAACGATTGGCACATCACATTAAATCATAGTAAGGTTTTGAACCGTGCTCTTAATCAGACAACGATTATCCTCTCATCAATAGGTTCCCACTTGAAAAGCACAGCATGAGCCTGGACTCTGAGCATGACATCATTTATGGTCTATTAATTCTGCGTATAAGGGATCAGGTCCTGATCATTACCCAAATAACTAAATATTGATCAGCTCTCCGCTCAAAATTTCAATTGACATGACACTCAGATAGAAAATTCACACTTGTCGAAGACCTCCTATACCAGAGCTAACATTTAAAAAGACTCCACTTCATAATCCATCAAATATGTCTTCTAAATAAGCTCTGTGTTTGGTTCTACTTATCTCCTCGCACACTTTATTTGTGGTTTGCGCAATATTGTTGGTGACATACGGTCTTATCAAATTTAATTGAAAGTCATGCTTTTTTTTTCTCTGACATTAAACTCTGCCAATAAGGAGATAATTCCTCCATAAACCATTTCAATTGAATGATTGACGGATCACCCGTCATCGCCTAGCGTTCATCCCAACCGCCATTTGTGGTTAGTCATATAATCGCTCGCCCAGCAACTGCCACCGGTAATTAAAACCAACTTCTAATAAACTTAGATCGATTCCATGATCCATCATAAGTAAGGAATGAAATCCATTTCCACAGCCGCGCTATCCAACGGCACCAGCACCAATGAGCATCTGGCATTAGTTAAGATTCAGCATTAGCGATTAGTTCACTTCTATTCCGTCATTAATCTGTATACACTATCGGCCAGAACAGGCTAGAAAACGAAAGTGCACCCACTTAAGGCAATGAACACGAGCGTACACAGACGCCTCCGGAACAACTTGATCTTGTCCAGAGGCCGCCATTTCTTCGGCATTACATTGCTCCTACTTTACAACCCACCGAAACATCGGATCTATTACGAAACATACTCGTAACGTGCAGGCAAATAAAAACAATCCAATCAAGCAATTGGTAAACAAACGCTGCTCGTTCGAATTGGCCCGTGTTGGTTGAACTTGAACTTGAAGCGATGCTTGAAACTGTATTAAAGTGTAGGAAAAGCAAACGTGTATAGAATCGACCCGCGCCCTTTTCGTCACAGCTTGATCGAATGCCCGAGTGCCGCCGGCCCACGCATCATGCATCCTCTGCGCTACGTCCGTCGATCGCGATCTATAAGGGAAACGGTTGCCAAACAGTGAACCTACACACTGCTGCGTCGAATCAGTGGAGAGAATTTTCAACTTGAAAACTAGTGGCTACGATCTTTGGATGACGATCGACAGTCTGTTATCGATCGTTCGTAGCAAGTGGGTTCGTGGTGATCTTGACCACTGAGAGTTTGGGCGGTGTGTTGTGATCAATTGCAGATCGATTGGAACCAATGACCAGTTGTGGGGGTTGGAATTGGCGATTTGCATAACTTTTTGGCAGCCGGATGGGTGATATACTTTTTTTTTATAATTGAGTCGTTCGAGCATTGAAAAAAGTTCTCATAATTCAAAGCAATTCCCATAATTGTCCCCATACAAACCTTAAAATTCCTGTAAAGTTATTGTAAAGATTTTGTAAAGTTTTCCCGCCCTCCCGTATTGTCTTCCCATGAACATAATAGAAAATAAGATATTCCGAATGATTCACAAATGCATTATTTATGTATTATTCTGACGTGTGCTAAATCATAAATCCTTAACAATCCTGTAAGATTAACTGTTATGTGCGTGACGGGGTATCCGGGTACCTAGCTCCCATTGAAATAACACGGCGTACAAAAAAGCAAATAAATCCTCACGTATGTAAGGGTTAAAGGAGACTGCACTGTAAAACTGACTTGGCAGACTGTTTGTCTTCTGCAAATCTAACGATTTTATACATTGACAAAGTTTTGATCATGTGATGTTGATTTCTGTAAGACCAGGTTTACTTCCACACACTTCTAAAAATATCCTCAGCACTTTACTGAAATATTAGATGATTAACTGGTTATCTTTTGAATACTGATCGACCTTGCGCATTGGAAGAATTTCTAAGATACGACATTTAAATGTTTAAACAGTTGGGGCAAATGACGAAACGATCAGACTCGACCTTCTCCGATTGGCATAAACTTTGCATAGTTGTTTGTCGAAGGAATTTATTTAGTTTTGTGCTAGAATTCACCTCTTGATTAAAAATAGCGTTTGTGACAATTTGCAATAAATTGTAGCACGAAAACGCCACCCTGATCGAATTGACATTTGAAGCAAAGTTCATGAGAAAAATAATGTATTTCTAGGAAAAATAAACACGGTTAAATTTTTATGAGTTCTTTTGAGTAAAACATCAAAAAAAAGTTTAAAAAACTTAATTATTAAAAATTGTCCTTGTTCAATTTATTAACATTCGGTGATATAGTGGTAAGCGTGATTACCTCTCACCCCAGCAGGCCTGGGTTCATTCCAGGGTCCAGGTGTGGGAGCGGCCTCCCTGGCGTCGGTAGCATAGGTGCTCAGCACCGAAAGCAAGGTAGACGGAATTCAAATCAAGGAAAAAAAAAGATTCGATCGAATAGCAGGCTCTGCCAGTGGACGGTTCAGATTTCTTGCGCTGTCAAGTTCAAACGAACATTTTCCTTTAGGCCGGTCTGAAAAGTGTAATCTGTGAAAAACATCGTTACGATGACAAATTCCTTGATCCTTCGGGTCGTTTTGCAAGCTGCGAAGTGATTTTTTTTGGTTCCAATGAGAAGTGGTGCACAGATAAAAATTCTGAATTTTAATTGTGATGTAAACACGTAAACTTAAATTTAATTTCACGCGACCGAGCAACTTGTAAACAATGTTGCTTACAAAGATGGGCTTTTGTATACAATATTTGCTACATTGCATAAAATATGTCAGAACATTACATGATATATAATGTAAACTTATATGATATGTTACGCTCCATTTATGTGCATCATATTGAACAGAAATTTACACTACTTTTCGAATTGTGTGGTCGAACTACACGAAACCATAAATTTATTACACTGAATGTTAGTTCCGTTCCCGTTCATAAAAATCGCAGCGAATGTAAGAAGTTTACCTTTCAGACGATGCAATGGGTTTTACTTTCTTTTTATTCCGTGCTCTGCCCAGTGGTGGACAAGGAAACCAACCGGTACACACATGTACTGGTACGGTCCTCAAAATCGCAACACGTGTGAGCGAATGCACAGTGGCCCAGAATGCAGATTTAGGTGGAATGATATGTTTTGAGCCTGAAATTGAAACTCTAGACTAAAAGTTTCTTCTGCAAAGTTGTTCCTTATAGTTTGGCCCTCATTTTTATGACAATAAATTCTAGGGTGGTTCTTATTATCAATAAAATAAAAAATCTAACCTTTTTTTTGAATAATTTAAGGTATACATTTTTGGGCAAAGTTATAGCTAAGCTAATTTCAAGCAACTTTGTAGAAATAACCTTTTTTGTATCTCTTAAATTGGCCGATTTAGAGCTATTTTCTTGAATTGAGTTAGGGTGGCGCTGAAAAAACAGTTATTTTGCTCTAGTTTTCTTATTTCAAATTTCTCAGCTAAGGTGTCTTCAAATGACTTTTAGATCTTTAGAAGGCGCAAATTTTTGCTGCAGAAAGGTTGTCAATGTCTTTCGCCGATCAAGAGTTATTGACGTTTTTATACTAAAAATGTGCACTTTTCAAATGTTTATATCTCTGGTTGGGGCAAAAAAAAAGTTTTTTACGGCATTTGAAAGGACGTATGTTATTCTCAATAATATAAAAAAAATTGGAGGTATATTATTTTTTAAACTCGTATAAAATCAATTTGAATTTATTAATATTTTTTACTATATTTGGGTATATCTTTTTTATTAGAAGAGATACAGGCAACAAATTACGCTATAAAACATCCGCCTTAAAGAATTTTAAAAGGCTCTAGAAGATGACTCAAATAAAAATGTTAGTGCTTAAAAACTATTATTTCCAGGAAATCCCTAAGTCAACTCCTAAAAATTACTCTAAAATGAGAAAGTTAATAGATAGAAAAACGGCAGTCTTTTTTTTTTTTCGACATGATTAATTTCACTCACTAATACACTGCACATTTTTCTTTCTCCATTTTCTTGCATTAGACCGCAGCTCGGTATATTGCATTCTCGGTTCATGCGGTCTCCACTAACTTCCTCTAATGATGCTTCCGTGCTTCCGTCTATTAACGTCTCTTTATACTGTTCACCTGGTAGAGGAGAATTAAGTTCATTCGAGACGGCACAAAGCAACCAATCCGAGCATCAATAACTCCCCGTTATCGCTTACCCTCACACACCATTGTCTTTAGGACTCAAGACTACCCTCTTATCAAAAAGAAGTGAAGTGACTATACAAATCAATTTCTTTCTAGTGCCACTTCAACCTACTTATGCTTATATCATATCGTATAAGTAAACCGCCCGCAAGAAATTGAGTACAGTTTGTTCTGTACTCCTGTCGTTGTACAATACCTCACGGATTGAACCAACGACACCCATTTCTTCCCTCAATTGTGCTCGAGCCGGGCACTCCACCAATAGATGATTTACATCTAAAACCGCACCGCATCCCTGGCAGTAGGCCACACTGCTGCTAAAACGGGGTCCATGAGTGAGCCGTGTATGACCAATCCTCAGCCGAGTCAGAACTTTCTGATCTCGAGAATTGGGTACATCTTTCCACTCTTGTGTAGTGTTCTTGATTCTACGCAGGAATTCATCATGGTTGTTATGCCAAGATACATTCCATGCGTATCGCGAGGTCTGCTTCACCCAGCGGGTAGCGTCACTATAGGGCACCGAAGTGGCCTCTAGCTGAGCAAGACGACCCTGGTTAGCTAGTCTATAAGCAGCCTCATTCCCTGGTATACCTACGTGTCCAGGTACCCATACAAAGGTTATGTAAGCATACCGCTGCACCTCCGTGAGACTCGTTTGCAGGAGAGCATAGGCCTCAGCTGAGAAGATACCACAGAGACCGGATAACCGGTCGCAGTGGCTTATGGCCTCCCCAGACACCCCATAACCAACTTCCTCGTCGATCAAAGAACCGTCCGTATATAGCATGGGCCTTTTCTCGTATGAGGCAGCGACCTCCCTGAATGCAGCTTTCGCCACACCAGAGTTGGCCCCCACCCCGCACATAGCTTTAACCCTCCAATCAACTTTCGGGGCAGTAGCATCCCATGCCCGTTGCCTATTGGCTAACGTGCGAAAATCTACTCCCGTCAAATCGCTCTACCATCCTCTCGCCCTAGCAACCGTGGGCCTGTCATTGAGGATGGGATTCCTCTCTAATAACCTCAGCGCCTTAGTGGCCAGGTCTTCAGTGACAACATTCACCAAAGGTACCTTTCCAAGAACCTCAGCGCTCGAACACAAATTCTGTACGCATCATTGTACTGAGGTTCCAGAATCCTGAGCAGGGAGACACCACCCCTGCTCCACAATTCCGCTCCGTAAAGGATGCTAGGGACAACCAGAGCCCTAGCAACCTTGGTCAATGTACTGCGAGAGGCTTCAGAGAAGCGACCATTTAGGGTCCGAAGGATATCCAACTTGTTGTTGACGTTATCCTTCACCAACTTGGCGTGCTTAACAAATCGGAGTTTGTTATCAATAGTCACACCAAGCAGCTTCATCTCGCGCACGGCCTTGACCGCATGCTCACCGATACTAACAAATGGCAGACTCGGTCTGTGATGATGACCAAAGCAGACGTGCAACAGTTTGGACTTCTCGGGGTAAATCACAAACCCAAAACTATCTGCCCAGTCAACGACAGACTGTACTGCTTCCTGCAGTTTATGCCTAACCACCCTATCGTATTTACCTAGCACGATGAGGGTAATATCATCGGCGTACACAATAATGCATACTTCCTTAGGAACCCAAGTAACCAAAAGTTCCGCATTAAACGATTAAAATCACTTCCAAGTTCCGTAAAGTTCAAATAAAGTTCCGACCGAACCTTCAAGTTCCATAAAGTTCAAATAAAGTTCCGACAGAACTTTCAAGTTCCATAAAGTTCAAATAAAGTTCCAACAGAACTTTCAAGCCACATGAAGCAATCTGCACAAGTAGTAACAAAATTTAATATACGTTAATATGAAATGATGATTCTTATATTTATGCAGTGCATCGGCATTCTATCCAAACATAAAAATAAATAAAAAGGTAATTTCCTGGATCCGAACCCGTGTATTCGGCATGCGATATACGAAAGCTAACCACTGCGCCACAAATGTGTTGGAATACCATGCGGGTAAACACCAATTTAAAATTCATCAAGGTGTTGTGTTTCGTATTCAAGTCAGTCAGCTGGCACTGAAAGCCCCAACAGTAGGCTGGACAACAACTCTCTTTATTATACATCAGATGACGCAGCGGTTCGCGCTGGGGCTCTCACGCAGAAGGACTGGGTTTAATTCTTCAAACAGCTCCAATTCCTACTACTAATGCTGATAAAATCAATACACATTAATACCTTCCTTTAGAAATAACTTTCATAACAGTATGAACTATAAATATAGAATTGTGTGGTGTGATGTAGAGGACAAAAACCTTTTATAATTTACTTTCTAAAAGTTCCGTTCAAGTTCCGCCAGAAGCTGCTGCTTAGAATGCTCTTCAATTATGATAACGACTTAAAAATGAGGCTGCTTAGAATTCTATAGACCACCACCAACCAAGCTGCTTAAGCCACAAATAGCCTTTTATCAGAACTTTTGGTTACTTGGGAATGCGTTCAAACACTGAGTTCATCGCAATGAGAAACAGTGTAACCGAGATGACAGATCCTTGCGGGATGCCATTCTCCAGCAACCTCGAGGAACAGGTTGCGCCAGCGTTCAAAACTCGGAACCTACGGTTCTGTAGAAAGTTTTCTACGTAGTCAAACATACATCCTTGAAAGTCCCACTTCTTGAGGGAAGTCAAGATAGGAAGCTTCCATGTCATATCATATGCCTCGGACAAATCGAGGTTTTTTTTTTTTTTTTTTTTAATTCTTTATTTAAGAGATTTTTAGTCTTAGGCTAGTTCATCTCTAAGGACAAATCGAGGGAGACTACATCTACATGCAAATCTTCCGACGAGGCCTTGTCCAATAAATGATCGAGCTCAGAGAAGATCGTCTCCGATCCATAGCCGCATTGAAATGCGTGTTGCTGTGGGTGGATCCATCCTTGCCTCTCCAGCTCAGTTGACAGACGACGATTAATCATCAGCTCGAGTGTTTTTCCCATGCAGCTCAGCAGGGTTATATCGGTCGAAAACCATCCGTTTTGGTCTTATCCTTCCCAGGTTTGGGAATGGGAATAACCAACCCTTCTTTCCACTCGTCCGGTATCTGGCCAGAAAGCCAGACTTCGTTCATTGTGTCAAGAAGAGCCAATCGGCCGACAAGAGGTAATCTCCTAAGCAGGGGATACCCAATGTCGTCAGGGCCCGCAGCCTTACCAATATCGCGGTGCAGGGCCCAGTTGAGCACTTCAAGTTCGAATACCCTGTTATAGTCTTTAACAAGACTACACTGCCTGTCACGGGAGTAGCGGTACTCCCCCTCAGCCAATGACTTTACACGCAGGAACTTATCACTGTGATTGCTGTTTGCCGACACCTTGGCAAATTGATCAGCAAAGGCCTCACTGATAAGTCCTGGGTCTTTCGTGTAATCACCATTCAACTTAATCACCCTCTCAACATGTCTATTCTTACCACCGACAGACTTTACCTTTCGCCATAGCTCACCAAAGCTAGTGGTTTCTGATATGTTCGCGGTGAAAGCAGACCATGTATCCCGCTTTTATATTTAGATCGCGCGAGCTGAAACTCCCTCAATCTGTTGGCCCTAAAAGGATCATCAAGCTGCAGCCTACGCAGCGCCCTTAGACATTTACGTCTAGCCCTAATCGTTGTCCCCCACCAAGGGACAGTTTTAAAACCTCCCCTCCCTCCAGCCTTTGGGAAGTGACGATGACCGGCCTTACTCAAGATTTGGGTCCAGTCACCTGGTCTCAGTATCGTGTCATCACCAGGCAGTTGGTGACAGACTTCTTTGCCACAGCCGTCCTAATCTGCCTTCTCAAGGTTCCATCTAAGTCTTGTCACAGTAGACGGGAGGTCTACAGGCTGGTTACATCCCAAGAGGCTATGGCCAGATCAATCACGGACTCTACCCCGGTGGTGGGATCGAACCGAGTCGATCTGCCATTGTTCAGCACTGAACAACACAACGTGTCCAGTAGCTGATACAACCTATCACCGCGAACGTCAGTCTTATGTGATCCCCAAGAGGGGTGATGCGCGTTCAGATCGCCCACTATCACATAAGGGACAGGCAGCGGCGAGATGAGATCTTGCAGTTTGCCGATGACGTTCACTTCTTTGCCAACCCTATTCGTCGGAGCCATGTATAAGCTAACAACAGTCAGCTTATACGGAATCTGAATGGTGACCGCGGTGGCCTCCAGTTCATTATCCAACTGCTCTTACTTATGTGGTATATCTTCTCTAATAGCCAATCCAGTGCCGTGGATGTAGGCATTAATGTGAGGCTTAATATACCACTTATATCTACCACCGAGATAGTCTGCTACCTTGGCCATCGTTTCTTGGAGGGCGATGACGCAAGGGTTCAGTTTCTTATTGAATGGTTGGAGCTCAGATAACTTTGATCGCAACCCATGGACATTCCATTGCAGTATTACGTTAGATGGCTCTTTACCATTCTGTTGTGGGACATCAGACATGGTAACTACTTATTACCGGTAACAGCATCGCTTTCGCGTTCCGATACCGAGTCAATAGAGGGAGAAGGCGCTACGTTTTCTCCTCTTTTACGGCTCTTATGGCCACGAGTGTCCTCGAGGCCGGCAGTCAGTTTCCTTTTCCGGTGGGTCATGGGAACAGTAACCTCGCTCTCATCGGATTCAAGGTTAACGCCTACTCTTTCGAGTTGTCCAACAAGGGACGCACATTCCATCTCAAGGCGAGTCTTCGACTCCTTGAACTGTTTGATTTTTCCCTTGCCAAGGGCGACCTCCTTTCGCAGGCTTTCCACCAACTTTTCCAGGGGCTGTTTTTCCTTTCAGTTGGTGTTTCGGCATCAGGCTTGGGTTAGCACTTCGCCCTCCCTACCATTAGCCTTAACATTCTTGGCAACATCTCGCGCAAGACCGGCAGGAGGACTAGCACCAACCCCAGTACTCTTGCACTGGGTAGTCCCCTTTTCGCCGGTCTTGGCACCCTTAGCAGACGGAGCTCCATCTGTTCCTTTGCCGTGAGGGATTGATTTCGCAGCTTCCTGCTTAGCCTTCTTCTTCTTCTTACCTTTGGGAGGTAAAAAAGGCGCCTGCGGACCCTTACCAGAGTCCACAGGCGTAGTCCTAGCAACCTCTGCATACGACTTTCCACCCTTCTCCGCGCTATAAACCCTCTTGGCATCCCCAAAGGAGACACCAAGGTTGGTCTTTATACGCAGTATATCAGCCTTCTTCACGTAGGTAGGGCACCTACGGTTAGTCGGCTGATGATTACCTCGACAATTGGAGCAGAAGGCCTTTGCTCCACATTTCTCAGCAACCGGGTGGACCCCTGAACAGACCCTGCACCTGGTCTTGTTCTTGCAACCTGCGCGACCATGCCCATACCCATAGCAGTTGTAACACTGCAAAGATAAGGCGTAGTATGCTCGGGTCCTAATGCTGAGGAGACCAAACTTAACCGTTTCCGGAAAGCTGGTCCCCTCGAAAGTTAACACCACGGATGAGGTGTTAATCTTCCCCTCGCCACTACCCTTACAGATTCTGTGGACATCTACTACACCTTGTGTAGCAAAATGCTCCTTCAGAATCTGCTCCGATTCGTTGATGATATCCACACTTGATATCACGGAACAAGTTTTGTTCTAGGTAGGGTGTGCACCCACCCGAACCTTGAACCTCTGATGATGAATCCCACATGATTGTATGTACAGTTAGTGCTGTTTGGCAAACGCGGTAAGAAGAAAACAGAAGAGAACGAAGAGCCGTGTACGGCATTCGTTGCGAGCTGTAAGTTCAAGAAGAAGCGTCTGGCGGTGGACAACAGACAGCAGCTAAAGGGCTACTGAAGAAAATCGTGCATTAGAGAAGTTCGGAAAAGTTGATGATCACAGTCAATCACACCAGTTTTGGTGAGATCATTCCATTTTATATCTATAAATTAGGAATCTTGGGGACGTTGGAGGCATTTGGTGAGATGCTTGAATTATACTATGTTGTATAAACCAGTCATTACATGTTTACAAATGATTGTTAAATTCACTCCTACATAACTAGGAGTTAGTGAAATTAATCATGTCGAAAAAAAAGGTTGCCGACTGGGGGCCTCGAACCACGAACCACGAACGTGGCGATTATCAGACCTGTGCTTTCTCCACTGCTCTCTCTCTCTCTCTATGCTTCGGAGTATGGATAGGCTAAAAGCAAACAAGAAGTGCTCATTCTCTCGCATACTCGACTTCGTTCTTCATCAGCAGTTCTTTCGGTCGATGTGTCGTCGACTTTGGAATGCAAATATTTCATGATGAGTGTGTGAGTAATGACCACGTTTTGCGTCTATTTCTGTATTGGAAGTGCTCTGCTCCCCGTTGGTGATACTGCCATACAATGAAATCACTGGAAACGGCTCCCGTTTTGATGGAGCATTGTTATTGGATAGTGGATAGCGGAAGTTAAAGTTTGACTATAGTTTTAAGATATTTTTTTTATAGTGAACAAAAATCCTCGGCTCTCGAAAGTTGATTCGATTGAGCCTCATCAAATATATTTATAAAAAAGATGAATATATATGTATATATATGTATATATGTATATATATATCCAGGGAAATTCCGAATACTTCAAGGACGATCAGAGATCTTCTGAGCAGTTCCATTAAATTAAGGAAAATTACAGGAAGTTTCATGGAGTTCAAAGAAATTATGAGATATTCCGAGGATTTAGAACGCTTCATGGATGTCCAGTAGACTGATGCAAAATTTGACTTTTTCGCTCCACAGTGCTTAAATGGTTTCAAATCAGGTCGTGATTAGCCTCGAAAAGTTACATCTCATTTGGTTAGAAACAGACTTCGCACAAACCATTTGAAGTTTACTTGTAAGTTACTATGGGAAATCTCAACTTTTTGTTCATTGCCTTTTAGTCTTTTTCCATATTGAGCTGCAAAACAGCTCGATAGCTATTCTTATAGAAAATTTTCTCAGCCACAACTTTGCTGAAGATCGTTTCTATGTTAAACGAGACAGGAAATAGTTATTAATTATTTAAGCGATTGGTAAACTTATGACATGATCAAGCAGCTGCTCTGTAGGCAACACTGTATTTTACAGTGTGACATAGTAGCCATAATTTTTGTGTCCTATTCAACGCCCCAGAAACACCAATGTTGCCTACTGAGCAGTTTATTGAGCATGATCATAAGACATCAATGCATTGAACCATTTATAACTTTCGATCCTTGTATTTAATCAAAAAGTGGTCTTGAGCAAAGTTGTAGCTGGGAAAATTTCCTACAAGTAAAGTTGAAAGCTTTTGAAGCAGACCGATATGGCGAATTATTAGATAGACATGAAAAAAAATCTTGGTTTTACCATAGTAATTCCCATACAAACTTCAAATGGTTTGTGCCATCTCAGTTTCTCACCAAATGGGTTCAAATTTTGAGAGGTTAGTCAGAATCCGATTTGGAATCGTTTAAGTATTGTGGAGCGAAAATTTCAAATTTTTCATCACTCTAATGTCCAGGTAAGTGCAAGGAACATTTGCATTTTTAGACGAAGTTTCGCGAGCTTTTAAGAAGTTTTCAAAACTTAAGGAAAATTACGGGAACTTCAAAGAATATCAAGGAACTTCTTCTTTCCTTTATTTAACGTCGGTCTCTGTTCCGCAATCTAGTGCCAATCACCGACGGACATCGATTGTCATCCATTGACGGCAATCGAATTTGCAGGAAGGCAGCTTCCACACCTGCGTAGGATATCGCACCCATTCATTCAACACACATGGGTCGGGACCAACGGCTTTACTTCCCTTCCGAAGGAAGACGTGACCAGAGATTTTTATGCCTCAGAAAAATCCCACCGACCTCGGCTGGGATTGAACCCAGACCCATTGGGGTGAGAATGCAGTCACGCTTACCACTACACCACCGGCGCCGCGCGCTTTGTCTGAAGGCACTTTTTTTGTTACTTCACAGGAAGTTAGTATTGATCCTAACAATCAAATCTGTGGAGGTTTTAAAATATTTCATCTTGGGTTCTTTGAGAAAAAGTGTTTTAAAGTATACTTAGCCGTTTACAAAGGTGTATAAGGACTATTGACGATACAAAATTGGTACGGATAGAAACAAATTCAGCTGAAAATGATTCTAAAGGGGATTAAAGTATTCAAAATACTAAGTTTCAATGATACAGTAAGATTCCCTCTTCAGTACCATAAAATATCGTAGCTTTGCCATGATCTCATAATGTTTTAATTTAAAACATAATTTAACAATAGTTTAGTCTCTAAATTTACTTATATTCAGCCATTCCACAACAAAACATTATAGTGTTTCTCAGAATATGGTAAAAAAAAGGTAATTTGTTCCTTATTGCAAATTTTATTTTGGCATTTGGTGACCATTTCAACGTAAGGGTGGTCCAAAAAATCTTTTTCTTTATTTAAATCACTTTTTTCAAAACTTTTGAACCACAAGGCTGATTTCAAAAATAAAAATATCAAATGAAAGGTTAAAAGAAACGCTTGTAAGGAACAATATAAAGATATAACAAAAAGCGTTTTGTATTGAAAAACTTGCCTTCGATCACATTTCACAAGGGAAGCGTAAAAGAGGAAGATGTATCGCAAGAAATTCTCTCTATAATACCTTTTTTCTAACACATGGAGGTGGAGTTGTTCCACCAACGACCCAATGTTACCTCTTATATAATTTACATTTCAAATTCAAATCCCTGTTCATAAGTTTTTCCATTTCGTTGAACTTCGATGAAATTCTTCAAACTCTCCTAATGTTCTTTTAACGTCTCTGAGTTTGGCATTGCTTTTCCCTGAAATTATCAGATATTTCATAAAATTCACAGTACTTTCCTAATTTTTTATAAATTTTCCCTGTGGTGCACAGACCATCGTAAAGTTTGCAAAAATTTCCTCACGTTTAAAGAACTTTTGCAGAGCATCATTTAATTCATATAATGTTGCTATAGTTCACAGAACTCTCTTGAAGTTCGTAGAACTAACCAGGATGACATTGGACTCCCCTGAAGCTCACAAACCGTCCCTGTAGTTGGCAGAATTTTCCTGAAGTTTATAGAACTTCTCCTCTGATGCTCGAAGAACATCTTTCAAGTTTGTCGAATTTTCCTGAAGTTTGTAGAACTCCCCTGAAGTTTGTAGAACTTCCCTGAAGTTCAATGAACTGCTCTGAAAGTTGCTGAATTTATCTGCTTCTTTGGAAGAACTTATTTAATGTTTGCAAAACTTTCCTAAAATTCAGTACAGTTCCCTATAGTTCGCAGAACTTCCTAGAAAGTTGCTGAACCTTCCAAAATGTTTCCTTAAACAAAATATGGGAACTGCAATGAAGCTCTAGCAATTCTGTAGTAATTCAAGGTGAGAGCTACCTAAACTCACTGGGTAAGAGTAGTTGATCTCATGTGAGTTTCATTCCTGTATTATCGACATCATCGTATAAAAGATTTTCAAACAAATTCGTTATGGTTGCCAGAATTTATTTTCAGTCTCACCGTTGAGTCAAACATCTCAATTTGTTTTTAAAAATCCAAGCAAAATTTCCATCCCTCAGGATGTTTTGGTGGCAAATTCCACCTTCGCCACCTGTTGAGTAGGGGACACAAAACTTTCGGATACCTACTATCTCCTTTATTGAACTGGTAAAAATCTTTCAACGATCGTCGCTACTGAAGTGGCATGATTTTTTTTTAGACTTGCTTTTTTGAAGCACAACAAGCAAACTCTCTATTTTCTTCATGAGGTTTTTTAATTTTTCCAGATTTTCTACACGATTTATCTATAAAAAAAAACACTCAAAACTGGACACAAATCAATGCCTACTATGATTACGTGGCTGTCACGAACTGTACTGCTCATTTCTTTCTTTTTTACTCTTAAGAGGGAAGAGAAATTTAATAAGATGTTGTGCTACCAACAACTATTAATTGATTTTGAGCAAAGTCGACATAATCAATATGGATCTTACTTACAAAGAGAACTTTGTTAATTCAATCAACTTTTAAACCTTATTTAACTGCATGTGTTCGATTCGTAATAGTTTTGTATGGTAAATTATCCATATACGCCTTCATAATCGGTTTTGTTAACTTCAAAACACGATTTCTAAAAAAAATCCAAGATTAATTATTTTAAAACCATCACAGATTTGATTGTTAGGATCAACACTAACATACAGTGAAGAAAAATCTGAGGTACATGAATGTTGCAAAATAAGTGCCTTCAGACATAGCGTGCGCCGATTATCAAGGAACTTAACGACAATTAAATTAACTTCAGTAAATTTACGGGGACTCTTCAAAAGGAAAGTTAAGAGATCTTTTAGCAAGTTCCAATAAAATAAGAAAAGCACATTAAATATCAGGAAAGTGACAATTGGGGAAATTTGAAAATTATGATGAATTTATTTCCATAATTTTAGGGCGGTTTTTATGAGCGTCTTGAACATTTTGAGAACTTCAGTGAAAATCTTAGAACAAAATTTATTATTTCGTTTTGATTTCACGTATATTGCAAGGACTGAAAGAAATTACAAACATTTCAGGAAAGTCCAAAGTCTAAAGGGAGGTTGAAAAACTGCAGGAATACTGCGTGAACTTCATAGAATTCCAGAGAACGTCAGGAATGATCAGAAAATTTCAAAGAAATGCTTCGAGCATCAGGGAATTGCAAAACATTTTAAAATATGTTGCCAAAGCTTAAAGACCGTTTCGATAATTGAGGGAACGTCACGAAAGGTCATTGAAAATCTATCAATATAAAAAATAATAGTGGTAAATATTAGGATGTCCCTAGATTTTCAAGAAGTCCAGAGAACTTTGAAGATGTTTAAAAAAATTCATAAATTTTTTGGAAACTTCATTGAAACGGGAATCTTAAGAACTCAGAAGAAAGATAATTGCAAGAACTCAGAAAAACGAGAAATTCAAGAACTTCCTTCCTTCCAAGAGTGTTAAAGTGATAACAAAATTAAAATAAATAAATACACTACTTCCTAAAGTAAGTTTTTCAAAGACGAAGTCTCTAAATGTATCGAAAAAATCAATACTTCATCTTCGAAACATGGACCAAAGCCATTGATATTTCTTTCCAGAAAAAAAAACGAGATGATCAACATAAATAAAAGTGCTGGAATCAATGCTAATATTAGAGTCCGCAGTGTTTACGTACATCGATAGCGATAGGTATTTGCAAAATACTATACTTAAATGATTCCCCCAAACGCCGATTAAACACAACCCGCGATAAACACACAATCTGCCAGCGCAAGTAAACTTCATCATGCAGCACACGGATTACACTCGCATTCTGCTTATTCACACCGCAATGACGCAATTTCGGAGCTGTCCGTCAGTTGTTATAGTGTGGAAACAATTTCCCGCCCATTTCCCGCCGTATGCTACACTCCTAATGCATGCCTTTGGCAGCTACACGGGAAAAGAAGATACCACATCCAGATGATGGTGGTGGCGTTGATGATCGTTGGAAACTGTGCTTCGCGAATCGATATTCCCTGCTCAATTTATTTACGAAAATTGGCAGCTCCAAACTCGGAACGCGACTTAGCGCGCCACCCACCAGCAATTTTTTATCGGTTTGATTTATGACTCTCATCTCACCTCCGAGGAGCAAACATGCTGCCAATTTCCACATCCTGCTACCACCGTCGTGCTTAGAAACTCTGCTTTTCAAGACTCGTGATCAACGTTCTCACCGCGTTAGATCATAATTTTTACACCACTTATTCGATTCGGCTTCTAATCCAACACGGGTGCAGATCTCCCGAATATCCGCCAAACTCTGTCAGCAGTTAATCACTTTTGATGACTGGTATTTTTCAAAAAACGTTTAGTAGTAAACGGTTCACTCAATCAAATTGCACACCCTTCGGAAGCCGATTTTTTTTTGCGAACCATCAACCACGACGACGAATCCCGACTGCCAATCCAAGTGCGTCTTAATCGCAGCGAAATCGGAACTAGACTGACTAGCAGCGGAGGAAAAACTGCGAGATTCGGAGTCAGTTAGCATTGCTGCTGGTGGATTGCGGCTTAGTATATACCCACCGAGGCAGGCAGACAAGGCGGGCAGGCGGGCAGCTTGCAAGAATATCGAAGACTAATATATGTGTGTAAAGTATATTACAGTGAGCGAGGCGGCGCTCTTCCGTTCATATTCTTTGTTGATGTTTACTGCTCTATAGAACTAAACTTAGTGAGATTTTCTTCCTCAGGAAGGGCGCCTGCGGTATAGGAAGGTATCTCCTATGTAATGTGCCAGTGCAGTGGGTGGAACTGGTTGATGATGGATGATTTATGGCGTTGGTGGAGACGGATGGCGTTTTTTGGTGTTTAGATTTTAGAAGCAGAGATAGTATTTTGCCGTGGCTTCGTTCGTAGTCAGATTGGTAGTAATTGGAGCGAAAGAAATTAGCTCTTGGTGTTTTTTTTAAAGATTTTCTGTCAAGGTCGACAGCTATTGGCGTCAACAGATCCATTTGACAGTGTGACCTATACTATAGATGATTAAGTTGATTATACTAATCCATGGCAGATGGATCATAAATTATACGTATATTTCATTTCAACTGAATAGATCATTTTTATGAAATGACGGATTTAACGCCAACTCAATAAATGGTTGGTAGCACCCTCTCGGATTTCAATGAAACTCTGTGGATTTTAGGATATCTTTTACTGAAGAAACTTATTTCACTTAAAAAAAATCTTGACCACCATTTGAAAAGGGTTGAAATTTTTGTCAAGTATTTTCTACAAAAAATTATAACTCAAAATTGATAAGTCCTACAAAAATATTGTCAGAGAATGATTTCTAAAAAATTGTATAAAGTTCTATAAAAAAAAAAAAAATTGGAGGGTGGTGTACAAGACCCGATCGCATTGTTGACGTAGGACTACGAAAGTTTTGTTCGATTTCTAGTTTGTTGTGAAGTGAAGTGAATTTCATAACTAAACTCTTTTCAGAAGATTTTGTTGCGTTGTACACTGAAAACGAATCTTACTCAGAGAGTAATTCACTTTTACTCATTCCTATGAAGAAATTTTTAAAAGCGTAAAAGTTACTCACTCTCTGCGTAAAATTCGTTTTCAGTGTACAATGCAACGAACACTCCTGTTTATCACTCAGCAGTCAAACGATGACTGCAGTAAAACTTTCTACGTTTTCCTTACTTAAGCATTTAGATTAACATTCTATGTCCCTCCTTTTACTGTATTTTGCAAATGTAGGTGAATGAATAGAAGAAAAAAACAGACGAAAAATCGAGGGGGATGACTCTATCTATGATGCAAAAAAGATTGTGTTTTGCTGTGGCTAGCTGCGCGCACGCTGAGTAGATAGAAAGAAGATTGATGACGATTCAGAAGATTTCCTGCAAAAAGATGATGAGCGATGCAAGTAGATGCGACAAATGAAAGAAGATTTTTCAAAGATTGGTTCGCTAGTGTGAGATTTGTTGAGCATCTAAACTTGAGATTTAGATGTGTCGCCCCCCTCGCGAAAAATGATATTTAATATTGAATGATACCAGCTCGTATCTCTGTTCTTTTGATAATCACAGCAAGCGAGCACGTGATCGGTTGATTACGGCTAAACACTTTGATCAATTGTCAATAATTAACCATTAATACCTGTTGGTACTTTGGACCAACTCTACACTGAAAAAAGTTTTCACTTAGTTTCTATTAGGAACGCACATAGTATTTTTCCAAAAACAAAAACAATGATTTTTACCTGAATATCACATAGCATTAGAAATTATATATGAGAATCATGTAGATTTCATTGGACACATAACGTTCATGTTCATGAAATTCACATGGATATTTTCCACTGGTTATGTGATTTATTTTATGAGTGTATATTTTTATCACTTTTCGTCTGAGCTCACAGATGGCAGTCAAGCAGCCATCAACGTCGATGCCGTGACAGCACCAACAAGAAACGTCATTAATAAACAGAGAGTAAAAAAAAGAGAAGAACACTAAGAACCGCGAACACCCGTAATTTCTAATCGCCTTGTTTTATTGTAAAATACATTTTTAATTTTTTCAACTTTACGTGTCGCTTTTAAATACTGCCCCATACTACATCACCCACAGCCAAATCCTCCGAATCCAGCTCCAAATCCGCAACCGGCACCAACAGAAGCAATTTTCGCCCAACTTTTACAACAGCAGCAGACTTTCGCACACCAGCTCATGCAGCAGCAGCAGCAAACACTTTTTCACCAAGCATTGCAGTCGATTCGCGTTCAGATACCTCCAAACCCTGAAATCATCCTGGATTCGCTGGCGAACAACATTAAGGAGTTTCGCTACGAACCAGAGGGAAGCGTCACGTTCGTTGCTTACTACGCCAGGTACGACGACCTGTTTGAAAAATATGCTGCTCGCCTCGACGATGAGGCCAAGGTCCGCTTGCTCATGCGGAAACTGGGTGCTGCGGAACATGAGCGTTACGTAAGTTTTATCTTACCGAAGGTTCCGAAAAACTTTCCGTTCGGTGATACAGTGAAAAAAAACTGAAAACGCTTTTCGGTGCTGTCGAGTCCGTTGTAAGCAAACGGTAACGCCAACCGGTGGAAACTAACGATTGTAAATTGGCTCACTACTTGACTAGCCTGTTGGTCCCAAGCAAATCGATTGAAGTGCCCCATTCTAGTCAAAATTCTAGTGCTACTCAATGTTTGTTTTGATTCGCTATGAAAGTTTGACAGATAAAATGAGGGGTTCGTGGATTTTCCAATGTTTCGAGGGGTGCATCGATTAGCTTGGGACCGAAGATAGTACCAAAGCTGAGCCAAAAAGTTGAGCACGTTTCTTCGGGACCTACTAGTCTTAGAGTTACCTCTATATATAACCCATTACAAAATTTTTGGTTCGTTAATCGATTATTCGAATTAAAATCGGTCATACTAGATGAATGAGAAAAGTCATTTCAAATTTAAGGCCGTTTAATTTCGTTTGCCTGTCGAATCAACAAGAGCTGTGTTGAGTTCAAATTGAGAAAGATGACCAAAGAGCAATTCAAATGTTTAATGTTTGTTTGTGGTCTGAAAACGGAGGAAGATGGCGAAATACGAACAAGATTGCTTTTGAGGATAGTGGAGCGGACGGACGTCACACTCGAACAGCTGTCAGAGGACTGTCAACGATTGTTGTGTCTGAAGCATGATACGGCAATGATCGAATCGTCAACGTCAGCAGCAGTGCAGTTCGTCAAACGTAAGCAGTTCAACAAGTATCCACCGAAGCTCAGCATCAGATCAGCTGGAACCGGAACAAAACAAGCCAGGAACTGTGGAGCAATGCACTTTAACCGGGACTGCACGTAGGTATAAGCAACACAAGTGCAACGATTGCGGTCTCGTCGGCCATCGCGAGGGGTATTGCTCGAGCGTGCGGAAAAGCCCCAAATCATCGGCTTTGAAGCGGGAAGGCCGACCGAGAGCTGTCTCAACGAGAACAGTAAGTCTTCTGGTAAATACCGTTAGCAAAAAGTGTCGTTTCGTTCAAGCTCAAATCAACGGAGTGGATGTACGTATTCAGTTGGACACTGGATCTGACATCAACGTTCAGTCCCTTCAGCTGCTAGGGATCGACATGCTCGATGATTTTGGGTTGTGGTCTGTGGCTATCAGTGCCTACTGCAACCGTGTCACCAGTTCTTCTACCACTGTGGACACCCTCAAGGCGGCATTTCCGGAAGTCTTCCGAAGTGAACTTGGATTGTGTACGAAAACAAAATTCAAGCTAGAGCTCAAGCAAGATGCAGTACCGGCGTTTCGCCCTAAACGTCCTGTGGCGTACGTCATGTACAGCGCGGTGGATGGCGAGTTGGACAGATTGGAGCGCGCCAAGATCATTTCACAGGTTGATTTTTCCAATTGGGCGGCCCCGATTGTAGTCGTCCGCAAGGCCAACGGCTCCATACGGATTGGCGGGGATTATTCTAGCGGCCTCAATGATGCCCTGCAGCCACATCGGTACCCTCTCCCGTTACCGGTAGACATTTTCGCCAAGTTAGCCAACTGCACCGTGTTCAGCCAGGTAGAAGTTCTGACGCCTTCCTCCTCCAGGTGAAGGCGACGAAGATAGCCGGGATCTTCTTGCCATCAACACCCACCGAGGATTGTACCGGTACAACCGTCTACCACCAGGAGTCAAGACAGCACCAGGAGTATTCTAGTAGCTGATAGACAGCATGTTGGCTGCTCTCCCATGCACTTCTGCTTACCTTGATGACGTGGTTGTTGGCAGAAAAGACGCTCAGGAGCATTGGCCCAATCTTCGTGTAGTGTTGGAGCGGATTCAAGAATTTGGTTTCACCATCCGGCCAGAGAAGTGTACGTTCGCTCAGCCACAAATCAAATATTTGGGCTACCTGTTCGACCGCAACGAGCTACGACCAGATCCAGCGAAGATTCAAGCTATCACCGACATGGCCCCTCCCACTGATGTCTTCGGCGTACGTTTTTTCCTCGGGGCGGCTAATTATTATGGTAAATTCGTCCATAGAATGAGAATTCTTCGCTTTCAGTTGGACGAACTACTCAAGGCTGGCACCGAATTCCGTTGGATAACACAGTGCCAACAGGTGTTCATGAGGTTCAAGGAGATTCTTGCTTCAGATTTGCTCCTCACCCATTACAACCCGAACCTCGACATCGTCGTATCGGCAGACGCTTCTTCTGTCGGTGTTGGTGTTACTATCAGCCATAAATTCCTGGATGGTACCATGAAGGTTGTGCAACATGCATCGCGAGCACTCACACCGGCCGAGCGGAACTATAGCCAACCCGATCGCGAAGGCCTAGCCATCATATTTGCGGTAAAAATATTTTACAGAATGTTGGTCGGCGCTTCCATCTGCAAACGGATCACGCACCTCTTTGGAGGATTTTTTGGCTCGAAGAAAGGCATTCCGGTCTACACACGTCAAACCGATTGCAGCGCTGGGCGCTAACGCTGCTATTGTACGACTTCACCATCGAGCACGTTCCAACAGCGAAGTTCGGTAACGCGGATGTGCTTTCTCGACTCATCAGTCAGCATGTGAGACCAGATGAGGATTACGTTATCGCCTCGGTTGCTTTTGAGGACGATATCAGGTCAGTTACCACCGATACGATTAATATCCTTCCTTTGAGTTTCAGGATCGTATAAAAAGCCACTCAGTCCGATCCTGTCACAAAAAGGCTATACCGTTTTCTGCACGATGACTGGCCGGCATTCTAAGCAGATTTTCGACCCAGAGTTGAAGCGTTTTTTCGACCGTCAGGAGTCAGTCACCACTGTCCAAGGCTGTATCCTCTTCGGCGAACGTCTGGTCATTCCTTCGTCGTACCGCAAGCGCTGCCTCGACCAGCTTCACCGAGGTCATCCTGGCATTCAACGTATGACAGCCATTGCCAGATCGTATGTCTACTGGCCATTCTTGGACAGCGAAATTGCAGTCTACGTCAAGTCATGCCGGCATTGCGCCACCGCTGCAAAGTCTCCACCAAAGTGTGCCCCGGTACCGTGGCCAAGATCCAGCAAGCCATGGGAGCGCGTCCACATAGATTATGCTGGACCCATTATCGGAGAATACTACCTCGTCGTCGTGGATTCGTACTCGAAATGGCCAGAAATCATCCAAACTCGTACGATTTGGTATGCCAGCTACGTTGGTCAGCGACAATGGGCCACAGTTCACCAATACAGAATTCCAAGGGTTCTGTGTGGAGAACGGCATCGACCACCTTACTATTGCACCGTTTCATCCGCAATCCAACGGGCAAGCTGAAAGGTTTGTCGATACTTTTTAAACGGTCCGTCAAGTAAAAAGCAGGAGGGAAGAGGAACAATACACGCAGCACTCAACACTTTCCTGATCACCTACAGAAGCACTCCTAATCATTCAGCACCGGATGGCAAATCGCCAGCGGAAATCAGTTTGGTTGTCCAATCAGAACGTGTTTGGAGTTGCATCGTCCACCGCCTGACCACTCAACGCTTCACAACCAACCGACGGAGGCAAGAACAGAACGAAGCTACCAACGTGACGACCTGGTATTTGCAAAAGTCCACTAGAATAACAACTGGCACTGGGCACCTGGAGTTGTATTGGAGAAAATCGGTACAGTTATGTACAATGTTTGGGTCAAAAATCGGAAGTTCGTGCGGTCACATATCAAACAGCTCAAGGACCGCGCTGCAGATGATCGACATGCCAAAGCTGTCGCACAAGATACCAAGAAGCTTCCCATCAACATCCTGCTTGATGCGTGGGATCTGCCCAAGTCTCACTCCCAGATTTTGTCACCAGGGCCGTTGCCGATCGGACCTCTAGGTAATCCACCATTCTTGCCGTCCTCGACGCCCAACAGCTTGATACACGTCCCGGTATTGTCACCGATGCTTCCATCGTCCTTATCAACGTCCTCGTTGAGCTCACCACAAGTCTCGGCGTCTACGGCAGGCTCAGCCACTTCGGACTTCCAGTCTGCCATCGAGCTAGAACCAGTAGCCCAGGCACCTCGTCGCTCTTCGCGCGTTCGAAGAGCGCCTCAGCGATTTCAGCCGTACTTGACACTACTTCGTCATTTTTTTTTGATTCGCACCCCATTATAGTCCAAAAAGACGCCACGAATGTTGTGGGATAAAACAGTTATAAAAAAATATAAATATTTAAGAATTGTGTCAAAATCGTTTATCGGTATCTGTAGCGCACGAAGCTTCTTCCTTGCTTGCCGAACGCATCAAAACGATACAAGCTAATCGCGCACTGTTACACAAGTTTTGCACTTTTCAGGACGGTTCAGTTTTATTTACAATAAACTAGAGCTCTTATGTAAATATTTATTGCTGGCCTTCAAAAAAGCCGTTTGTTTTCACAACATTTTATGGGTTTAATTGAACAATTCCTACTGATTGCTATGTTCAAATTCTTCTGATCTCGACGGATCACAGTTACAGCCCAAACGCAATATGGACGGAAGGGTAACGGAAACGGAAAGTTTGACAGTTGTCACAAATGACATCAAGATGCCTAACTGAAGTCGATTTGGATCTAACTAGTTTTCAATCCGTCGAACATCCGGCTTACTCAGATCGGGCTTTTCTGCTGCCACTACCGTTCCATTTCCGCTGTCATTGCGCTTGGGCCTTTTCTTCGATGAGCTGGATGTTCGACGGAATTTTAGGTATGTGTTTGGCAAAGATAACCCACGGACCATGGCGGCGGGTCTCACGACGGTAAGTGCAGCTTTTCCATTTCCCTGGACCGATTTGCCTCTGCGTCTGGTTGTTTTTCACTGGTGTGAGTTGTATGTATTGAGCTGCTAGGAATGCTGCGATGTCCACGCTGCAGCGAACAAGTCCGAGGTCGAACCGTCCAACGTGCCACGTTGAATGATTGTGCGGCTTCGGCTTGTGTCGTTAGGGATAAACTTTCTGATGGCTGTGTTAGGGGTAAGCAGTTTGCGGTCGAAGAAAATGTATGGGAAATTTGAATATTTCCATATTTATTCATTGTCAACGATTTAAATATTTAGAAATTATAATGTGGACATCGATCGACATACAAATCATCAAAATCAATTGATTATTGGCCAAGCTATAAGCATTTAAAATCTGACCAATTTTCGTTGCATTCCCCTGAATTGACACCCTTCCCGAAAGATGTAGTCCTACGTAAAAAATAAAATAAAATTTTATTCCTCAGCGATTCTAGATGAATTAGCAAATTCATTAGTTTTCATATTTTTTTATTTGGCTGAAAATTTTCAGGAATTTTTTAGAAGTTCCTCATGTCTAAAAATTCCATTTTGCATCTTTGGAGCACCATTTTAAATCGAGCCTTAATTTTAAAAAAGGGACTATATACAAATGCTTATCTTCAGAAAACTGTTACTCGATAACTGTTTGTCCAATCGGTTTGGTACCTTTGGCAATATTGTACGGAACATCTGGAACTACTTGAAAAATTGCGCTTCAAAAGAAATTGGGAGTTGCTTTCCTACAACCGACAACGACGCAGCGGTTTGTAAAGTGCTCCTCTGGAGTGGATTCACTCTGTCAACAAATGTGTGTATATCAAGTTCAAGTCATCTGGAGGCAATCAGAGATGAACTAGCCTAAGGCTAAAAATCTATTTAATAAAGCTTTAAAAAAAAATCTGGAGGCAATGGAAGAAACGCTATGAAGAAACACGGATACTCAGAAGTTCCACTATGCAAACGGAAAGTCAGTGGAGGTGCGCATGTCAATCTCGGGGAGAAATATTCGCTACGTGCGGGTGTTTGATCTTCCTCCAGAAATATCGGACAACGAACTATCATTGGAGTTTGGTAAATATGGAACTGTGGAACGCACAATCCGTGGCAAATTTCCGATGTGCGGGGTTTTGTACATTGATGTCGAGGAGGATATTCCGCCAACGCCGGATTTCCTTAATAGTAAAGGAAAAGTGTTTTATGACGGACTCAAGATCAAGCGTTCTTTGTGTCAATCGGAAGGGAACCGTAGAGATTTGTGTCCATCTCGGAAAACCCGGAGCCAACATGAAAAACGGAAATATAGAAGTGTCAGACTAATTCATATGCAGTATTCGTTGGAATAGGAGTGGTGTCAACTTATACCTTACCACTCAGGCTGAGGCCTTGTTGTCCTCTGCTGTCCGAAGAAGTAGTCTCCACTCTACTCGATCCATGGCCACACTTCGCCAGCCTCGTAGTCTACGAAGGGTCCGCAGGTCACCTTCTACTTGGTCGATCCACCTTGCCCGCCTCTTCTTCTTGAACCATTTTCACTGAGTCGTCGTGCGGCATTCTTACGACGTGCCCAGCCCACCGGAGTCGCTCAATTTTTGCATTGTGGATGGTTCTCCCAGCAGCTGGTGCAAATCGTGGTTCATTCGCATCCTCCACGTTCCGTCATCCATCTGTACTCCACCGTGGATGGTAAGCAACTCCTTCTGTTCGAAAACACCAATCAGCGTCTTCTAGACAGTCAACTTCGTGCGGCGGCGAATTTTATTCGACTGGACCGTACTCCGGAGCAGGCTTCCAGTGCGCGCGCTACCGTATGCGAGACGCAATACGAAAAGTCTCATAATCATAGCAGTCTCATGCGCAAGAGATTTGTAGCACTCTGTTTCTCTCTCTTCAGTTTTGTCGCATCTCACATTCTCATAATGTCTGTGTGTCGCACTGTTTTGTAAGCACAGCACATTTCCGGATGTATGCGTTTCATGAGAACGAGTATCATGCGACGTCGCGTGAGCCGAAGCTCATGCGCTTTTCGCAATGAGACGTCGCTAAGCGACGTTTCAATGCGACATCGAAATAACAAACTCAACTGGAAGACCAACTCGTGTTCTTGATGCGGGGAAAGTGTTGTTTTGTTTTGGAAACGATGGAAAGCGACCTAGCTACTACACTCTTATCGAACATGGAGAAGAGGTGTCGGATGGTTATGACCAACAAAGTTTTCCTAGGGGCAATTTTCGTTGATTAAAGGATTAACTTGAAAAATAGCCCATTCATAACGAACGAAGTTAGAGATGTGGCTTTGGTAAGCGAAATGTACAATCAAGTTGTGGTTTATTTGCTCGTTAATATGCTTTTTTTTTTATTTCACCGAGAGTCCACGGTACTAACACTAGGACTATTTAGAAATCTGTCGTCGCAAATTGATTGTTTCAATTCAGCATCATGGTGGCTGATATGAACTATCCTGTGAGCGCTAACACATCTGAAGAATTCAGTTGCTGCCGTAATAAGTTTTGTTGATTGACAGGTATTCAATACTTTTACTCGCAAAATATGATGTTCCTGAGTTACTGGCCAAAATTAATCTGTATGCTCCTGCCCGAACACTCCGTCCGAGAACCTTGCTACATGAAGTAGTACATGCAACCAACTATGCTGCAAACAGTTCCGTTGTCGCCATGATTCATCAATTCAACGAAGCCTCTGACCTATTTGACTTTGACATCAATGCCTCGATGTTTCGTCATCGTTTGCTGTTGGCCAATTTTTAATTTATTAATGAGTGACTACATTTAGATTTAAGTGTTTCATTGAGATTATCAAGTCAGATGGACTATAATAATAATAAATAATAAATAAATAAATACAATTCCTGAAGCAAGAAGCTTAGCAACAATCCGTAATACAGATATGACACAAATTGTTCCTAAATTTATTACTTTAACCTTAATCCAGCATTTCGTACCTACGTACAGTGTGGTGCAAAGTTGATCGGACAAAGGTCGTTTTCATACAAACTAGCCAAGTTTAACATGTTATAAATGTGTTCTGTTATGATCAATTGGGCTGAAATTTTGACGCAAAACTACAAATATGTTGAATTTCACGTAGGTGACAATAAAAATAAAATTTGTGCATAGCTGATCGGACAAAGGTCAATGGAAAAGCAAGTTTTGTGTCAAAAATTTCAACTCAATTGATCTGACAGAACACATTTACAACATGTTAAACTTGGTTAATTTTTAAGCGCAGACTTGTGTGTATGCAATGAGAAGTCACCACCAACGTTTTTGCAGCAAAGTACACTTCTGCGTTGAAAATAATCCCTTAAAAAAGTGTTCACTCAAGCCAGACAAATAAAAATATTAATCTTCAGAGTTCTATCATTACTAGCGTGTTGATATGATCGGTCAAGTCAGACCGAAATGTGATTATTTGATTTTGAGAAAAACGAGTTTAAAGTTGGCTGTTCAATATTGTGTCTTATGTAATGGAAAAATCATATGACCGTTTTCTCGTGCTACTCTAATTTTTTCAAATCAGGCTGAAAAATTGAAATGTAGCTGAGGGAATTCTTGATCTTATGATATCATTGACTCATTTTTTGTTTTTATTTTGCTACTTAGTCCCTTCTGACTTAAGGCCGACCATATCAGGCATAACATATGATAACGGCACAAAAGCATTTGTAAACAAACTTTCTAAGGTCCTTCACACGCGATCCAAAGTACGCCCACGCAAACCAATGCCACTTTCGGAAAGGTGATAGTTGCCCCTATTCGACGATGTTGTTGGTTTGCGTGGACGTACTTTGGTAAAGGGCCTTAGAAAGTTTGTTTACAAATGCTTTTGTGCCGTTATCAAATGTTATGCCTGATATGATCTTGTATAGTATAGTGCTGTTTTACATTCAAAATCGTCCATTTATATTTTTACTGGTCTGAGTAAAAGTATTCTGAGGGATTCTGAGTTTAATTTGGTGCAAATGCGCAATAACTTGTTTATTTTTCCACCAAATGGGCTGAAAGCTTCAGAGGCTTCCAAAAAATGTATTTTAGAAGATTTCCGCATAAGGACTTGTTGAAGGACACATAGTTCCACAGATATTTCGGTATTATTTGGGTGCTAACATATAACGGTATCCCAACTACCGTAAGGCTGCCATCCACCGCTCACGTAGCCTTCCTTTACCTGCCTTTAGCATCCTTTCAACAAGCCATTGCGTCTTCCTAGGATCATGAGTGATGATCTTACGGTGATTCCAGTATATCTCTGGAACCATGTATTGAGTCTGCTTGAATCTATACTAGAAGATATTTCTGGAACCATCTAAAAACTTCACCCCATTTCAAAAGATACATACGAAAAGGGCACAGAAGTCTTCTGTGAACAAACCCTTGCAGTCCCTTATCTCTCACCCGACAACATCACTTATGATGAGACCGCGAGAGTCAAAGCATGCGAAACAGCGCACGGCGATGGCGCCCTGAGAGAGCGCATTGAGATGTTTCAATGAAACAGTCGCATGTGATTGAATACATGCGTCGCATTGAGAGAGCAATGCGATGAGACAAACAAAAATTGAAACGCTCGAATTTGTTGAGAGCGTGTAGCTTGTCGCGCGCATCGTTTTGGTCTCTCTTTTGTACAATAATGTAGCACACCATGGATTTGAGAGTCATGCGACGCTCCGTCTCACAGCTCGCTGTCGCATTTGTGTACGCGTGAGATTTCCGGAAGCCTGCTCCGGAGTCCAAAGTAGGCACATTTCCCTGCCATAATGCGTCTTTGAATTTCTCTGCTGGTATCATTTTCGGCGGTCACCAGTGACCCCAAATACACGAATTCGTCGATCACCTCGATTTCGTCACCGTCAATCTGAACTCGAGGTGGGAGGTTAACATTGTCTTCCCTAGAACATCTTCTTCTCATGTATTTTGTCTTTGATGCGTTGATGACAATTCCAATCCACCTAGCTTCAGGTTTTATTCTGATGTACGTTTCCGTCATCGTCTCACAGTTCCGTGCCATGATGTGGATGTCATCGGCGAAGCCAAGAAGCTGGATAAACTTCCTGAAGATGGTGCCA
The DNA here is from genome assembly GCF_037179485.1 of Ochlerotatus camptorhynchus. Lineage (NCBI taxonomy): Eukaryota > Metazoa > Arthropoda > Insecta > Diptera > Culicidae > Ochlerotatus > Ochlerotatus camptorhynchus. The sequence continues at coordinate 96,261 of NW_027040859.1, read as the reverse complement.
CTCGTGTCTATCACAGTTCTTCTTATCACACCTTCTAACGCGAGGTTGAATAGCAGAAACGAAAGTCCATCACCTTGCCGTAACCCTCTTCGTGATTCAAAGGGACTTAATCGTTGCCTTGACCAATCGCGTCAGTTTATCCGGAAATCTGTACACGTGCATAATCTGGCATAGCTGATCTCGATCGATTGTGTCGTATGCGGATTTGAAATCGATGAACAAATTATGTGTGGGCACGTTGTCTTCGCGGCATTTCTGTAGAACCTGCTGAATCGCAAAAGTTTGGTCCGTGGTAGCGCGGGCACTAATGAATCCCGCCTGGTATTGCCCCACGAACTCTCTTGCAATTGGTGACAGGCGGCGGCATAAAACTTGGGAGACTACTTTGTAAGCGGCGCTCAGCAGTGTGATCGCGCGGTAGTTGCAGCAATCCAACTTGTCGCCCTTTTTGTTGATTGGTCAAACGACACCTTCCATCCACTCCTCCGGTAATATCTCCTCCTCCCGCTCTAGCCAGTGCTTCACCAACGTATTTTAATAGCTCACTTGGTAGTTGATCTACACCAGTTGCTTTGTTGTTCTTCAGCCGACCGATCTCCTCTTCAACTTCTTGAAGATCAGGGGTCGGTAGCCTGTCGTCTTCTGCGCGTGGTCCAAGGTCTGTTGCCGTGCCAACTTCGTTTTCTGCTGCATCACCGTTGAGGTGCTCGTCATACTGCTTCCACCTCTCAATCACCTCACACTCGTTCGTGAGTAGGTTACCGTTCAAGTCGTTGCACATATCGGCTTGCGGCACGTATACTTTGCGCGAATAATTTAGCTTCTCGTGCTGCATTCTTCTCCTCTACTAACAGTTTGCATTCGCCGTCAACCAGTCATTTCTTCGGTCCGGGATCGCTGTACCTAGTGTCGCTGCAGCAGTGCTACCTACGGCGGAACGGATGTCCCTCCAACCATCTTCCAAAGTAGCTCCAGCTGCTCTTCTGTGGGTAGTGCAACTTCCAGCTGCTACGCGTAGTCCAGGGCTCAATGTTGGGTCGCGGCGTTCGACTTCGACGAGAGTTATGCACCATCGAGAGTTTTGAGCGCATGTATACTGCAACTAGGTAGTGGTCGGAATCTATGTTTGCACTGCGGTACGTGAGGACGTTGATAATGTCGGAGAAGAATTTCCCGTCGATTAGAACGTGATCGATTTGGTTTTCTGTGTGTTGGTCAAGTGATCTCCAAGTGGCTTTGTGGATATCCTTACGGGGGGAAAAGGTACTTCGGACTACCATACCCCGAGAGGCTGCAAAGTTCACGTATCGTTGGCCGTTGTCGTTCGATACAGCATGCAGGCTGTTTGGCCCGATTGCAGGTATATACATTGCCTCCTGTCCTGAGCGTTCATGTCGCCGATGACGATTTTGACGTCCCGTTGCGAACAGCCGTCGTACACCTGCTCCAGCTGCGCATAGAACGCTTCTTTATCGTCGTCGGGTCTCCGTCGTGTGGGCAGTGCACGTTGATGATACTGTAATTGAAGAAACGGCCCTTAATCCTCAACTTGCACATCCTCGCGTTGATCGGCTGCCAACTTATCACGCGTTGGCGCATCTTACCCAGCACTACAAAGCCGGTTTCCAGCTCGTTGGCGGGCAGCTGTGGCACACAGCTCTGGTAGAAAACAGGCACTCGATACCCGCTTTTGTCCCGTCCAGCAAAGTTCCTGCAGTGCTACGACTTCGAAGTTGCGTGGTTGAAGTTCTTCGTAGATTAACCTATCGCAGCCAGGAAAGCCGAGCGATTTGCAGTTCCATGTTCCGAGTTTCGTGTTTGACGCGTAGGTCTGTCCCGATTGTTCCGATCCATGTTTCTTTCTGCGGTATTTGCAACTTAATGTTTTTTTTAGGGCGACTTGTTGGGCCTGCCCCAACCCCCTGTCTCACCAGGGGACCATCATGCACAGCTCTGTTTAGAGTCCCACGCTGGCACTAGGATGGTGATCAGCCGCTCCTAACATGGAGAACAGACGCCGTTTTGAGCCGCGTCTCAATGGTGAACAGACGCTCGGGTTTGTGAAGCATTTCCTCTCTCACCCTACTATGGTTACCGCACCAGTGTTCGCGTCGCAACTCTTCACTTTGCTATTGCCGGACTGGCAACATTGCCCAGGTTACGCCACCCAGCTGTGTCCATGTTTCAGCTGGTAGTCTTTTGTTATCATGCCTCGGGGAGGCGTGAGGTAGGAACTTGTGAGGACCAGAGCTAGGTATTCCACTCCTTCCAGGTTGTCAACTCACCATTTTGTAGCCCAGAGTGGTGGCAAACGAGACGCAAATTATGGTACAAGAAGAGGAGATCAACGAAAAGACATAAGAAATGGAAACAGTGGAAGAGCAGAATGGAATTGTACACAAGAATCACATGGACCAAGTTTCTTACGAAAAATATGGTATCAAAGACTATTCTGGAAAAGTGCCAGACACTTTTCGTAACGCGATCGATTTTGGTTTTTTGAAATTGAACCCCCAATATGTTGCCGTAAGACGTAATCCTACGTCTTCTTCTTCTTCTTCTTCCCTTTATTTAACGACGGTCTCTGTTCCGCAATCTAGTGCCAATCACCGACGGACATCGAATTCCATCCATTGGCAGCAATCGAATGTGCAGGAAGGCAGCTTCCACACCTGCGTTGTGTTGAATTCGCACCCATTCAACACAACATGGGCCGGGACCAACGGCTTTACTTCCTTTCCGAAGGGAGACGTGACCAGAGATTTGTAGGAACGTAGGCCGACGGTTTTAGTGGGGTTCTTTCGGACATATAGTAAACTATCGCGTTTGGTTGTCTATACCATACTAAAATTATATTTACAAAGATCGGGTGACAAAGATAAGACATCAGCGCATTGGACCATTGATAACTTTCGATCCTTGCATTTAATCAAAAAGTGGTCTTCAGCCAAGTTGTAGCTGAGAAAATTTTCTACAACTTCAGTTTAAAGCTTTTGAAGCAGACCGATATGGTGAATTATTATATAGACATGCACAAAAATCTTGGTTTTACCATAGTAATTCCCATACAAACTTCAAATGGTTTGTGCCACCTCAGTTTCTCACCAAATGGGTTCAAATTTTGAGAGGTTAGTCAGGATCCGATTTGAAATCGTTTAAGTATTGTGGAGCGAAAATTTCAAATTTTGCATCACTCTAATGGATAGTGTATGATGTAGTGTTTGTGGAAATACAAGTCTAGTCTAGTCTAGTCTAGTCTAGTCTAGTCTAGTCTAGTCTAGTCTAGTCTAGTCTAGTCTACACACATACACAGCCAGTACTTGAAAGAATCCTGGAAATGATAGAAATACATCTATCATTTTCTTGTCATTATTAATGCCTGCTGCACATCAAGGATGTGAAACAAACAATAAAGCGGCCAGGCCTACTGTGTAGCGTTTAGTTAATTTTTGTGGAAGTGAATGTTTACCATGTCTACTTACACGGAAACAAATCAGATTCCATTTTCATGAATAAAAAATCATGAAATGAAAAAACTTGCCATCCCATGAAATCGTAATAATGATTCATGATTTCGTCATGGAAATTCATGGTTTCATAATGCAGTGGAATCAAGACCGCTACAAACGTTACACGTACTTGACAAACCGTGTTCATAAATCGCACTACATAGGTATCTTTTATACGCCTTTTGTCTTCTACCTTATACAAGTACTGATAGTCTAGTGGTCAAAGAATGGGTTTAATTATCTCAAGGTTCTTGGTTCGAATCCAGTCTGATGCTTTATTTTATTCTTTTTACATTTTTTGGTTAAAAGTTAAACCCATGAATTTAGATCATGATTTCAACTCGGATGATTCATGATTTTGGGAATGTTTGCTGCGTTACGCAAAAGTTGCTTATGATATCATGAATATTATTCATGGTGTATTTTCATAACATGAAAATACGCTTTGTTCATGAAATCATGAGTCATTTTTCTCATTTCGGGGATCGGATTTTTTCCCGTGTAATAAGTATAGACAGTGGTTAACATTTAATTCACAGGTAATCAAAGAGCGGGGACATACCGTACCAACCGCTCCGTATGCAGGATTTGAAAATAGGCTATATAAGTCGTTGGGAGTGACAGAGCTAAGAAAGTTAATGTACACTCCTTGGTTGCTCGATCTCCTGGGATGGAACACAGGTATTTACCCCTTGTGTTCGAGCGTACAGTCCTCCCTCCGTACAAGCGTGGACGGCACCGCCCACCCACTGCCATCCCTCAATCGATCCAGCCGACCTCAGTCGAAGGACAACAGAGAGCGGTGTGCGGACGTAACCTATACGGAGGGAATGCTGTATTCGCCTAGGTTATAGCGCCCTTGCTCGCTATTCGTTATTCGCTGTCTACAATGAGAAGAAACAATGCATGAACTTACAACACGCCCCGCATACACGTAGTACCGATATAAAATGTATATTGGTACTGCGTCTACACTTCCATCATCAAAGCAATTCCTGCTTTGTAGATGGCACGTATTTAGTAGGATTGATGTAGTGTTTGTGGAAATACAAGTTACATAACTGATTTGATTGTCTGTGTCGGATACGCCACACTACTCCCCCCATAGATTTACCAATAACGGCGAGGGATCTTCACGCGGCGTCCAGAACGTGTTCGATAGGTAGTTGGCTCCGTCGTAGTAACTGTTTGCTGTGTTGCGTCGGTATCGGTGGTCGGTTGATCTGCCTGCATGAAAGCATCCTTCAGACGATCGATTGAAATCGCCGTGGGTTTACCCTTTAAGCTGGGTTTAGACAGGGCAAGTCAAATGATCAACTCAGTTGAATTCGACTGACTTGAACGCGAATTGAACGTGTAAACCATGTAATTCAACTGACTTGATCAACTCACTTGAATTGAAAAAAGTTGAACCAGGCTCAACTATTCAAGCCAATTGAATTCAACTGAGTTGATCATTCGACTTGCCTAGTCTAAACCCAGCTTTATATCCACAAAGAAAACCTTTTTCTTCCGTCGGATCACTGGCGCAGTGATGCAAAGTATCATGACACTCACGTGACACTCGTCTTCGCACCAACCGACTATCGCTGACAGATCGTTTTGTCACGCAGTGAGAGTTAGAGCCATGGCAAATAACAATCACCAGTAATGGTCGCTGCTCACAAGCAAAACGCTACACTCGCTGCTGATGATGAAAAGCACAACGAAAACAGTGAAAACTTCTGCAGTACGATCACGAGAAAAAGCGAAACGGCAGAAGAAAATGAGAACAATGCCTACGCATTCCAAGTTCGTCTCGGCAGGCGCGACTGTGTGAATTACAAACAAAGCAGGCAACATGAAACGGAAGCTGTTGGGCTCACTCATCAACACACTCACATAAGCAAGTCAAGCAGCAACTGCTTCAAAACGAGCACAGATGAGTGTCGTGATTGTCGGGAATGACCAGATCGGTGATGGATCACAACAGAAGACGACATTCACCAGTTGCTTTTTACTTATTTTGTCAACTTGATGGATGGTCATGGAGAGAGCTTCGACGAGCACATTGATAGGAATGTACAAAGCGTTACTACCATCAGCTGTTTGGCGATCGTGATTGTGATAGGTCGCAGCTCTGTCACTGGGTATGGTCCATCGTACGGCTGCGAAAGAGGTGGTTTGATTGCTCATACCTTCACAAAGACATGGCTGCATGTGGACAAGTGTTTCTGCACGTAGGTAATTTTCCTTGTAGAGTGATTGCTGGTTGGTGTTGGTCGCAACTTTGACATGGTGGCTTTCAAATCAGTTACGAATTCGGGTGTCGGCTTGTTACTATCACCCGAGATGAAAAATTCGCCGGGCAAAAATTGTTGTAGCTCGGGATCGGACTTCTGAAGCTGTGCCATACTATCGTAGTAGATCGCTTCGGATGTGGTGATGGTGTGGATCCGACTTAACATATCGGCAACTTTATTCCCTTTTCCTGACACATGTCGGATGTCTGTAGTGTACTCACTTATAAAGCTGAGTAGGCGCTGCTGTGTTGGGCTTGCCTTCTGCGGTCGCTGGTGGAAGACGGTGACGAGGGGCTTGTGATCTGTATAGACGCAAAAATTTCGAGCCTGTAGTATGTCTCGGAAGTATTTCATAGCTTCGTACATAGCGATTAACTCTCTATCGTACGTGCTAGCCTTTTGTTGGCTCTCGCTCAGCTTGCGAGAAAAGAATGCAAGTGGTTGTAGACCTTTGTTTGTGATCTGGTGAAGGACAGCTCCGATAGCTGTGTTCGAGGCATCAACATCCAGAGCAAGGTTTGCCTCGGGGGAAGGGTGCGCAAGAAGGGTGGCATTTGCTAAATCCTGCTTGCAAAGGTCGAACGCTGCGTTTGAAGCGTCAGTCCACTCGAAAATAGTGGTGTCGTTACGAGTATTTCCAACGATCATCGCCTGGAGAATTCGTTGGTTGTCTGCTGCCCGTGGGATAAAGCGCCGGTAGAAATGTATAGTGCCGAGGAAGCTTTTCAGTTCCTTGGCATTTGTTGGTTTTGGGACTCCGAGGATAGCTTGGACTTTGCTGGGCTTCGGTTTAATTTCCTCAGGTGTGATCTGGTGACCAAGGAAATCAACGGTGGATTGCCCAATCTGGCGATTGGCAGCGTTGATGACGAGACCGTTTTGTCTCAACCGTTCAAACACTGCGCGGAGATGCTGTTTATGCTGATCGACGTCGTCTGAGGCTATGCACAGGTCGTCGATATACGGGTAGACGAAATCAAGGTCACCTAGTATAGCATGTAGGTGCCTTTGGAGTGTTTGACCTGCGTTACGCAAACCGAAGGTCATATATTTGAACTCGAAGAGTCCGAAAGGGGTTGTTATTGCCGTCTTTGGGACATCTTCTGTAGCCACCGGAATTTGGTGGTATGCGCGTTGGAGATCAATACAGGAAAAGATTCGCTTACCGTGCAAGATGCTTGAGAAATCGTGAATGTGTGGCACTGGATACCGGTCTGGAACGGTGATGGCGTTTAGGTTCCGGTAGTCGCCACAGGGTCGCCACTTGCCATTTGACTTTTTTACCAGATGCAGCAGGATGGCCCAACAGCTTTTCGACGGTTGACAAATGCCTTGTTCCATGAGAAACTGGAACTCAGCCTTCGCTTCTTTCAGCTTGTCTACGGGAAGACGGCGAGGGCGGCAGAACACGGGCTGGCCAGTAGTGATGATCTGGTGCACGGTACTTGCCTTGGTGGGCTTATGCTTCATATCCAGGATAGTGATGCCCTGGTACTCGGTGAGGATTTCGGCGAAGGGTGAATTTACGTCGAACGTAGTAATAGCCGGCTTCGATACGGCCTGGATATTCTCGATTTTCAGCTGGGTGGTGTTATCGATCAACTTGTTTCTCCGGAGATCCACTAGTAGATCGTAATGCTTGAGGAAATCAGCGCCGATGATAGGTGATTTGACATCAGTGATGACGAAAATCCATATGAATGGTCGTCGTAAACCAAGATCGACGGTAATGCGTTTGGTCCCATATGTCTGGATTTGAGTACCATTCGCAGCGTAAAGCTGGTGTGATGGTGTTGGTGAGAGGCGTTCTTTTGGTGTTGGAGGAACGACAGAGACGTCGGCCCCGGTATCGATTCGATGAATTCATGTCGTGAATATGGATTCGTTGGACGTTTGTTGTTCGGTTCATAGTACTGGTAGCATTTGGGTTGAGTGCGGGTTCGCTGATTACTGCGGCCGGTGTGTTGGTGGTAACTTGATCTAGTTTTCTTTCGGTCGACTGTACACCTCGACATTTCCATAAAAAAAAATACACTTCGCAGTTGGGTTGTCATGTTTGTTCTTTTCGCACTTTCGAGCTTGAGCCCCTGTCTATAGTGAAACCAGCAGATCCAACGACGGGGTGTCTTGCTTCTAGCTGAAGTTTCTTCTCGCCGTCCAAATGAACGACCTCGCGGACGGTTGTTCCGACGATCTCGTCCTCGGAAATCATCTGACAGGGCTTCATCCAAGCGACGCGACAGGGCTTCGATTTGCTGCTCGAGGGACGTTGATGGTGATTTTTCTGCAGGCTGTACAGCTGAAATCTTCTCACGGGAAGCCTCCAAAATTTTGTCTGCCACTTTCGATTGATCATCAAGTGTGGCAGTCGGCATAGCAGCAATGATGGAACGGGCGGTATTAGGAAGGACTTGCAGCCAGAGGTTAGACAATACGTTGTCAGTACAACCTGCTCCACCTAAGCGACGCATCTCAGATAGAAGGACGCTGGGTTTTTGATCGTCCAAGGTCATCCCAGAAAGGAGGCTGGTCAGTCTTTGTGTTTCCGACGGTCGAAAATGCGCGATTACTGCTGCTTTGAGTACCTCGTACTTGTCGTTCGTGGTAGACAAGTTGCAATTAGCGATCACTGAATGAACAAATTTCGCACGCGATCCTAGGGCAACGATCACTGCATTGAACTTGAACTTATCGTTTCTGATCGAATTAACACTGAATGCCGCTTCGAGGTAGACAAACCAAGTGTCAATGTCGTCCGAATTGAATGCCGGGAAATTAATTTTGGCAATAACCATCGGTTCTCTATCGTCGACTTCTGGTTTTGCTTCACTGCTACCACCGGTCGCCATTGTGATTTTTACACGCGGCCGGGATTTTAATGACGATTTCGGGATCTCGCGGGAAATTGGGATTTTTGCACTCGCGACGAGGTAGCACGTAGCACGTCTCGAAACTAGCGGCTCAAACGATCTTCAAGACGATCACGTCGGGGTCACCAGTTGTAGGATCGTAGGCCGACGGTTTTAGTAGGGTTTTTTTTCGGACAGATAGTAAACTATCGCGTTTGGTTGTCTATACCATACTAAAATTATATTTACAAAGATCGGGTGTCGTGAGACGAATAGATAGTGTATGATGTAGTGTTTGTGGAAATCCAAGTTACATAACTGATTTGATTGTCTGTGTCGGATCCGCCGGATTATGCCTCAGAAAAATCCCACCGACCTCGGCTGGGATTGAACCCAGACACATTGAGGTGAGAAAGCAGTCACGCTTACCACTACACCACTGGCGCCGGCTAATCCTACGTCAAAAGATATACCCATTCAAACATTGCTGTTAGTATGCCTGTTGGCAAGTACACACAACGAAACATCTTGGTGGACCACTGATTCCTCTGCTACATTCACTGCACTCCAGCATCTCTCGCGAATTAGTATAATTTTCTTGCCCCCTTTTGTATAATTTCTACGTCAGAGAAATTGACAATTGTCTAAGTGACAACTGCACGTTGAGACAACTTGCAGATGACGGCGTAGTGTCTATGACAGGGCCCAAAGGGGTCGACCTGCAAGGACCCTTACAGGATACCTTAGACAATTTGTCTACTTGGGCTATTCAGCTAGGTATCGAATTCTCCACGGAGAAAACTGAGTTGGTCGTTTTTTCTAGGAAGCATAGCCCAGCACAACCAAAGCTTCAACTTTTGGGTAAACCGATCACTCATTCTATGTCCTTCAAATATCTTGGGGTCTGGTTCGATTCAAAATGCACCTGGAGATCCCACATTGAGTATCTGAGACGAAAATGCCAACAAAGGATCAATTTTCTCCGAACAATTACCGGAACGTGGTGGGGAGCCCATCCGCAAGATCTTCTAACGTTGTACCGGACAACGATTTTATCGGTTTTAGAATACGGTAGTTTTTGTTTCCAGTCGGCGGCTAAAACTCACATCATCAAACTGGAACGTATCCAGTATCGTTGTCTTCGTATCGCGTTAGGATGCATGCACTCGACTCATACGATGAGTCTAGAAGTGTTGGCGGGCATGTTGCCACTATCGGATCGGTTCTCGGAATTGTCCCTCAGGCTCCTCACCCGTTGCGAAGTTATGAACCCACTGGCAATCGAAAACTTTGAAAAGCTTCTTGAGCTGAACCCTCAAACTCGTTTTATGTCATTGTACTACGTGTACATAACACAGGATGTCAGCCCTTCACAGCCTAATCCTCATCGTGTATGCTTCTCCGACTTCGGCAATTCAGTTAGTTTTGATTTATCTATGACGCCGGAGATTCGTGGGATCCCAGAACATCATCGTTCAATGATTGTTCCGTCAATTTACGCTGCAAAGTTTGGCCAAGTTGATTCCGCAAGATCGTTCTTCACAGATGGATCACTAATAGAGTCGTCCGCTGGTTTTGGTATTTTTAACGAATTTCATAGCGCCTCTCGAATGCTTCAAGCTCCTTGTTCCGTATATGTTGCTGAGCTGGCGGTTTCACATTATACGCTAGAAACGATCGCCTCACTTGCACCAGATCATTATTTTATTTTTACGGATAGTCTCAGTTCTATCGAGGCTATTCGCTCTATGAGGCCGGTAAAGCACTCCTCGTATTTTCTCATGAAAATACGAGAGCTTTTAAGTGCTTTATCTTTAAGATCTTTTGTCATCACCTTTGCATGGGTCCCATCTCATTGCTCGATTCCGGGCAATGAGATGGCTGACTCACTTGCTAAGGTGGGCGCTATGGAAGGCGATATTTACGATCGACAAATCGCCTACGATGAATTTTTCTTCATTTATCGTCAACAGTCACTCGTCAGCTGGCAGAATAAGTGGAGTGAAGGGAGTTTGGGACGATGGCTATATTCGATCATCCCTAAGGTGTCGAAGAGTTCTTGGTTCAAGGGGTTGGATGTGGGTCGAGACTTCATTCGTATGATGTCTCGCCTCATGTCCAATCACTATTCGTTAAACGCTCACTTGTTCCGTGTTGGGCTGAAGGACAGCAATCTCTGTGAATGTGGACAAGGTTACCAGGACGCAGATCACATTATTTGGTCTTGTGCTGAGCATCGCGGAGTCAGATCTGAACTGTACGATTCCCTTCGGGCTCGAGGTAGACAACCTAATGTTCCAGTTCGGGATATTTTGGCTAGACGCGATCTGGAGTTTATGAAACTCATATATGTTTACTTTAAGAATATTAAAATTAGATTGTAAGTTTTATTAACCTTGTGTTTGGTTTGTATTTTGTACGTGTGGGTTTTTTTTTATGTTTGTTTTCAAGATGAATAGAAATTAGTTCATGTTTTAGGATTAATTAAACATTTGTATCGTAAACCACATTTCAAACCTCCCTCTCCCTTTTCCCATCCAAAAAAATTGTAAATCCCCACTAACCTCGAGACAACCGCGAGTATCCGGTCCAGCTCCTTTAACTTTAAATATAAGAAATCAATAATGTATAACAAAAATGATAACTCGGCTCTGTAAAGTTTATTCGATTGAGCCTGTAAAAATAAAGTAATTATTAAAAAAAAAAAAAGTATAATTTTCATGGCGAAAGCCCAAGAGCTTGACTGGCAACAAGGTTGACTGATGATTATTGTCGCGCTTATTCTCATAAGCGCGCCGCAACCCCTCCCATAAGGATTCTACACAGGTGTCTACCTTAGATAGTATTTTATGGCAGTGGCATGAGGAGCGAATCCTGGATAAAGAACCACCGTGTGATAAAGCAATGGGCGCAGTCGTACGACCATAAACAGAGAACATATAGTATAATCACATTTTGAGAAAACTTGAGTCGCCCGGCTTCTCTGCGGATTATTATCTTCGCTTGGCCAACGAGTTCCCCTTCCCCTTTGGCAAAATTCTATGCATGGCCTTTTTAACATCGCTATGGAAGACAATAAATTAGTATATGCTACAACAGTTCGTATCTGAGATGTATACATTTTATATTTGAATTTCTCGGAAGACCACCGATCGCCTCCACATGGTGGCAGGAAGTGAATATGTTCGAACAACCGATTGAGAAATATCGTAAACAATCGTGCGGCTGCCCTCGATTGATTCCGATTAATTTTGAATTGTTACCAAAAGTTCCATCGAATAGTATTGTTTAGATATGACGTTAGTGGGGCCGACCTCACATACACACATGTGATGCAAGTTTCATTTCCATTACTCACAAATAGCCACGGACGGCTTTGATCTCGAGGAAACTCGACGAAAGTATAGAAATCATTCTGGCACAGGAGGCGGGTGCGCCGCGGTATGACGTCACATCTACGACGCGCAGCACATGCTGAGTGCTAATGTTTATGCCAAAGCTAGACAGAGGCAGTTTTTGAAAGTCACGAAACGGAAGTGTGCTTGTTTTCCTTCCCTGCGTCCCGGTAGGTGCGGAAAACGGCACAGTCTTTCGTTCGGTGGGTGGGGGTGCGTGCATCTGGGATGAAAGTGAGTGCAACTTTTAAATTTAGAACCGGTCTGCTCGCTGTCGGTGTGCCCCTCGTTTCCATGACACACCGCGCAGGATGCATTCCCCAATCGGTTTTTGGCAGCAACTGATGTTGCTATTACAGCTGTGTTCGAGACGGACGCTAATTTAATTATTTTTATGAACCTGTGACGGTCACGCTGACTGACCAATTATTCACATTTCGTTAAGTGGTAAATGTTTCACAGCCAGCGATTGTGTAGTAAAATTGTTTGAACATTTTGCATGCCAACATTGCTCATTGTCAATTGCATTATTACAAATTATAAAAGATTGTGGAATGTTCGTATCTATACTAGCATCTATTAGCCCCTCGTCATGCTACCGCATCGAAATAAATAGAATCGGTTCGGTACTGCAAAAGCCAACATTGACGGCAAAAGAGGATGAAATATTTATTGTGGCCTGCATGCTATTCGTACAATTTAGTCTTTATTCTGGTAAAGGTTCTGATTAATCGCGGCGAAGTTGTAAACAGCAATGATGATCTAATTTTCACTGGCAAGAATCGTTCGATTATGTTGAGTTTCTTGGGATTGGGCAAGATGATTCTCTCGAAAATTAAAACTGAATCGTTCCTCAGAGGGCACTTTCAACTCGCCATTGCTGGTTATAACTAAAATTTCAACGATATCTTTATCAATCAAGGCAAGATGCCTCCACCCTTTCAGTTATCATATTTTAAAATCAGCCCTTAATTAAACCCCTTACTTTCATTCGAAAACGGAACACAGGGGGAATAATGCATGGAATAAATGTACCATCCTCTCATTCCACTTGAGACAATAGGAAATAGCTGACATTCCGAGCTCTCAATCTCGTACAAAAATTCATTCCAGGCTTCCCCCTTGCTTGCATTCACCGATAGAAGTAGCGCGTCAGACAACGACCTGCTGAAAGCAAAGAATCCCAAAAAATGACTGCCTGCGATCGTTTCCCATATCCCATTCAGAGAGAGAAGAGCCCTTTTTATGGGCCCTGCAGACACGTACACATAATGCACACCGCAGAACTCGACTTCCAGGGAAGGTGATGCAGGGGGTGTGAAGTGACAAACCGGTAAACAATCCGGTCCTCTTTTCACTCTCATCCTGTATCTCACGTTTCGTTTATGACTTTTTGTCGTCGGGAATCCCTTTGAATCATGGTGTGTTAGAAAAGCATAAGCCTCAACATTAGCATCTAGGCAGAACGGGAAGTGTACCTGTTATGCTCAGACAGCTCTAAAGCCACATATCTTTTTCGCTCAAAGAGAAGAACATCCAAAAGTTTCCATTAAAAAAATAAATAATCAGAGCACAAAAAAGCCTCCAAGCTACACACATCAGAAGGAAATGGGTAAAGAGGAACTACGCGTCAAGCAGTCGGTGGGGTAGAAAACATATCCATCAATGGAAGAAATGGGCAAACAACGAGCACCGAAGTTTGTTGATGCATTTTGTTCTGGGATGAGAGGAAAAACAGGTTCCTCAATCCTCATCTTGATGCCCGTGACGATGGTTTCACTGTGTTGAAATTGTTTGAATTTTAAACTGAGATGGTGATCAGCGAGAGAATATGCTGTGAGAAGCATCCTGGTGGAAGAGAGAGGGCTCTCGCAGCATGAATTTGGTGGGATTTATCTAAATGCTCAAGCTATACCATGAATTGCTCATTGACGAAGCCGTTCAATCATTCTGGCTCACTATTTATTAGCGGAATGGATTTTAATGATTGCATGATGATATTTAGGCTACGACAACTTTGTCGAGGGATTAAAGTCTGAAGGGGTTGGTTTGGGTGTTGGAAGGTGTTTTATTGCAGTTTTGAACGGCAAAAGTTTACTGAATAATCGTTTGGATGTGACGGTCACGTTTTGGAATTGTCTGAAAGTTTTACCAGCCATTGTCATGACCGGACCGAGGTTTCCAGCCTCGTCCACGGCTACACGAATTGATAGTGCAGCTCCCATTAATTCGTGTAGCCGTCTCAACGTCTGTCTCCTCCGAAATTTGTTACAAGAATTCCGTCAACGAAGTAGTAGTAGTAGTAAAATTATGTTTATTTCTATTGATTATGATAATACATTGATTTACCATTTTAAATAATTAGCCTACCTGGCTCTTCATCTTTGTTTCATTTGCTGTTCTAATTTAATATTTTCGTGTTCGACTAGTTTACAGAATACCTCTTAAGAGGTGTGTTTTGATTGAATTTAAAAGTTTGATAGCTACCTACTTAATCTACAGCTTAACCTAACGTGCCAGATTCCTAATGATCAGCTGATCGAATTACCTACAACGATTTCTGAACCTTTGGATGGTAGCTGTTCTCCGTAACTCCAGCGTCTGAAGAACAACCAGGCGATGGACCTCAGAGTTCCTCATTCGTGGAGGACTGTTGAGGATCATTCTCAAAAACTTGTTTTGGACCCTTTGTAATTTGAGGTGATGGGAATTTGCTCTACTCTCCCAGATTGGCATCGCGTATTCTATTACAGGAAGGATTATTTGCTTATAGACAGTAAGCTTGTTTTTCAGGGACAGAGTGGATCGCCAGTTGATGAGTGGATATAAGGATCTCATCAGGATGTTACATTTCGTTTTTGTTTTGTCAATGTGCTCCCTGAAAAGCAGCTGGCTGTCGTGTGAAAGGCCGAGGTATACTACCTCTGTTAAACGAAATCTTCTTTAGTCCCCGCGGATCACTCGCGTAATAGTTAACGTGCGTTTGGATTGATGTTGAAAGTATGTTGTTCTATGTGACACTGACTTTTATTGCGATCGTAAAGAAAAAACACTAAACATCTAAGCAAATCGAATGAACTGTATATTCTTCAGATGACGACCGACACATCCAAGATGCTGGAGATCACTGACTCTACAGTACTCTGCTACCGAAGATCCACCACTACTATCCCTATCAACTACTGCTATCAATACTATATATGCCTATTATAAAGTCGGTATATAGTTACACATGTACTGAACCATGCGACAAATAGATGAGAGATAAATCTTTAATTGCTTGATATGATCTGATCGTACAGTGAGTTCTATACTCGTCTATACTTATGTTGATGTTATTATTCTCTAACGGAACAAGTCTGGGTGATTTGGAATGAGGAAAGATGAAGACTTGGGTCTTTGCCACGTTGATACAGACCTTCCAGCTGTTGAAGTATTCTGACAGGACATTTAGGCCTCTCTGAAGCTTGGAGGTCAGAGCTCCGATGACCCTACCCTTAAAGATGATGGATGTGTCATCTTCAAACAGTGACAACGATCCACCATCAGGGAGAGCCGGCATATCGGAGGTGAACAGGTTGAACAAGATGGGGCCAAGGATGCTTCCCTGTGGGACACCCGCACCGATGTGGAAAGCATCCGATGTGATGCCATTGAGAGAGACTCTGAATGTCCTGTCCATGAGGTAATTTTTAATTATCTTCACTAGGAAGATTGGAAGACCGTATCGCTGCAATTTGTAGGCCAGGCCATCATGCCAAACATTGTCGAACGCTTTTTCAACGTCTAACAATGCCATGGCAGATGTTTAAGACACAGACTTCTTCCGTCTGAGAATGTCTGGTGAACAGTCGAGCGTCCTTTACGAAAGCCAAACTGCTCCCCGAGCAATATGTTGTTTTCCTCGGCAGATGCCTGAAATCGATGGTAGACTGTTCTTTCGAACAGCTTGGATAACCCAAAGAGAAGGCTAATGGGTGAATGAAGAAGAATCTGGAACTCAGGTGTTTGAGTTCCAGGTTTAGGATTTGGTCGGAACCTGGGGCCTTCATATTTTTAGATGATTTGGTATAGGCCAACAGTTTGTCAGCCGTAATCTCGCATTCCACAGGAAAGTTGTTAGGAATTCGATGGAGGTTGGTAGCATTTACCGCAACTGCAGTATCGTATGGACTAGGCATGTTCAGGCCGAGATTATGCGAGTTGACGAAATGTTGACCTATAGCATCAGATCAGCCTTCTCTTCAGGGGTTATCAGATGAGCAACTGAATCATTGGGTTGATTCAACGGCACAAGTGGGGGAATGGGTCTTGGCTTATTTGTAAGGATTTTGGTTAGCTTCCAGAAGGGCTTAGCACAATCTGGGAGAGAGCTTATTTTGTTACTAAAGTCCTCATTTATGAAGTCCATCATCCTGGCTTGGATTATTTTTGTTAGACGGTTGCAATGGGTCTTCAAGGCAGGCAGTCCAGTACGTTGGTACTGCCTACGCATGATGTTACGGAGTCTGATAAAGTTTTTAGTGGGACTATCAAGGTTCAGAGTATTGCTCACCTGTCTGGATACTGGCACGTGTTGTTCCCTGGCTCGGGATATTGCCTCCTCCAAGGAACGCAGGCATCGGTCAACGTCTTCGGGGGCGTCCGGATGTACTTCGTAGTCGACGGCGGTGTCAACACAGTGCTCGAACCGATTCCATTCAACACGATGGTAGTTTCGCCGGGATGCTTGAAATCTATTAGCCGAGAAGCCTATTTCGGCCACCACCGGGTATTGGTCCGAGCTCAGCTCCTGGAATGCCACAGGTTGCAAGATGTTGTGTCCCATGTTGGTTACGAAGATGTTGATGGTCGCATGAACCCCAGACCGACTAAACTGGGTGGGAGTGTCCGGGGCCAAGATGGTATAGTGGCCCGCTTGCAGGTCTTCATTCAGGATGGTGCCGTTTCGATTGCTCCGACCGTTGCCCCAAGCTTGTTGTTTTGCGTTTAGGTCACCAACGATGATGAAGTTTTCGCTCCTCCGGGTGAGTTTGATGATATCTTTCCGGAGTGCCACTGACGACGTGATGTTGGTTTGCTTGAGCAGTAGGCCGTGATGATGGTGATTGGGCCAAGTGATGTGCTCACCTCCACTCCGATGGCTTCAATTGTTTTCAGCTGGAAGCTTGGCAGTAGCCGGCAACTGATGTTCCGTCTTGCAGCGATGGCCACTCCCCTACCCCCGGAGGGTGCGGTCAAGTCTGACGAGCCGGAAATCGGGAAGAATACGTTCAGCACGGGCTTCAAGTGCGTCTCGGTGATGATAGCAATGTCGACCTCCTTGGTGTTGAGGAAATCGAGTAGCTCTCTATGCTTGTTCGTCTGTGAGCAAGCGTTCCAATTTGCAATTGTTATAGCTTCACGGTCCATACTTGGTGACGAGTGAACAACTGAATCGCTTGATGCAATACGGGCATACGATAGTCCAGGCGCCGAGGCAGAAACATGATCTGGCAGGGCCGCTGCGGCAGTGAGGCGATGCTGAGCTGAGGGAGCGGCTCGTTGATTGTTGATGGGTAGCGGTGGGAGATTGGGAACCAGGCGACGAGGCTGGATTGCAGGGTATTGTTCATCCGTGTTGGCTGGTGGTGTGCGTTTGTTTCGATGTCGGCCTGGCTGGTTGCTAGTTGCCACCTTCTTCCTGATGTCGATGAATTCCGTTCGCTTGGGGCAGTCTTGGGGCATTTCGGCTCGGTGTCATCAGCTTGAACACAGGTCACTGTCGAGTGGGCCATAGCACACTTGTCACTGCGTGGTTTCATATGACAGTTTTTCGTGCCATGGCCGAAGGAGAGGCAGCTTGTGCATTGGGTCACATCACGGTGTTGCGGTTTGTAGTATTCCCAGTCGATAATGACCTCTTACAGGTCACGTATGTTGCTCTTGGTGGTGGACCAGAAACAGTTGGTCACGATAGATGGTATTGAGCATAGGTCGTCGATTCATTGGGTGGACTACCTCTGGTTTTAATCCGAGCCTCACCAGTTTATCTTTTACAGCAGCCGCTTAGTACTACGGCAGTCCCCGTAAAACAACCTTCATGGTTTCATCGAAGGCAAATCGTGGGTGTAAAACTCCACTGTGCTGTTCTTCAGGGCTCTGTAGACCATGATTTAGACTAGTAGAATGCTTTAAAACCTCGATAAAACTTGCAATGTTGATTGGGATGCTTTGTTTGGTGGCCACCACCGACAAACTGACATGAATGATCATACAAATTACTAAGAAATTTCTGATCAAAGCACAAAACTGACATCTGCCACCGTGTTCGCGGAAAAAAACCTAGTAACGAACACGCGTACAAAACTCATGAGTTCTTCTTTCCTTTATTTAACGTCGGTCTCTGTTCCGCAATCTAGTGCCAATCACCGACGGACATCGATTGCCATCCATTGACGGCAATCGAATGTGCACAGGAAGGCAGCTTCCACACCTGCGTAGGATATCGCACCCATTCAACACACATGGGCCGGGACCAACGGCTTTACTTTCCTTCCGAAGGAAGACGTGACCAGAGATTTTTATGCCTCAGAAAAATCCCACCGACCTCGGCTGGGATTGAACCCAGACCCATCGGGGTGTTAGAAAGCAGTCACGCTTACCACAACACCACCGGCGCCGGCATAAACTCATGATTTGGTTCGTGCATAATCTATTTCGGACAAATTATTTTTATCTAGATAAACATTTCTATGATTTTGACAGATGGGATCGCTGCACATTTGAATCGGCCGTTATGGATTCTCGATCAAGAGTTAAGTTTAAGTCTCATGTCGGTTCGTCGGTGATATAACGTGTGTGTGTAAAACAAAAGAAATTATTTGTAATGGCGAACGTTATAGCTGTTTATTTCGCAGTGCTGTGATAAATATTCTATTAATTAAGTGTGAAATTGTGCTTGTGCCGCGATAGAATTGATCCTACGCGTGACCCGTAGTGCTCAGTATTCAAAATCGGTCGCCACTAGGCCACCGAGCTCCATTAATTACAAAAAAAAAATTACGATCACCAATTACGATAACAACTGCTCTTGAGAAGAATTTGTTTAGATTTTCGATCAGCACTTCTTTCCTAAAACTCGAATATTATTTCTTTTAAATACTCATTCCTCCAACCGAATTTCGCTTTTTCTCATATTAAGAAACAAATGCGATTTAGCGTTAGTGTTAGTGCCAGCGTTGTTACGATAAACTTCATAGATTGGACATTAGTGACACTCACGTTTAAAAAAATTCTCAGTCAGGCAGTCAGTCAGTCAGGCTTTCAGATATAAATTCGCTCAACAATTTTCAGTGGCTTCACAGCGATATAAATGTGAAAAAGCTTAGGGGTTCACCTCTTTGTTCACCTTTTTTAACCTTCTCATATTCACAAACATTCCAAGCGATCAAGAGTTCATGAATAATCAGCTAAGGCTGTAGGACGAAAGGTTGAAGCACGTAAGGTCGAAGGACGAAATGTCGAAGGGACGAAAGGTCGTAAGGTCGAAGGTCTTAAGGTCGAAGGTCGTAAGGTCGAAGGTCGTAAGGTCGAAGGACGAAAGTCCGTAAGGTCGAAGCACGAAAAGCCGAAAGAACGAAAGGTCGACCTTTTGTCATAGATTTTTAGTATGCATATCTCATCAGTTTGATTTTGTTAATTTATTTTTTATTTTTTGTACATACCTTTTAGTTCAAATGGTAGCTGTATCCATTTTGCACCAGCATGGGATTTCCCTTGTTTGTATGCAATATTTCCACCTCTGGATCGGTGCTCACGTGAGGTGCATCTTGACCATCCATGTCGATGTCCATAGTTTGCTCATCCCGATGCTTGTCAGCCGCTTCGGGTTCTGAACTGTTTGGGATTTCATCATCCGGGTCGATGTCCACAGCGCACTCATGCTGATGTTCGTCAGCATCTTCGGGTTCTGCACACAGAGATGTTCGTCACTCGCTTCGGGTTCTGAGCTGTTCGAAATTTCCACATCCGGGTCGATGTGCACAGGGCGTTTGCATTGATGTTCAGCACTTTGAGTGTCAAATTTATTTCATTCACGTTAACAAACCCAAACCTGCTATGACAATTCATATTGTTTAGATATTTTTACACCGTTCAAGACGTATGTGTTCCACTATATCGTTGGCCACAATTCATAAAACAAATTATTGTATCAAACACATTCAAATAATCAGAAAGGATTAAGCTTCTAACGTTTTTGGGTGAATGGATATCGTCATAATTATGGATGGCTAGAGTTTATGTTAAGGATATGTTAAGTATGAGAAAGAAGTCTTAAATTTATTCAAGTACCTGCAGCGCGAAGAAGTACAACGTAAATATTTTTCGTATTGTGTTACTCACAAGCAGAACAAGTATTTAGATAAATCAAGAAGAGATATTCAAGACAACTAATTATACCTGCATATATCATGAAGAAGAACTTAAATCGACAAATATTAGAGATGACTAATATATATTAAAATAAAATTGTTGTTTTTTCAATCAACTGATTATTTAAAAAAAAAACTTCAACATATTCAATGGATAGGGCAACAATTTTCATACACAAAAAACTACTCATGTTTAAAGAAGGAGTCAACTTTAAGAGATATTAACCCATTTTGGGCATAATAAGATGGATTGATAATTCGCTTTTATCTACCAACGTACTGCTCATGTCAACATCAATAGAGTGAGCATAATCCGATGGATTAGTCATTTGCCTATATCTATCAAAGAATTGCTCCCGTTTCAAAGAAGGAGACAGCTTTACGATGGACAATAGCATTCAATTGTACCACATCGATTTTTCAAATTGCGCGGATATGTGTCATTTTCATATTCGTCCCTTCAACCTTTCGTCCCTTCGACCTTTTGTCCCTTCGACCTTTCGTCTCTTCGACCTTTCGTCCCTTCGACCTTTCGTCCCTTCGACCTTTCGTCCCTTCGACCTTTCGTCTCTTCGAACTTTCAGGGAATTGAAAGATGAAGTGACTTTCATAGATATAATACTAGAAACGCGGTTGAAATAAGAACACCACATTTCTTGGCTTGTGCTTCACAAAATTCATTATATTTTAAGGGAATAAATGTTTTCAATTCGATGCCTAGACATATCAAACGCTCAGCAACACATACAGAATTCTAAAGACACTGCATTTCACACGTTAAATCTGTTGTTTGAACAGCTATCCAGTGATTTTTTTTTAATGAATTGACAAATTATGTATCTTGACGAAGTTATCTATAACGGATTATTTTGTATTGATAGCTGTCATAATGACTTTTTAATAATTATCGTAGCACTGCAAAAACTATTTTTGTACGCCACGATTGTGATCATGGATTTTTAATATTTGATTTAATAGTAGTAGATTAATAACAAAAACTGTAGTCTACAAAGGTTTAAATGGCGCGTATTTTGGATACAAAGGACTGAATTTAAAATGAATTTAAAAAAAAAATGCAATTTTGTAGCTTATTTGGAAGAAATCTTGAGTTAGTAGGAGTTTTCTGGCAAATGTTGGGGGTTCGTGAGCATTCCTGACATTGCTGAAAATTTTGAAAGCATCAGCTTGCGGTGCTGCTAGTGTAAAAGGATGCTTTGTTGATTGTTAATTAACTCTTGATCGCTTGTAATACTTATGAATATTTTAGGTGGACAAAAAGGCGAACTAAGAGGTTGACGCCTGAGCTTTTCCTTATTTATATCGCTGTGAAGCAACTGTAAACTCTAGAGGGAATTTATATCTGTAACTGTAACCAGTTCGATTTTGTTTGCAAACCTGGTTAAATTGTCATATTTAATTATCTTAAAGATAAGTCGTCCAGCTCAAACCTTTGTAGGGGTAAGAGGTGGGACCATCTTCAGCATCATTTGTGTGAATTTAAAATCTAACTCCCACTGACTCACAGTGGCATTATGGATAGAATCTTCCTGCAACCATATTTTATATAAATAATTGCAAGAAGCTGAAATCCGGGAGTTAGAAGGTGAGAGCTCTATCGCAACTCCAAAAGCCCATTTTAAAAACGCAAGCATTCCGAAGCTATTGTCGTATACGATAAGCCCCACTCCAATACATTTCACTGTGGTAATCATTAATATTGTACTGGGACTTTCAATCATGTTGTATTGCTTGATTGAACCGTATTTAATGAATTGGGAATGTTTGTAGTATTACTAGTACTAGGAATTTTTTTTTAATTCGTTTATTTTTCCAGGCTCATTTGCCGTAGCTTTGCGGAGCCGATATTCATCGTTTGGGTACAAAATTACTTAAAACTAACGTTAGTAAAGCGGGGGCCGATTACTCGCGGCTTTCTCGAGGATAGGGATAACAAATTGTAACAAACGGGTGGCAGGGTAGGGATTGAGAACACAAGGTTTTTTAGAGCAATGTGCTCTTGATTTAGAACTAAGCGACATACTGGAGAAAAAGACAAACATGGGGGTACACCGATGGAGACCTAGCAACTTGAGAGAACACAAGATGACACTAACTACTAAATCCTCAGATCGATCCGTTTTAAAAACATATAAATCAAATTAAAATATTCGAGATCTCGGCTCGCCAAGATGTCTCTAACGGGGGTACTAGGAAATAAAGTATAGCAATATTATAAAGGACAAAATGGAACGTACTCACCAAATCTGGCCCAGTGAACCCAACAAGCTGGCCTGATGTGTTAGAGGGGAAGTCGCAATTGTAGACGGTTCGCTTCACGGGGTAATCCTGTTTGTGGTAGAGCTTCCATGGAATGTCCCGAATGTTGTCTTGAAACACCTCTTGGCCGTCCGACACAATCCGCACACTGTGGAACTCGGTTCAGGAAATTCAAATAACCGTTAGTCACCAATATCACTTAATTGTTAAAAAATCCGGAACAACGCAAAATCCAAAAAATTTACGGAAGGAAATTTGTTTGCATCCATCTACAAGCACAGCACTCTTCGATCAAAGTAACATACACTGAAAAAAGTTTTCATGTAGTTTCCATTGGGAACGCACATGATATTTTTCCAATAACAAAATTAATGATTCGTATCTTAAATTCACATAACATTCATATGATCGCATGAATTCTATGTGATAAATCACATAAATTTCATTGGACACATAAGGTTCATGTGATTTTGTAGTGCGATACCCAATTATGAGATCACATGAAAGTTATGTGGAATTCTAATGGATATTTTCCATTGGGAATGTGATTTAATTTTTGAGTGTAGTAAAACGCGCATCAGAAAATTACAAGCCACACTCAAAAAATTCCACACGTTTGATCGAAGTCTTTAAACACTTGATTTTTTAAATGCACAATCACATTTACTTAAAGTGCATTTCACCATGGTTCAATGTGTTATACAAGTTAATTTATAGTATTTCAAACTTTGAAATGTTGAAAATCTTTCACTATCTATTCAAGTGTATTGCACATTGAATCACACTACAGATGGATTTAAAGTGTTTTGCATTTCAATGCGATGTGAATCGCTTGCTTAGAAAGGTAAACATCGAAAACAAGAGTTGTGACTTTATCCTATCAACCCGCCTCATATATGAGAACAACCAGGGGGAACGACACTCATTTGGATGTATTTTTTCACTTTAATCATTACTTGGGATTTTCGGGGAAAACATAATTGATGGGATTTTTTTGAGTGTATCGTCTTGACGAAAATAGAGCAAGGATAGAAAAAAATAAATTGGAATGGATCATGGGATGGAATGGATGTGAGCGGTGTAAAAAAATTTCAGAGGGATACGAGTCTGAACGCGAAGAGGATAAGTCTGGAGTGCGTTTTGAATTGGTCGTATAGAGTTCTCCAAATGCACAAAAGTGTGCGTGAGACCGCGCGCTACCTTTTTAAGTAGTTGTGATATCGCGATACCTTTTTGATTATTCTTCTTCTTAATTTTTAAATATGGATGTTGGATTTTAGTGTTCGTGAGATTGCGCTTGGAGATCTCTATGCGATAAACGTAAACAAATTGACGTTTTAATGCTACCAGAAACTACTTTGCTTACTTTTCCTAATATAAAAATTTGGACCCGTACTGTTTAATTTTCTCATCAAAAAACTACTATTTATGTATAAATGATTGTTTTGATCAAAATGATAGCTTAAAAAAAGCTGTAGGTAGGAAATGACGGCTTCGGCATGACAGACTATTTTTGGCAACTCAAATTGAAACGCTAATTACACTGGATTTTCTTATGAAAACACTTCGCTGAATGCATTAAAACGATTCTTCAGGCTTTTAGCTTCAAATTGAATATATTTTTACCACTGAGAAACAGCAATCTAGCAGGATTTTCTTGAAATGAAACACACGCACTACAAAATGCTGCTGATTTAGAGTTGCCGATGAAAACACAGCAGTTTAACACGCAGCTCAAATAGAAAGGTTGCCGAATAAAAAGGTGTTGCCCACAATAGTCGCTCTCACTAGAGAAGTTTGGAGCTTTGTAAAAGCGTTTCAAAACTGTTTTTGACAATTATTTGGGCTAAAATTGTTAGAGCAGCTGACAGCAAAAGATTGTAAACAAACCAATACTGCATATGTGTGCGTTCCTGAGAGAAAAAGGCTATAGAAAGATGGTTGCTGCTTAGGTTGCCGAGAATACGTATATTCCCCTAATTAAATTTTCTTTGTGAATATGTCCAGCAACAAAATGTGTTTTCCATGATTGTATTAAACAACAAATAATAATTTTGAATGATTTATTGTCAGACTTGGTGGCTGTCAGACTTGCCCGTTTCAATATAGGTGCAGCGGAAGAAAAACAAGTGTTTAATTAAATACTCTCCTTAAAGTAAGAAGGTACGGCTGGTGGCGATGGATCACTAGGTTCCGGTTAATCTTCCAGCTCTATTTGGACGGGAATTCGATTCGCAAAATTCGCGCACAGAAATTCCATCAGCCAGCGGGCGGCTTCCTTCTCCCATCTCATGACCAACCCCAGCCAAGAGTACAACTTGGGCCGAGTAGAAAAAATGAATTCTTAAGGCCCAAACGCAATGTGGACGGAAGCGGAACGGAAACGGAAAGTTTGACAGTTGTCACAAATGACATCAAGAAGCCTAACCGATGTCGATTTGGTTCTAACTTGTTTTCAATCCGACAAGTAAGCTTACTCAGATCGGGCTTTTCCGCTGCCGCTGCCGTTCCGTTTCCACTGTCATTGCGCTTGGGCCTTTATTCCACCTGTTCGACGAAGGCGGTTCCATTGTCCGGGGAGGCTTTTCCCAGGGCTAGGATCAGCAGTTTGGCACCTTCCAAGCTACTATACACCGACACCTGGTTGCTCTTCTCCTTCGGATTCAATGGTTTTAAGCCCGGAAAGTGGATGTGCGTTGCCGTCTCCTCCATGATGCGCTTGATGCTTTTGTCCCCGTGACCGATCATGAACGAGTGGTCCATCGTTTATTTTAATGAGATCGTTGAAAACTGACAGCGATTATGACAGAGTGCTTTGCGGTCGACCTAAAAACTGCGAGAAGCTGCACGGCTTGCTTGATAATTTGTGTACATGCAGAAGGGATAAGTTGGGAATAGAAAGAATAGATGTGATGGATTGAAATTTTGTGCACGTTGAAAATTTTATGAGAGATTTGGGTAAAAATGGGATAATCTTGAAGTGTCGTTCCCCCTGGAGAACAACCGTGGCACAGTGGAATCGAACGAAGACTCCGGCAGCAGCACACCCCAACAGTCCATGATCGAATCCCAAATAAGACCCATTAAAAAGATATATGAATGCTCTGGCCTCTGAAAGTTTTGTTTATATATTTGTCGATTCATTTTTAGAGTCGGCAAAGTAGAAGTCGATAAAGTAAAATATTGAACTATGATGTGCAAAGCTATTGATATCACCATATGAGGCACATATAATACAAGTGTGTCACAATTAAAATCCATAGTGTTCAGGCATAATTCATAGCATAAGATTCACACATGAAATGGATGTGTTTCACAATAAGCGCAAAATTAAGTGTGAGACACATGATGATGACGTGTGGAATTTTTTGAGTGCAAGACAATACTTCCCATCAGACGGTCAGTCTCTCTTCCTTATCATCATTGTGTGTGTTAGTACCTCTCGCTCTTGTCTCGTTTGAATTTTCTCTCCTATCTTTCATCCATCCCACTTCCCGAGACTACTCCCGACTCCAGCAGGACGTCCTTCGCTCTCGCAGCATCAGTTCTCCTTCAGCCTTCGATTCGGTAACGTGCCTGTTTCGCGCCTTCATTCTCATCGATTCGTTCTGTTGTGTACTCCAGTGTTGAGTGATTATTTTTTACAGCATTTCCCTGTTTCCCAGTGCCAAGGAAAGTGAGAGTTTCGGTGTGCGTTGATTTGCTTTACTGACGACGACACGGTGGGGGACCTCCCGGTGCGTGCGTGCTAGTTCGTTCGTTCTTTTTCGTTCTACTTTCCAGGGCCAGTTTAGAATACATAAAGAGTGAGTTTTGCGGGTGGCTGCCTAGTGTTCTGCTCCAGGGTTCAGCAATTATGAGGCTTCTGCAATGGGATTCGCTAATAATTTGCCTGATTGTGGCCGCTGTGAATATGTGTAAGTGTAACCATGGTGATAACTGGCATCCTGCCTGGCTGGTACGATGCTGTGGCACGTTGCCCAATTCTGGTTCTATCTGAAAAATATGTATACGAATAAGTGATGAAAAAGCGGCGCACGGAGGCTACTTTGATGAATGAAATGATGTAGTGACCGGTATGAAGGAGATTCGAACCCCTCGTAGCGAAAAATTTCGTGTGTTTCGTTGATAAGAAGGGGGATTGCGACACGCGTCCCGATGCGTATCGTGGCGATTGTTTTAATTTGTTTATAATACGCGCAGTTATCTGCTACCGGCAGGGTCGGCGTAGATCAGAAGAATACTTGTGTGGGGATGATGAAATCTATACTGAATAAATATTTGTTCTGATTTAGGTGCAGCGCAGCAGCAGGCACCTCCGACCATCACATCCATCAGTCCGGAACAGATTAAGGATATTGGAGATACCGTGGCGCTGGATTGCGATATTGACAACGTGGGCAAGTTTACGGTTGGTTGGCAGAAGAGCAATCGGGAGCGGTCGCAGAATGTCAATACCATCTCCTTGGGTCCAACGTTGGCCGTGGCCGAAGAGAGGTTCGAGCTCAGTGATGATAAAGAGAACAATACCATGAAGTACAGATTGACGGTAGGTGAATTGCAATTTTCAGTCGTGCTCGAATGTCAAGAGCAACTCATCAATTATGCATTTTAATAACTCCATTAGAATGAGCTGGCACATGCATATTCTCCCCTAGAGTAAATGTTATTGCCCAAATCCCTACGGGACCCATTCCGACGCACAGACAGGAATCTAATTAACAACCCTTTTGCAATGGCAAACCCCTTTGGTTTTCAGATCAACGACATCGTCAATACGGATGCCGGTCTGTACGAGTGCCAGATTCAGGTGAACAGCACCAACAAGGTGACGGCTACGGTGGAACTTCAGGTCCGTCATCCACCAATTTTAAAGGACAATCTAAGGGCTACCACTGTTACCAAGGCAGAAGGCGAAGATGTCAAACTGACCTGCTCGGCTGAGGGATATCCACGACCGTCGATCTCCTGGAAGAGGGAATACGGTGCCATTCTACCGATCGGTGGACAGAGCTTTGCTGGTAACGAGCTGTCGTTGTCTTCGTTGGTCAAGGATGATCGTGGTACATACTTTTGCATTGCGGATAATGGCGTTGGAAAACCAGACTCCAGGACGATTAACCTTGAGGTGGAATTTGGCCCGGTAATCTCCGTTCCACGGCCGAAAATAGCCCAAGCAACCGAGTACGATATTGAACTGGAATGCGTTGTGCAAGGCTTTCCGTCACCTTCGATTTCCTGGTTCAAAAATGGACAGCAGATTCATAACGGTGGACCTTATGGGTATGTCAACACCGGAAACTTCTCTTGCATAATTTCTACAATTTTGGTTTTGTTACCAGCATTACCCAAACCGGTCAACCGGATGACGTAACGACTTCCACGGTGAAGATCACCTCAGTCGAAAGCTCACACTACGGAGACTACCTCTGCAAGGCTTCCAACAAAGTAGGCCACGACGAAGCAAGGCTGAATCTCTATGGTATGATTTCTACATTTCACACTTGATTTAAATTTTGTTATAATTTCACCTTTATTTACTTATTAATTTTAGAATCGGTGATTCCTGTTCCCTATTGAAGTTTTTAGTTGATTTTAGTATTCTTAGTTCAATCAATCTTAGGTTGAGTTTTGTTTCCTTGAACATTTTGAAAGGTATGTGTCCTTTTGAAAACTACTTTCCAAAAAACAATAAAAAAAATTTCTTGCAGAACAACGCATTCCCAACATCAACTACTCCGGTCTGAAGTGGTCCAGCTCAGGGCACGTTCTCATGAGCCATCTAGGTATCCTAATGGTAACGGTACTGCTGGCAACGCTGTTGTGAATAAGAAGGAGAAGCTAAGTGCAACTGCCAATTTCAAACAAATCAAGCAGAGACGAAACCTACAATCCAGCCAAATGAAACATTAAGAGAAAACGAAAAGTTCAAATACAGCGCACTTAGAAGGCCCATTCCCAGGAACTGTAACCCACTAAGAAAACGAATCAAATTATTTGCATTTTATACAGAAGACATATCTCTACGAGGAAGGATACTTACTTACCCAGAATTGAATCTAAAAATGTCCATATTCGTTAGGCATAGTTTAGGTAGAAAGACGATTACGACTGTTTTTCGGAGGAAACCTGTACAAATGAAACCGAATCTAGAAATTATGGCAAAACAAAAACCTGACAAAAATAAAAAAGAATAAAAATGACCTGGTAGATCATGATACAAAGAGGAAAATACTCGTTTTAGTGTTAGGCAAAACATATTTCGGAAAACGTGTGCGAATAAAGACATAGAATCGTAAGCATTCGTGTTTGTTGTTTAAATGGAAAATCCTTTCCTCTTCTGTCGAAAGGCTACACGCAAAACCAAATGGCATGAACATCAAATGTAAGTGTGGAATTTCATACGACAAATGTAATGCCATGTTATTTCAGAGTATACATTTTCGTATAAAACCTTAAGTCTCAGTGCATTAAAACAAAAACAAACTAAAACACTGGCCAGACTGACCACCCACGAAACATTTTTGGAATTCTGAAAATTCCATAGACCATGATTTGGATTTAAAACCTCTATAAAACTTGTAATGTTACTTGGGCAGTTACTCTCCAACGGGGGTGTTCGGTAAAGAGAGATGATCAACCCGATGTGTACTTTCCTCAACGTTGTCCTTGCTCGCTTTCTACTCTCTATATAAAATTTTCACACTGCCGTACTCTAACGGAACTACCAACTCTATATTTTCATCTCCTCATCTATCGTATACCACTTTAGTCTGTTATTTGACATTAGCATCTTCAATTTATAACATGTTACAACCAAGGGGTAGGTCACTCCGCACACCAATCTTGGGTCAACTTTTGTGCCAACAGTGTGCCGCAAGTGTGCCGGTCATAGAGCAAGGTGCTATTTTTTGTATAACACGTATATTATGGTATATTTAGCAACCCGGTACAGCTTGAATGATTTGGTTTGCAATCGCAATGATAACATCGGTCTAGCGGCAACCAAGGAGGAATGCAATGTCGAAATAAAAAAAAAACATCGAAATATACTAGGAAGGAGCAACCGCTGTCGGAAGTATGAAAAGCCTTTCGTGATGCAAAACGCTACGGTCTATCAACGGCCGAAAAGTTTTGGAACCGGTAGGACATTGTTGGAGACCGAATATAGAGGTTGAAGAGTATGACTTCTGTAGTTTGTTTTGTGTGAGTTGCAGCATTATTTGAATTACAAATACTATTGGGGTCTGATTAATTGCCTCTTACTCTAGAGGCCTCGCTAGAGCCTACGTTTCGAATTTAAATCTGTTTACAAATGAATCGAGAAGTGAACTGCTGGTCTGAGTTCCTCCGGAATATTCAATTAAAGATTGTTCCTAAATTTTCAGTCAAATAGCACGTTATGTTGTGAATAACTTCAATGACAGTTTTGACAGTTTTCCAGCATTGTGAGTATTCCATAAACATAAATCAGCTATGCTGGTAGCCTTTAAGGGTTTATTGAGTCTAGGCATTTGTGCTCAGATTCACACACATGAGCGTTGTACAATCAAAGTTTTACACGGATTAAAATCATCTTGAACAGCATCGGTCAGAAAAGCAGTGACATGCAAAAGCACATAAATATGCTCCAGTAATGGGGGGTGGGGGGGAGGTCAGCTGCCCCCCCCCCTTAACTCAGCCGCAAATTATATTTTTTTAGGGTCCAAGTATCTAGAAAAAAGTTTAAATTTTAAGTTTAACTAGCCTTTGTCGCATTTTTTAGTATATAACTTCCACATTTGTTTGAGTTTCTGAATGAGATTGAAGTCAGATTCATTATATCAGAAAACTCGAAAAAAAAGCATTTTTTTTTCTTGCAGACTAAAAAATCTTTATGATTCTTGGTTTTTGTTGAAGGACTGAGAATCAGTGCTGATAAAAATCATTTCTTCTACAATCAAGTTAGCTGAAAATGAAGACAACCTTAACAGATAGACCAACTACTTGCATGAATCTGAATTTTGACATAACAACATTCTCTGGATCGAGGCAACCTCTGAGTATCGTAGTCAATATTTGTTTTTCTTCATTCGTGGCTGGATGTTCATTATCGTCTTCATCTTGGTGGGGATGATTTTGAGGATCAAATGCAAAATGATTATTTTCATTTTACACAAATATAGCGCTGAAGGACGTGTCGTGTTAGCTTTTACACACAAACCAATGGAAAATTATTGCCTCATGCTGAATTGATGATAAAATCCCGGTTTTAGGCTCTGGAGTCGACAATATTGAAAATAATCATTTTGCCTAAAATGAATTTGATTAGTTTGCTTTTGATGATAATTTCTGATTTTGAAAATTTTGGGTTGGATAATCAAGCACTGGAGAATATCAACAAACGCGTATTCGTTGATGTATAATGAACTCATTTGTTCATTTCACTAGTACGTAACAGCGAAGATTTTCAAAACAATCGCAATTCATCTACACTGGGTTGAAGCGCTACTCCTTGCGTGTAAAGAGCCTGCATTTATATATAAATTCAAGGCTCTTTACTTGCGTGTGATAATAAATGATAAAATCAGGCACTGCTGAGAATTCTTATTCGGATTTAAAAATTTAAAAATATTCTGTTCTTTAAATCCTATTTGTAACTTTGAATTATTCCTCTTACATGAAACTCCAATGACTCTAAAACTTCCCCATGAATCTGACACATTGAATTATTTTTAAAGTTCTTATAATTAGCTTGCTTTTCAACAGTCTGGCACTTGAAAGATTGAGAATGTTGGCTAGAATTCTAAAGAATTTTTTAGCTCAACAGATAATTTCAATGGGTTCTTAATAAATTTTAGAGAATTTAAGGCCCTTGCAATATTCTAAGAAGAATCTTTTAAAAGTTCTGAGGAAATTTTCAAGAGTATTCTGAGGAAGGTTTCATGAAAATGATTAGCAAACTTCAATAGCAGGTCGGAGGTGAATTTTAAAAGATTTCTGAAAAATAGAGATAGGTAAAATAAACTTACTTGCGAGGTTTCATGAGAATACCAGCAGATGGTGAAGGAAATTTCAATTAGAATCCAAATTGTTTCTAGTGTGTCAGAAATTTTAATTGTGAATATTTTTTTTCAATCATGGCAATTGGGTGAAAAAAAAAATTGTCGATTTTAGCGACTTTTGTGTTAAACTTTATTCCAGGATGGTCAAAAAGCAATCAAAAGTGACAATTTTTTCCAATTCCTAACTCATACTTTATGAAAAATCTAAAATAATATGTTTCTAACAAAAGTTCAAGTTAATTATAATGATGGTTATTGAAAAACTATTATCGAATAAAATGGTAGATCTCTACCGAGACTAAGTTTTCAAACATAATTTTGTAAGTTGCTTAAGATAAATAGATGAGTTGATATAAGGGGCCTCCCTTAGCTCAGTCGGTAAAGGCGCAGCTACAAAGCAAGACCATGCTGGAGGTGGCTGTGTTCGATTCCCGGTCCGGTCTAGGAATTTTTCGGGTTGGAAAATTTCTCGACTTCCCTGGGCATAGGGTATGATTGTACCTGCCACACAATTATACTAATGCAAAAATGGTTCAGGCATCGAAAGCTCTCAATTCATAACTGTGGAAGTGCATCTAGAACACTAAGTTGAGAGCACGCAATAAGCTAATATGCGATATGCAATAAGCTTGAAATGCGAAGAAGAAGAAGAAGAAGAAGAAGAAGAAGAAGAAGATATGAGGAATTACGAATGTCTTCGACAAAAATAAGAAATCTTAAAGTATTGAACCTTCACCATATTGAAGAATATTAAAATCCTTTCGATGCAAAAAAAGGCGTGCAACATCTTTTATTTATTTATTTATTTATTTATTATTTATTTGTCGTCAATCAGTGTAGACCGTTTTACAATTGTTGTCTTAAGTGCTATTTTTACAATTTTGTCTTTGTTTATATTTTTTATAATATGTCTTAAGAAAAAGTTAAAACATTACTTCTAGTTGACGTTATGCGACGAATTAAAATATTGCTTTAATTTAGTTTTTGTCATTGTAAAGTCAATGTTATCGCAGTGCTTATTATATGTATCCATCATTTGGTTCAAGGGTCCAAATTTGGCATAATTCGTACGATGACGATTTGTAGCAAATATATTTCTGTTTCGTAAATGCCTAGATGGTGTATATAAATTTAAGGATGACAATAGTTCTATTGAATCAATTCGATGTGATACGATATCGTTTACGAAAGAAATCATAGCAAATTCACGACGTTCTTTTAATGTTTGGATATTTATGAGCATACACCGAGCTGTGTAAGATGGCAGAGAAAATACAGTCCAACCTAACTTGCGGAGTGCATACAACAGAAACTGCTTTTGAACGGACTCTATTCTTTCTTCGTGTGTGATTGAAAAAGGTGACCAAACTATGCTGCAATATTCTAATATCGATCTTACATAAGCAATGTACAATGTTTTTATCGTATACGGATCGTGAAAGTTATAGCAGAAACGTTTTATGAAACCAAGCATGTTGTTAGCTCTGTTAATAATTGTGTTATAATGATCGGTGAAAGTAAGTTTTGAGTCCAAAATAACACCTAGATCCCTGACTCTATCACATTTTTCTACGATCTGGTTTCCTAAAGTGACTGTTATATCGGGTAGCTTTTGTTTTCTACTAATGGTAATGGAGTTACATTTTTTTATATTTAATTGTAGCAGGCTTTTTTGACACCAAGTATGGAATATTTGAATTTCCTCTTTGAATGTGATGATGTCTTTGGCATCTTTTATTTCCAAAAAAAGTTTAATGTCGTCAGCATATATTAAAACTTTCAATTTCTTAATAATGAAAGATATGTCATTGACGAAGAGAATAAATAAAAGTGGTCCTAAATGGGAGCCTTGAGGAACTCCTGAAGTGACATCAACGGGATTTGATATCTTTCCTTTGTATTTTACTATTTGATGACGGTCAGTTAAATATGATTCAAGCCACTTGAGGAGTGCGTAATGAATTCCCATTTTTCGAAGTTTAAAAAGAAGCATGGGTATGTCGATTCGATCAAACGCTTTGCTGAAATCTGTATACAACACTTCTACATAGTTTCCGTTATCCATTGCATTCAAGGAATAATTAATTAATTCGAGCAAATTCGTAGTTGTTGAACGGCCTTTAAAGAAGCCATGTTGCATAGTAGTTATTCTGTTTTTAATTTGAAGAAAGAGTTTTTCATTTACAATCGCCTCGAAAAGTTTCGGAATGCAAGAGATAATAGTTATACCACGATAATTACGTATAACGTTTATAATTATAAATTTATAAATTTTTTTAATAAATTAGGGATACTAAAGATGTTTATCAATGTGTTTTGCTCAATTGTCGAAATCGCAAAATATTGAACAAAATTTTAAATGCTAATCGTTTAGAGTTGATTTTATGTACAACATTAGAAGGAATAATAACAGCAAGGTTATTATCGCAAAAATTTTGTTCGAAATGCTTAACTTTTACCGAAGTAGACATTTTTAAAATTAATTCAGACTCTGAAATCTGTCACTGTCTGGTGAAAATAGAATTCAGATACTGAGCAAAACATGAGTTCGTAGCCTTAAAAAAACCTATTCTCTGGATATTAATTTCATGCAAGATTTAGATTCCTTAAACAATTCACAAAATCAGTTTATCGCTTTTCAACCCTGGTTAATTATTAATTCTGGTTTCCTTCTTATATTATTGAGCATGATTCCCGTCATCATTATCAATATTTTGAATGAGATAACTTGAAGCTTGTATCAAGATTTTTTTTTGGGAAAATTAAATAAATTTGTTGTGAGGGATTTCTAGGGAAATTAAAAATATCCAGAATTGGAAAATCAGAGGATTGTAAGACTGAAAACCAGGGTTGCTTCCACTCACTTGCTATAAAAAAATGATTTCCTGAATTTTGAAATCATTAGATGTTATAATGATATTTTGTACTTGTTAGATACAAAAAGAGGTTAAAAGGCAAGTGTTTGACTAATAAAATCTGTCAATTTCACTACCAGAGTGTTACAATCAGCGATCTTATGATTCGTGAGCGTTCACTCAGTGTGAGCGCTCGCGAGTCGTAAAATCGCTGATTGTGACTATCTGAAAGCAAATTTGACTGGTTTCATGTGTCAAACACTTGCCTTTCAACCTCTTCTTGTATCTAACAAGTACAAAATATGATTATAACATCTAATAATTTCAAAATTCAGAAAATCATGTTTTTATAGCAAGTGAGTGGAAGCAAGCCTGCTGAAAACTTACTTAATTTTAATACGACTAGAAAAAACTTGAAACTTGAAGACAGTCCCTAGAGTTTTGAAAAGTTCTGTTACCCTGGATAAATTATTTATAAACATGTTGTATGTTTTACAAGTTCATAAAATACCGATGACATATGCCGAAGTATGACTGAAAATTCAGTTTCGATTAAACGATGATCGACCTAGTAATTCATACGGTATAATGGTGTTCAGCTAATCGGCGTCTAACCTTAATCTCCATTAAACAAAATTTGCCCCCCCCCCAATAATTCGAAACCTGGCTACGGCCTTGCGCTCAAAAAGTACACTGAGGATCAGCTGGTAACTACACTTAAAAAAATCTACACGAACCATTCATGTTCTTCACATTTGAATTTGCGCATATTGGCAAACACATTAGTTTCAAATGATGATCTTATGAAATCAACCATATCTCATGCATACTCTATTGATTTGTAGCACCCATGGATTTCACGTGTTTGAAATTTAAAAATCATGTGATTGATTTATTATAACGAAAAGTTTTTCATGTGAATATGTTGAGGCAGCCATGCAAAATTTAAGCGTGATACACATGAATTGTATGAATGACCGTTTAGTAAAACAATAGAAAACTTTTGAATTTAAAAAAATTTGAAGCCTAAAAATTGCCGGAATTCTTTCAAGAAGATCGTGGTCATGTATAAAACATTTCAAAAGTATCGTACCAATTGTAACATGAACATCCGATACAATTGAAATACAATATACAAAACTACGTCCTTATTGAAAGATGATTATTTAACGGGATTCAGTATTATATGTATAAATGAAATATGATAAAACACAGTACATTTTATTTTAAAAATTTACATTCTCTTATTGTGCATACATATAATTAATCATATAAGCTACCTATTCGTCCTGAGCGTTACTGTCTTATTTTTATAATTTTATAATGTATTCTTCGTTTATATGTCACTATCATGGTGTAGAAAGTTGTATTTTTTTTCTATAATAAAGTTTATTATTTAGGGAATGAATCATTATTGGTGGTCCATCAAACACAGACAATTCCAGAATTTTATACAGTTTTGTACCATGCTGTACCTCATAGGCAAGAAAATGGCTATTGCACACACCACATTCCCACACTTTTCCTACTATATAGAAAAAGGAATCTACTTGTAATATCTCTTCAATTTCCATCAGTTCAGTCACTCCATTTTCTGTGAGCGTCAAAAAGTATCCATTTTTATACAGTAAACCATTAATTTTTGAGTTATCCGAACACAGTATCTCGCTTTCAAAATTTATCGGCGTTGGTTGCAACTGGGATTGCACTATGTGTGGAAAATATGATCTAGTTTTAAGGTTAAATAAATGAAAACCAAGTGTATCTTCATTTTTGAAAAATGTTGAATTCAAAAGATCATAACTAAATTGAAGGCCGGCTTTTACACACAATGTGTATCCAATGTTTTTTCTAGATGCCATGACATGTGAATACTACTTTTTGTGCTTTGCCTCTAATCTATAACACATTAGTTTACAAATCGGGCCACTGTTCTTTATTACGCTTCCGTAGTGGATAATGTGGTGGTGTTTTGGTTTGAGTTTATCATCATGAAAGCATTTAAGATACGACTCCTGGTGGTTCGTTACAAGTGTTCTTAACTTTCCAATATCTTGTAAGGAAAATGATGGCATCAGAGCGTGATCTACCAGATTTACAAGATTTTGAACATATCCCCACACTTCATCGTCATGAGGTACGAATGGACCAGCAATAAACGTAAAATAATGACAAAGTGCTTGCATTTCAGCTGCTGTAGTTCTTAGTTTTATAGATTTTTCGACTTATTCTCATAACAGCGCCTGAAGGAATATAATTTACTAAAAATTGATCCGCATGATGCATACGTGCAAACTAAACGATAATTTCTGGGTATTTGGTGGTGATCCATTAAATGACTGATATATGCATGCGGCACTTCAAATTCATCCGGACAGCCCTCAATGAAACATTTAATCATCATTCTTAATTTTCTTTGTCTTTGGTTGTTTCTAAAAATGCTACAAGCTTTTCGATGCTAGAGTATCTTTCGGCGGACTTTAACTTGTACACATATTCCGAAATAAACAGCCATACAAGCTTGCTGATTTTAGAATGTTTCAGTACCAAAACTGTTGTAAGCTTAATGTACGTATCTATCGCGCGGGGCACAGAAGATAGAGTGTAGTAATGGGTATTGTAGTACACGCGGAATATTCCCACAAGTTGGGTAGGTTTTCCAAAAAAAACTAACTTTGGTGAGCGGGGAACAGCTAAATCTTGGTATCGCTTGTATAGCTCTGCTAGCTTTGCATTAGCGTCGGCATCCGAGTCAACAAAAATGATAGTGTCTTCACGTCCGTTGATGACTGTGGGTTTGTAACCTTTAGTTACTTTTTGTGAGTGTAGTACACAGTTCAATAACAAAAGTAGCACGCAAAGTCGGGTATCTGAAATTATATTTAAAAAAAATACAAAAGATAATTAATCTATTTGCAGTCAGTCACGCTGCGTCTAGCCGAATCAATTCAATTTTCAGCTTTTAACACCGAACAGGATAGACCTTCCCTTTGTATTTGTTTCATAAATATTTTTATAATTCTAGATAAACATTCAAATGATGTGGATGCAAGTGGGGGAATTAGAATCTTGATCTTCCTAGTTAAATATATCGAACAGTTTGTATTTTTTCGATAAAATATCATCGTGGCTGGTTAAATTAAAGGATTATCAAACAGGGTATCGAAGAAATTAAATTAAATCATGCGTTTCTGTAAATTTGGAGTCCGTTTTAGGTAGTACATGTTTTAAGTGTCCGGAATATAGTGGCACTAATCTCAGACTGACTGAGAGACCAAGACTGAGACAAAGTCTGTAGTATCAAAATATGTACAAACATACACCCGTATTCTTGTTTTCGTTCGAACCGTATTTTCCATACAAAAAAAAAAGTTTTTTTATTTGGAAAATACGGTTTGGACGAAAACAAGAATATGGGTGATATTCATAGTGTCATAGTGCCAATTATACCGGATATTCTAGGTTCTCCAAATCGCGATGAAGTTCAAATGATTTGAAGACATCTGAACTCCTGGACGATTTGGTGATCCTAGAGCATCTGGTATACTTGCTATCATCTGTTATACATCTGGTATACAGATATCATTTTGTTTTCAGTTGTTATCGCATAACTAATTGAGTTATCAACCTCAATTAATGTTGTTATCAGTTGTTATCATGAAATAATATGAAATGATGCAAGGTTACATTAAACCTTCAAATATTATCCGCATGGTAAGAAAAAAAAAAAACATTGCCAATCATGTTTCAGTTATCAGCGTAGCCCGAGCAGGAATAATAATTAATGAATACCCAATTCTGACCTGATACCAAAATTTGGTATTGATCAGCATGACATAAGAGGTAAAATACCAAAGAATAATACCAAAAAATGACATGAGAAAATGCTTTGCAAATAACAAAAATTGATTTTTTTTTTTATACCAAAAGAATACCTGTGTGGTATTATTTTGGCATTGCATTATTATAAGTTGGCATTGGAATGGTATCGTAGGAACATTTTTTTTTTGTATTATTTTTTTGGTATTTTACCTCTTGTCAGGCTTATCCAATTTAAGGTATCGAGATATGCGTTCCTGTTCGGGAAGGCTTTGAAATTTGTTGAAAAAACTTGCATGGATCACTGGATTTGTTATCAAGATGTTTTCAATGATAACTAAATCAGTTATTATTTTGATATCCATGGAGTATTTTTTGTTATAATTTGTGTTATATTGGCTGCTTATTCAACCACAATGATAACATGTTTAGATATCAAATCTTAATAACCGGGACCGGTTACCGGGTATGAGAGCTTGTTATCAATTTGGTATAATCCTTTGCTCGGATAGACACTTTGAATCTGTCTTGGTTGATCAAATTATTTGACCTTCATAACGATTAAGAGAACGTAGAACATCTGATATACTTGGCAATGGGTCGTGCATGATCCACCTTGATACAATGAATCTATTTGGAAATATTTCGATACTATAGACATTGCACAATGTTCCCAAAGCCGTATTTAGGAAGACAAAAATGTTTACGCCCAAACCATCAGTTTTAGGTATATGATGTCTTCGGGAAAGTTTCTTCGTAGTGTTTGGCCAATCTTTTTTTATGTCAGTGAAATTAATGTGTTCCATAAAATGGGTCAATTAAATATACAAACTTTTTTTTTAATTTGAGATAGACCAATGCAATGTTATTCAGGCAAAAAAAAAGCTTCGTCAGCTAAAAAATGGCTTATTCACCTGTTGATCACCTCAAATTGTTTGTTGGGTAACCCGGAAAAAAATAATCGTACAAATGCCATACAATAGAATACATTTACCATGAAATCTATTTTATTACCAACCAATCTTCCCAACAAACAATTCAGAGTCACAAATAAGCATATATATTGAATAAATGCTGTATTATAGTGTACAATGCTGAATAAAACGAGTTATCGAATTATGTGCTGAAAAAAAAGCTCATTGAGATCGAAAGATGCACATTTATTCCACTGTTTGCTCTGATCTGATTAATTTTCTTATTACAAGCTGTATAAACGTTGACTGTCTTCCCAATTCAACGCCAGAAGGTCGATCTAATAACAAACTAAATAAGTGACCCATAGCACAAATTGTCGTTAAGAAGTAATTACTTTAAATAAAATTGGTTTGTTAAAAAAGAAAAGAAAAAGATCTAAAATCATCGGAGCAGATTTTTTCAACTGAGTTAAAATGATACTTACGAACCTAATGAAAATTTGCTCTTGAATTAATGGTAAATGGCTCAAGTTTGAAAACGTGATTTTTCGTACGGTTAAGATACATAACAACCCCCTTGTTATATTGTAGATTTCCTCTTTTACCATAGATTCTATTGTGGATAAAATAAATTATATTGTTATTTTATCGTTGTGGACAATACGATTTATAGAAAATAAAATAAATTATATTGTACGGTTACAATACATTTCATTGTACCTCTATGGTTCTTTTTTTACGGGAAATTTTCAAATAACAGAGAACAATTTAGTTGCTTCGGGAAAATATGCGTCATAAAAAGTTCTAAAAGTGTCTACAACAAAGTTATTAAGAGAAATGAACGTGTAAATAGAAATTTAAAGAAAGCCAATGTTCTAGGGGCCACCAAACCTGCGTGTTAAAAAAAATCATACCTCATGAACCATAAGAGATAGAAATATGGTGTCTTGAGCAAAGTTGCTTAAAATTGATTGTTCTACAACCTTTGAGAACACTTCATTGATCCATCTCGAATAGTAAAAAAGTTTGTATTTTCAATTCATCAATTTTATGGACCACCCTAATTTCACTGACACTAAAAGATTGAACAAAAACAACGAAGAAACTTTCCCCAAGACACCACATACCTAAAAGTGACGGTTTGGGCGCAAACATTTTGTCTTCCTAAATACGGCTTTCGGACCATTGTGCATTGTAATAGTCTTGACTCTTGGTTGATTTATGCTATCAGTCTTTCCCACTAAAATTGAACATATTTCATGTCAACAGAATTTTCCCGGTCTTGGTTAATCTACACATCAAATTTCCATGAGATTTTGGAATTATAGATCACCAATTGGGCTATTCGCAAAACCAGTGTACATCGTACAGTGTAATATTAAAAAACCTGTGGAATAACCTCTGATCGGATTATATATTGAACAACTTTTTTACTGTGTTTAACCCGTTATTTTATACAGCCAATCGTAGCATGCGGGCATATATGTCAGCACAGTCTCGAAAGGGTTAAACTAAGCAAATCTAGTTCAATCCTTTCCATTAAATTAAAGCACATGCAAAAACAAATTATTTGGGGATTTGTACCTAATTTTGAGTTCTATCTAGTACATCCGAGTCTTGTTCAGTCTATTCGTATCCTGTCTAGGTCAAGTTTAGTTCAGTTGGGTTTAGCACATTTGGATTTATTTAATGTAAGTTCAGAGTAGACCACATTTATAGCCCAAATACCCTATTTACGTTGCGTAACTTACCTTCTGATACCTCAACGTTACTTAGCGTATCCAGCAATTGGGACGACGGTTCGTCTATAGATCGTCGTTTGATGTACTCTCCTGTTACTGCAAGAACATGAATCCAGTCTGCATCAACGACGTTGTTACTTGGATTCATTAATTGATAATCGATGTTTATCTATAAAATAATACAAGGTTCAGTACAACACTGTTAATGTAAAAAATATAAGATTTGCATTACCAGCTGGTACCCATACTCTGTTGTTATTAACCGCCAAAGATTTAGTTTTATTAGCTCCTGTTCCGCTTTCGGTTTCACTAAACACCCGACGCGTATCGGGTAGCTAACTTTCCATCTATCCAAAACCGTTGTCCAAGGTGCTTCATTAACCTGTAACCATTCTACGGCATCTTGAACGCCCGCATCATGATGTGTTTCACAATTTTGTGTACACACAAAATCACGGCCTCCCTGTTCGGTAATTTTTTACTGGGTTTTTGAACAGCTGAAAAAGTCAGTAAACTTAAAAAAATTGTAAAAAATTGTATAAAAGTGATTTTTTCTTGAAATTTATACAGACTGTGTTCTTATTACATTTATTTGATGATAAAAATAAAATATGTTAAAATTGTTCGTTGCATTACGTGTGACCGTTATTTTCAGTTTACTGACTTTTTCAGCTGTTTGAAAACCCAGTAAAAAATTACTGACCCCAGTAAAATAATCTCTGTGTGTATGCTTTACACACTGCTTCCTGCACACTAATCGAGTCAGTATGGTTTTACTGAGTTTTTGAATTGCGGAACTGTTCGGTAAAAGTTTAAAAATCTATGGAAAATTTATTAATGAGAACATTTGTTGTGAACTTGTACTTACTTAGTTCTGTTAACCCCATTTAATGATAGAAAATATAATTGGTCGATTTCATTGATTCCTTAAGGATAACGGTCATTTGAATTTTTACCGACTTTTTCAGCAATTCAAAAACCCAGTAAAAAAATACTGACTCCTGTAAAAAAATCTTAGTGTGTGTGTTCGTCGGCATCAATTTTCCGCTTACGAATTTTGGCCTTCAATGAATTTATTTTATTGTATATTTTACCGCCAGGGTTCTTTTTATCACCACCTCTCGGCAGAAAGTACGATTCCTGTAAAATACAAAGATTTTGATATTAGCTTCGAAAAATACCGGAGCACTAATGGATATGGTAAATGTACTAATTTTCGACCTAGTACTACTAGTTTTCAACCCTCCCAATCGCACGGCATGTTTTGATGATGGAAAAGAATTGTC
The DNA here is from genome assembly GCF_037179485.1 of Ochlerotatus camptorhynchus. NCBI lineage: Eukaryota > Metazoa > Arthropoda > Insecta > Diptera > Culicidae > Ochlerotatus > Ochlerotatus camptorhynchus. Next base: position 53,875 of record NW_027040859.1, on the reverse strand, counting down.
CCAAAAAAGGCCCATCCATAACCTGCTCCAGATGCTCCGGAGTGCCCACATCAGATTTTACCAAAACTGATCTAGGTCTGTTTGGTTGAAAGGTGATTTTTTCCACTCGAGATCGATTACTTAAAGGTTAACATTACCTCTTTTTCGTTCCGGAAGAGCAGAACTACAACTCTGGCGTATTTCTTAACGTCCCACTCAAACAGTTTCTTCTTATTTGCCAAATGCCATTCAGCCACAAACTCCGCAAGCTCAAGCTGCCGGCGCTCCGAGAGGGCTCCTTCTTCAGCTAGTCGGATGATGTCAATGAACTTTTAAGGATGTGTAGTAATACTTCCGGCGTTAGTTCGTTTGTGGTGTATAATGCATCCGCATTTCCTTCGCTCCTCTGATTACTTAAATGTGGTTCCTGAAATACAAGTAACAGTAAAATTGCGTTCATATAAAAAAAATAATTGTGAAATTCAAACCTGAGGAATGTTGTTGCTAGCTGATTTTGGTATGTTTTCAATTGGTCGCAATAAACTTGCACTGGCTGACAATCCTCTTGGTAGTTCGGATGATTCAGTCGTCGTTTCTATGTACTTACTTGATCTCCGACTCTTCCACTGAATTATCATCCGATTGTACATCTTCCGGTTCTGCTGAGTTGAATGACCTCGGATCTAAACTGGTCACTTCAACGATTTTTAGTGTTCCTGACTGTAGATAAAAATATCACTTTAATCATAGATATTGAAGAACACAAGAAACAAATTACCTCAGTAATACCTGATTGATTCGATGGTTCACCATAGGATCCGCATGGATCGGCTGTCAGCTTCGAATCCGTATGTGATAATGTCACCTGTGGAATAGGCACTTCTTCTTTGGATTCCAGTTGGTCAAACTGTGAAGTAATATAACAGAGACAATAATAATAAAATTTATTAAATTTATTTAATGCATATTTGCATATTTTCTGCAAAATACATACCGTTAATACGAGGTTAATTTGATGGTTGTCCTCAACCACTTGTGCCAGCCCAAGTGTTGTCAGAAGCCCCACTACTTCGTCAAAATTTGTCGGGTCAATGCTGTGTTCTGCAATCAAAACATAAAATAAGTATTTTAATGATATGATAGTTTATAAATATTGTACTCACGGTTAATAATACGAATTATTTCACTTGGCAATCCTAACTCCGTGAAACACACGCCTTGATTTACACTGTTGTCTGCCATGTTGACTATTGTGTTTTGACGTTTTAGACACTCATCTCGTTACTTGTGAGGTGAGTCCTTGTAAGATCCATGTGTCATACACATTAAATACACACAAAACAGTAGCGCAGATTTATATGCAGGTATCATTAAAATCGATAGGTTAATACATGACATTATGGTGTGATTAGTATTGATTTCACTACTAGCATGAACATTTGATTTTGGTGTGTTAATTTCATGATATACAAGAGAAATACACATAATGTTATGGTTGCAGGCAATTGGCCGAATTCAAAACCCAGAACACATGAATGGAACGTGTTAATTTTTTTGAGTGTAAGCAGACACAGCATCTAATATTTAGGGCCATCCGAGCTAACCGAAAATCCAGTACAACAAAAAGAGATAAACAGGCGTGGTAGTTTATGCTATTGGATGTAACCAGGCCAATAGCGATTTAGTGTGACTTTTAAACTAGTTAGTATAGATTTTTTGACGTAGAACTACGTCTTTGTCGACTATGGGTGCAAACCAAAAAATATGTGTGGTGAAATAGTGTTAGGTTTTGAACGCTTGTAACTTTGTCATTTATAGATAAAAATAAAATCCAAATACGCCAATCGATAGGATATTACATTACAAATCTGCTGAAACAAATATTTTATTCAATTTTTCACAAAAACATTTGTAAAATGTACAAATGGTAATTTTATCTCTGTTTTCATGAAATAAACGATTTTCCAGGTCATGTCTCTGCTCATTACCGCTTCGGACGGCGTGACACATGTTCCTGTAACAAGCAGGACCAAGACAGTGGCTAAAGGTATGCAGCGTGATCACCTTTCACAATTAGGAATGAGCCTTGGGTCCCGTTTCACGAAACCGAAACGCGGAAAAGTTATATGTGCCAAACCAGTTCATGAGTTGATGGATCGATATGTAGGTTCCAGGTGAGGGAGCTGCCCCCTGGCGTCGGTAGCACTAATCAAGGAAAAAAAAAGTGAACCATAACCGAAACATTGAAATAGTTGAAAAATTTAAGATAAAGTATAATAGTCAAAAATGCATGACATACATCAATTTTGCGTGGTTCTACGTCATACTGCGGTCGTGAATAGGACACAACCCTTTAATTTTTTTTTCTGAGTGAATGAATGAGAAAAAGTGGCTCACAACTGAGTAAAAGTGACTCACATTCTGAGCTAGTTTCGTTTTCAGTGTTGATTGGTTTGACAACGAAGTTGATTTGAAAGTGGTCTAAAATAATGTAGTCATTGGTTGTTGTCTTGGATGAGCAAAGATGGATATCTTACAGGGATAAAGCTATGATGGATAACTGTAGCGCACTTGTCTTTTATTGCCGCTAGAGGCGCTACCATTCAAGTTCAACGTTAAGGAGCTCTATAGCTTTTGCAATTGAGAGCTTCTATCAGATCTGATATTTCAACTTAATTAAAATGAAAAATACATAAATTGATGGAAATAACCCTTAAATATTATCCATCAAAGTCTACACTAATCACTCGTGAAAAACTGACTGCTCTTTTTTACCACAAGCGTGCACTGGAATTTTGTTAAGGAGCGGCATTTTTTTCTATGGTGCATTTAATCTGGGGATGGAGAGTACTCCAAAGTGCGTTAAAGATGGTGCTGTCCACCCACCACTGTTTCCCTGCGGTTTAGTTTAGCTAATTTTATTTATGTTTTGCTCCGGTGGTAGTTCATCATCTTCGATACAAACTGCTTTCAGAGAGCCAATAGAAATTGGAAATTTAATCCCATCGACGAAGTAGACGATGAATCGCCCCAAAGTACCGCCAGTCGGGGTGACAGAAAATCATGCCGAACATTCAACATGTTTTAAAGATGATATAAAGGACAAACCCGAATTTATTGCAACGCACATAAACAGCTGTAACTTTTTAACCACGATAACAAATGACTTGAAATTTTCAGAGAAGATTCTTAGACGATTTTTAGTAAGACAACAATAGACCAAGGTTCAATGGCAAACTAATACCCACTTTTCATTATCCAGGGAATCCAAAAGCTGTCTTTAAACTTTGTACAGTTGCGAAAAAGTCCATCTTCAGATGTTTATTGATGTATCGTTTTAGTTTAGGACTTAATTGGAATTATCTGTATGAAGTTGGATTTATTTTAGTACAACGCACGATTTTAAACTTTTTACATAGTCGATGAACTTTAGTAAAATTAGTGGAATATGAATGATCTTTATTATGACTTAAAATGAGCGAAGTTTCTAAAAGTTTAGTTCATTATATTTCTAGATATTAAGGTTTTTCAATGAAAAGATGTTTTATTTTCAAAAAGCTCTTTATAAACGCATTCAAATAAACCCAATGCTGTACCAATAATTATGGATAGAGCTGGAATTAGGGCGTAACAGCCTTTGTAAACAATGCCTTCTCTCGTTGATTTCTAGGAATTCAATGCACGCCTACACAAACCATCATATCCATCGAGTAGGGGAAGTCATCCCCTACTCGATGGTGATGTCGATTTGCCAGGCAGAGCCATGACTTTCGCGAAATCATCGAGAGAAGTCATTGTTTACAAAGGCTGTTACGCCCTAATTCCAGCTCTATCTAGAACTGATAAATTTATGATGGTTCAGCAGCCATTAGTTTAGAAACGTATCTCTTTAAAATATACTTTTAAAGCTCAATTTTTAGATACACTGTATACAGCTCAAGTATTAAGAGTCAACATGAGCCCATCTTAAACAATATTGTTACCATTTCAATGCTAGAAAAAATTGCGAATGACTTAATAACTAATATGAATCAGGCTTTCAATGCCAGCTCGACTAATATAGGTGTTTCCTGGTGGAATGATAGATTAGATAAGCTACGAAAAAAGCTCGAAAACTACTCAACCGTGCAAAATTTACATCAAACTGGTCTCAATACACAGAGGCTTTGAGTGAATAAAGGGCGAACACGAAATTATTGCGACACATTTAACAGGGCATAACTTTTTTACCATTGGGTAAAAATCAACCAAATTTTGCACACTTTCTCATTGATGTGTATTGTGTACATGATGTCAAACTCGAAGTCGTGTTTTTCGATTCAACGAAAATGGAGGTGAACCAACGCGAGTTGAGAGAACAAATTCTTTCCAAACACCTGGAATTTCCTGACCTGTCGCACCGGCATTTGGGAAAAATGTTGAACATTCACCATTCAACCGTCTCCAGAGTGTTGAAGCGGTTGACGTTGGACCACGGCAAAGGAGCTGGAAGAAAACCGGGACCGGAGAACAAAAAGACGGAGGGAAAGGTGAAGCGGATGATTAAAGCAAATCCCAACGTCTCAAGCCGTGATTTGGCTAAAAAGATCGGCATGTCGCAGAGCTACGTCCAGAATGCAAAGAAGAGAGCTGGACTACATACATACAAGGTACAGAACTTCCCAAACCGCGATGAGCGGCAACAATCGACGGCTAAAACTCGGGCACGGAACCTCTACGAGAAAATGCTGACAAAATATGGCTGCTGTGTGATGGACGACGAAACGTATATAAAAGCCGATTTTAAGCAAATTCCGGGGTTGGAGTTTTTCATCGGCAAGAGCAAGTTCGATGTGGACGACAAATTTAAGAAGAAGAAAATGTCGAAGTTCGCTTCCAAATATCTCATTTGGCAGGCCATCTGCTCTTGCGGACTGAGGAGTGAGCCTTTCGTGACAAAGGGCAGAGTAAATGGCGAGATCTACAAATCTGCGTGCCTCGAGAAGCGCCTTTTGCCGTTCTTGCAGCAGCACGACGAAGCTCCGCTATTTTGGCCAGATTTGGCATCATGCCACTATTCTTAAAGTGTCCTGGAGTGGTATGAGGCCAATTCTGTCCATTTTGTTCCAAAGGATATGAATCCGCCAAACTGTCCGGAGCTGCGCCCGGTGGAGCAGTACTGGGCAATAATGAAGCGGGAACTTCGGAAGAGCAAGAAGACAGTCAAAGACGAGAAGGACATGTTAAGAAAATGAAAAAAAATTGAGAAACTGGTACCGGATGACACTGTAAAGACTTTGATGGAGGGCATCAAGCGAAAATGCGTTCAATTTTACACTCAAGGCTCTATCGATTAACTTTTCTTTTGATTTTTGAAGTAAATATATGTATAAAACTACCCTAAAATTTTGGTTTGATTCTAAACATTATAAGAAAATTGGCATGACATTTTCGGTGTCGCAATAATTTCGTGTTCGCCCTTTAGTTTCGCTAGAGTATGGCAGTATACTTGAATAGAAGTTGAAATGAGCGAACGGCTTTTCCTTTTTTTCTTTGGTTTGTTTTCCGTCGATCTTGTTTTCCGTACTGAGTACCAATGGTATCGACGCCAGGGAGGCAGTTTCCACACCTGGACCCTACTTATCGACCCATCAACTCATGAACCGGGGACCAACGGCTGATCAGAGATGTTATGTCTCAGAACATTCTGGCGGTGTCGACTGCGATTGAACCCAGACCTTTCGCGGTGAGAGGCAATCACGCTTACCACTACACCACCGACGCCGCTGAAATGTCATCTTGGCCAACCAAAACGTATACGATAATTTCACAATTTCACAGCATTTTCTCACCAAAACACTTAGCAGAATGTATTCCAACGGAGACTAGTTGTTCAGCTTCAATGTGATTAGATTTTTACGACTGAGCAAATGCATCTTGCCAGGTTTTTCTTGAAATGGAACGTACACACTGCAAAATGATGCTGATTTTGAGTTGCCGATAATAGAACAGTAGGTTAACACGCAGTGTAAATGGAACAGTTGCCGAAGAAAACGAGGATGCCGACAATAGTCACACTCACCTGAAAAGTTTGAAGCGTTGTAAAATCGTCGGTTTGAATAATTCTATCGATTGGTATGGATAGGGCAGCATGCAGAAGATGAATGTAAACAAACAAACACCGCTAATGTGTGCGTTACGTCGAGAAAAAAACCAATAAGAGTTTGGACGCTGCTTAGATTAACGATACTATGTAAATTCCCCTACAACATAATTTATAGCTTCGTTGGAATTTCACAGAATTAAGTGAACACTAAATACGATTGAGATTTCACTACACATCAATAATTTATCATAGCACCGTTTTAACCCACTCACTATAAATATGAAAATAAATATGATTCCTTCTCTTAAGTAAATAATTCAAACACTTTTGCTTCACTTCTTCTTCTTCTTCTTCATCCCATCAATAGTAAGCAGATCGGAAAATAGTGCCGGTTGAGTCGATACTGCGTCCGACGAGTATTGGCGTTTTTGGTTCTTGTGCTTCTTGCTGCCATGGTTCGAGGTCTTCTTGTAGCTGTACGCATCGACTTCCTCACTGAGATGGGCGTCATTTTTCTGCAGAAACGGATACTGCGGTGCAAGATTCTCCTTGGTCGCACCGGACGATAGGACGATAACCTTTTTGGAATCGAAAATCTTTACCGAGATGGTTGGAAATTACTTCCCGTAGATACACTTACCGTTGGGGAGCTGGTGGCGGAATAGTCCCGGATGTAATTCTGAAGCACGCTCAGGAAGAACAGGAATCCGATGAATGTAAGGATTGCTACGGAAGCACCCTTGAAGCGAGCCGTTCCATACTTGCCGTACGGGACGCGATAAGGAGCTGGAGGAGGAGGTGGAGGCGGAGGTAGTGGTGGTGCAGGTCCAGGGAAAAACCCTGGAAAGGTTTCTCCCGCCCAGAAAGCTTCACCTTCCTCGTAGATTTCTGGTCCTGAACCGGGACCAAAAACAGGATACTTGACGAAAGGCTCATGATGAATCCGTGAGCTGAGTGTTACCGCTGTAGCCGGTGGTCTGACCGTACTGGAACTCCCCATGTTGGCGAACCGCTGAAGTAGATGTTCTGCCATGATATACGCTAGATCCGGAACCGTTGTTCCGATGATGTTACAAGTGCTGCACTGTGACCGAAACTAACCGTAAGAGTCACCCAACAGATACATTTTACTTCCCCACAGCGGCACTGCAAAGGTTATGTCAAGGTTCAACAACGACGGCGTTGTCGTTCCGAAAGGGAAGGGGTGAGTCAGTTCCCGTGAAGTGATTTTCGAAAACGGTCCCCCGCAACATTTTTGTCACATTAGAGAGAGCAAGAAAGGGAAAAAACAGCTTATCGTTAGCAGCATTATTTGAGCGATGCACATCGTGGAGCACCCCGGGGGACGCAGTAGGCGTGAAATTGACGAAATTATCCCAAACCATTAACAATGTTTCTCCGGGTTGCTTGGATCTACTTCAAACGTCCGTTAGTGCACTTTTCGTTACTGTATATGTGCTGCGAACTTTCTGCGGAGCATTGTTTTTATTTTCTTTATTGATGTTATGAAATGTACCGAAAATTACGACGTTTGTGACGTTCTCTAGGAACATTGCTGATGGATCTCTTCAATATGTTTCACCATTTGTTTTAATGACAGAAATGAGCGTTTCAGGAGGTAATCGTTTCCATAAAAAAAAAGCAATCACTTACCACCAGCGATATAATGAGAATACTCCGTTTCACCGATCACAAACACATGTATTGTTAAATATTTATTTTTAATTAAATTAGCACCGCCTTTCGAACCCTGTTTTCGGGTTCGCATATTGCACCCCAGGGGAATTCAAATTAACTTTTTTCTCCGCATTCATTCGCCGATAATCGACAGTTCAACTTTTTCACGCACCTCACCATAGTCGTAGCCAGTGGCAAAGTTTTATCCCATTCGAGTGCGATCCGACAAATTCACCAGCATATAGCACAATCTTTATGGGCTGAAAATCCTGAAATCCTTTTAACACCTCTGACACGCACAATTTTCGTCTAGGCTCCTACGGTAGCCGACGAAGCTGAAAAACACAATTAATTATGGCCTATGGCACGCGTGGCGAGTGTCCTTTTAGCGAATTTCACCAAATAAAATTAAAAAAAAAGAAGTGTCAAGCAGCGATTTCTCCCACACGTTTTTGAATGCATTTCTAGACAATCATGGGAAAAGGGCCAATGAACCACATGTAAACAATGAATTCAAGCTTAACCAATGATTTTAGCTGAAGTTATTGGACTGGTTGTCTTATGTTTTACAAGTTTTAAATAAAATCGGGTATTCATTTGCTTCCTGCGTTTTGTAAAGGGTGATACGGTCAAAATTTGGTCAATATCAACTTGACGTATTTCTTTCAATTTTGCATTTAAAAAACCTGAACACCCCTCATTTTGAAGGTGTGTGTGTGTAGAATGTTTCTCCTATTTTGATTTTGGAATTCACTCTTCAGTTGTCAAAATGCCGTCCAAGCAAGAAGAGCAGCGTATCAAAATTTTGCTCGCGCATCGCGAAAATCCGAGCTACTCGCACGCAAAGTTGGCAAAATCGCTAAAAGTTGCCAAATCAACCGTTACAAATGTAATTAAAGTGTTTGGGGAACGTTTGTCGACAGCCAGAAAGTCTGGATCGGGGGGAAATCGAAAACCGGAAGCCGCTGAGACGACAAAGAGAGTTGCCGGTAGTTTCAAGCGAAACCCTAACCTCTCTCTCCGAGATGCCGCAAATAAGCTGGGTGTATCGTCTACAACCGTGCATCGAGCCAAAAAACGAGCCGGACTATCGACTTACAAGAAGGTAGTGACTCCAAATCGCGATGATAAACAAAATACGACGGCCAAAGCGCGATCCCGGAGGCTGTACACGACGATGCTGACGAAGTTTGACTGCGTGGTAATGGACGACGAAACCTACGTCAAAGCCGACTACAAGCAGCTTCCGGGACAGGAGTTTTATACGGCAAAAGGAAGGGGAAAAGTAGCAGATGTTTTCAAGCACATGAAACTGTCAAAGTTCGAAAAAAATATCTGGTTTGGCAAGCCATCTGTACCTGTGGCTTGAAAAGCAGCATTTTCATAGCTTCGGGGACTGTCAACCAAGAAATTTACGTGAAAGAGTGTTTGAATAAACGTCTGCTGCCTTTCCTGAAGAAACACGGTTGTTCCGTACTGTTTTGGCCGGATTTGGCATCTTGCCATTACGGTAAAAAGGCCATGGAGTGGTACGCCGCCAACAACGTGCAGGTGGTTCCCAAGGACAAGAACCCTCCCAACACGCCAGAGCTCCGCCCAATTGAGAAATACTGGGCTATTGTCAAGCGGAACCTAAAGAAGACCAAAAAAACTGCTAAGGGCGAGCAGCAGTTCAAGGCAAACTGGCTTTCTGCGGCGAAGAAGGTGGACAAGGTGGCTGTACAAAATCTGATGGCAAGGGTCAAGCGTAAGGCCCGGCAATTCGGATTTGGAAAAGCGGAAGCCTAACTGAATATTTTTCCTGAATTTTATCCTAATTGAACTTGAAAAAGAAATTTAATTTGATTTTTTAAATAAACGATTTCACCGATTTACACGCGTTTTCCCTTGACCAAATTTTGACCGTATCACCCTTTAGTTACTGTAGGTCAAACATTATATCTACAAAAAATCTAATAAAGACTGACCACTCGCATGCCTCTAGTGTTGGGAATCGAAAATCTTTGACAGTTGTTTGTTTACACGTCTATAGAGAACAACTGGTGCAAGTTTGATTAAAGTAGTCGATTGCGTTCAGAAATAACGTCAAATGCAACTCGAAAGAAGAAAAAATATTGTGCACAAACACCTGGAAAATCCGGAGTGGTCCGTTTCCAATCTGGCTAAAATGCTGAAGATGCCGAAAACAACAGTTTGGAGAGTGCTCAAAACTTACAAGGAAACCCTGAATGTGGAAAGGAATCAGTGGACCTACGAAAAAACTGGAACCCTGGATCGTTAGCTGCGCAGCTAGGTGTTGAGGTGTGTTAAAACAAACCCCGGTCTTTCGATCCGAGATGTGGTCAGAAGGAACAACGCCAATTTTCAAATGGTGTGGAACATCCTTGCCAAGGAAGGATACAAGTCGTACAAAGCCAGTAAACATCCACGATCGACATTGCCACTGCCAGTCGATCTATCTCGAACAGGACACAGAGGAATATCAGTAACGACCTGCATGGTAGTGACCATTACCCGATCCGCATACAGCTTTCCGTAGGCGCGGCCCCTCCAACGACTCGGAGACCCAGATGGCGCTACAAGGAAGCCAACTGGGACGCCTTCAGGGAGAAATCCGACGCTCTCCTTCTGCAACGTGATCCAAACGACATCTCGAGCTTCACGGAAGTACTCTACGCAGCTGCAACAGTATCTATCCCAAGGAAGGGTAGCGTACCTGGGTAAAAAGCCCTACGTTGGTGGAACGAGGATACCAAATGTGCGGTGAAAGCGCGACGCAAAGCTTTACGCCGTCTTAAGCGTCTCGCCTTAGACGACCCTGGTAGGGAGGAAGCGCTGTAGTTTTACCGAGAACGCCATCTCTCGTGCAGACAGGTGATCCGTGACGGAAAGCGATCTAGCTGGATGGATTTCCTGGATTCAATCGACGAATCCCAATCGTCGAGTGAATTGTGGAATCGCGTCAACGCTCTGAGTGGCAAGCGGCGGTCTACTCCACCTACTAGGACGAAGGACTTCGCCGACGAATTAGGAAAATATTTTGCCAGCCTGTCTGCTGTCAGTGGATACGACAGCGATTTCATCCAGCGCGTCAAACCTTCCACAAGCAGCATTCGCGACTTGCGAATTCCACCCGATGTTCCTGCTCTCCTTCCGGGAGCTTCAATTTGCCCTCGGCAGCAGTAGTGGTAAATCTGCCGGGCCGGACGAGATTGGATACCCGGTGTTAAAAAAAAACCTCTCCCTCGACGGAAAAACGAGACTGACTCGTATCTGGACCTCTAGAAACAAAGCTTGGTTGTGCCCATTCCGAAGAACAACACGGCGAGTGAAGAAGCCTCCTCCTGTAGGCTGATTGCGCTCACTTGCTGCGCGGCAAAAGTGATGGAGAGAATGGTAAATCGTCGTCTTAAGCAGTTCCTGGAGTCAAACGGCCTCCTTGATGAACGGCAGGGACACGGCTCCTCCACTTACTTTGCAGCCCTCGGGAAAGTACTTAAGGAAGCCCAGGACAACGGTCACCTTGCGGAGTTAGTCTCCCTTGATATTTAAAAGGCGTTAACAGGACATGGACACCTGGTGTCATCAGGCAGCTCATCGGCTCGGGCCTGGAAGGTCACATCACACATTTTGTATGGAATTTCCTCCTTGATCATACCTTCCAGGTGACTCGCTCGGATCCGATCCCCGAGAAAACTGGAGTGCCCCAGGGATCCGTCATAGCGGTAACGCTATTCCTGGTGGCAATGAACGGGGTATTCAGCCGATTGCCCAAGAACGTGCACGTAATCGTTTATGCCGACGACATACACGAAACGAAAATCAATTATCTTATTCATGTCTTTCACTAATACATTTTTGCCAAAACATCAGCCTTATACATTCCATAAGACAAACTTCATGGGACCTATAAGAATGCTTAAAAGGTATGTGTGACCACTTATACATTTCATTTGACACATGATCTTCATTAACTTTTTGCAAGGCGACTGCTTATTAGTTGACTTATACATTTTATGAATAATTAGCAAAAGAAATATGCCAAAAGGTATAAGGAGATTTGTATCCGTGTACTTATAGTCGTAACGGGACGAACGACTAAGCGGACCAGGAACATATCTCAAGCAGCAGTCTCCGCCGTCAGCAAGTGGGCGCTTTCGATTAGTTTGCAGTTCTCCGTGCCGAAGACTGTACGGTGCCATATCTGTCACTCGGACCATCTGATTCGAGGACCACCGATCACCATCCAAGATCATCCGATTCCGCTCAAGAAAACCATGCGTGTTCTGGGGGTAGTACGGGATCGCACCCTAAGCTTCAACCAGCTCTTCAGGATGATGAAAGAAAACTGTCGTAGCGGCATCAACATATTCAAGAAAATCTCCCGCCCGCATCGCTCCAGCAACCGTGAGATCCGCCTTCGTGTCGCTCGGGCTGTTATCGACAGTCGACTTTTCTACGGTCTCGAAATAACCTGCTTAGCCACCGAGAAGCTCAACCACATCCTCGCTCCGATATACAATACCTACCCTACGCATCGTAGCCGGTCTTCTCCCTTCCACGCCTGCAGACGCCGCATGTGTGGAATTTGTAATCCTCCCTTTCCGCTATCGATATGCTGCAGCCATTGCTACGAAAGCCGCTGCCCTCGCTGCTAAGACATCCGGGAACGAAAAGGTCTTTCCCCTCAACGAGGGGAACAGAGCCCTCCGCACTGCAGTCAACCGTGACCTCCCCCGGTGGCCAGGGTCCACTGGCATGGAGAGAAGAGTTGGCGATCAAACGTCGTCAAAATAGATAAGTGGATTAAGAGTGGATTGCCAGCCGGAGATAACTCTGTAACTTTGAAACGATCTGTTGCAGAGCTTCTCGGGTCGGTTTATCCGGGGCACGTTCATCGCTTTACGCGGTCGCGGGCTGGATTTGGACTCGGAGTGGCAGGACCGAACACTGCAACGAGTCGAAGTCTACCGGAGGAGTGTTCCGTCTTTTCCGCTGAAGCCGCAGCTATTCTAGACGCAGCCATCACTCCGGCAGATCAACCGATCCTCATGTTAACTGACTGACACAGCGTCATCCAAGCGCTGGAAGCCGAAGCCCCGAGCCACCCCATGGATACCCCACCTTCAGGAACGTACCCCTCCTAGACGTTAGGCTTTGGATTGTGAATACTATTATAGAAGCCTGGCAGCAGGAATGGTTCAAGTCGCGGACCACTTTTCTGAGCCAAAAATACAAGCACCAGCGGAACATCTCAAGACTCCGGACCGGCCATGCGAGGATTTCCTGTAATTTCGGTGGGACACCTTTCCGCAGGGTCTGTTCAATTTGCAGCATCCCTGCCTCGGTGGAACACGTGCTGTGTGTCTACCCGGCGTTCCAGAAACTACGCGAACAACATGGACTCCCGGAGAACGTCAGTAATCGGGCTTTGTGACAACCCCTCGACGTTGGCTGCGCTGATCGCCTTTTCTGAAGGAAGCCCACTTGTATGATCAAATCTAGCCCCCCGTCGGTGGCTGCCGTCGGGGTTTCTCCGACGGACCGGGCACTCTTACGGTGGAGCTCTACCTTATTCGCGCACCCAGTCATCACACAGTCCTCACACAGCCCCGATTTAATCCTCACTATACATTAAGTTTTTAAAATGTTGTCTGTCTCATTCGTTGGGTAATCAGAGCCAGTTATACGTCACGTTAATGTCAAATAGAAACCTATTTTTTTAGGCAGGATTTAGCATGACCATCTGGCACATGAAGCAGAATCCCGTGGCCAAAAAGCGTGCAAGGCTCTTGTACGACCGTGTTTTGACGAAACACAAGGGCTGCACTTTGATCGATGACGATACATACGTCAAACGTACGTCATACGTCATCTTTGAGCCCGATTTGGCCAGTTGCTACTACTCCAAGGTTGTTCTGGAATGGTATGCTGCCAACAAGATCGATTTTGTTCCCAAGCTAATGAATCCTCCGAATTGCCCGGAATTTCTACCAATCAAAAAATACTGGGCAGTTTCAAAGCAGTGACTTCGACGAAGGGGCAGGGCAGTCAAGGAAAATGTGGGCAAAATGGAAGAAATGCGTTGATTCCGTGTCCGTATCCACTGTGCGGGCGCTTATGGGCTCCATCAAGAGGAAGGTTCAAGATTTCGTTCGAACTGGAGAAATGCAACCATCTAATGCTGGCTGTAATTTGAAGTTTTTATAAAAGTACTGTAAAGCAACCATTAATGAACCTTTTAAACTTATTGAATAACGAATTACAGGTATTTTTGTGCGTACTAATTTACTTTTAGTCAGCCTTTACAAGCTTCGAACAGTAGAGGAAAACGTTATTCCGATTAGATGAGCATCTTTGATTTTTGCAGGTGAATTTTCATTCGAATAACGAAAATATGTAAACGAACGTAAATTTCCTAAATTGCTCAAAATAAAGCTATGGTCCAGTATGGAGTAGAATAGAGTAGAGTAGAGTAGAGTAGAGTAGAGTAGAGTAGAGTAGAGTAGAGTAGAGTAGAGTAGAGTAGAGTAGAGTAGAGTAGAGTAGAGTAGAGTAGAGTAGAGTAGAGTAGAGTAGAGTAGAGTAGAGTAGAGTAGAGTAGAGTAGAGTAGAGTAGAGTAGAGTAGAGTAGAGTAGAGTAGAGTAGAGTAGAGTAGAGTAGAGTAGAGTAGAGTAGAGTAGAGTAGAGTAGAGTAGAGTAGAGTAGAGTAGAGTAGAGTAGAGTAGAGTAGAGTAGAGTAGAGTAGAGTAGAGTAGAGTAGAGTAGAGTAGAGTAGAGTAGAGTAGAGTAGAGTAGAGTAGAGTAGAGTAGAGGAGAGTAGAGTAGAGTAGAGGAGAGTAGAGTAGAGTAGAGTAGAGTAGAGTAGAGTAGAGTAGAGTAGAGTAGAGTAGAGTAGAGTAGAGTAGAGTAGAGTAGAGTAGAGTAGAGTAGAGTAGAGTAGAGTAGAGTAGAGTAGAGTAGAGTAGAGTAGAGTAGAGAGTAGAGTAGAGTAGAGTAGAGTAGAGTAGAGTAGAGTAGAGTAGAGTAGAGTAGAGTAGAGTAGAGTAGAGTAGAGTAGAGTAGAGTAGAGTAGAGTAGAGTAGAGTAGAGTAGAGTAGAGTAGAGTAGAGTAGAGTAGAGTAGAGTAGAGTAGAGTAGAGTAGAGTAGAGTAGAGTAGAGTAGAGTAGAGTAGAGTAGAGTAGAGTAGAGTAGAGTAGAGTAGAGTAGAGTAGAGTAGAGTAGAGTAGAGTAGAGTAGAGTAGAGTAGAGTAGAGTAGAGTAGAGTAGAGTAGAGTAGAGTAGAGTAGAGTAGAGTAGAGTAGAGTAGAGTAGAGTAGAGTAGAGTAGAGTAGAGTAGAGTAGAGTAGAGTAGAGTAGAGTAGAGTAGAGTAGAGTAGAGTAGAGTAGAGTAGAGTAGAGTAGAGTAGAGTAGAGTAGAGTAGAGTAGAGTAGAGTAGAGTAGAGTAGAGTAGAGTAGAGTAGAGTAGAGTAGAGTAGAGTAGAGTAGAGTAGAGTAGAGTAGAGTAGAGTAGAGTAGAGTAGAGTAGAGTAGAGTAGAGTAGAGTAGAGTAGAGTAGAGTAGAGTAGAGTAGAGTAGAGTAGAGTAGAGTAGAGTAGAGTAGAGTAGAGTAGAGTAGAGTAGAGTAGAGTAGAGTAGAGTAGAGTAGAGTAGAGTAGAGTAGAGTAGAGTAGAGTAGAGTAGAGTAGAGTAGAGTAGAGTAGAGTAGAGTAGAGTAGAGTAGAGTAGAGTAGAGTAGAGTAGAGTAGAGTAGAGTAGAGTAGAGTAGAGTAGAGTAGAGTAGAGTAGAGTAGAGTAGAGTAGAGTAGAGTAGAGTAGAGTAGAGTAGAGTAGAGTAGAGTAGAGTAGAGTAGAGTAGAGTAGAGTAGAGTAGAGTAGAGTAGAGTAGAGTAGAGTAGAGTAGAGTAGAGTAGAGTAGAGTAGAGTAGAGTAGAGTAGAGTAGAGTAGAGTAGAGTAGAGTAGAGTAGAGTAGAGTAGAGTAGAGTAGAGTAGAGTAGAGTAGAGTAGAGTAGAGTAGAGTAGAGTAGAGTAGAGTAGAGTAGAGTAGAGTAGAGTAGAGTAGAGTAGAGTAGAGTAGAGTAGAGTAGAGTAGAGTAGAGTAGAGTAGAGTAGAGTAGAGTAGAGTAGAGTAGAGTAGAGTAGAGTAGAGTAGAGTAGAGTAGAGTAGAGTAGAGTAGAGTAGAGTAGAGTAGAGTAGAGTAGAGTAGAGTAGAGTAGAGTAGAGTAGAGTAGAGTAGAGTAGAGTAGAGTAGAGTAGAGTAGAGTAGAGTAGAGTAGAGTAGAGTAGAGTAGAGTAGAGTAGAGTAGAGTAGAGTAGAGTAGAGTAGAGTAGAGTAGAGTAGAGTAGAGTAGAGTAGAGTAGAGTAGAGTAGAGTAGAGTAGAGTAGAGTAGAGTAGAGTAGAGTAGAGTAGAGTAGAGTAGAGTAGAGTAGAGTAGAGTAGAGTAGAGTAGAGTAGAGTAGAGTAGAGTAGAGTAGAGTAGAGTAGAGTAGAGTAGAGTAGAGTAGAGTAGAGTAGAGTAGAGTAGAGTAGAGTAGAGTAGAGTAGAGTAGAGTAGAGTAGAGTAGAGTAGAGTAGAGTAGAGTAGAGTAGAGTAGAGTAGAGTAGAGTAGAGTAGAGTAGAGTAGAGTAGAGTAGAGTAGAGTAGAGTAGAGTAGAGTAGAGTAGAGTAGAGTAGAGTAGAGTAGAGTAGAGTAGAGTAGAGTAGAGTAGAGTAGAGTAGAGTAGAGTAGAGTAGAGTAGAGTAGAGTAGAGTAGAGTAGAGTAGAGTAGAGTAGAGTAGAGTAGAGTAGAGTAGAGTAGAGTAGAGTAGAGTAGAGTAGAGTAGAGTAGAGTAGAGTAGAGTAGAGTAGAGTAGAGTAGAGTAGAGTAGAGTAGAGTAGAGTAGAGTAGAGTAGAGTAGAGTAGAGTAGAGTAGAGTAGAGTAGAGTAGAGTAGAGTAGAGTAGAGTAGAGTAGAGTAGAGTAGAGTAGAGTAGAGTAGAGTAGAGTAGAGTAGAGTAGAGTAGAGTAGAGTAGAGTAGAGTAGAGTAGAGTAGAGTAGAGTAGAGTAGAGTAGAGTAGAGTAGAGTAGAGTAGAGTAGAGTAGAGTAGAGTAGAGTAGAGTAGAGTAGAGTAGAGTAGAGTAGAGTAGAGTAGAGTAGAGTAGAGTAGAGTAGAGTAGAGTAGAGTAGAGTAGAGTAGAGTAGAGTAGAGTAGAGTAGAGTAGAGTAGAGTAGAGTAGAGTAGAGTAGAGTAGAGTAGAGTAGAGTAGAGTAGAGTAGAGTAGAGTAGAGTAGAGTAGAGTAGAGTAGAGTAGAGTAGAGTAGAGTAGAGTAGAGTAGAGTAGAGTAGAGTAGAGTAGAGTAGAGTAGAGTAGAGTAGAGTAGAGTAGAGTAGAGTAGAGTAGAGTAGAGTAGAGTAGAGTAGAGTAGAGTAGAGTAGAGTAGAGTAGAGTAGAGTAGAGTAGAGTAGAGTAGAGTAGAGTAGAGTAGAGTAGAGTAGAGTAGAGTAGAGTAGAGTAGAGTAGAGTAGAGTAGAGTAGAGTAGAGTAGAGTAGAGTAGAGTAGAGTAGAGTAGAGTAGAGTAGAGTAGAGTAGAGTAGAGTAGAGTAGAGTAGAGTAGAGTAGAGTAGACTGGGTATTGGACCGAGTATTGGACCTCAATTTTCATTAGTGAGAAATTCATCGTTTGACATGCGACAAGCGGTTGATTGGCCCTTTTCAAATGGTGGTCTAGATTTCTGAATATTTCACTTTGGAAAAAATTAACGAACACAAATTTAAATTGTAGATCACAAAGAACTATACGTTGACGCTGCAGTGGCAGATTGAGTATCCGGCCAAATCATGCAAACGGGGAAAGATTGAGTTGTCTCATATTTAATTCATGTGATCATATGGGTAAAATAATTATGTATTGATCTTTTACCTTTCGCTGTTTCGCGCAGCGATGCTACTCATACTGATGTTTGTACACGGAAAAAGTTGGTACACCCTTGTTTATTTTGATGCCGAAATTGTTCCAAAAATTATTTTTTACGCTACGAAACTTGTTACAGTACCTTACGGAAACAAAATCAACAAGGGGGTCCCACCTTTATTCGTGTTCAGAAATCAGTATTTGTGACATCGACCAGTGAGTATATTTTCAACAATCCTACCAGGTGGATTGTATAATTAACGAGTAAATCTTTGTTAATACCAATTTTGTACGAAAAATTAACCTCTCATTGTTGATTGCCGAACAAGGGGACTCGCATGGAAGGCGTAATTATGTCGTTGAGCTCGAGTTTGTTAATTTTTTCTCCTCGGTTGGCGAGATTGACCGAGTACGGGGGATCATCACAAGTAGCGGTGGTGTGAGTGTGTTAATTATTGGAAGGATCATTCGTTCGAGATTGGCTTGATTTCGTGGGTGCGGTTGTTTGTTTCCCAATCTGGGTCATTGCATGGGTTGGTGCAATATTGAACCAAATGCAAACAGAGAGCGAAATGGAAATTGAATGAGTGTATGCTAATTAAGCCACCGCGGAAAGTACGCTTCGATGGGCTAATTGTGGGATTTTGGTCAGTTTGAGTCGTATTGATTGCAGTGGTGAAGGGTCAATATGGGGAAATTTGAATGTATAGCCAAATAAAAAAAGCTTTGTGAAAACAGATCAAGTATTATCGAGCAACAATTGGGAAGCATGCATTTAGGACGTCACGAGGCATCTAGGGAAAATCCCCCTTAGAACGTGACGTACTTAATGGATGCTCTGTTTTCCCTATTTTAACTTTTCGAATTATTCCCATGAAGAGTAAACAAATGTGCAATTATAGGCAGATATCTGTTACCACTGTATTTCGATAGGTAAAGATAGGATAGAATCATGGGGCCACCGTTAGCTCAGTCGGTAAAGGAGTAGCTTAAAAGCTTAATGAATTTTAAGAGTTAGAAAATGTTTCGACTACCGTGCCAACATTGTGATATTAAAGCATTCTACAAGTCTAAATCATGGACAACAGAACTGTCATAAAACCAAAATTGACAGTTGGGATGGGCATAGTGTATGAGATTGTACTGGTCACACAATATAGTAAGGCAACATGCATAACTGATTAACTCTCAATTAACAATCGTTGAAGTTGAAGTACTCTAGAAGAACACTAAGTTAAAAGTAATGGGTTGTCTGGATATAATGGATAGAAAGCAAATTCGGCTCTCATGCATTGAGTGGAGAATCCTTTTGAAAAGTTAATGGATGCTCCAAAGAGAATGCGGAAACATAAATCCATGTTTGGACATTTTTCAATGAAAATATTTCTTCAGCATATAGGGGAAGTCTAATAACAACCCATAACAAACACTTAGCAAAGTTTCATGCAAATCGGAGAAGGTCGAGTCAAAAATTAATTGTTTTTGCTATTTGTAAAACAGCGATTGAAGGTAAAGAATGGTAATCTCATGGAGGATAGTTCAGCTTAAGTTCTTGGATGTTACATATTGAATAGCCAAAATCGCAAATATTCTCATTATTTTAATTGGTTCATATGCTATATGAAGGAATAAAGACTGATTCAACCACACAGGTAAAAAAAAAGTAGTGTAAATTTCCGTTACTATGATGCACATAAATGGAGCGTCATATATCATACAAATTTAGATTATAGATCGTGTAAATTTATGAGACATGTCATGCAATATCCCATATATTGTATGCAACTGTCCACTTTTGTTTGAAACATTTCTTGCAAGTTGCTAATTTACGTGAAAAGGAATTTTACATGTATGAATGTTTGCATGCATGGATGTTTACATCGCCAGTAAAATTCAGAATTTTTTGGTGTGCAGGGTATTTTTTGTCAAAAAGAGTTGGAGTCGGAGTTGGAAGTACCGACTCAGGCTCTTATTGCAACGCCGACTCCTACTCCAACTCTGACTTCTACTTCTACTCCGTCTCTTTTTTTTTTCCTTTGGTTTGTTTTTTTCCGTCGATCTTGTATCCTTGTACCCTACCTTTCGACCCATCAACTCATGAACCGGGGACCAACGGCTTTACTTCCCATCCGAAGGAAGGCGTGATCAGAGATGTTATGCCTCAGAACATCCAGGCGGCGCCGACTGGGATTGAACCCAGGCCTGCTGGGGTGAGAGGTAATCACGCTTACCACTACACCACCGGCGCCGTTTACTCCGTCTCTGATTATAATGAAAAATGTAGCAAACGGCGCCGGTGGTGGAGTGGTAAGCGTGATTACCTCTCACCCCAGTAGGCCTGGGTTCAATACCAGTCGGCGCCGCCGGGATGTTCTGAGGCATAACATCTCTGATCACGTCTTCCTTCGGATGGGAAGAAAAGCCGTTGGTCCCCGGTTCATGAGTTGATGGGTCGATAGGTAGGGTCCAGGTGTGGGAGCTGCCTTCCTGGCACGTCGGTAGCATTGGTGCTCAGCACGGAAAACAAGATCGACGGAAAAACAAACCAAAGGAAAAAAAAAAAACACACACACACAATTTACCCATTCGATTTTACATACACATAGGTTCGTTCAAGCTAAACTAGCAGAGCGTCATAGCTGGCGATAACGAATGAAAATAAAGAAGAATCTGTGCACGGTAACCGCAAACTACTCAATATTGAATAAAAATTACGCATTTTCGAGGGAAAGTGGGACTACCAAATAAATGAGTAAAATTTTACTCATAAATGAGTTATTATTACTACAAAAGTTGTTCTATTTTGAGTCATAATTAATCAAAAATGGGTAAAATTTGTAAAGCTTCCCTCGAAAATGCATAATTTTTAGTCAATATTGCGTGATTTATAGTCTGCTGATCGAAACAATCGTTATTACGTCACGGCGAGCGTATTTGAGGGTACGAAAGAAGCGGAATGAAAGTCAAGTGAAAAACGAACTGCATCAATACATTCAGCCCTTCATTTCCACACCTTTTATAGAACAGGTTGGAGCTGAATGCCGCTATATACCTATTCAGCGCATTCTTGAATGTAAACATACAAAGACGGAGCGTAAATCCCGTGTGATTCCGATTCAGCTTTGTCATTCAATTTTGGTCTTTGGTCATAAAGCTCCATTGTAGTGACCGATGCGCTTACGTTTGATCAGTGAATAGTTTTAACAGCTACAAATTTACGCCTGACGTCGACAAGTGCTAATGAAATTTCAAATTACATAATTTATAACCATGATCAGCGATGAAGGTAAGTTAATCAAAGTTCAACATTGCATGCTTCTATCGCGTTGTACTCAGTTTGTCGGGAATCTGAAGTAATGTTCTTGTATATATTACAATCAGAATTGTTAGTAATTTTAAGTTCTTTGTGCATGAACTTACAGGATTTGGAGAAGGTTGCAAAATTTTGACAAGACACTATCTTTATAAGTTAATGCAACGAAGGTATGGCTTTTTGGATGAAAAATTGGCCTACATGGAAAATGAACTTTTAAAAGAACTCAACTGCCCGGAAGATAAGTTGCACATTGCTAAAAGAAAGTTAACAATATTCAGATCAGAATTTAAACAAAAATGGTCTCATTGCGAGTATCATAAAGAGGCTTTTGTTCGAAAGCATTCGAAATGGCTGAAGGTAGTATTAAGCTTTCCCATGAGTAAAAAAATGAGAACTTCAGGTGCTGGACGCCCCAGCAAAGAATTTGTTGAGTTGAGTACTTGTAGCAAGCGACGTAAGACACAGGATCTCCGGGAAAATGTTCCTATTGAGAAATTGACTTACGCAACGCAGATGAGCCAGCGAGCTGTTGGGAATGCGGCGGCTGCTTCGGTCATTAAAGATATTAGCAAAACTCCGTCACAAGCCAGCACCTATCGAAAAGCATTATCAAAGTTTGAATCTCCTAAAGTAATTAAGAAATTCACCATCAGAAGCACTGGCCATTTTTGTTGAAGCAGATTTAACCAGAAGCCAGTGGGAAGTAATTCACGCTTCAAATAAGTTCATTTATCCATCATATTCAACAATACAAAAAGCTAAGACGCAATGCTTTCCCGAAGAAAAATGTTTTTCTGTATCTGAGGTTACCGTAGAAATTCAGCTTCAGGGTTTACTTAATCATACTGTTTCAAGGTTATGTTTATATCTGGATGCAATCTTAACCACTTTAACACCTATCGAACAACAAAATTTGGAACTTCACTCAAAGTGGGGTTGTGATGGTTCTTAGCAGGACAAGCTCAAACAAAAATTTGAAAACTACGAAAACACTGACAATCACATTTTTTTAAGCTCCTTTGTACCTCTGAGACTGTTTGTCAATATCGAAAACAATCATAAATTGTTGTGGCAGAATCCTTCTCCGTCATCACCACGATATTGTCGCCCTATTCGTGGCCGATTTCTCCGTGAAACTTATGAAAGCACTAATGACGAAATCACACATGTAGAAAACCAAATTGATCAACTGTCAAGATCAGAATATCGTTCTGCCAATGGAAGCCTTATTTTAATAAAGCATACACTTCAACCCACCATGGTTGACGCCAAAGTATGTAGTGCGGCAACCAACACTTCGTCTAGCATGCGTTGCTATATATGTGTTATTAAAACTTTCGTAATTTTTTATTATTTTTTTATTTCAGGATGATTCTTGGATAATTTCTTTGCTTTTTTTTGTTCAATAATCCTTATATTAAGCAGAAAAATAAACTAATCCTACTTTCAAAACCCATTACTTTTTTTATTCGTATGGATGATGAAAGGCCAGCTATGCACTGCTAAGTAGATGGATTTTAAAAGTTAAAGTTAACAGAAGTCTGAAAACCTATTATTATTAAATATTTTAATACATATTAGCAGAAAATTGCTCAATACCAGTGAATATAATTTTGGCCAGGTTTTTGTTCCAGTTACTCCTCTGTGCAACGCCGACTCATACTCCAACTCTGACTCCTACTTCTACTCCGTCTCTGATTATAATGAAAAATAAAGTTTTGTTAGAACGTTGAGTTAGTCCACCCCAACAAATGATTTGAGCTGATTAAAAGCTGAATAAGAAATTGTCTGGCTGAGGAAGTCATTTTTGCCTGATTAAGATCTTATTCAATTACCTCTCACCCCAGCAGGCCTGGATTCAATCCCAGTCGGCGCCACCGGGATGTTCTGAGGCATTGTTGGTTCCCGGTACATGAGTCGATGGGTCGATAGGTAGGGTCCAGGTGTGGGAGCTGACTTCCTGGCACGTCGGTAGCATTGGTGCTCAGCACGGAAAACAAGATCGACGGAAAGCAAATCAAGGAAAAAAAAATGAACATTTATTCAGCTTTAAATGTTTGTTGGGTTGGGCAGTTTTTTAGCTCATGCCACAATTACCGCCACTAATAAAAATGATCCATGCGATTTAATGGTCCAAATTTTGAATAATTCGATTTCGGAGTTGTCGAGTAGGTGCCAGTGCTGTTATTGTGAGTATGCTTGGTATACACAGTTTTGGTCACGAACTGCTCAGCTCCTAATCTTCAACTAAAGGGTAGAACAATCACTCAAAGTATGTCTTTCAAGTATTTAGGTGTTTGGTTCGATTCCAAATGCACATGGGGAAAACATATTGCGTACCTGAAACAAAAATGCCAGCAAAGAATTAATTTTCTTCGTACAATTACTGGAACTTGGTGGGGAGCACACCCGGAAGATCTGATCAGGTTGTATCGAACAACCATCTTGTCGGTTCTAGAGTACGGTAGCTTCTGCTTTCAATCCGCGGCGAAAGCACATATCTTGAAGCTGTAACGGGTTCAATACCGTTGCCTCCGAATCGCGCTTGGCTGTATGCACTCGACGCATACGATGAGCCTCTAAATAAGTACTCGCGGGTGTTCTCCCACTGACAGATCGTTTCGCGGAACTGTCCTTCCGGTTTCTTATCCGTTGTGAAGTAATGAACCCTTCGGTAATAGAAAACTTTGAGAAGCTGCTCGACAGAAATCCTCAAACAAGATTCATGAGTCTCTATTACGAGTACATGACGCTGGAGATTGGCCCTTCTTCATTCAATTTCTCTCGTGTTTGCCTCCAAGACTTTTATAGTTCCTCTGTAAATTCGAGGGTAACGCAATACAAAGAACCGCTGCGTTGAAGTGCAATAGGCACAGTCATAAGCCTGGTGATCATTATAGACTACGGTCACGTAGCGAAAGTCAAAGCTAAAAATTAATAGTTTGAAGGTGAAAACTAAAGCTAAAGTGCTAAAGTGAGCTAAGTTGGAAGTTTGAAGAAGTTGTAGAGGAAGTTGCCACATACCATTGGACAGCCAGGACCTCGCGGTTTTACCGTAACGCCAGTGAACTCAACGAATTTTTCCGGAGTCGACCACGCCAATCGCCGATAGTGTGTCCGATTCGCAGTTCCAGAATCTGATCCCTCAGCTACAGTGTGCACCACCAATCCAGGCAAGTCAACTTACCCTTGTGGTTCGTTGAAACCTCGAGTCCGTCACCATACTCGAGGGGCGCGCGGGACAGGTAGAGGCGTCCACCCCTGGCCCAAGAAGGTGATGCGGTACCAGAGGAAGGAGAGGAACGACGACGGCAGTGGCAGGTGAAGGGGCCCCGAAGACAAAGAAGAGTAGTGCTAGCACAAGGTAGGAGTAGACATCTAAGGAAGTGGGAGACCGTCCGTGAAGTGAGTTTCGTCAAAACGAATAAAGTGGGAGTTTGTCTTAAGTGAACTTTGAGTGTTTTCTTGGTTCGCGGAATAATCACGAGCGTGTGCCGACCCTGAGGCTTGGAGACGGGGGTCTCATCAGTGCTGGGAGTAAAGGGTGATACGGTCAAAATTTGGTCAAGGGAAAACGCGTGTAAATCGGTGAAATCGTTTATTTAAAAAATCAAATTAAATTTCTTTTTCAAGTTCAATTAGTATAAAATTCAGGAAAAATATTCAGTTAGGCTTCCGCTTTTCCAAATCCGAATTGCCGGGCCTAACGCTTGACCCCTGCCATCAGATTTTGTACAGCCACCTTGTCCACCTTCTTCGCCGCAGAAGCCAGTTTGCCTTGAACTGCTGCTCGCCCTTAGCAGTTTTTTTGGTCTTCTTTAGGTTCCGCTTGACAATAAAAGCCCAGTATTTCTCAATTGGGCGGAGCTCTGGCGTGTTGGGAGGGTTCTTGTCCTTGGGAACCACCTGCACGTTGTTGGCGGCGTACCACTTCATGGCCTTTTTACCGTAATGGCAAGATGCCAAATCCGGCCAAAACAGTACGGAACAACCGTGCTTCTTCAGGAAAGGCAGCAGACGTTTATTCAAACACTCTTTCACGTAAATTTCTTGGTTGACAGTCCCGGAAGCTATGAAAATGCTGCTTTTCAAGCCACAGATACAGATGGCTTGCCAAACCAGATATTTCTTTGCAAACTTTGACAGTTTCATGTGCTTGAAAACATCTGCTACCTTTCCCCTTCCTTTTGCCGTATAAAACTCCTGTCCCGGAAGCTGCTTGTAGTCGGCTTTGACGTAGGTTTCGTCGTCCATTACCACGCAGTCAAACTTCGTCAGCATCGTCGTGTACAGCCTCCGGGATCGCGCTTTGGCCGTCGTATTTTGTTTATCATCGCGATTTGGAGTCACTACCTTCTTGTAAGTCGATAGTCCGGCTCGTTTTTTGGCTCGATGCACGGTTGTAGACGATACACCCAGCTTATTTGCGGCATCTCGGAGAGAGAGGTTAGGGTTTCGCTTGAAACTACCGGAAACTCTCTTTGTCGTCTCAGCGGCTTCCGGTTTTCGATTTCCCCCCGATCCAGACTTCCTGGCTGTCGACAAACGTTCCCCAAACACTTTAATTACATTTGTAACGGTTGATTTGGCAACTTTTAGCGATTTTGCCAACTTTGCGTGCGAGTAGCTCGGATTTTCGCGATGCGCGAGCAAAATTTTGATAAGCTGCTCTTCTTGACCAAACTTTTTTCTTTTTTTCGGTTTTGCAGGTAGGCGTAACCCCTTAACTCCAACGCAGGCAACAGCTGTAGTTAAATTAATTCCATTAACTACTGCTTTAATTACATTAATTACACAATGTAGAACATTAACTACTTTTTAACTCCATTAATTACAGTTGAAATTTTCGTAATTAAAGTACATTAATTACATTTTCAATACTTTCAATTACATTAATTACGGAGAGATAATTTTTATTACATTCAGTACTACTTCAAAACTCATTTATTACTTTAAGTACTTTTGATTGCATTTTTACACTGAAAATGTATTTTCGTCATTTCTCTGAAAACCGTTTCGTAAAAATGAATATCGTACATAAAACATATCTTTCATAAATGGTACGAAATATTCGTTTTTCCTGTCATCTAGCGCAATGCTGATATTACGCCTTATTCGTATAATACACAAATTCAACTTCGTACACACAAACCAACAACTGCGCTTCTAGTCTCCTAAAGTGCTGATTGTGTGTTGGAGATGGAATACTTTTTTCTTGAAATATTGTCGGTTTGACCAATACATGCAAGCTACCACAATAAATCAAATTGCTGGTCCCGGTGGTTTTATGCCAGAGAAAAAAAAAATACATACAAGCAGCAGAAAAAGCAAACGAAATCGAACTACCGTACTATGACTGCTTCTTATTTGCCTTTAGTCTTACCATTTCTCGTAGCACAGATTGAGCGATGGATAAAGCACAAATCTGACTATCACAAGGTTCATGATTCGAGTCCGATCTGAAGCCTAGTTTTATTTTTTGTCATATTTATTCCTTCCAATGATGAAGTTATTTTTACCCATCCTCACTAACACACTCCACATTTTTCGTTCTCCACAACCAACACTTGTGGCCCGCTGGTTAAGTGAAGTGATAGTGAGTATGATAGTATTAACGAAACTAGTTTCATACAATGTACAAATCAATTTCGTTGCAGAAAACAACGAATAAATTCGTAGAACAAACGAGCGATTTCGTTGTATAAACGAAATTTTATTTTCAGTGTGGTGGACGAACCGTGACCGTTGAACCGTCGTACGTGCCACGAATTCTCCACGCAATGGCCCGATTACGCCACCCCTATGGACGTCCATTCATGACTGCACACAGCGTGCTCTGGTGGTGGCTAGTGGCATTGTTCTGCAGTTTATAGGGAAGTGTCTCCTAGCGTAACATAGGTATTAGAATCGATTTTCACACGTCCTGCCGTCTGCTCCCGATAGCCATCCACACAAGCTATCTCACCTGTGTAAAACATTCTCAATCGATAGAACTCGGCGCGATCTGGCTCGACAGTTTAATTACGACATCGTAGAATCAAATTGAATATGAAAAATCGACCCAGCAAGGTGAAATTTGCTGATGTCTGTATGTGCGTCTGTGGACGCGTTTCATCTAGGCAAGCTTTTTTCGAGATGGCTCATGCGATCAATATGGTTGATATCTCGTTCGATAGGCCCCATTGCGCCATTGATCGCTATTGAATTTTTTCTCGATCTGACTTCCTGACGATCTGACACACACGCTATCTCACCTGTATAAAACATTCTCAATCTATAAAGCCCAATCGATTCCCAATTTAATCTAAACAAGATTTTTTGGAGATGGCTTATTCGATCAATATGGTTGATACTTGCATGTCCCCTGTTTTTTTTTGTCAGAAGAAGGCTTTATGTTTAGTTTGGGCGTTATGATCAGAAGAAGAAATCGGACGCAAAATCGTGGAATGTAGGGGAGAATAGCCCATAATGCACCCCTGGGTTAAAATGGCCCCGTGCAGTTTTTCGTTGCTTATCTATTACTAATTTTGGAAATATCATGTGCCAGAATGTTAGTTCAAGCACTGAACTAGCAATGCTGATTTTTAAATTCACGAATTGACAATGGGAAAGATATGAAAAACAGCGCAGGGGCATTTTACCCCAGGGGTGCGATTTGAACCATCCTACCCTACGTATTCCAATAGACCTTTTCGATGCTTAATCGTCTTTCTCTATCTATCACACATGTATGAATCGGCGGTGTATTTTCCCACTAATGTGTTTCCCTCTTGCTCGCACTCGTTGGACAGTAGTGTGCGCCGAGTAGACGTCGAGAAGCTCTATAAGACCAGTCAGATGTTGTCCCTTTAAATTTGTGCACGACCGATGAGATCAACCTTAATAAAAACCTCAATAATCTGCTGGAAAATGAGGAAAATTTACGAAAATTTTACACAGTCTAGTAGTAGTACCAATAGACCGAGAAAATCCAATCTTTAGTGTTATCATTTTCTGGTATTCTGGAAAAAACTTTTTGTGATTTATGAGTAAAGTAAAATCAAATTTGGGTTGATCTCGTTGGCCGTGTGCAGCGAGTTTTTCCGGGGGGTAACTGGCGCTTTAAACCTTGGTCTATACATCACACTCATTTTTAAAAATCGCTATTGGAACTGCTACATCGTGAAACAAAATTGGAAACTCTGACCGATCAGTCCCGTTAGCGTAGCTGTTGGAGGTGCCGCAGGCTATGGTGCAACATTTTTTCAAAATTTATTCTGTATTCTTGCGGAACATTTGAAAAAGGCCTATCCTCGGCCTCTCTCTTTGATTTACCACGGCAACATAAACGAATTTCTCGCTAAGCTCACAGGACAGTTCAACATACAATGATGTTAGCTGTATAGTCGCTATATTCATAGCCTGGCGGAGAGAATCTCGGGAACCAATTGAGCTGCCAAATAGTCGTTTGACCAATTAAGCTGTCAACTGACGACCAACAACAGAAAAAGGCACATCAGCTATTACGAACAAAACTTCCGGAAGCCGTTTTCTCGTGACTTAAGCCTCGCCTACGCAAACTAACTCAAATTTCCCCTATCCGATGATGAAAGCATAATCAAAGTTTTGTTTATAAAACTTGATAGTACCATTTCAATTGTTGGTCTACAATATATTGAATTGTTTCCGCTCTTTGATGTATCGAAATTCTATCCGCCAGACTATAAATATAGCGACTATAGTTAGCTTGCACCTGAATCAACACACTGAATGGGAAATTCATTTGCAGTCGGGTTATTCGCGAAAGAGAAATCAAGGAAGAGAATTGGGCTGATTGATTATTTAACTTTAAACTTGGTTCGTTAAATATTGTTGTAATATAATAAGATTGTATATAATAAGATTGTGCTTAAAGTATGTAGAGAAGATTAAGTAAAAAGTCATAAGGCTATGATTTATGTTTTGGACTCCAATTCAAACTAACAATTGCTGTTTTGTTTGCAATAATTGAGCAGTGCAGAAACGGAGACCAATAAAAAATATCCATTAGGGCTGGCTCGTACATATATCTATGGATAATATCAAAAACGAGATAATACTGGGTAACAAAGGTTCTATTCACCTGCCCGGTGGATCAATTTGGGTTTTACAGAACAGAAATCAAAACGAATCGGACGAATCGAATGTATACATTCCGAGAAATTTTTAGGCACCGGTTTTGAAAATATGATTCCGAGATAATCGCGTTTAAAGTTTCAAGTTGGGTTTAGTCCACTATAAGTGAATATTTTTTGTACGTCGCATAACTTTCACAATTTTCATCGGATCAACTTGATCTTTTGAGGAAATATTCTTGTCTTTATATACTTTCGATTAGGACAATAAAAAATAAATCGATTTTTTGAAAGTGTGCAGGTAGGCGTAACCCCTTAAAGGCTATTGCGTGCCCTTAGGGTAAATTTTGATCTGACCATGTTGCAAGAAATCCGTGGAATACCAGATCACCATCGGTCGATGGTTGTTCCCTTCATTTTTGCAAACAAGTACCACCATGTCAGTAACAATAAGAGTTTTTTCACAGATGGGTCAACTATAAACGCTTCCACTGGATTTGGAGTATTAAACGAATTTCATAGCGCCTCATATCAACTGCAAAAACCCTGTTCCGTATACGTTGCGGAACTAGCAGCCATATTCTATGCAGTAGAGCAAATTGCCTCACTACCATATGATCACTCTTTTATTTTTACAGATAGCCTTAGCTCATTGGAGGCTATTCGATCAATGAGGCCGATGAATGATGATGATGATGATGATGATGATGATGATGATGATGGTCCCACCTCTTACCCCTAAAAAGGTTTGAGCTGGACGATTTATCTTTAAGATAATTAAATATGACATTTTAACCAGGTTGGCAAACAAAATCGAACTGGTTTCAGTTACAGATATAAATTCCCTCTAGTGTTTACAGTTGCTTCACAGCGATATAAATGTGGAAAAGCTCAGGCGTCCACCTCTTAGTTCGCCTTTTTGTCCACCTAAAATATTCATAAGTATTAAAAGCAATCAAGAGTTAATGAACAATCAACAAAGCATCCAATTACACTAGCAACCCCGCAATCTGATGCTATCATAATTTTCAGCAATGTCAGGAATGCTCACGAACCCCTAACATTTGCCAGAAAACTTACTACTAACTCAAGGTATCTTCCAAATAAGCTTCAAAATTGCATTTTTTTTTTTTTTTGTTAATTACTTTATTTGTACAGGCTCATTCGAATAAACTTTACAGAGCCAAGTTATCATTTTCTTTATACATTATAAATGTCTTAAATCTAAAATTAAAGGATTGGAACCGATTACTCGCGGTCTTCTCGAGGTTAGTGGATGACAATTGTTTGGATCGGGAGAGGGAAAAGGAGATTTGGAATATGATTTATGATTCAAAAATTTCACTATTTCTAAAACAAATACT
This sequence comes from Ochlerotatus camptorhynchus, assembly GCF_037179485.1. Taxonomy (NCBI): domain Eukaryota; kingdom Metazoa; phylum Arthropoda; class Insecta; order Diptera; family Culicidae; genus Ochlerotatus; species Ochlerotatus camptorhynchus. The sequence goes on along the minus strand of NW_027040859.1, from coordinate 23,458 downwards.
TAATCCTATCGACGTTATATCAACTCTGTAATTATACAATTATTACAGAAACAAATCTACAAAAAAAAATACACACACACATACAAAACACAAACTAAACACAAGGTTAATCAAACTTACAATCTATGGTTAATATTTTTCAAGAAAACATATATGAGTTGCATAAACTCCAGATCGCGTCTAGCCAAAATATCCCGAACTGGAACATTAGGTTGTCTACCTCGAGCCCGAAGGGAATCGTACAACTCGGATCTGACTCCACGGTGCTCAGCACATGACCAAATAATGTGATCTGCGTCCTGGTAACCTTGTCCACATTCACAGAGATTGCTGTCCCCCAGCCCAACACGGAACAAGTGAGCGTTTAACGAATAGTGATTGGACATGAGGCGAGACATCAGACGAATGAAGTCTCGACCCACCTCCAAACCTTTGAACCAAGTACACTTCGACACCTTAGGAATAATTGAATACAACCATCGTCCCAAACTCCCTTCACTCCATTTATTTTGCCAGCTGGCGAGTGACTGTTGACGATAAATGAAGAAAAATTCGTCGTAGGCGATTTGTCGATCGTAAATATCGCCTTCCATAGCGCCCACCTTTGCAAGCGAGTCCGCCTTCTCATTGCCCGCAATCGAGCAATGAGATGGGACCCATGCAAAGGTGATGACAAAAGATCTTAAAGATAAAGCACTTAAAAGCTCTCGTATTTTCATGAGAAAATACGAGGAGTGCTTTACCGGCCTCATAGAGCGAATAGCCTCGACAGAACTGAGACTATCCGTAAAAATAAAATAATGATCTGGTGCAAGTGAGGCGATCGTTTCTAGCGTATAATGTATTGCCGCCAGTTCAGCAACATATACGGAACAAGGAGCATGAAGCATTCGAGAGGCGCTATGAAATTCGTTATAAATACCAAAACCAGCGGACGCCTCTATTAGTGATCCATCTGTGAAGAACGATCTTGCGGAATCAACTTGGCCAAACTTTGCAGCGAAAATTGACGGAGCAATCATGGAACGATGATGCTCTGGGATTCCGCGAATCTCTTGCGTCATTGATAAATCAAAATGAACAGAACTGTCGAAGTCGGAGAAGCAAACACGATAGGGATTATGCTGCGAAGGGCTGACATCCTGTGTTATGTACACGTAGTACAATGACATAAAACGAGTTTGAGGGTTTAGCTCAAGAAGCTTCTCAAAGTTTGCAATCACCAGTGGGTTCATAATTTCACAACGGGTGAGGATCCTGAGGGATAATTCCGAAAACCGATCAGAGAGTGGCAACATGCCCGCTAACACTTCGAGACTCATCGTATGAGTCGAGTGCATGCATCCTAACGCGATACGAAGACAGCGATACTGGATCCGTTCCAGTTTGATGATGTGAGTTTTAGCCGCCGACTGGAAACAAAAACTACCGTATTCTAAAACCGATAAAATCGTTGTCCGGTACAACGTTAGAAGATCTTGCGGATGGGCTCCCCACCACGTTCCGGTAATTGTTCGGAGAAAATTGATCCTTTGTTGGCATTTTCGTCTCAGATACTCAAGGTGCATTTTGAATCGAACCAGACCCCAAGATATTTGAAGGACATAGAATGAGTGATCGGTTTACCCAAAAGTTGAAGCTTTGGTTGTGCTGGGCTATGCTTCCTAGAAAAAACGACCAACTCAGTTTTCTCCGTGGAGAATTCGATACCTAGCTGGATAGCCCAAGTAGACAAATTGTCTAAGGTATCCTTGCAGGTCGGCCTCTCTGGGTCCTGTCATAGACACTACTCCGTCATCTGCAAGTTGTCTCAACGTGCAGTTTTCACTTAGACAATTGTCAATTTCTCTGACGTAGAAATTATACAGAAGGGGGCTTAAACATGAGCCCTGGGGGAGACCCATGTAGCTAAATCGTGAAGCTGTAGAGTTTCCATGAGAAAAGCTCATATGTTTCTCTGACAGCAAATTGTACAAAAAGTTATTAATTAATGGAGAAAGGCCACAAGCGTGGAGTTTGTCTGAAAGGACTTCAACCGATACTGAATCAAAAGCCCCCTTAATATCCAAGAAGACAGAAGCCATTTGCTCTTTATTAGCAAAAGCCAACTGAATTTCAGTGGAAAGCAACGCGAGACAGTCGTTCGTTCCCTTGCCCCTACGGAAACCAAATTGAGTATCTGAGAGTAGGTGGTTCAACTCAACCCATTTGTCCAGGCGAAAAAGGATCATTTTCTCCAACAATTTTCGAATACACGATAGCATCGCAATGGGACGATACGAGTTGTGATCTGACGCGGGTTTTCCAGGCTTTTTAATGGCTATAACTCTCACCCGCCTCCAATCATCCGGAACAATATTAAGCTCCAGGAACTGACCAAACAAGTTCAACATGCGCCTCTTAGCGACGTCTGGGAGGTTCTTCAACAAGTTGAACTTGATTCTATCAGCCCCCGGAGCCGAATTGCCACACGAAAGGAGCGCGAGTGAGAGCTCCAGCATTGAAAAAGGCTGGCTGATCTCGTCTACCGAATTCGTCGTTTCGCGAGGAATCATCTGTGCCGGCACAGAATCAGGACATACTTTTCGCGCGAACTTGAGAATCCAACTATCGGAGTACTCCTCGCTCTCGTTGTTTGAAGACCGGTTACGCATCCTTCGCGCCGCATTCCAAAGCGTATTCATCGACGTTTCGCGCGATAATCCGTCCACGAATTGCCGCCAGTATCCGCGTTTCTTGGCTTTGATGAGGCTCTTGAGTTCGCGTTCAAGAGCCGAGTACGCTTCGAAATGTACGGGTGTTCCACGTTTCCGGAAAAGCTTAAACGCGTCGGACTTTTTACGATAAACCTCAGTGCATTGCTGGTCCCACCAAGGGGAAGGAGGTTTCCTACGGAAAGACGTTCCTGGAACCGGCCGAGTTTGAGCTTGAAGCGCGCTGTCCAAGATCAGATTGGAGAGGAAGTTATATTCCTCCAACGGTGGAAGCCCTTCTACCGACGTTAGGGCATCTTCTATCACATTCTTGAACTTTGTCCAATCGATATTACGGGTAAGATCGTACGCGACGTTAACGGGTTCCGACGGATTGAACCCACTGGCAATCGAAATTTTGATCGGCAAGTGATCACTACCGTGGGGATCTTGGATCACATTCCACGTGCAATCCAACGATAATGCGTTAGAGCAAAGTGTGAGGTCTAATCTACTTCCATTCGAGGATGGGCCAGCCAAACGTGTTACTTCTCCATTGTTAAGAATTGTCATATTAAAGCTGTCGCAGAGGTCATATATCAAAGTAGAACGGTTGTCATCATACAGTTCCCCCCAGCCTGTACCGTGGGAATTCAAATCTCCCATAATCAACCGTGGAGCAGGAAGTACCGAACAGATATCTGAAAGTTGTTTGCGATTAACAACGGCTCTAGGAGGAATATAAACAGAAGCAATACAAAGGCTCTTACCTTTAATAATAGCCTGACATGCAACAACTTCAATACCTGGAAATTGTGGAAGATTCACTCTATAGAAGGAATGGCACTTTTTGTTCCCCAAAAGTACCCCTCCTCCACGCGAATCCTCACGATCCAGTCGAATAATGTTAAAATCATAAAAAGGAAGATCGATATCTGAAGAGAGCCAAGTTTCACAAACAGCAAATGCATCACAATCATTATTGTGAATTAAAAACTTAAAAGAATCTAATTTAGGAATGAGACTTCGACAATTCCACTGTAGAACAGTGATCAAATCCCCGACCTCGTTTGGAAAATTATCCATCGAAGGAAATGATTGCTGCAATGAGGGGCCACTTCAATGTCAATTGCTTCAAGAGGGTCTTCACAGAAGGAAGCATTGCCAGAACAATGCTTTTGAGAGGATCAGAAATATTGAGGTACTTGAGAATATCGTCCACAATTTTATCAAATGAGAACAACCCGGATGAAGAAGGGGCTTCTGTTCTTAAAAATGGGCCATCAGGGGTTTTTGATGTCCCCGGGAGAGATGGAAAGTTCTGGTTATAGTCAGTTCTGCGGAAACCAGGAGGAGTTGAAACTTCCTTTTTTCCATCACTCCTTGATTTGGGCAGGCTGATTTGGGGTTCCTTATCTGCAACTTTCCGAGAACGGATGCGTTTTCGTTTCCGTGCAGAACCTTCCGGAAAACTGAAAGAAACTCCCTCCTCAGCCAAGTCAGAGTCAGACTCGTCATCAGACAAAACAGCAAAGGGATTTTTGTCGTTGGTTGATGGTGTGGCTGTTTTTAGCATTGCTGCAAAAGACTGCCTGGAACGCTCCTTAAGAGAGCGTTCTAGTTTCTCCCCGCGTTGTTTGTACGCCGGACACGATGAGAGACCATGAGGAGTTCCCTTACAGTACACGCATTTTGGTGCAGTGACTGTGCAGGCGCCATCCTCGTGCTTCTCCCCGCATTTGGAACAGCGTGCCTTGCTGCCACAGTGAGAGGCCGTATGTCCCAACTGTTTGCAGTTTTGGCAGTTCATGACCCGAGGAACAAACAAACGCACAGGTAGCCGAAGTTTTCCCAACTCGATGTAGTCAGGAAGGGCTGAACCAGAAAAGGTCACTCGAAACGAGTCTGTGGGGGTAAAGCTCTTTTTACCCTCGCTGAAAGATACTGAGTTCAGCTTCTGGACTTCCAGTATCTCAACCGTGGGAAGCAAGGGGTTCTTGAAACGGCCAACCGCTTGCTTCGCCAAGATCTCGGGGGTCAGACTCGCTTCGGTGACCACACCTTCGATCTCCACATTACGAGCTGGGATGTACACTCTATACTCGAGTGTAAAGAGCTGGGAGGCAGCAATCTCGTTAGCTTGTTTCAGGTTAGAGACGACAACGCGAAGTTTATTGTACCTCACCTTCGAGATTTCGGTCACGGCCGAGAACCGCTTCGTCAGATCATTAGTAATTTGCATTACATTCAAAGGTTTCTTTTTGGGCTGAAAGTAAACAACCCATGGGCCAGTCGAGTCTTCTGGGTAGGCTCGCGATCGGGGGCTTATCTGTCCCTGCCCATTACCAGACTGAGATGACGAACCAGGGATGACATCATCTGATTTCTGGGATGACAGACGTTTTCGACCCTTCTTGCTATCGCGTGGCAAAGTGGTGTCATCTTCCGACAAAACGTCCATTTCGTCTTCCGACAAAATGTCCATTTTGCCGTACTAGTGGGAGCGAAAAACGCTCTACCACTGCAACGATAATCAAAATTACTCGGACACAATACACGAGAAAAAAAAAATACAAACACAGAAACACAAACTTAAAATTTAACTGATGGGAGAAAGAAAGAAACAAGAACAAAAACTTATCTGATAATCCTATACTACTACCACCGAGCGTTTACACAGCAGCAGCGGAGCGACGCGCAGCTTTGATGATCTTCGATCCGCGTGTGCGGGCGGTCTTCGTTGGTGTGTGCTTGTATGAAGCTCGGCACTCAGCTGAACACACGATGATAGATGAGCGGTGTAAATGTGGAGGCAGATGCTGACACTCGATGACGATGATCCGTGTGCACAGGTATGCGTGACCACGCACCGATGGTGCGCAAAATGGTTGGCGAATTGGCAATCGCAAAAACAATTTTCCTTCCGATGATGCCGAAAACACACTTTCTTCTCAGAAAAAAACTCACTTTTTGATAAATTTATCGGGAATTATGCCAGGAATCACTAAGCGAGAAAAAACTGATTATTTACGTCAGATAATAGCGAGAAAACTTCCAAATTAACGGAGCGCGAAACAAGTCGACCGTTCTTCTTGCTAGGACGCAGTGGGATGCATTTTTTTTTTATCAAATGTTAAATTCAGTCCTCTATATCCGTAATACGCGCGCGAGGCTCAAACCTTTGTAGACTACTATTTTTTTTTACTACTACTATTAAATCATATATCAAAAATCCATCATCACCATCGTGGCGAACAAAATAGTTTTTGCAGTGCTACAATAATTATTAAAAAGTCGTTATAACAGCTATCCATATAAAATAATCCGTTAGAGATAACTTCGTCAAGATACATAATTTGTCAATTCATAAAAAATCACTGGATAACTGTTCAAAAGACAGTTTTAACGTGTGAAATGCAGTGTCTTTTAAATTCTGTAAGTGTTGCTAAACGTTTGATATGTCTAGGCATCGAATTGAAAACATTTATTCCTTTATAATATAATGAATTTTGTGAAGCACAAGTCAAGAAATGTGGTGTTCTTATTTCAACCGCGTTTCTAGTATTATATCTATGAAAGTCACTTCCTCTTTCAATTCGATCACACAAATATCGAGGCAGCAAACCGTTAACTACTTTAAAAATGAACACCATAGTCAAATATACAATTCTTTGCTTCACCGACAACCATTGTAAGGCGTCTAGCATCAAAGTTGAGGAAGTGAATCTATTACATCTCAAAATCAAACGCATTATTTTATTCTGCAAGCGCTGTAATCTCGATATTTGTGTTGCATTGGCAGAAATAAAATGGAAAGGCAAAAGTGTAGATGAGGAGAGATGATTGATTTGTATAGCTGTATTTTACTGGCAATAGTTAAATCGTTTTTCAATCGACATAGAATTCCATACTTCTTGGCAATTTTCTTGATGACATTGTCAATGTGAGAGTTGAACTTAAGTTTGTCATCAATAATCACGCCAAGATATTTAATCTCCTGAACGCGATCAACAGTCTCATCATCAATTACAACAGAGACGTTCTCATTTTATCGATTCCGCGAAATCACCATAAATTTAGTTTTACTTGTATTCAATTTTAACTGCTTATACTTCAACCATCTACTTACATACTGCAAATCTTCATTCAAGTGTGAGACGGCAACTTCTAAATCCTTAGCTGCAATGAATAACACAGTATCATCTGCAAAAAGGTTAATGTCGCAAAACCGTAAAACACGTCGCAAGTCATTAATATACATAATAAATAAAAGGGGCCCTAATACACTTCCCTGGGGCACTCCAAGGTTGTTCCCCACGGGACTGGAAACAGAATCATTAAAAACAGTCCGTTGAGTTCTGTCAGACAAATAGCTTTCAAACCATTTATATGCAGTACTCGTAATTCCAAAGCGCTTGATTGTACTTAACAGTAAGGGCCTAGAAATTGTTTCAAAAGCGCGTTTCAGATCCAAAAAAACAGCAACAATCGTATCTTTACGCTCCAAGTTGTCTTTCCACTTTGCTAACACCAAATTCAATGCGGTTTCACAAGAATGCCCTTTCCGACATCCCGATTGTTCTGGTATCAACAAAGAGTTGCTATTCAAATACTGCAACAGCTGGCCTTTAACAACAAGTTCTAAGATTTTCTCTAAAGTGTGCAACATGTTGATCGGACGAAACTCTTCGGCTTTAATCGTTCCAGCAACTTTTTGAATAGGGACCACTAAGGATTCCTTCCAAATTTGTGGCACATGTCCAGTTTGTAATGATTCATTAATAAGGTCCAGCAAGATGTGGCCAATGACATGAAAGCAATCTTGAATAACTCTAGCATTAACATTATCTACTCCAGCCGATTTTCCTAATGAAAAAAAAAAAAAATAACTCTAAGTTCATCTAATGTGATTGGGTGAAAAACTTCAAATCTGCAACTACTTTTAACTGGCTGTTTTATTTCGTCAGGTTCATCGACCAATTCAATGAATTGATTAATCAATGAAACACTTTCGACAAAATAATCATTAAACTTAGATGCAATTACTTGTTCAGACTGTTCTAATGTGCCATTAAAAGTTATGGACCGCGGTTTGCAATTACTAGGTTTTAATAAAAATTTCAAAATTTTCCATAACTCTTTGCTGTTGTTTTGATGCTGATCGAGTTTTGATGCAACGAGTTTTCTTTATCGATTGTGAATACTTATTACGCGCGATTGTGTACCTAGTCCAATGATTGTCATTATTAGATCTACAAAACTTTTTGTACCATTTGTCCCTTTTCCGTTTAAGACGCAAAAGATCCAAATTGTACCAGCTGTTCGAGTTTGTCAAAGAAACAAACTTTTGCTCAACTAGTTGATTGGTACACGTTTTCAAAGCGTTATTAAGAACAGCTGTAGATTCATCTAAGTTACCGGCCGCGAATGGAAAATCCAGGCTTCTCTCAACAAGATTCGAAACAGCTTGCTTCGAATGTTTCCTCCAGCACTTCAATTTTACAAAATTATCGTTATCGTTAACATGGTCTAAGACATTAATCACTAAAGTCTCATGATCGGTTATTTTCAAATCAGTATCCGTAACTGAACAAATGGAATCAAAATTGGAATAAACGTGGTCAATTAAAGTTCTACTGTGCCTGGAAATACGCGTATATTCATTAACCGTTTGCTTTAAATTAAAAAAAAACTCAGCTAAACGCTTCAAATGATTCGAATTATGGTTATCACGCCAATTAATATTAAAATCACCAGCCAATATATTTAATTTACTAGAATCAAGGAATGTCTCGAGCCAGTTCTCTAAAACTTCAACAAAACGTTGGTCACTAGAACTGGGAGAATGATACAAAACACCATAATTACCCGTCTTCATGCCACGTACAACTGTAATGCCCAAGAACCAGCCATCAATAACTTCGTTGGTACGAAGGTTGAATTGAACTGATTCTTTGACATAAACAGCAACACCGCCAGTGTGTCTAGAATGTGATAAACAAGCAGCAACAATATATCCCGGAATACTATACTGATCAAAAGCTTCAGTTTCTACAATATGAGTTTCAGATAATAAAACTAAAAGAGGACGTTTTTCCTCAACAATCTGACGTAATGCTGCGTAGTTTGTTCACAACCCCGCAATATTCAAGTATAAAAAATCGAATTGATTCACATTCCTGAAACTTGGCTGCTATTTATTGAAACGCAAGCTGCTTTTCTTCTGTTCAAAAAGTCTTTTATAGAGCAAACATTTCGAGCTAAATGCGGCATGGTTGACGTCCAAGTTCATTTTTCGTTCTTTATTCATTTTCAAACAATTAATACATTTCAATACAGTTGACGTACACTCCTCGTATTTTCTGACCGAAATCCGAGCTAAATTGAATACTTTATCTAACTGCTCCTACACTATCACCTTAGTTTGGGTCCCATCTCATTGCTCAATTCCGGGTAATGAGAAAGCGGACTCGCTAGCTAAGGTGGGCGCTATGGAAGGCGATATTTTTGATCGACAAATCGCCTTTGCGGAATTTTTCTCAATTACCCGTCAGCACGTCCAAACAAATTGGCAACAAAAATGGAATGAGAGTGATCTGGGAAGATGGTTACATTCTATTCTCCCACAGGTATCGAACAAGCCATGGTTCAAAGGATTGGACATGAGCCGTGACTTTATACGTGTCATATCAAGGCTCATGTCCAATCACTACTCGTTAGACTCGCATTTCTTCCGAATCGGGCTCGCAGGCAGCAATTTGTGCGCTTGTGGTAGTGGCTATTACGATATCGACCACGTACTTTGGTCATGTACCCTCCATTGTGTTGCTAGATCCGAGTTATCCGCATCCCTCAGGGCCCGAGGAAAACAACCCATGCGGCCCGTTAGAGACATCTTGGCGAGCCGAGATCTCGCCTATTGCAATTTAATATATGTGTTTTTAAAACGGATAGATCTGAGGATTTAGTAGTTAGTGTCATCTTGTGTTCCCCCAAGTTGTTAGCTGCTCATCGGTGTACCCCCATGTTTGTCTTTTTCATCAGTTGGTCGCTTAGTTCGAGATCAAGAGCACATTGCTCTCCAAACCTTGTGTTCTCAATCCCTACCCTGCCATCCATTTGTTACAATTTGTTACCCCTAACCTCGAGATAGCCGCGAGTAATCGGCCCCCGCTTTACTAACGTTAGTTTTAAGAAATCTTGTAATCCAAACAATGAATATCGGCTCCGCAGAGCTACGGAAAATGAGCCTGGAAAAATAAACGCATTAAAAAAAAAACCCTATTTTCATACCTGCTATTTTCTCCTTTTTCCACTCAAGTTAAATATTTTTGGTTCATCTTCTGAATTAGAATACCTTTTTGCCGCTACTTTTTCACCACAATCTTAGAAATAACTCATTTTACACGTGACGGAATCCATTTTTGACACAAAAGATGAGACGTAAACAAACATGTCATATAAAATTAAGTGCTCCGAAATTGAAAAGTTCGTTACTCGACGAAAAGTACGTTTGATTGAGTTGAATTGCGCGTCTGCTATGACTCAATTTTATGTCAAAATTGACGCTCGTATATGTCAGTCTCAGAGCACTTAAATTTACATGATTTTTTTCTAAGTGTGCAGTTATAGGCACAAAACTGTGGAATTTCTGTGTGCCATATATTGTCTTTGTGCTGTTATATAGTTCTTCGAGTTCTTCTGACATTTCGATGTACTGTTCAGTGGATATGTACTCGAAACGTAGTTTTGTGATATTTTTATCTGTTTGTTCAACTGCCCAGTTATATAATTCTCGTGGAGTTGTTATGGTGTTTCCATAATCTCGAGCAAGACTAGCTCTCTTTGCCATTCGCTTGAGAGTGCCACCAATGGCATCACAGGGACCTTTTCCATGAGACGTTGCAAAAAAATGCCATTCTGCTTCTAATCCATGCTTTGACTGAAATCTACACAGACTAGCAAATTTTTTTTTATATTCTTGTATTGTGATGCTGCCCCATCTGACATAAAAGTAATTTTAGAAAAATCTATCGATTGTTTAATAAAATCTATCATTTTTGAGACGAGCAACTGAACTGCAACTGTATCGTGAGTCATTACTTCTGATATGATAATGAAGCTAACATTTCAAAGTTTTTTGTCTTTCTTATATAATAAACTTCAAATGGATGTATTGTTGCTTTAGAATTTTTCCAGTGATATCCTTGGATAATGAATGAATAATTTACTCGGAAACAAAATCATTTGTTCCGGGCATAGGTCTACTAATATCATTGTCATCAAAAAATTCCCTAACTAGTTTTTTTGTATCATCGTTGATGCCATTCCCACTTCTTTTGTTGGGTGTCCTTAGAATACCCTGCTCATTAACAAGGCTCTTCACCTGCCTCACCATGTACGTTGGTGCGTTGAATTCTGCTACAGCTTTATTCACGGACCAAGACTTTGGCAATACTGATAATACTGTTATCTGATTTTTTCTGTCAGCTGAAGGGGAATTGAACTTCTCCTTTAGCTGCACAATCATTTCTTCATATGCCGCTACTTTGCTAATGTCTGCTGTATCTAGGCCAAATATATTTTTTCGCACTGCTTGTGTAGTTTCTAGAGATTTTATTGAACGATAATCCATGTCCTATTGAACGATTTCCTCATGTTTCTCGAAGAAATTGGAGATAAATTCAACGTTTCCACAAAGCCATTAAACTTCTCAACATTGTATGGGCGTTGCAGATCATCTGTTGATGGAACTGACTCCAATGATGGAACCGATGGTACCGTATCTGAAGGAAAGAAGAAGAAAAATAATTAATAAGTGCAGTTTGGAGGTTGCAGTTAAAAGTTGATAGAATCATCAGGATGACTGTTCTTACCTAGCTCATCTACGGATTGATGGACCTGGATCATCACTATGCTGCTGCCCACTAGTTGACGGTTGGATATTTACTTCATTTCCAACCGATCGGCGTTTTTTCATAACTGGACTTCTATTATGAGATATCACGCTACGGCATGACTCACAAATGCTCATCGTTTCATCAATTTCGTGGTTATATCCCATAGAATGTATTTTTTCTACCATCGTTGACGATATGGTTGCATCTCGGATTATTAATATTTGCACAACTTCTTTGGTCCATGATAATAATTTTACTACAACTTGTCTTCACAACTTTCGTTATCAGATTGACTGCTGCTTGTATGAAATCAACCTTAGTTTTATAGTGCTCATGGGTAGAATGAAGTGGTAGGTATATAATGTTAATGGTTTAGGTATAAATAACAGAAGGGCATATAGAATTATGATGCGATGCGTTGACTTCCCAAATCGTTGTTGATTCGAAAGAACATCTCAATTTAAATTTTATTTATACCGAATTCTTTATGGATAATTTGAGCTAAGAATTCTAAGTTGCTATCAGATGTTGCCTCAGTAGTCGATAATATAATCAATTATATTATTTTCTCATGATTAAGCCCTTTTCATATGGAATTCTCGAATAATCCAAGTGATTAGTTGCTGATTAGACAAAATTGAATCACAAATGGAGCTTCATTGGGTTCTGAGATGAGTTTGAGCTTCACTGGTTTAGTTTTGTGTAAAAATGGTACGTTAAAAAAATTAGTTCAGACATGAAAAATTTTTTTGTAAGAAAAACTTTTTTTTCCTTAAAAGTGCCCATCTCGTGATGTATGGACGGATGTATGTGGATGTATAGTAAACATAATTACCTATCTTGAGGCAAAGTTTCATCCAAATCAAACATGGCATTTTTTTTTTAATCGACTTTAAATTTTAAAAATCGATTTTTTTCGGTGCAGGTCTGAAATTTTTTTCAGTATTTTTTTTCGATAATTTGGTCAATTTCCTAAAAGTCATCCATACAACATATAGTTGTCATTTTACCATAATATTTTTTTGAAAAAAATCGACAGAAAAAGTTTGACCCTTCTCAAATGTTAGTCTAGATAAATTTTGGAAAAACTGAGTATGCAAAAGTGCTTATTTAATCAAAGTCTACACATCCAGAAAATTTTATTGAAATCTGAGAGGGTCCCAACTAACAATTTTAGCTGCAGACTAGCTTATACAGCGAAAAATTGCCTAATGCAGCTTTTTTTTTTAACTCTTTATTTGTTCCAAATTCAAAATAAATTACATTTCATTTTTAACCTAGGTGCTCCAGTTACTACAGTAACTTACCAGCCTTAATTGTTATGATATATATCTAAGTGTTTTTACATTGTTCCTGTCTTGGCAATTCAGTATTTTAAACAGGTTTTTTAAACCTGCATGTCAATATAACAATTGATATCTTAAAACTAAATAACTAAAACTAAATCTTATCTAAGTATAAAGGGAATTAATCGTTGCAATTGAGGATTGTAACGATTTTTGCCGGAAATTATTAATTATTTTGTTGGACATTTGTGCTAAAGTCTCAACATTCGAAATTCTATGTACTTCGGTAGTACTGTACCAGGGAGGCAACTTCAAAATCATCTTCAGAATTTTGTTCTGAATCCTTTGAAGTGCTTTTTTCCTGGTAGTGCAACAACTAGACCATATTGGCACAGCGTAAAGCATGGCCGGTCTAAAAACTTGTTTAAATATTAGAAGTTTATTCGTCAGGCAAAGTTTGGATGTCCTGTTTATAAGAGGATACAAACATTTTATAAATTTGTTACATTTGGCTTGAATGCCCTCAATGTGATCTTTAAAAGTTAATTTTTGGTCAAGTATTAATCAAAGATATTTCACTTGGTTTGACCAGGAAATTGAAACTCCGTTCATAGTGACTATGTGACTACTACTAGGTTTCAAAAACGAAGCTCTAGGCTTGTGTGGAAATATTATAAGTTGAGTTTTGGAAGCGTTGGGAGGAATCTTCCATTTTTGTAAATAAGAAGAGAAAATATCTAAACTTTTCTGCAGTCTGCTGCAAATAACACGAAGACTTCTTCCTTTAGCGGAAATGCCTGTGTCATCAGCGAACAAAGATTTGTGGCAACCCTGAGGCAAATCAGGGAGGTCTGAAGTGAAAATGTTATACAATATAGGCCCAAGAATGCTACCCTGAGGAACTCCTGCTCTAACAGGTAGTCGATTAGATTTGGAATTTTGATAATTTACCTGCAGAGTTCTGTCAGTTAAATAATTTTGAACTAATTTCATAATGTAAAGTGGAAAATTAAACTTTTTCAATTTAGCAATCAAACCTTCATGCCAAACACTGTCGAATGCTTTTTCTATGTCTAGAAGAGCAACTCCAGTTGAGTGGCCTTCAGATTTGTTTGAACGAATTAAATTGGTAACTCTCAAGAGTTGATGAGTAGTTGAATGCCCATGGCGAAATCCAAACTGCTCATCTGCAAAAATTGAGTTCGTATTGATGTGAAGCATCATTCTATTCAAAATTATCTTTTCAAAAAGTTTACTTATTGAAGAAAGCAAACTTATTGGGCGGTAGCTAGAAGCTTCAGCTGGATTTTTATCCGGCTTCAAAATTGGAACAACTTTTGCATTTTTCCATTTATCAGGAAAGTATGCCAAATGGAAACATCTGTTAAATAATTTTACCAGGAAAGACAAGGTACTCTCTGGGAGTTTTTTGATGAGGATATAGAAAATTCCATCATCACCTGGAGCTTTCATATTTTGAAATTTTTTAGTTATGGACCTTACTTCGTCCAAATCAGTCCCCCAGGAATCATCAAAAATATTTTCCCGAGAGAAAATATTCCGAAAATCCCGAGCAACCTGATTCTCAATAGGACTAGTAAGACCCAAACTGAAATTATAGGAACTCTCGAATTGCTTAGCAAGTTTCTGAGCTTTTTCCAAATTTGTGATCAAAATTTTACCACCTTCTTTAAGCGCTGGAATTGGCTTTTGAGGTTTTTTCAAAATTTTTGTGAGTTTCCAAAAGGGTTTGGAACTCGGGTCTAATTTAGAAATATTATTTTCAAAAGTTTTGTTCCTCAGGGCAGAATATCGCTTTTTAATTTGTTTTTGCAAATCCCGCCAGATAACTTTCATGGCAGGATCGCGTGTTCTTTGAAATTGTCTCCTACGGACATTTTTAAGACGGATCAAGAGCTGAAGATCATCGTCTATTATAATTGAATCGAATTTAACCTCGCATTTTGGGACTGAGGCAGCTCTCGCTTCAACTATAGAAGTAGTCAGAGATTCAAGAGCATAATTAATTTCATCTTTGGTTTGCAAAGGAATGTTTGGATCGAAGTTATATTCCATAAATGTTCGATATTGCTCCCAATCAGCCCTATGGTAATTGAAAGTAAAGCTGTTGGGATTACAAATTATTTCTTGGGATATTTCAAAAGTTACTGGAAGGTGATCAGAACCGAAGTCAGCATGGGTAACCAGTTGGCTACAAAGTTGACATGAATCAGTTAAGACCAAATCAATAGTGGAGGGATTTCTTGCAGAAGAAAAGCATGTTGGGCTGTTTGGATATTGAACAGTGTAATAACCTGCAGAACAATCATCAAACAGAATATTACCATTGGAATTGCTTTGAGCATTATTCCATGAGCGGTGTTTTGCATTAAAATCACCAATAATGAAGAATTTAGACCTATGACGGGTAAGATTCTGAAGGTCACCCTTGAGAAAATTCTTTTGCTGGCCTACGCATTGGAATGGCAAATAGGCAGCTATAAACGTAAGTTGTCCAAATTTTGTTTCAACAGAAACACCCAAAGATTCAAAAACTTTGGTTTCAAATGAAGAAAGAATTTTACGTCAGATTCGTCTATGAATAATGATGGCAACGCCACCACAGGGTCCATCAAGACGATCATTTCTATAAATCAAGTAATTTGCGTCCTTCTTAACCTTATGGTCAGGTTTAAGGAACGTTTCAGTTATAACGGCAATATGCACGTAATGAACTCTCAAAAAGTTAAATAGCTCGTCTTCATTATCTTTAAGAGATCGAGCATTCCAATTTAAAATGTTTAATGCTTTAAAATCCATTACTGAATTTTAAAGTCATGACAATATTATTAGCAAATTTTACTCCAGTTTGAATAGCATCAAACATGGAGTTAGATTTAAGCATATCAGAAATCATGTCAATTAATGAATTCTGTAAAAATTCCATTTTAGGAGCAGTAATGCTTCCTAAGTCAAAATTGTCAAAATTTCCGTTAGAACGTTGGTTAGTATTTTGATTTCCACCCGCTGCAATAGCAGCATAGGTAGCTCCATTAACTCGCTGAACATTGTTAGCAGCGAGGGGAGTAGGTACAGATGAAAAATTTGAAGCAGGGGTGATATTTGTACCTACGGGTACGAATGTAGAATTTGTTCCTCGCTGACCGTTGTTAACAGCAGAGGAATTTGTACCTGGTCGGAAACGTGGAGCGTTTCCTACCTGTCGGTTAGAACGAGATTGTAGGATCGCTTTGCGAGTCTTACATTCCCAAAAATTGGATTTGGGGTTTTCACCACAATTTGAACATTTAAATTTCTTAGGATCTTCCTTCACAGGACAGTCGTCCTTTGCGTGAGAGGAATCACCACAATTCATGCATTTAGCTGGCATGTAGCAATTTTTAGTTCCGTGACCCCATCCCTGGCACTTACGGCACTGAGTGAGGTTTTGGAAATTTCCTCCAGTCTTCCTGAAGTGTTCCCACTTCACTCGGACATGGAGCATAAGGCTAGCTTTTTCTAAGGCCTTAAGGTTGTTTAGTTCACTAGACTTGAAGTGAACTAAATAAAAATCATTAGAAATCCCGTTGCGCGAATCGCCAAGACGGGATTTCATTTTCATTTTGATTACTTGGAGTGGCACAACTCCAAGTAATTTTGCCAGATCATCTTTGATCTGATCCAGGGATTCACCACTGGGCAGTCCTTTCATGACAACCTTGAACACACGTTCAGTTTTGGTGTCGTAAGTAAAAAATTTGTGCTTCTTCTCAGTAAGATACTTGAGAAGACATTTAAATCCGTCCAAGGTTTCAGCCAACACACGGCATTCACCCCGACGTCCAATTTGTAGTGAAAACTTAACTTTCATGAAATTCAAAAGTTCCATGCGAAGAGCATTGAAATCGGTAGTGGTTATCACAATAGGGGGAATCTTTTCTTTCTTGGCATTAAGCCGGGAAAGTTTACTAGAATTTTTCTTGGATGATGGATCATTCTCATCATCCGTGAGCAAATCAAATTGATTACTCAAATTAATTTCTTCAGAAGGGGGGTCAAGAGTTTGCCCCTTTCTTTTGCGTTTAGGCGCCATGGCGGCAGTAAATTTTTATCCAAATCGACTTCCAAGCAGATTACTATAAGAATCTGAAGGATCGAAGAGGAATTTTCCAAATCGATATCCAAGAAGGATTACTTTGGGTAGGGTCCAAACAAAGATCGAAGAGGAATAAGAGGAGTTGAACAAGGTAGAAAATTTTTACAGGTTGAGCACTGAAAAGTGCTGTTTAAATTTGTTGTAGCTTTAGGTAGTAGTAACACTTCCTTAAGCAAAAAGCAAATAGATCCGCACGGCAAGAGAGCACGATGCGGACTGACCTAATGCAGCTAATTTTTGTCTGTATAAGCTGATCTGCTGCTAAAATTGTTTGTTGGGGTGCTGCAAGCTTCGATTCGATTTGGTGCGAAATGCGTCTATAGTGCAATTGATGGTATATGTTATCCCCTTAAAAATTTAAAAAATAAAAAAATTAAATAAAAAAATACATTTTTTGAGCAAAATTATTTTTAAGCCTTAATTTTTATATGGTGCATTTTTTAAGAGTGTATGTATTTTTTAAAATAGTCCCAGCCATTACCTACGTCTTTGTCGAAGGCTCCAAACCGATCGTACAAACCATTCGAGCTTCTGTCATGTCGTCGCCAGAAGGTTTTTAAATAATTTTGTAATTATGTTAGGTTATTTTTCGAACAAAGTTTCTTTCAAAAAAGGCATTGCGTCTAGAAAATCATCTCGTGAAGGGTTTTTACAAAAATTTACATTCTAGGAAAACTGGCTGTATGGTGTCTGTATGCTGCAATCCATTGCAAGAACTGCCATTAAGTTTACTGTATGAAACATAAGGGTGTCCACGATGAAATTGCCACACTATGAAATTGCTCTAATTTTTTAACCGTTGGGTAGAATTTAATGAAAATTTGGGTGGATTTAGTTCATAGTGCATTATTTACATCCTGCAAGTTTTAAAGTCATGTGATCAAAACTCGCGGAAATGGAGTCGAAAGAACAGCTCGTGCGTGATAAAATCTTGCGCATTCATCACGAGAACAAGGATCTCTCGCATCGTTCCATCGCTAAAACGTTGGGAATCGCGAATTCCACGGTGTCGCGAGTGATTAAGCGGTTCGAGGAACGGTTGACCACCGATCGGAAGCCCAGAAGTGAAGGAAAAAGTATTCCGTACAACACCAAAAATCACAACCGCGTAGTTGGGGCCTTCAACCAAAATCCGAACGCCTCCGTTAGGGATGTGGCTAAGAAGCTGCACCTAAGCCGAAGTTTTGTCCAGAAGGCCAACACTAAGGCTGGGCTTCGAACGTTCAAGGTACAAAAGGCCCCTAATCGTGACGAGAAGCAGAACAAGTCCGCCAAAACCCGTGCCAGGAAGTTGTACCTCAACATGCTGACGAAAGTTGAATGCTGCATCATGGACGACGAAACATATGTGAAGGCTGACTTCAAACAGATCCCCGGCAACCTGTTTTTCACGGCCAAGGATAAGTTCAGCGTTCCGGAGCATGTCCGCACTTAGAAGATGTCCAAATTTGCGAAGAAATTCCTGGTTTGGCAAGCCATCTGCACGTGCGGGAAGCGGAGTGCACCTTTCGTGACCCAGGACACGATGAACGGACAGGTGTACATAAAAGAGTGCCTCCAGAAGCGGCTGCTTCCTCTCCTGAAGGCCCACAACGTCCCAACAATCTTCTGGCCGGATTTGGCCTCATGCCACTACTCCAAGGACGTGCTGAAGTGGTATGCGGACAATAAGGTCAATTTCGTGCCGAAAATGTTCAACCCTCCCAACACTCCGGAGCTCCGCCCCATCGAGAAGTACTGGGCGATTATGAAGCAGCACCTTCTTAAACGACCTAAGGTAGTGAAGACAGTCGAGGAACTGAAGAAAGTATGGGTTTACATGCAAAAAACGGTTGATTCACAGGTTGTGCAGAATCTTATGGCCGGGGTTAAGGCCAAGGTGCGGGCATTTGCGTATGGACTGTAAATAAAATACGAGTAAAATGGTAAAATGAAGTTTAATAGTTATTTCTCAATCCCTGAAAATTTGATGGCAATCGGATGAAAACTCGAATTTTGCGAATCAATTTTGTGTGTGGCAATTTCATCGTGGACACCAGAAGATGTAATAGATCCAACCTAACATTGGAAGTAAGAGAAATTAATTTTGCGTGCAGATTCGTACGCTCGATAATTATGACATTTAGTTACGCTGGAGTTCAGTTCGAACTATCCAAGAGTCAGCACGTAGCGTCGGGCATAATGAAGCTGTTGGCAAGTTTTGAGAATCTATTTAGCGATGATATAAAGCAGCATTGTATACCAGCATATATCTAACCCAATCAAGCATTGTTTGTATGGTGGAGATTTGTTTGAGTTTATTATCAAATAATTCATTTTCATCTACGAATAAATAGATGAAAGTTCTCCCCGGGAAAACTCTCAGTAGCCAGCTTAACCCGGAGTTAACTTTCGCTGGTAGAAACATCAACGTTTGCAACCAACCGTGACTGGCATCATTTTGCATTTGCCAGCACCTACCTATAGTTTGTATGCCACTGCTTATTTGCAGCAGATGCACGGTTGAAAAATTGAAAACTTGTGCTGCAATGAGGGGAACGGAGAAGACTTAATCTGCAGAGTTGAATCTCTTGAAAAGCTCGGTTTAATTTAATTATTCGGCTCTAAAAAGATGATCTCGGGCTCAACTTTGAAACCGACGTACAGTTGTTGAAGTTTTGAATTGTTCGAATTGGATTTTAATGAGATGCAAAACGTTTATCCATCACGCTGAAAACAGTACATTGATTCATTTTCGTTATGGGTGGTAAATTCTCAAAATGCAGACAATGGTTTAGGGTTCAGAACTTATTAAACAAGACCCACAAATAACTCGCTTTTTAGCGTATTAGATATTTACACACTGACACACGATACCCTTTGGGAGAATTCAGTCATTGGTACGCGAATGTGTATGTTAAAAAGCTATGATTTATTACTAAAAGTTCAGTTTTGCTGTAGGACTTGTTTCCAACAGGAGATGAAACGATATACAAGCGAAAGGGTTCATTTTTCAACGTTTCTACAGTTGAGATGATGAGGGACCGGTTTTTCTCACGAGGATAGTATCGTATGCGAACTGGTGAAAAACAATCCGGAGAATGAGTGTAACGGGAAAATTTACTTTTTGGTTTCCAACTTTTCCACACCATAAAATTGTTGAATCTGAGTCCGGAACTCAGAGCAATACTTCAAAGACTTGTTATTACCAACCACTAGAAGCAGAAGATGCATCGCGTGCACCACTCACTTCGTATTTTCTGCCCATCACACCACCAAGCATCCACACCGTCACATTGGTCACGCTGCATAATTTTCAATGTCACCAGCAGCGTGTGGTGCATCTTCACACTCGGCAGCGTCAAGCCATGGTACCTCACATAATTACTCTCACCCAGGAAAGCAAAAGCTCTCCGTACCAGATGCGACTCTACCTTCAAGGCCCATTTCCCAAATTAGTCTTACAGTGCAAGCTAACGGTATCGGAAGAACCGCTCCAGAATCCAAGCTTTCCTCCAGCTTTGGGCGCGATGGTAGTCAACTCAGTCCACAGTTCGAAACCGACACCGTCGGGTGTAGTTTTCGAATCTCCCGCGAATCCGAGCTCTTCCATTGATCGCCAGTTCTCGTTCTACCGTCCCCGTCCGTTCGTGTTCACCATGTACTCTCCGAGCTACAATCCATATTATGGACCGTCCCATCCAGGGGGGCCCGTGTCAGCACCGGGACCGTATCCGGTGTACTCGGCAGCCGATAGCTCCCAAGGCCACGGTGCCAAGTATGGACCACCTCCCAGCGGATCCGGCTACGGTGGGGGAAGTGGCCATGGTGGTAGTTCTTATGGACCACCTTCCGGAGGGTACGAATATCATCCTGCACCACATCCACCACATCCACCACATCCACCGCACCCACCGCATCCAATTCCGATTCATATCTCCAAACCTAAATCAAAGAAGGGTAAGGGAGCAGCACTGTCCGCGCTGACCCTGTTGGCATTTCTCTACTTTTTGAATATGCTGCAAAGTTGCCTCAAGGAACACATGGACACGATGAACCCAACTGTGAGTGTTCGGATTATTTGATAAACAGGAATGTAATTAATAGATGATTTATTTTTCATTGCAGATAATGGTGATGACTGCCGGTGCAACTCGCCGAAAGGATGTCGATGAGGTGTTGGTGAACGAAAAGGACGAAATGCTAGGAGAGTACGACGCCAACGGGGATGGCTACGAGGCAATTGACGGTAAGTATCATCTGCTGACGACAAGTGCCAATCGGACGCAAAGTTTCGGCAACGGTGGAAAGCAGATCTATAGGATTCGGAAAGCGGGTACATCTGACCAGCGGCATCGCGATGTGGATGGTGAAGTGATCTACTATGATTACTATTGACAGTTGAATGTGTCTATCGCTTAATGCCTTTCATTTATTTTGCAATTTGATATAAATTATGAAGAACATTTAAACATAAATGGTGCGTAGCTAATAAAAATCATTTTGAAAAGCAAATTGCATTATTGTAGCAATGAAAAAAGACATCCATGAGGGGTAGTTAATTAGTTGAAGCTCTCTATACCAGAGATGCCAGATGTCTGTGAATTTACAGACTTTTATTTTTTCACAGAATGTTTTTTCGTTACAGACATTTACAGACTTTTGAAATCAAGGGAAAATTTTAAAATTTATTTGGTTACACTGTTTTACATCTTTAATCAAATTACACCACACGAACGAGCTGTCACTGTTATAGACGGTCATATAGCGAATTCGTTTATCATTCAGTTCCAACCTGGATCGTGCATCAAGATTGGGTCTGATTTTGTTCTGAAAAACTACTTACTGAATCGTTTGTTTTTAAAACCTACCTCAGGTTGAGGTTCGTACTGACAAAAAGTTCGGTTTCGCACGAATTCGCTAATAGCACTGTGCAACAAGGCTTTCTAGGACTGGAAAAATTCACATTATTTGACTTTCTCGTGATCCCCTGAGTAAAAGTCTCGAACAAACTTATACCCTAACATGTCCTAATTTTTTGGTACCGCCCTCTTTATGAATTTCGGTATGTATGCCCGATGCCGTTTGTATACTGCCTAACTAAAAAACGAAAAGCTGTTTTTAGTAATTTACTTGAGGAACATTTTTCAAAGATATCTCATTGTATTACCCCTCGTTTGGATGATTTTTCAAATTGGGTTCCCCCCTAAAAATCTAGAATTCATGGAAATTCACTGTAAAAACCATAGTTTGTGCTGGTATGTTGACATCGTTCATCATTAGATCATTTAGATTGGCATGTAGAGTTATTTCCTTAATTGTGTGTGTGAGTTTTTTTTTCCTTGATTTGTTTTCCGTCGATCTTGTTTTCCGTGCTGAGCACCAATGCTACCGACGCCAGGAAGGCAGCTCCCATACCTGGACCCTACCTATCGACCCATCAAGCCTGCTGGGGTGACAGATAATCATGCTTACCACTACACCACGCTGTGTGTGTGAGTTGGTGAATCTGATTTTTGATATTTTGGTTTATCTTAAACTGCTGATTATTCTGATCTATCAGGGTTCATGTTCTTTCTTTCACGAGTAATAATGGGTCGTCTTACAGTTTTCGTAATGATAATTTTTGTGCGTGATTTGAAGTGCCCATCAAAACAAGTAGTATGCTTATCTCATTCACAGATCGACTGGTGTTCCGCCAGCGATGCCAGAAGCAGACGATGCCTCGTAGGTTCTTCCAGGGGTTAGGTTACGGAATCCTTGATTCTTGCCGCTGCTCCCTCCTGATCTTGGTGCTCTGGTACACGCGACACTTTCAGCGAAACAACACAAGTTTGCACCAATGACGGTTTAACTCGCGGCACACTTAGTCGAATTTCAGTAGCGCGGCGAAGATAGAATTCGATCACTCTTCCCTGGGAATTCGACTGCCTTTGACAAAAGATTGTTTTCGATGACTGTACTGCTCTCTCTCTCCCTATTAAATTAAGGTTGTTTTATCATATAGATATTTACTTGCTACCTTATTTAAGTTTAGCTGGTCTTAGGGTCTGGAACACGAAGATTACATTAGATTTCCGTAGGAGGTGTTGTCCACGCATTTCCCAATCAGTTTTTTTTTTATCATAGTCACTTTAACGCTCTTGGGTCATTCGTGACTTGTCCGGTGGTGAGATTTGAACTCGTGACTTTGGCGTAAGAGGTATGGATGCTAACCACTACGCCGGGGTCGCCCCCCAATCAGTTTTCAGTGTACGACCATAATTGAC
The DNA here is from genome assembly GCF_037179485.1 of Ochlerotatus camptorhynchus. Classification (NCBI taxonomy): domain Eukaryota; kingdom Metazoa; phylum Arthropoda; class Insecta; order Diptera; family Culicidae; genus Ochlerotatus; species Ochlerotatus camptorhynchus. Next base: position 175 of record NW_027040859.1, on the reverse strand, counting down.
CAAAGTTCATAAAGATGGCGGTACTAAAAAAATAGGACGTGTAAGGATATCAATATTTTGTATAACTCAACCGACAACAAGAAAGTCAAATATGGTAAATTTTCCACCAGCACATGGTATGGATTTTCTAGTGTAGTAATATAAATTCTAGAATTGTAGAGAAGTATCCAATTTA